>NC_064617.1:50389548-51003715 GCF_023898315.1 Schistocerca nitens
CATTGAAAAAATCGGTAAACTTGTTCGACAAGATCGCCGTTTAACAATCAGAGCAGTGTCTGAGTTAACAGGAGTTGACAAGGAAAGTGTCGAACAAGTTTACCGATTTTTTCAATGTTTGCATCAGTATTTGCTGACAATGGTCTGCCAGTGCGAGTGTCATCACTGGTGTCTTCGCGGCCATCTTTAAATCGTTTAAACCACTCAAACACTTGTGTTCGCGATAAACAATCATCGCCGTACACTTGTTGTAACATTACAAACGTTTCACTTGCAGATTTTCCTAGTTTGAAACAAAATTTGATGTTAACACGCTGTTCTTTCTGTAGACTCAACATTTTCCGACGCACAGACAAAGCGTCAACTACTTAAAACAGACGCCACGGGCAGACTGAGTGCAGGAGGCAGATGAAACTCGAGCAGTAGGCGGAGCGAGAGTCACGTGACAGGCCACGCGACTTTCAGCCTTATTGCATTCGTTTTATTGTTTCACCAGTACTAGTCCGGTTTTTTTCTAGCCACACCTCGTAATAATAACAACATAATGGCACCCTTTTGGGTAAAATATTCCGAAGGTAAAATAATTCCCCCTGCCAGAAACTACTCAACAGAATGTCATCAGGGTAAATAAAACAGGCGTTCTACGAGTCGGATCATGGAATGTTGGATTCTTCAATATTTAAAAAGGGAAATGGGCAGACTGAAGTTAAACATAATACAATTAGTGTAGGGTGGTGGCAGGAAGAACAAGATATCCAATCAGGCCATTATAGAAAATCAAATAGTGGTAATTTAGGAGGAGGAGGTCTAATAACGAATAAGAAGTTAGAGGTGCGTATCAGCCACTTCGAACAGCATAGTGAACATGTTCTACTAGTCAAGATAGATGAATTAAATTGGGCGATGCTGAGGGCATTAGGTTAGGAAATGAGAACTAAAAGTCTACTGCATAACAGAATTAAATCACCGCTTATTAGAAACCCAGTAATTCTCGCTCACTGCGACGCTTAGGCCTTAAATTTGGCTCAAAGGTGCGCAAAAACCTTGCTCTGTAATGGTGCAAAAGTGTGGTGCCCTACAAAGTCACCGTAGGACTCGGCGACGCTTTACACAGCGATGTTTCGACACATGACAAAAAAAGGCCGCTGTTCACAAGTGACGTGACGTGTAAGTTGGCTCAGTGACGTGTGTGTGAAATCTTATGGGACTTAACTGCTAAGGTCATCAGTCCCTAAGCTTACACACTACTTAAACTATCCTAAGGGCAAACACACACACCCATGCCCGAGGGAGGACTCGAATCTCTGCCGGAACCAGCCGCACAGTCCATGAGTGCAGCGCCCCAGACCGCACGGCTAATTCCGCGTGGCGGCTCAGTGATGTCACCTCGTTTCACCACAATCCTGCACAGCTCCGCCGTGGACGTGTCGTACGGTGAGAAGGTCGCCACAGTCTCTCTTTTGTTGACGCCTCTGCGGTGGAGGTGAGGACCACGATCCACAGCGTTGAAATGACTCTGCTTTCTTACGAATGGGAGAGGAAAAAATTCTAGACTCACCGCCCCTCATAATCGACACAAAAAGGCCGCAGTGGGTGCAACGAAGGACCTTAGTCAAACCACGCATTTCCCTGGGGCGTTGATTCCCTCACATTTCACTGTCGGAAGCGACAGTTCACAGTGCAATAAGCAACAGCAGGACATTCTTGAAAACCGTTGATACCCTCGGACGTTTCAGCCCATCTGAAGGACGGTTTCGAACTGTATCCCCATTAAAACTTGGAGCGCACCGCGATATCAAAATTTTGAAGGTGACCCAAAGCAGAAAAGGGTACTTACGGTTTTTCATCCGCCCCATTACTCGTCGTCCTGTGACATGGTCATAGGAAGTGTAGGGAGGGGGGTTGAGATTAATACGTGCGTGAATAGACAACAAACAAGATCAGCAAAACCGCGGTGCCACCCGTTCACCTTCTTCGAGCATCTTAAAAATGTGCCTCTACAGAGGGAAATTGTGTGGAGAGAGCGAGGCGCCTGCAGGCAGCCTACGGTGTTGTGCATTCGCCACTGTACTGCTCTTGTCGCTCTGTTAGCAGGCCATCCGGAATCGGAGAGGGCTGTCAGCCTGCAAGAGACGAGTACATGGTTTGGGGTTCTGTCTGTACAGATACATTTTGATATTCCCAATAAAGTTGGTCGGATGCCAACGAGGCTTTTGTCAACGAGGAGTCTTAGGGGGACCCTTTGCCGTTTTATTCACACATGAGCCAAACTCGTATCCCTTCGTGATCGCACCATAGGACGAGACAAAACATGAGCACTGAAAAAGCGTAACAACTCTTTCCTTCTCCAGAACGGTTTTGAACGGCCCCTAGTAGATCCAATATGTACAAAACAGCAAAACCTGCTTTCGTGCTGTACTCCAAAAAAGTGCGACCACGTACGATATGGATGCAGCCCCACAATCAGTTAATAGAAGGGTTGAAATGGCAGACGGTGCCAGCAGTGTCAGAGTTTCTCATGGCGTCCTCCTGCTGCTCATCGCACTGCGAACTGCCGTTTCCACCACGAAGCACGTGGTAATCAACGACCCAGGAAAAGCAGCGGTTTCATTGACGCCATGAGGCCTTTTTTTCCTCACCGGTATTGTGTCTGGAATGTTTTTCTCTCCCAATTTTTAGCAAACTGCGTGATTTCAACGAAGGAGTAGCGGTACTGACCTACATCGCAGAGGCGGCAAAAGACGCGTGAAATATGGATGAGAGGCGCTGTGACGACCTTCCAAGGTGGCGCTCGGCAGAATTGTTAAGTAATTTGGTGCCACTGTGATGTTATTGTAGTGTCGGCAGTCTTGCCAACACTACGCACACTAATTGGAAGAGGCGGCCAAGATGCACGCGCTTACTCACGAAGGATGGAGTGAGGTCTGAAACAGGAGACTTAATGAATGTGATAAAGAAAATACGTATCTTTGGAATATACTTAACTTTTAATACATCCTTGTATACATCGTTCTTGATGAGACATCTGGAGATTGTGGCGATACAAGTGACTCTTTATATACAAGCTATTTAAGGCTAATGGCGCCTTGCTAAGTTGTAGCCATTAACTTAGCTGAAGGCTATTCTAACTGTCTCTCGGCAAATGAGAGAAATGGCTTCGTCCGTATAGTCGCTATCAACGTCGTCGTACAACTGGGGCGAGTTCTCGTACGTCTCTCGAGACCTGCCGTGTGGTGGCGCTCGGTCTGCGATCACACAGTGGCGACACGCGGGTCCGACATGTACTAATGGACCGCGGCCGATTTAAGCTACCACCTAGCAAGTGTGGTGTCTCGCGGTGACACCACATTCCTCCCCCGCAAATCAGCGAACGGACGTGTGATAAGGCTTCCGCCCGCCGTGGGGAGGACCCCATGTTGACGTATGCGATGAGGTGGGGAGCCTAACAACAGGCGAGGCTGTGCCACCCGCACCCGGCCATTCGGTCCGAGGGGAGCTAGGAAACGCCTGGAAACCTAGTCCAGGGTGCACGTCAACATGCGGTGTATTCGCCCGTAATGAGACAGGAGGGGCCGAAGGGTCGACCTCCATTGCGTCGGGGGATCCGACGCGCGATGACGACATCTGGTCCGGAGCGGGCAAGAGTTCCATGGCGGAGGACATTTGGTCACGGGAAGCGAGCGGCGGCGCGTGACCCAGGGAGGCGCCAGGCGGTTGCAGCGACGCGTCCACTGCGGGCGGCGCCGGCGGGAGAACAGGCGGCGGCGGCGGCGCGTCGCCATGAGGCAAAATGGAAGGCAGCGTCGGTAACACCTGGGGATGAGGCGAGCCAGTAGATGGGTCCCCAGGGCGCTGACCGGACGGCACCGTCGCTGAAAGCAGACGGGGAGCGGCAGAACCCAGGCGACGACAGAGGCGCAGCTGATTGAGATGCCGACGCACCTCACCAGAGGCCCCCAAAACCAAATACATCGCGCGGCCGAGGCAGCGAAGAATGCGCCCTGCGAGCCAACGCCGTGAACCGCGATAGTTGCGATAGAAAACAACGTCGCCAGGAGCAAAAGCAGTAGTCTGCCGCTGCACTGGAACCTGATGCGGCGGATGCAGCAAAGACATGAAGGTTCGATGAGGACGACCATGGAGCAACTCAGCCGGCGAGCGACCATCGCGGGGCTGAGAGCGATACGAAGACAAAAAGAGCAACAATGCGTCCTCCCTAGAATGCGACTCTTTCAACTTCAACATCTGTGACTTGAAAGTCCGGACCAACCGTTCAGCGGCACCGTTTGACTGAGGCGAAAACGGCGCGGATGTCAGATGTTGAATACCATTGGCCTTGCAGAATGACTGAAATTCTGCGGACATGAATTGTGGGCCATTGTCGGAAACAATAGTCTGGGGAAGACCTTCAATGCAAAAACTAGCGGACAACGCTTGGATGGTGGCAGATGACGTCGTGGAAGACATCCGGACAACAAAAGGAAAATTACTGAAGGAATCCACCACAACCAACCATCGAGCATTCCAGAATGGACCAGCAAAATCGATGTGCAAGCGTTGCCAAGGGGAAGTGGCTGTCGGCCATGCAAAGAATTTCCGCGGCGGGGCGGATTGTTGTTCGGCACACGCCACGCAAGAAGAGCACCTATTCGTAATCGCAGCATCGATTCCGAACCAAGTACAGTGCTGACGAGCAAGTTGTTTCGTACGCACTATACCCCAATGTCCTTGGTGAAGAAGCCGTAAGACAGAGGACTGGAACGAACCTTGGACCACGACTCTGGATTGATCATTATCCGAACGCAACAACAAAACACCACGTCGTACAAAAACTCTCTCCTTGTGAGCAAAAAATCGGCGAACCAACGGATCCTCGATCCGTGACTTTGACAAGAGCCATTGCGTAGCAACAAAACGCAAAACAGTAGCAAGGACAGGGTCAGCAGCTGTGGCTGTAGCGACACGACGAAAATCAATCGGAAACGATTCGACCACGTCATCGGTTTCCGAGTCAATGAACATGCAAGTTCGGAAGAATCGAATGCTCTATCCTCAGCAACAGGCAAACGGGACAACGCATCGGCGTTTCCGTGCTTAGCAGTGGACCGATACAAGATATCGTAGCGGTACTGCGAGAGGAAAAGAGACCAGCGAATGAATTTCTGCGCTGTACGTGGAGGTACAGGCTTGTTCGGATGAAAAAGCGACGTCAAAGGTTTGTGGTCTGTGATGATGGTAAAGTGACGACCATACAAGAAATCATGGAACTTAGTAACACCAAACACGAGAGCTAAAGCTTCTTTCTCTATCTGGGAATAATTGCGTTGCGCAGACGAGAGCAATTTTTAAGCAAAGGCAATAGGACGATCATGCGATCCATCTTTGTGCGCAAGCACAGCACCGATCCCGAAATCCGATGCATCGACCATCAACGAAAGGGGTTTCTGGGGATCGAATGGCGTAAGGCAAGTATTTGAAAGCAACGCCGATTTCAACCGGTGAAAGGCGCGTTCGCATTCCGTCGTCCAGACGAACGGAACACCTTTACGGCGTAAGCGATGAAGCGGAGCTGAAATGGAAGAAGCGCGCGGCACAAACCTGGCATAGTAGTTAATTTTTCCCAAAACACTCTAGAGCTGTTTCAAGTTCTGTGGCGAAGGCAACTCCTGTATGGCACGGAGGTGCTCTGGACTCGGATTTATGCCTTGGGCATTTATGACATGGCCCAGATATGATAAGTCACGAGCAAAAAACACACATTTGTCCTTACGCAAGCGAAGACCATTTTGTCGCAAGACCTGAAATAACGTTCCTAGGGTGGCTAAATGTTCGGCTTCTATCTTTCCGGGGATCACAATATCGTCCAGATAGTTCGCAGCAGTAGGGACCGACGCACAAATAGTTTGTAAATATTGCTGAAACAATGCAGGGGCGGATGCACACCCGAATGGCAGTCTTTTGAATCGGTACAATCCAAGATGCGTGTTAACCACCAAGACGCGCTGGGATTCTTCGTCCACTGGTATTTGCAAGTACGCATCTGCTAGGTCCAATTTCGAAAAGTATTTACCCGGGCACAGTTTATCAAAAAGATCTTCCAGGCAGGGCAAAGGAAAAGTTGCAGTCACAAGTTGTGGATTCACAGTCGCCTTGAAATCCACGCAAAGTCTCAATTTTCCGGAAGGTTTTGGCAAAATTACCAAGGGTGAGGCCCAGAGAGAAGCCTGCATACGTTCAATTACACCTTGAGATTCTAAACCGTGTAATGTTCTTGCGACCTCATCACGCAATGCGTGGGGAACATTGCGCGCTCTGAAAAATTTCGGTTGCGCGTCCACTTTGAGTTCCAAATGTGCTTCATAGTTCTTAGCGCAACCAAGGCCCGGTGCAAAAATGTCTGCAAATGCTTCACAAAGACGAGAAACACTGGCTGAAGGCACAGTCTGGTTCACGGAGAGGACCTGATTTACGATAGACAAGGTAAACAACTGAAATAAATCTAAACCAAACAAGTTCACTGCAGTAGAAGAACGAAGAACGTAAAATGACAGAAGTTTTGTTTATCCCTTGTATGTGGCAAGAAGGCTGCACTGTCCTAACACAGGTATCTGCTGTCCTAAATAACTATTGAGCTGAACATTTGCGGCACGCAACGGAGGCTTGCCCAGCTGTTTGTACGTGTCTTGATTGAGCAATGAAACTGCAGCTCCGGTATCGAGCTGGAATGGTATCACTTTGCCCCCAAAGTCGAAGTCTACAAAAAGTTTATTGTCCTGCTGACGACAAGAGCGACTTTCACGTGCAATTTGAACCGATACAGGTACAGAAGCACTTGCGACGGTACGGGATTTCCGGCGACGTCGACGCACACTTTTTGTGGGACGAACACAGTCACTGTTAGATAAAGTGGCACTGGACAGGGTGGAATTAACGACATGAATGTCCATGGGCGAAGGTCCACGAGCCTGATTGTCCCTGGTTCGATTCCGGCGCGAAGCAAAGGGCCTGGAATCGTTGTGATTGTCTGATCTAAGCTTTTTCTGGCAAACACTTTGAACATGTCCTTTCTTATGACAGTAAAAGCAAATAGCTTGGCGTGACGGGCAATTGTCACGCGAATGTCTAGTTGCACACTGCGGGCATGATTTTAGAACTGCATTGGCATGCTTACGCGGCTGGACTCGTGTTTGCGAGCTAGGCTGCAGCTGCGCTGACGTGCGCGAGGGCCGTTTAGCGTCCCGTGCTGCGCGCCCGGCGAGCCGGTCAATGCGACACACTGCTGGCGAAGTTTCAAATGATTCCTGAGCAAAGTCAAGTGTGTCTTGCCTATCCAATATGTCTATCACTTGTTGAAGGGAGGGATTAACTAGTTTCAAAATCTGTTCCCGTATGCGAACATCAGAAACGTTCTGTGCTATTGCATCACGCACCATTGTATCTGAATATGGGAGGCCACAGTCACATGCAAATGCACAGTCCCTAGTAAGTCCTTGCAAAGTTGCAACCCACTCCCTATTAGTCTGACCGGCCGTACGTTTGGTACGAAAGAACGTATACCTTTTGGCAACTACATTAACTGTTTCTTTGAAATAGGCATCTAAAGCAGACAAAAGTTCTTCGTAGGACAGAGTTGCTATGTCGCGTCGGGGAAACAATTTCACTATCACACGGTAGGTGGACACACCGACACAAGAAAGCAAAAACGGCTGCCGCTCATTACCTTGAATTCTGTAGGCGGCTAGATGGAAGCCGAATTGTCGGGACCACTCAGTCCAAGACTCGTGGGCTGCGTCGAAGCTACGAAATGGAGGTGCAACGGCGGGTCGTGGCTGCGGTAGCGATGAAGCGGCGGCGGCCGCATCGTTTTGCAGCGCACGTTGACCCTGGACGAGCTGTCCAAAGGCATCCAATAACGCCTGCGTCTGCTGATTCTGCAAGCGATAAAATTCGGACAGTACATCTGGCGAAGCCATGACACAAGTAATGTAAGCAAAGCAAGAAGAACGAAGACCGTTTTTACGCTCGTCGCCAAAATTGTAGTGTCGGCAGACTTGCCAACACTACGCACACTAATTGAAAGAGGCGGCCAAGATGCGCGCGCTAACTCACGAAGGATGGAGTGAGGTCTGAAACAGGAGACTTAATGAATGTGATAAAGGAAATACGTATCTTTGGAATATACTTAACTTTTAATACATCCTTGTATACATCGTTCTTGATGAGACATCTGGAGATTGTGGCGATACAAGTGACTCTTTATATACAAGCTATTTAAGGCTAATGGCGCCTTGCTAAGTCGTAGCCATTAACTTAGCTGAAGGCTATTCTAACTGTCTCTCGGCAAATGAGAGAAATGGCTTCGTCCGTATAGTCGCTATCAACGTCGTCGTACAACTGGGGCGAGTTCTCGTACGTCTCTCGAGACCTGCCGTGTGGTGGCGCTCGGTCTGCGATCACACAGTGGCGACACGCGGGTCCGACATGTACTAATGGACCGCGGCCGATTTAAGCTACCACCTAGCAAGTGTGGTGTCTAGCGGTGACACCACAGTTATTAACCCGCATTACACGTCACGTGAACTTCTGAGCCGTGACCGTTTTTCCACATGTGTCGACTCCTTGCTGTTTGAAACTTCGCCGAGCCCGAAGATAAGGTTGCAGGACGCCACGCTTTTGCACAATTACAGAGAAAGCTTGTGCGCACCTTTGAGCTACATTTCAAATGGGTGGGAATTACGGGGTGTCGAAAAGAGATGCTTTAATTCTGTTGCGCAATATAGTAAATGCGTCTTGCTATTTCGGCAGCAAAGTAACATAACGGCAGAAGGAAAGAGGAAATAAATTGTAGACTGGCAAAGGTAATAAAATCATTTCTGAAAAAGAAGAACTTTGTAACGTGTAATAAAAATTTGATAGTTACAAAGTCTTTTCTGGTGGTATTTATCTGGATGTAGACCGAAATGGAACATGAACCACAAGCAGTTCACAGAGGAATAAAATAGAAGCTTTTGAAATGTCGTGCTACAGAAGCGTGTTAAAGTTAGATGAATAAGAAATGAAGAGGTACTGAATCGAAATAGGGAGAAAAGAAATTTGTGGCACAACTTGACTAAAAGAAGGAATCGGTTGAGACGATATGTCCTATGCATCAAGAAGTGCTCAGTTTGGTAATAGACGGTAGTTGGGGGTGGCGGTTGTAGCAGGAAATTGCGGCAGGGAGAAGCGTAGGATGAATTAAGTATGTATAAACAAATATATGTAGGTTGCAGCAGTTATTCCGAGATGAAGAGACTTGTTGCACAGGGCAGACCTTAGTGGAGTCCTGGATGAAGCCACTCAACAAACTGAAAACCACAACAACAATAATGTATCTTCAGCTGCGCAACGTAGGACTGATTCATCATGCTCGTGATGATGATTACTGCCCTCAATCACTGGGGACCTAATCATTTTTTCTGTTGAATGGGCCATTGTCCAAAAAGCGAAGTGCTGAAATCAAGTGCATTATAAGTGACTATGTTATGTCCTCAGATGATCAGCGTTGTTAATTTTTCCTACTCTGCTGCTGTGGCGGGTTCAGCATTGGAAACCATTTCCCAAAAAAAAAAAATAATTGCGGTTTACCGCGCCAATTTAATTGCTTTGCAGCTCACTAGTTCGGATCCACTGTGAGGCACCCATAACTGGCCGCAGGATATTACATTGCAGAATCGGTAGAGCTTTTAGATCACTTCCGCTAGCTGTACTTCATACACACAGCTTCATGCAGTACGTCTGTTGCAAGAGAAAATCAGGTACAGCGGTGAGCTAAAGCATTGAGATCACGTACGAGGGCTATTCGGAAAATAAGACCCGATCAGTCGCGAAATGGAAACCACTGTCAAAATCCGATGAAGTTTTGCAAAAATGTGTTGGGTAGTGTCTCTAGTATGTCCGTCGTTCCCAGTACGTCGGTCTTTTAAATTCTGAGCGCACAGTGAGCAGGTAAAGATGTCTAGACAAGTATGCCTCCCGCCAAGTATGAGGGACTAGTAACATATTTCCCCTGATGTCATGCACCCCACATAACAAAACTGTGATGCGTTTCGTTCTTCACGACAATTCTACAGGCGCAATGAAGACGCTCCTTGCAGCGTTTTCGATGGGAAGTACTTGTTCACTCACAACACAGCCCGTCATTGGCTCGTTCTGAGTCTCATCTCTGCTCGCACGAACCGCCGGCTAAGAAGACAATATTTTGACATAGATAACGACCTATATACGAGCGCTGAGAATTGGCGGAAAACACAGACGGCTGCCTTCTATGACGAGGCTGTTGGAAAGTTGGTACAACGCTACGACAAATATCTAGGTCTGTAGAGAAGTAACTGTAAGATGTTGCTAACTATTACAAATAAACATTTTTGATTTTCAAAGTGGTTTTCATTTGTCGACAGATCGGAACTTACTTTCCGAGTAGCGCTCCTGTATGCTCGATTGCGCTTTGGTCCACCTTTGAAACGCGATACAGCATTGATGATGCTCCCATGAGCCATGGACCTTGCCGCTGGTGGGGAGGCTTGCGTGCCTCAGCGATACAGATGGCCGTACCGTAGGGGCAACCACAACGGGGGGAGGGGGGGGTGTATCTGTCGAGAAGACAGACAACGTGTGGTTCCTGAAGAGGGGCAGCAGCCTGTTCAGTAGTTGTAGGGGCAACAGTCTGGATTATTGACTGATCTGGCCTTGTAAAATTAACCAAAACGGCCTTGCTGTGCTGGTACTGCGAACTGCTAAAAGGAATGGGAAACTACAGCCGTAATTTTTCCCGAGGACATGCAGCTTTACTGTATGGTTAAATGATGATGGCGCCCTCTTGGGTAAAATATTCCGGAGGTAAAATAGTCCCTCATTCGGATCTCCGGGCGAGGACTACTCAGGAGGGCGTCCTTATCAGTAGAAAGAAAACTGGCTTTCTACGGATCGGAGCGTGGAATGTGAGATCTCTTAATCAGGTAGGTAGGTTACAAAATTTAAAAAGGGAAATGGATAGGTTAAAGCTAGATGTAGTAGGAATTAGTGAAATTCGGTGGCAGGAGGAATACAGATGAATACAGAGTTATAAATACAAAATCAAATAACGGTAATGCAGGAGTAGGTTTAATAATGAACAAAAAAATAGCTCCTCCCCCTGTGCAGTTCGATGAGGTCGCGCATTCGTAAAACTGAAGTTAGGGTCGGAAGCACCGTGAAAAGATGCACGTGCCGAAGGAGCAGAGCGTCACAGCAACGGTGACCGCTGGGTGTGTCGCGTTCAAAGATCTGGACGTCTATACTCGCACACAACGTTACGCCTC
This sequence comes from Schistocerca nitens, assembly GCF_023898315.1. Classification (NCBI taxonomy): domain Eukaryota; kingdom Metazoa; phylum Arthropoda; class Insecta; order Orthoptera; family Acrididae; genus Schistocerca; species Schistocerca nitens. Next base: position 50,400,885 of record NC_064617.1, read on the forward strand.
CCCATACGCCTCCCCATACGCCTCCCGTAACGCATCGGCTACCAAAACGACTATTTCGAGAATGTTCCTGGTAGCATTACGTGTTCCCAACTCTCGCCATATGTGCGTACGTCCAGCAGTGTATAACGTGATCGTTGTGGTGGTCCAAGTGTTGTCGTGTTAGTAGGCATAGTGCTGCTTTGGTGTACTGACCTCCGAATCTTTGACCGTAGTAAGGTCACCAGTCAACGCTATCGTGACACTGTACAGCTGACTCGCCTGCCAATTTCCCTTATTGAAACCCGTCGAGGATGTGTGGGACGTCTTGGGGAGACTTAGGGTAGCACATCCACGTGCACCAACCACCATCCACCATTTGTGAATGGCGCTGTTAGAGGAGTGGAACGCCCGACCGCCAGGAGTCCTCCCCACCCTCGTGGGCAGCGTCGGAACGCGTTGCACAGCATCCACCGCCGTCCGTAGTCATTACACATGCTATTAAGAACCGTGTACCGCAGTTTCTAACGTCTAGAAGTCATCACGAATAGCGGTGACTTCAGTGTAATTACTGTCATTGAATGAAAGTGGATTTCTGTTCGTCTCATTGCGTAGTTTTCCAGTTACCTCTTATACTGTACTGTAGAGTTCTTTCTATATAAGGTCCGAGTTTCAAAGAGCTGTGTTATTTCACAGTGACACATCATGCGAAAGCTGCTTTCGTCCTTAAGTCTTGCACACCAGTGTAGTATAGTTTACGTAAACAGTGTATCGTATGGTTTATTGAAAGATGAGCGTTAGATAGTGACCAGTTTCAATATAGGCTCAGACACGCCGTTGTCGTCCTTGAAGTAGAGGAAAAGAAATCGTGGATACCGAGATGCCTAAGAGCAGTGCGTCCTATCCCCGTTAAAACTCCTGCCCGAGCGTTACGCCGCACGTTAGCGTGACCAGCGCATTTGACGCTGGCTTCTGACGCGAACAGCAGGCGTGCGTGCGGAGGTCTGCCGGCCCGCGACATGCGTTGCGTTACGTCCCGCCGGGAAATCAGCGCTCGTATCTCTGGTAGAACGCGAGAGGCGTTTCCTTCTTCCTCCGCCCTTCTCCCTTCCTGGGCGGGCGCGATTTATCTGGCGCTGCGTTCCGTTAACACTTTTCCAGAGCGGGGGCCGGCTGCCAAGATGCGGCGATAAAACCCGATCGCCCCACGACCCCTGGCTGGCCGGGTTTTCTTCCGCTGACCTGGCTGCGGGCCCGGCCGCCCGCTCCACTCTCTCCCAGGCAGCGGCGGCGTCCTTCAAGTCCAACTCATTTTCATAGCGCGGTGCTAGCCACACTCCTGCATTACCCTAATTCGCTGATAACCTGCGTTCCATCTTCCACCTAGCCGTTTCCCACTTTTCACCATAATTCCAGCCACTAAACGCCTTAAAAAGTTTCAACACTATACAGCCAACCGGTTGCACATAATTGGTTCGTACAATGAGCTAGGTTTCGACACCTACTAGGGGTGTCTCCAGCAGAATGAAATTTTGACAAATCGTAAAATTACGTTGCTAAAAAGCAGTGGTCAGAATTCAGAGCAGCTATGTTCAAGTCAAAAGTGAAATAAAACGTTCCAGCTTCTGCCGCATGTGGTCAGCTGGAAACGACATAAGACGGATACCTGAACAATTACGATACAAAATTTACATCTAGGAGTAAGTTACACATTTATTTTGGCAGGCCTAGTGACTTTTATCGTACGCTACACTATATATTAAAGTCACACACATATATATTACACAATTTTTTAACATCGTGTGAATTCTCTATCTACACGGCAGACGTACTGGCCTTCAGGAAGGCTATTTATTATATCACGCAGACTTTTTCGGCTCATATTGTTCCTCGTGGACTCTCAAAGTATGCTGCAAGATCTACAACAACCGGCGTTTGATAAACAGACTAACAGATATGTCTTGGATACCTTAGACGCCATAATACACACGCTGACATTGCAATTGGGCATTGACGTCCGCTTACTTTGAATAAAAGGGCACCAAGCCATTCACCATAATGGAACTGCTGACCGTGTCGCAAAGAGTAGTATTAAGCAAGGACTGTTCCGCCCACGGATTTCAACCCGACAGCCAAGAAACCTGCTTATGGCCACCGGAATTTTGAATGTCACGTATCCCACCACTAAAAGAGCGGCCACGTGGCAACCATAAAACCGAACGTCTCTTCTCGGCCATGGCTCACCTTGGTGAAGCTTACTAGACGTCATGTTACCTCCTTCACCTGCGTGATGCCCGGACATGGGTGTTACACCGGCCACCTGTATCGGTTGAAAATCATAGTTTCTGTACACTGTGGTCAGGACACCTCGGCGCTGGCGGATCTGAAGCACGTCATACTGGCGTGTACCAACTACTCGGCCGCATGGGCGGTCTTTTGCAAAAAACTGCTTACGAGCCGCTATCCCTTCCCTACAACTGTAACTGCTTTACTTCAACGGTTTGTTGTACGAAGGCCATTCCGAAAGGAATGCCTCCTATTTTTTGTGGTGACTTTGGACGAACGCGCCAGATGTCGTTGGTGTAGAGCTAATGCATGAACCTTCCACTTTCATTTGCAGGTTGTTCCGTTGTTCTGCGGTAATTGAGGCCAGCACAGGCATGTTCCAAAACGGAGTCTGATATGGATGTGCGTATAAAACAGCGATGTGTCATTGAATTCCTCAGTGCTGAAGAAATTGGGCCGATTGAAATCCATCGACGCTCTGGCAAATGTATATGGAGACCCTACAATAGACGTGAGCGATGTTAGGCGGTGGGTACGGCATTTACAAGGTGATGAAAAGGGTGTGCATGACGAGCCACGACTCGGTCTACCCTGCACAGCCCTCGCAATGAAGAGCGCCTTGATCAACTCACCCGTGCTGATCGGCGGATAACGACCAAAGAATTTTGTGCATAGCTGGTCGGCTTTAATACCTTGGAAATAATGTTGGAACGTCTTGGTTATGGCAAAGTCTGTGCGAGATGGGTCCCGCGAATGCTTACAGAGGGACAAAAAGATCATCGAATGGAAATTTGTCGGGACCTGCTGAACCAATATGAAGCAGAAGGTGACAATTTTCTGAATAGCTTGGTCATCAGAGATGACACGCGGTGTCACCAGTACGAGCCGGAATCCAAAAGACAATCCATGGAACGGAAACATGCGAATTCTCCGTCAAAGAAGAAATTCAGGACACAGCCGTCTACAGGCAAAGCGGTGTGCGCATTCTTCTGGGATAGCCAGGGTGTGGTTCTTTTGTATGTTCTGGAACATGAAGAAACTGTCAATTCAGCACGCTACAAGACTGACTAAACTGAAAGCCCGAATTTCCAGGGTAAGGCCAGAGGAGAAGACCAGCTTTCACCTGCAATATGATAACGCCTTGCCCCACACCAGTTTTACGACCACGCATTGCAAAATTTGGATATACTGTCTTACCACACCCACGTACCATCCAGATTTAGCACCTTCAGACTTCTATCTGTTTAGGCTTCTGAAAGGTGGACTACATGGAGAATATTTTCAAGACACAGATACTGTTGCCAAAGCTGTAAGGAAGTGGTTAACATTAGCTTGTGCCGACTTTACAAATGCCGCAGATAGGCTCTGGTTCATCGTTGGTGATGACTATTTGCAAGAATAACAGTCTGTAGCTGAAATATTGCTCTATTTAGCTGTGCTGCCGTGATTCATGTATTTCCTGTAATTTCCACGATAAAAAATAGGAGGCATAACTTTCGTAACGACCCTCGTATATAGGTATTTTTTGCTCGTGAACTATTTAAAAGGCGCCTGTATCCAATTTTGACCTTGCATGGGGGCTTAATTAAATATTATGCAAATATTTTCAAGTTTTGCAGCTGACTGTCCGGTTACGCAGTCTCGTAACCGGTTGGCCCTGAGTAGTACTAGTACGCAATCTGACTGCATAGAATAACAACAAATAATGAAAGGAAACTTCCGTTAACACAATTAATTAATTAAGTCCCCAGCAACTATAAAAGCTACGAAACAACAAGGCACAAGTGTAATTGTTCTGTGTGTGGAAGTGTGATTCAACGTACACATCTGGCACGGTTCTTCCTCAATAAGACAAGATATTTTAAATGCCATTTACAGTGAATTAATTAAATAAAACTGAAATACTATAATTGCACATAGACACCCGAATTACAGTCTAATACATGAACACAAGCCAGATGCTTTGTTGACTGAACCTGTGGCCAAGAGGCATTGTTAGTTAGGAAATTTAAAAAAATAATAAAAAAATGTTTTTTACCTTCATATATATATTGACTAAAAATACACTCTGAACATTACAACATATCCATTCGAACAACATCTGCTGTCTAGCCCATCAAAACAACTGCACACGACATGGCCTCAAATAGTACAGCTATCAACATCCTCTCAGCAAGCACTAACCACCACAACTTCTGAACAAGCACTGCCAGTGGAGGCGGCGGAATAAAACTCTTTGGCGCGATCTCTGGCGCTGTGACTCAGTGTAGCCACCTTTCAACCTGTACGTTGGGGGATCTTGCCCTCGCATGGTACCAGCCCGGTTCAAAAATTGTGATGTTCATTTGTGTCTGTACTTTGCGTCAAGAACTTATCTTTGTAAAAAATGCCGTCGTCCAGCTTTTAAATATAAGTTGCTGTAGATTTCATTTTCCTCCTGAAATGGCCCGGTTAGAGGTCTGGGTCGTAACCTCGTGTTTTTCTTTTAATTCATATAACTAACTTACCGTTGCGTGTCACACTTTTATCATTGATCTATCGTGAAAATTGCACTTACATTAACTTGGCACTGTTGTAACCTTTGCTGGCTGATTCGCTTTTATTTTACATTGCGAACTTATGTTAGTACATCGAAATCATCTTATTGTTCTACTGTGGAAACTACAATATGTTAACATGATGGTTTTTAACTCGTATTGACTGTATGGTTTCTGCGGGTCAGAGTCTCAGACGATGGAATGAGAACACCTGGTTGAGATGAACATCTGCTGAACAGTGTAAGCGACCGTAACCCTGTGAAAGCTGTGAATAGGTTCCTCGACTATCTGGACGTAATCGCCAACGTTCAGTATCGATGGGCTTGCTCCCCGATGAGCAGCCGGCCGGTGTTGCGGAGCGCTTCTAGGCGCTTCAGTCTGAAACCGCGAGACCGTTACGGTCGCATGTTGGAGTCCTGCCACAGGCATGGATGTGTGCGATGTCTTTACGTTAGTTAGGTTTAAGTAGTTCTAAGTCTAGGGGGTTAATGACCTCAGATGTAAAGTCCTATAGTGCTCAGAGCCATTTTTGAATCCGATGAGCATCACCGACGTCTGGTGCCGGTGGTCAAATTGTTGGCACCGTTTCACTGCGGCTGGAGGGGACATTGCATTTGCTCCATACACCGCCAGAATGCCAAAGTGAATCTGTGTGAAATTTAGATGTTATCCCAACAAACGTCGTACCGTCCCGCGTAGTTCAACTCTGGACTACGTTTCCAGTTGCAGAGCCATTCCAGTCGCACACAGTGATGCACCTAATACATGTTGGTTGATTCGGGGGAGGAGACCAAACAGTGAGATCATAAGTCCCATCAGATTGGGGAATTATGGGAAGGAAGGTGGATGTGACCTTTCAAAGGAACCATCCCGGCATTTGTCTGAAGCTATTTTAGGGAAACCACGGGAAACCTAAAAAGGGTGGCCCGCTGCGGGTCTGAACCGTCGTCCTCCCGACTGTGAGTCCAGTGTGTTAACCACTGCGCCACCTCACTCGGTACCTCATATCCCTACATGAGCGGAAAATTCCTCTTCCAGCAGTGCGCCACTTTTGTTTGCAATGGTTGAGGGACGACTTATGTAAGTTACTTTCTGAGGTCCCTAGGTACGACTGTACTGTGCAAACCACTCTGAAGTGCATGGAAGGGCAGCTTCACATTGAGAAAAGGATTGAGGTTTCTCCTTGTTCGATTCGCCTATAGAGCTCTGGAAGAAATATTCCTTAAATGCCTCTGTGTGGGCTGTAATTAGTCCAACCTTGTATTCTCGGCATCTGTCGGGGCTGAACAAAATTATGCAAACACCGCGATGAATGCCTGTTTGAACATAAATCGAAGCCTGCAGGTAGCACTGTTGTATTTGACCATGAGGGACACCTGTGCAGAGTCCTCAGTACGTTATAAGCTTCATTCGTTGCCAGATCAGTGTTCTGTGTAGTGGTGAGAGCATTATGTCGGAGTTGTTGGTGCTTGTATCGTGGGTGCTTCTGTAGCCATGGTAGCTCTAGCGTTGGGTGTTCCAAGACGTACCGCGTCTAAGATTTTACCGCATAAAGGAGAAGCGGAGAAACATCATCCACTAAGGCACAACACGGACGAAATTGTGTGTTGAGTGACTATCCTTGAAAAGGACCGTGAAGAAAAATTAGAGGACGACAGCTGCGAATGTCGCACTCGCGAAACCTGTCAGCACCAAAACAACACGGAGAGAGCTCCAGAAGCAGGGAACTGCAGGGCGAGATGGATTTCCTAACCACTCACCAATGATGCAAATGCCCGTAGTAGGAAAACTTGGGGCCGAAGTCATAAAACCTGGGCTATGGAGCAATGGAAGAAAGTCATTTGGTCGTCCGAGTCAAGGAGCGAGGTGGCGCAGTGGCTAGCACACTGGACTCCCGTTCTTGAAGACGACGGTTCAATCCCGCGTCCGGACATCCTGAATTAGGTTTTCCGTGATTTCCCTAAATCGCTCCAGGCAAATTCCGGGATGGTTCCTTTGAAAGGGCACGGCCGACTTACTTCCCCGTCCTTCCCTAATCCGATGAGACCGATGACCTTGTCTCCCCTCCCCCAAACAACCGAACCCAACCCACCCCCCTCGGCTGAGTCTTGTTTCCTACTGTTTGCAACTTCTGGCCGAGTTGACGTCCGAAGAGTTAAACATGGCGGGAGTTCGGTGATGATTTGGTGAGTCGTGGTATTCCACGGGCATATGGTTACTCTGCTAGGTCGCATTGCTGCCAAGGACAATGTGACCATTTTGGCTTACCAGGTCCATCCAGTGGTACAATGCTCGTGCCCCGATGGCATTGCTATGTTCCAAGGCGACGGGGCTCCTCTCCGCACAGCTGGAATTGTCCAAATCTTAATATTGTTGAGCCTTTGTGGTCTACTTTGGAGAGAACGGTGCGAGACTGCTATCCCCTCCAGCATAGTTATCTGAACTTGCCACTATTTTGCGCAAAGACTGCAAACGATTCCTTTGAAAATCATACAGGACCAGTGTTTATCCGTTTTGAGACGACTGGAAGGAGTCTACAATGCCAGCGGTTTTCCTACACCGTATCAGGCGACATATGTGTTGGGTTCTTAGTGTTTCCACACTCTCGTCCAGTCCCACTCCTTGAACGGTACGTACAGGGCTTCGGTTGAGCCGTGTACATCCTGTAACAGCGATAGTGGCATCACGTTTTCTTAGTGTGTTCACTGGCGCCACTACGTTTGCTCGTCTTGTCTGTCCGTGAATGGCAGCAGCAGCGCTTATCGATAGCTCGTACTGTGGTATCATCTATGGAGTGGCCTCTGGTATTCCGGGGTCGTCGTGTGTCGAGGTAGTAGAGTTGGGACGGAGCAGCAGTGAGGTCCGGACAGCCAGCACTCGCCCGTCCGCTGGCGACACACATGCACTGTGCGACGGAATAGTGTGGTCGCGAGAGTGCACGACCACGTCAAGGACCGAAGTCAGCGAGTTTTAGTTGAATGGACCGTGATATTCGAGTAGTGCACCTTTCACCTGTGTGTGTGTGTGTGTGTGTGTGTGTGTGTGTGTGTGTGTGTCCGCCGAAGTGACCTGGTTGGTCGTTCGGTCGGTCGCTGCAGCGGACGATGTGCATTTGGTCTTCCGACCGCTTCTGGCTTCTGTATGTCTGTGTGTTTCATAGTGACTGGTTTTCGTGTTGCGAGTTGTTGGTGGAATTGTTTCCCCGGATCTGTGTGTATCTTGTGCTTTTGAATGAGCTGTTATTTTATTGCTGTGTGCATACTGGATTTGGTGAGGGGGTTGCGAACGGACATCAGTTCGGTTGGGGCGCAGCAGCGAGCAGGTCCGTGCAGCGCGCGGACAAGCCGGGGCCGCTGGCGGCGTGCTGCCACTGCCGCATCGAGGAGGGGTGGCTGCGAGAGCGGCGACCTTGTTGCACACCGAGCCCTGGACGTTTAAGTTGAGTGAACAGTTAACTGCGAATGCAGCCCCGACTATTCAGAGATTACGCCTTTGGTCGGTGGGGTGTTGCTCCCATGGCCGCTGAGGCTAGCGGCAACGAGTGAAGTGTTTCGAGGCGGTGAAACATTGCAGCGGTCTTTCTCTATTTGTGATTCCTCATTGAATTTAGTATTATACTCTCTACCTCGGTTCTAGTGTTTCCTTCGGACTTGAGTGTTTCCTGAAGACGTGGTGCTGTCTGTCTCTTCACCCTTGCCTAAAAATATTCCATCGTTGTACCGGTGATCGGACGTTAGGTGAATTGGTTAGTCGGTCGGTCGACGATTGAGCTGCAATCCAGTACAACTCTTGGTTGCCTGTCTCACTTTACCTTATGTTTGAGTTACCTTCCGAGGCCAACCCTTGGAACACTTGCTGAGAACCGCTTGGCCTGATTCCTTAGATTGTGATGTTTTAAGGGTATTTGTAATTTTCTAATTATTGTTGGTGTGGCCTTCAGCCAAGCAATAATTTCACTTCTTTCGTGATAAGACCTTCGGTCGTGTTCCAGTAAGTTTTTTTTAGCAAACTTGTTTTAAAAGCAAGGTATTTATTTTAAAAGTGCTATTTGGAATTGTTGTTCTGACTTCTAATTCAGGCCTTCAGCCGTCCGTTGTTTGAAGTTATTGTTGTTGGCGTTCGGCCCCCAAAACTGAGGAATTTTCTGTGATAAGGCCTTCACCCGTCATATAGTCAACTGAGTTTTTTTAAGAGATTGTTTTAAAATTTTAATTTCTTTAAATAAAGTTTACGTATTTGTTGTGCAACCGAGAGTAACTGATTATGGCCCCGTCCACAATCGTAACCTTATCGTGCCCCATCCCGAGAAACCAGGTCTCATCGGTATATTCTGAGATTCCTTGTTTGGTAGTCTTAATTGAAACCTTGTTGCTATGTTTCCACAATTACTTGTCGTCTATCTCCATGCGTTCTCCGGTTCATTCAGCATCGCCGGCCGCGGTGGTCTAGCGGTTCTAGGCGCTGCAGTCCGGAACCGCGCGACTGCTACGGTCGCAGGTTCGAATCCTGCCTCGGGCATGGGTGTGTGTGATGTCCTTATGTTAGTTAGGTTTAAGTAGTTCTAAGTTCTAGGGGACTTATGACCTAAGATGTTGAGTCCCATAGTGCTCAGTGCCATTTGAACCATCATTCAGCATCTTAGCGACGTTCTGTCGTACTTCAAAACAGACCTGTGACTATATGCGCTGCTCTTTTCTGTTCACTTTCAATGTCACCTGTTAGTTCTATCTGATATGGGTCCCAAACATTTCTGAAGAAAAAAATGGTTCAAATGGCTCTGAGCACTATGGGACTCAACATCTTAGGTCATAAGTCCCCTAGAACTTAGAACTACTTAAACCTAACTAACCTAAGGACATCACACACACCCATGCCCGAGGCAGGATTCGAACCTGCGACCGTAGCAGTCCCGCGGTTCCGGACTGCAGCGCCAGAACCGCTAGACCACCGCGGCCGGCATTTCTGAAGAAATTCTTGGATGTACCGGACCAATGTTTTGCAAGCAAGAATATTACATTTTTTTAGCTATGTGGAAGGTATTTCTTAGTACTTGAAGGAAGATGCTAATTGTTGAGTCACTGTTAAGTCGTATGCGTGTCTGACTTAGTACCTGTGTAGTTTCAGACACTATTTCATTATAGATAACTAAATAATCTGCAAAAGTATGAGATTATTAAGATTAATAATAATTTTATTAATATGCAAGATGCACATCTGACGTTCATTCTGCATCCGTAGCTGATTCTCTATCTGAGATTACGTTAGCGTCCTCCATACCAATAAATCCTTAATCCAGCAAGAAATTACATTTTGTAACACCCACGTTAATAATTGTGAGTGCAGTACTGAGTCAAATGGTTGTCAGAAGTGAGTAAATACTGGTTCTATCCGAATGCCTTGTCCATGGCTATCAGGATGGCATGCGGTAACAGTGGGAGATAAGTTTGACATGCTTGTTGGCACAGAAGAGGTCATTCGGTTAGAGATACCTCGTTTCATTAGAGGTCGGAGTGTGCTCTAAGATTCTACAATAGACGTATGTCAATGAACGGTAGTGGTATGTATCACTTCCGCTACACTTCTCGTCTCTCTCTCTCTCTCTCCCCCCCTGTGTGTGTGTGTGTGTGTGTGTGTGTGTGTGTGTGTGTGTGTGTGTGTGTGCGCGCGCGTGCGTGCGTTCGTATCACGAGTTGAGCGCTAGAGTGTGCAATTGTCCCCCCGTTATTAGGAAGTTCTTCTTATGTGATTAGTCACAGTTATTGTGATCGGGAAGTAATGGGCTATTTTTTGGAGAATACTGTAGTGCCTGGTCATGCATGCGGACTCTGGAAAATAGGGACATCTAAACTGATTGCTCTAGCTTGTAGTGTTGTCTGAGGAAAACTAGGAGAAGGGTGGGCAGACTAGAGTGTCTAGATGTACGGCTCCTTGGCGCCGTGCAGTGGCTTCCACTCACTAGCCTAGCCGACCAATGTGGCCGTGCGGTTCTAGGCGCTTCAGTTTGGAACCGTGTGACCGCTACGGTCGCAGGTTCGAATCCTGCCTCGGGCATGGATGTGTGTGATGTCCTTAGGTTAGTTAGGTTTAAGTAGTTCTAAGTTCTAGGGGACTGATGACCACAGAAGTTAAGTCCCATAGTGCTCAGAGCCATTTGAACTCACTAGCCTCTGATAGACAATTAAGACGGTCTTTCATGTTCAGTGCTGGTGGCACCCCTTGTCTAGAACCAGATGTGAAATTTCCTGAAGTCCAGACCTGTATAGGCCAGGTTTTGGAAACAAGGAGTCTATGTAGTGCGTCTCAGATGCTCCTTCTGCTGCAACTGACAACTGTGATCTCATTAAATGGGACACTGTAGAAATTTGTGGCCCTCAGTCACTAGCCTCATATAGATATTTATAGTGTTTTTGCAGCTGCATCCTTTCTATTTTGTTTGCTAGATATTTTATACAAAACAAATCCAGTGTAGCCATAGAATTAAACAATGTTCACTTAAAAAGTAAAATTTGTGTCGCTTCACGGTCATATTGTTCTTCCTGGAAACAAGTTTCAGTCACCTTATTGTACAACATAGTTGGGAAGACAGATTGCGATTGTTTCTGTGTTAAAGCTGGTTAAGAGAAGGGAAGTGGTGAATATGATCAACAGGAAACTGAACAACAACCACCCAAAGACAATCGATGGCAGTTGTTTGTAGGAAAACTCGGAGAGCGCTGACATATGGGGTCTAAAATGGCGTAATATGTGCAGCGCATGGGTCAACAAATACTAATTAGCATAGCGAGCAAAATTATTGATGTCAAAAAATGTCCTAGTCTCCAAAAATGAGAACTGGAGAATCACGAGTAAAATAGTGGAAATCTCCTTTTGTTGTTAATGTATCAGCGATAGTCGTAAACTTTGACAGAAGAAGATTTCATTTATTGTGTACTATTTACCGGTGACAGTTCGGAAGTGAAGTAATGACACTTTGTTAAGTAACTGTTTCAAGAAGGAAGAAAATCGATTGAAATTACTAAAACTGTCTCGGCTATTGCACCGTGATCCTCTGGAATCCGTTAGACAATCCACGATTCCTATCCGTGTGCGGCGTACGTCATCAGATAGGATTTTAGCTTTGATTGCACTCCAGTGCACACGGAGTTCCCTGACAAATCCCACAGGACCACGGCATAATAGCTTGGAGGATCTTAGTAATTTTAACCTTTATTACCGTCAAAGTTTCTATTTTACAGCAAGCAGGAAATAGCATAGCGAAGGATGCAGGGGGTTTAAGAAATGAGATGAAAGGCTAAATCTGTGGGTTAAATGCTTTGATCAGACGTCAGTTCCACTCGGGACGCGTGAAGTCATTTAATGAACGTAAAATGCGTTGATAGTTCGTTCAGCGATCCAGCGAAATAACGTAATATAAAAACAAATATTACAGCAAAGAACATTTGCAACGAGATGGCTCTTCGCTTGACCATTCAGCGGATAGCAATCAAATGCAGCAATTGGATTGCGTCCCCTCATGTCCCCGCTTCCATGTTATATTCAACAAGCTGTTAGTGCAGTCTCGCTGATGGTGCATACTGCCCCTCTGCGGACGACGATCTATCATACTTGCGGAATTAATAGCATAACGCGAGATTTGGCACATTTAAGAGGAACAGGAAGGTGAGAAATTTGGTCCTAAGCCGAAAGCAATGCAAAGTTCATCCACTGAAAATATCATGAAAGAACACTTACGAAATTTGCATCAAAAAGTGCAACACACACAACAAACGAGATGCAGAAACGATTAATGTAATATTTGCGATTATCTTGCTCAAGATGTTGTGTAACAGGGAGATGCATGACGTGGACTTTAAATAATGAAGAGATGGTCAATATTAAAACCAAATTCGAAAGATAAAAAACTTTAGAAGAAGAATGATGAGGAAAAAGATATAGTAAAGAAACGGAAAACTTAATGTGGCCCCCCTTCTAGCAGTGGCTCATATATTCGAAAATCGGAAAGTTAACAGTGTCAGTATTTAGTGCTCAAGATAAGAGGAAGCCAAAGAGGTACCATCAACACAATGTCGGTGTCCAGGTATACAAACGCGGTACAGTTTCCAAACCTTTGTCCAACCGTACGTCCAGACCTTTGCCCATCCCCGAGTCCAACACCTTTAGGTGCCGAAAATACAAGGTTGAACTAATTACAACATACACAAACACAATTAAGAAATGTTTCTTTCCGCGCTCTGTACGCGAATGGAACAGGAAGAAACCTTAATCCATTTTTTTTTTCATGTGAATTCCCCATGCGATCCATTTCACAGTGATTTGCACAGCATGGTACCACGGTGGTACCACGTGGTACTCGGTATTCAGACCAGACTTAAAATTTTACTAAATGTTATCACTGCACTTGTCACGTTAATTTTCCACAACAAGCAGAACTTTCGACTATATCAACTGTTACCACGTCAGGCAAGCAAATGACTGTTGCAGCAGTAATGGAATCAGACACATGTAAATGATACAGTATCGGATACTGTTACAAAGATTACATTGGAGCCAAAGACAGAAGGTCACTCTGCGTATCTTTGTTTCAAGCATGACGAGACGTACTCTTAATTCCCGTTGCTTCGCATAGCCTGCAATCGATAGCGACAGGTACTCCGTATATGTCCAGTACCCTATCAACATTACACTGAGTAGCTATAGTCAAATACACTTTCACACACACTAGGCTTTACTCTTTTTGTCTGGAGTAACTCAAAAAATTTGTTCAAATCCTCCGGTTCCAATCAAAGATTTCAATAGATTTCCCTTGGTTGCGAGGCAAGTGCTAGAAATGGAAATCAACTACGTAAAAATTCCCACCTGTAACGACCGCTGCGCATAACACCACGAGATGAAGCGTACCACAAGCCAGGTAACGAACTACAGTGCTCCCCTGTTGATCCTGATTGTCGATACACTAACGGTAAAAAATTGTAATGCCAAGAACGAGTTTTGGAACATAAACGGTAGTGGGTAGGTGCGTTTCTACATCTGAAAGATGATACCTATTCGGATGTCGCATCAGTTGCATAAGACTGGCACTAGGAACGCCACTGTGGGGTTGTAAATGAGGTTTGCTTCAAATACCTTGTAACGGTCGTGAGCATTAGTTACCTTTGAGACTGGTCGGGATGAGTTGATGTTAGCCAAGAATGCTTTAAAGGCGATAAAGACTCCATTATCAACACCTCACTGAGTTTGAACGGGGTCGTTTAACAGGGCTACTGGAAGTTGTATGTTCCTTCTGAGACAGTGCAGAAACACTTGGCAGGAATCTAGCCGCTGTACGTGAATACTGGCAGCGATGGTTACGAGAATGTACTGTCGCTAGAAGACCGGACGGCCACGTGACACTGTTGAGAGGGAAAACCATCTTGCTCGGCGCAAGGCCTTGGCGCATCGTATTGCATCTGTAGTAGGAATCTGAGCAGCACTTGGCACCACAGTAGCGCAACTGTTACAAACCGGTTACTTCAAGGACAGCTGCGAGCCAGACGCCCTGTAGCGTGCATTCCACTGACCCCAAACCACCGCCATTCACGACTTCAGTGGTGTCAAGCGAGAGCTCACAGGAGGGCAGGGTGGAGGTCTCTTGTGTTTTCCGATGAAATATGTTTCTGCTTCGGTGCCACTGATGGCCGTGTGTTGGTTAGAAGGAAATTATTTACAAACCGTCCTGTCTGCGTTCTAGACACACTGGGCCTAGACATCTGGTCTAGCGGTTCTGGCGCTGCAGTCCGGAACCGCGGGACTGCTACGGTCGCAGGTTCGAATCCTGCCTCGGGCATGGGTGTGTGTGATGTCCTTAGGTTAGTTAGGTTTAAGTAGTTCTAAGTTCTAGGGGACTTATGACCTAAGATGTTGAGTCCCATAGTGCTCAGAGCCATTTGAACCTAGACATCTGGAGATGCGGTCTGCGGTGCGATTTCGTATGACAGCAGAGGCACTCTCGTTTTGTTATCCACGCACCCGATCACTAACCTTCTCCTCCGAATGCGAAAATATTTTGTTGACACCGACCTACATAGGAGGAACGATCACCACGATAAAACAAGGGAAACCAGAGATCGTAAAAAAAGATATAGGTGTTCATTCTTTCGACGCGCTATGCGAGATAGGAATAATAGAGAATTGCGATGGTGGTTCGATGAACCCTGTGCCAGGCACTGCAGAGTATCCATGTAGATGAGGTGCTGTCCATAATGCTCCGAACGTTCTGAGTTGGGGAGAGACCAGGCGACCTTGCTGGCTAAGGTAGGGTTTGGCGAGCACGAAGACAAGCAGTAGAAACTCTCGCCGTACGCTGGCATTGTCTTGCTGAAGTGACAGACCGGAATGGCTTCTCATGAAGAAAAAAAAAAAATAACACGTGCAATGTCTTGGACGTACCACTGTGCCGTAAGGGTATCGCGGCTGACAACCAAAGGGGCCTTACTGTGAAAAGTAATGGCACCCCAGAGCATCACTGCTGGTTGTCGGGTCGTACGGTGGGCGACATACAGGTCGGTATACCACCACCGTCCATGACGTCTCCACAAACGTCTTCGGCCTGGAATCTCATTGACTGGGTAGAGCTGTCTTCAGTCTTGAGGCCTCCTTCGAACTGAGCCCCAATGCTTACCGAAGGTGCGTCTGGAGACGCCCTGGACAGCAGTGGATTACCAGCTTGATTGTTCCAAATTGGATTGTAGAATGTAACATGGTTAGCGGTTTCAGTGTCTGGTTAGAATCGACGTTTAACGTGATCCAGGAATTAGATTTTGATGTAGTAGTATTTTGTTCTCATCGGGATGCTTACTATCGGTGAGTGCCCATGCCGCTCACCATTGGAATGCTTGATGTCGTTCAGTATCCGTAGCAGGTGAGCCTATCATTACCACCTCATGGGCATTTTAACTTATTACAGTGGCTGTGGTTTGTATTCCGCGTTAGATTTACAGCGGTTGGGTGGAAACGCACATCTGAATCAGGCACCCAGTTGGCGGGGTTCGAGGGAGGCGACCGAAGTGAAGCATTCAGGTTTAAATGGTTCAAATGGCTCTGAGCACTATGGGACTTAACATCTGAGGTCATCAGTCCCCTAGAACTAAGAACTACTTAAACCTAACTAACCTAATGACGTCACACATATCAATGCCCTAGGCAGGATTCGAACCTGCGACCGTAGCAATCGCGCGGTTCCAGAATGAAGCGCCTAGAACCGCTCGGCCACAGCGGCGGGCGAAGCATTCACGTGGTTTGGGCACTTATCACAGTCAACCCCGTACGAAACAGAAAACTACGTTATCATACAAGCAGCTTATTTGCCAGAAATGTCTTTTATTTGCACCGTACACATTTACAACACACTCAAGCAACGTCTGAAGATCAGTATGTACCTTTTGAATACAAAGTTTACATTTACATCGTAAATGAAATGTAGAATCATATGCTTTGTGTCTTAAGGGCAGAAACAGGAGCAGTTGATATTTGTCGATTACAGCGCCATCTACCACGAATGGGAAAGAGTGGTTCGAGGAATGGTTCGAATAGGCCGTAGGCTTTTTTTTTTTTATCTGATAGACTTTCCTGCATGACCGACTGCCACCCACTCGTTGTTGTGTTCGTAGTTAACGCTTGGTCTCACGCTGTTAGTAAGGGATTTTTGTCTTGATGTCTTTGTGCGTGGCATTGGATAAATATGGCGAAGTTTGCGAAATACGGAGCAACAAATACTCTTAGGAAAAGCTACGTACTCTGTGATTTACGAACTTTACCGTACATGTGAAAATGCGTTTATTGTTTCATTCGCAGTTTCGTCATTCAAAGTTTAATAAATATATCGGTTTTGAATGTGCCAGTGCGTTTCCGTTAGTTACACTTTGCCGACAATCAACAGAGACACAAAGAAAAGAATCCAGATCGACTACAAGGTAAAACCACTGGTAACTAACAAATGAGTAACCGAACGGTTCTCTAGAGCGATTTCGCATAAAAATTTCGCTTATTCTTCGTATGTATAATCCTTTTCACGATTTAATGCGTTTTCGTCAGTAACTGCAAATATAATCTGTAAGCAAGTATTGTGAAAACAATATCTTACGTATATGCAATGAAAAGTAGATGCCTAATGAAATAAAGCAACTTCCGCACATTTCGAGCTTAATTTAAATACCATTATGCGGTTAAATATGTCGCGAAACGCAACGTTAATGCCAGTATGGATGGAACAGGGAGATAATTGTGTGAGCGAGTATATTAAGTAATACGGTAAAGTTCAAAGGTCATAGAGAATATAGCCTTTTCTAAGAGAACTAAGTGTTCTACATCCCGCAGTACACTGAGGTATCTGCCAACCACAATCACTCACCTCGATCCACCACAGAACTGATGAAACACGTTGAAGACTCTATCACCACTAAATTGCATCATAAGTGATACAATCAAAACATTTTTACATATAAGGCAATGTTCGTAAGTCATATACACTAAAGAGCCAAAGAAACTGGTACACCTCCCTAACATCGTGTAAAGCCCGCATGAGTATGCGGAAGTACCGCAACTCGACGTCCATGGCTCGACTAATGTCTGAAGTTAGAATTATATTAATAAACTGAGCTGCTGACGGGCACTGATGTTGTCCAAAAGAACAGACACCATTGATGATGTGCAGCCGTCTAGAACGAAATTAGAATTATGTTATTGCCTTCAACTGCTGACGGGCGTTGATATATATCAAAGGCAAAGCTGAAAATGTGTGCCCCGACCGGGACTCGAACCCGCTATCTCCTGCTTGCATGGAGAATGCTCTATCCCGGTCGGGGCACACATTTTCACCAGTCCCTGTTGCTATATATGAACGCCCGTCAGCAGCTCAAGGTATTAATACAATCCTAATTTCGTTTTAGACGTCTGCAGGTCATCAATGGTGTCTGCTCTTTCGGACATGTCCGAAAGAAGAGACACCATATCCACGTAAGTATATAGTTTTGGCAATCCTGGCCATGACCTTCTTCTTCTGTGGGAATGCACACATAGTCCCCGAACTCTTATGGGACTTGGTAAGAATGTATCCCACGAGTGATGAGTGTGTTGGGGTGGGACACTACGAGTATAGTGTGTGGACATACAAGGTGAGAATGTGGGTCTCGCGGGAGGCGTGCGCGAGATATTCCCTGCAGTCGCACTATCGTCTGTGCCCTCGGTGGCTCAGCGTCTGCCATGTAATCAGGATATCCCGGGTTCGAGTCCCAGTCGGGGCACACATTTTTCATCTGTCCCCGTTGATATATATCACCGTCCGTCAGCTGCTCAAGATATTAATACAATCCTAATTTCGTTCTAGACGTCTGCAGGTCATCAATGGTGTCTGCTCTATCGGACGAGACTCGTCCGACGAGGCAACATGTTTCCAGTCACCAATAGTCCAAT
The DNA here is from genome assembly GCF_023898315.1 of Schistocerca nitens. Lineage (NCBI taxonomy): Eukaryota > Metazoa > Arthropoda > Insecta > Orthoptera > Acrididae > Schistocerca > Schistocerca nitens. Next base: position 50,419,130 of record NC_064617.1, read on the forward strand.
GTCGGTGCTGAAGGGCCCAGGCATAGCGTAAAGCTTTGTGTCGTGCAGTCATCAAGGATATACGAGTGGGCTTTCAGCTCCGAAAGCCCATATCGATGATGTTTCGTTAAATGGTTCGGACGCAGCGATGTCGGAGACTTGATATTTTACCGGATTCCTGATATTCACGGTACACTCGTAAAATGGTCGTACAGGAACATCCTCACTTCGTCGCTACTTCGGAGATGCTGTGTCCCATAGCTCGTGCGCCTACTGTAACACCACGTTCAAACTCACTTAAATCTTGATAACCTGTCCTTGTAGCAGCAGTAACCGATCTAACAGCGTGACACCTGTTCTCTTATATAGGCGTTGCCGACCGCAGCGCCGTATTCAGCCTGTATTTGAATGCGCAGGCCTATACCAGTCTCTTTTGCCGGCCGGAGTGGCCGAGCGGTTCTAGGCGCTACAGTCTGGAACCGCGCGACCGCTACGGTCGCAGGTTCGAATCCTGCCTCGGGCATGGATGTGTGTGATGTCCTTAGGTTAGTTAGGTTTAAGTAGTTTTAAGTTCTAGGGGACTGATGACCTCCGATGTTAAGTCCCATAGTGCTCAGAGCCATTTGAACCATTTTTGAACCAGTCTCTTTGGTGCTTCGGTTCATATTATTTAGTATTACCTAAGAGTATTTATTGCTCCATATTTCGCGGATTTTGCCACCTCACTCCGCCACTACCACGTACCGCGACCAAACTAACAGGATAACTGCACTCATAACATCTTCAATGAGATATACGTCTGTGTGCATCTCATATCTAGAACGCTACGCATGGCTGCTCCCATGCCATACATTCTGACCCGGGCAACGAACTGGATGAGAAAAACTTGCGATACCTACAAGAAAATGACCCAGGTTCCAAGCCAGAAGCAGAATCCCACAATGAGGCAGCTTTCATGAGATAATTGGCAATCGAATAAGCTGGTGGCTGGGATCTTTTGCAGCTGCGGTGTTTATTTCTTCGAATGGGCCATTACTATGCAGTAACACTTGTACGCAGCAACTATCTGATGTAATGAAAGTTTACTTTATTACTGGCACTTCCTGGCAGATTAAAACTATGTGCCGGACCGAGACTCTAACTCGGGATCTTTGCCTCACGGCGTGCTGTACCATCTGAGCTACCCAAGCGCGACTCACGACCCGTCCCCACAGCTTCAATTGTGCCAGTACCTCGTCTCCTACTTTCCAAATTTCACAGAAGCTCTTCTGCGAGCCTTGCAGAACTGGCACTCCTGGAAGAAACGACATTGCAGAGACATGGCTTAGCCACAGCCTGCGGGATATTTTCAGAATGATACTGGGTACTTTATTACTGTTTAATTAAACAGTGATTTAGGTCATATAATGTAGGTTTATTTTTTCGCTGTTTGATGAAGCTAAGATTAAACTCCGATTTTGCTCATACATGGTTGCCTTAGTAACATAAAACAGCTGTTCTTTACATCCCTACGAAGTACGTCGCGCGCCCGCTTGCGTAGTAACAGCAGCGCAGTCCTCCACTAATAAACACGAAAATACCAGTTCTGCAGAAGTATCTAAGGATCCTTACAGAAATTCCAATAGATTTGCAGACTACACACAGCCCGCTACACTGGCTATACTAGTGTAAAAGTTGATTCCTTATTGCCGTCGCAAAGTCCAAAACATCCCCACCACGCCTGAGGTTTTGTGGACCTCCTACCACGCCGTACGTCAGCGCCGGCACGGAGACCTGTCTCTGAACTAACAGAGCGCTCCATTAATTCGGGCTGAAACACGCCACCACTCTTCAGGACAGGTTCAAGACCCACCCGTGGCTGGCGATAAGTCGTACGGAGACGTGGTGTGGATGTTTTACCAAATAGACGCGCCTCCACTGACGGAACAGTTTCTGTCAACCTGCAGACTACAGGGCCCCTCATCATGCAAGATACTTCCAGTCAGCGTTTGGTATTAGAAAGCCTTCCAATTCTCGTATATATTCTCCACATTCGACGTTCAAAATTATGTTTGAGAACATTTTCCATGCTATCCCCACTCTTTGTAATTAAACTAAGAAAATGTTTACAGTGTTTCAAAAAGTAATATTCGCAGTAAACTAAAAAACGTATTGCTTTAATTTTACGTATTTTAAGAGAGGGAATGTTGACTTTGCTCGCGGAAGGGATGAGAGACGGGCGCGGCTATATGAGTGCTGCTTTGACGGACAGGTGGCGCGGAGCTAGATAGTAGCTGGCGTGTAGCTGGCTGTCTAACTAGCAGGCGATAACCCTGGCGGAATGTGAGATGTGAGCTCGACATAGTAAGCGGGTGTCGTAAGGACAGCAAGTCTTGTCCACAGGCACGATAGTAGACTTGCTTTACTTGAGCCAGTGTACAGGACAATTATTTACCGTGTCTTCACCCAACTTTATGGCAATGATGTTCGGACTGTGCTCTGCAGGATTTGTGCTGCCAGTGGAGTTAACGTCATGACTTCCGTTAGGCGCCGGTGCTGTTACCGCGACGTGGAGTTCCAACACGAGCATCAGTGTGCGTTACAGCCGTAGGCAGTCAGCACGAGTCTGGAAAAAGTAAGGAGGACTTCACACGTAAGGCTGTTTTATCAAAACAACAGCAATAGTGCTGCTGTTCTTCGCGGGTATCGACGCATTAGAGGGATACGGAGAGGGCCTCTGTCCGCACCGCGGTTAAAGATCGTGGTTCGAAAGTTGGAATTAATTGGCGATTTGGAAAGAGGCTGACGGCACACTCCACAATACATTGTTGAAGAAGTTACTGTTGCCACAGCTGAAAATGTTGGACGCAATGTGCGATCTTCATACACTACACTAGCTGTGTCACAACAGTTGAACGTTCCGCGGTCCGCTGTTCGAAAAGTGCTGCGAACAATTGTAAAACGGTACGCGTAAAAACTTCACATTACCCACGAAATTTTGCCACGTGACACAGACGTTCGAGTTGACTTTACTCCTACGTTTCTTGCAAGCGCTAAAATTGGCGGCATGCGGCGTTGGAACATTTATGTAGAGTGATGAAGAGCAGTGGAGGATCGTCACCGCCAGCGAACGTTCGTGATGTTCCCTTGCGTAGTGAACATTTCATTGTGGCACTGGCACAGTTCATTATTGGTCTTTTTTTTTTTTTTTTTTTTTTTTTTTTTTTTTTTTTTTTTTTTTTTTTTTTTTTTGCAATACGGACCCCTATAATTAAGGACACGCAGCGTGAACGCCACACATTACTGTGATCTGCAACACGTACGTGGATTCTTGCTCTACAGGAGAGAGGTTCTTTAGAGTCAACTATTTCGATGCACGATAGAGCTCCATCTGACACTTCTCGCGTCGTCACTCAGTTATTGCGTAACATATTTGGAGATAACCGAATCATTGGTCGATTGTTCCAAATAGCGAGACCACCGAGATCACCATATTTCAAGCCGTGTGATCTGGCTGTGGGCTTACCTGTCGGACGGGTTTCTCAGTGGGACACTAACACACGTTGGAGATTGAAGAAGAGCATAGCGGGGGAGGTAGCCAACATCTCATCTGAGATGTTTTGGCCAGCAATAGAGCGGTTCCAGCCTGTTGTGGATGCAGATGGCCGTCACACTGAAAAACATTTGTAATCTGGAATGTGAATACGGTACGCAGCTAAGAAATGTTACACTCTCACGTAGGAATGAAAATGTACTTCTTTCAATGGTTTATTCGATATTTCTCTTCTGCATAGCCTTAAAAATGTTCCCCAAATTTCATTGTCCTGTGAGCACTCTTTTTCATGGGAGCCCTCTCAAACAGCGAAAGTTTAATCATAACAACCCTGTCTATCCCCATGATAACCTTTGATTAATCTATGTTCAGACTGACTGCTTGAGTCATGCCTGTAAGTAGGATCAAGACAAATGCTTGCCAGACCTTAAGGTCCGGCATCGCCTTCTCTGGGTTCCTCTTGCTAGAGCAAGTAGGGATCAGACGAGGTGTGCCACCACCGACTGCCCGCGCAACTATTGTCACACTGACAGGGAATACTTTAAGCAACTAGGACTCTGACGTCATGGCTATGTAATCTGTGTTCGCAACGGGCACTGCTACATCAAGTGTGTGAATCCATCACTGCCTCAACAGTGACTTTCTTTCCTGGCGGAGGCAACGTTGGAAATTGTCGAAATGTCGGACCACTATGGAGAACGAACGTGGAAAGTGCAATGCCAACATTTAACACAACAAATTCGACAAGAAAGATTTAGTGGTTAAACTTCAACATGATGATCCTTTTATGGCATTATCATTGCAAAATAGCTTAAAAGTATCTCTATTCAAGAAGTTTTTCGTGTATTTGCTCACCATTTCTTCTTTCTATTTCTTACTTCACTTTGTTACTAGCACATTTAACATCCTGTTTACTTCTCGATTATCGTGATTTCAGACGAAGTTGGAACTCAATTTCGGAAATAATTAGTGAAGAAGTAGCTGACACTTCCTGAACAGTTCGTGTTGACTTTGGTCACGAATGATGATGGGAAGTCACAGTGTCTACACATATGCCTAGTCTCCACAAATCACGTAACATTATTCGCAGGAGAATACTTATTGAACCGCTATATGTTCCACCCTTCATTCTTCCATACCTGCATGAAGTGTGAGAAGGCTGATGCCGCCAAATCTCCGTATTAGGTAATAGGTTGTAATGTGAAGTACAAATAAATAAATATCACGTACTTCCGTATTAGCTCTAATTTCTGATATTTTAGGGGTGTGTTCATTTCGCGATACGTGTAGGGGAGGAAATGCTATGTTGTCTGATTCTTCCTGGAATGTTGTCTCGCGTAATTTCGATAGTAAACCTCTCCGTGGTGAGCAACGTCTCTCTTGTAACGTCTGCCATTTGATCTAATTGAGCATTGATTTAATATTCTCGTGTCGACTAAACAGTCCCATGACAAAACACACCGCTGTTCAATGCATGTTGTTTGTCCAACCTGCCAAGGGTCCCCCATTAATGACCAATACTCAGTATCCCCGACCTAGTATCTGAAACGGGCACTACCAGGAAACAGATCCAGGCTATAAACAAATATTGCATCTCGTCGGATATTCTCTTCAAATCAATGATATTGAAGCTGTCTTCGTTATTACTGGCCACCGTTAAATGGTTGTACAGTTTCTGGATGACTGATTCGGTGGCTAAACATTCCTCAGTTGCAGATACTTCTCAGTTCACAGCCTTTGAGCTCATCCACCTTACTCTGACATCGACGGTGGCGATGTGCTGCTCCCGATTCGTTGTCCCATCCCACCACTCATTTGCTGTAAGACGAAATGAGAAGTCCCGTCGTTAATTACGGCCGCCCGCCAGCATCTCTTTCATTCCTTCCTCGGGTTTATTTTCATTTTACTTGCCTGTCACGACGCGCGTTCGCTTCGTCCCGGAGGCAGCCGCGACAAAGACCATTAATTGTGGCTGCGTAATTGCAGTTCGCTTCGTTCGGCTTACTGCCGCGACGCGGCGCTGCTGTCGCGCGCTGTCCCCTCACCCAAGCACCAACTCCAGTGACGACCTTTCGTCCTAGAGAGAATCGTCGCCGTAAAAAGAAACCGATCACAAACTTTCGACGTAACCAGAAGGGTTGAAATGTGTTTCAGGCCTAGCAGTTCTCATCCTGACAATATCTCTAATGTAAAAAATCTGACTGAATACAAGGGAATAAAATTTATTTTGAAATAGACTTTTCTCATTGTAGTTTCCGTTGCGTTAACTGCATTCGACCATTCGAGATTCCATTTCTCTATCGTTCTGCAAAAGAAATATGTGTTCTACAGTATATTCACTTTCCGATCAAAAGCCGCTGGACACATATTAGTGGACATTAGTATGAGAGTGTGATCATCCTTCTCCTTTACGATGACTTGAACTCTGCTGGGGACGCTATCAAACAGGTGTCTCAATGTCTGAGGAGGAACCGCAGCCAATTCTTCCTAAAGGATCCAAACCAGTGAAGCTAGTGGTGTCGGAGCGAATTCAACGTTCAACCCTATCCCAGAGGAAGCCGATGAGCTTCTGGTTGGGACTCTGATAAGGCCAGCCCATTTGGGAATGGTAACGTCCAAAAACCATTGCCTCCCAGATGCTGCTTTATAACAGCATGGATTATCATGCTGACCTGATATAAATAATCATCGTCTCCGAACTGTTGAGGCAGGATACGAGGCTTTAAAATGTAATCACATTCATCAGAACTTAGTGGTTTCTGAAGCGCAATAAGGGGACCACACTCTAACCTCAAAAAGCTCTCTCATAGCCTCCTCTGTACTTCATTATTCACGTTACACATGACGGCAGGTATCGTTTTCCAGGCATTGACCAAAACCAGGCCCTTCTATTGGATAGCCACAGGGTAGAATGTGATTCGCCACTCCAGTTCACTCGTTTCCATTCGTCCTTTTTAAACCATCTCAAACGTCGTTCAACACTAAATGTGTGGCCTATGAGGAACTGCTCAACCACTCTACATCGTTATCTTTAAGTGCTTACGGATAGTCATTCTGCTAGCTGGACTACTGGTACCACTTTGGGACTCACGAGTGATTCCTTCAGCTGATTTCGTGCGATATTTTGCAAGCACCGCCAACAATGCTAAACGGGCCCTTATTTGTCAGTACGTGAGATACGCCTGGTCTTGGTTTAGCATTGGTTGTTCGTTCACGTTTCCACTGGACGATCACACCACCAACAGTCACTATGAACAGCTCTAAATGGATTGAAATCTTTCTGATGGACGTGTTACTCGGTGACATTCAGTTACCAGTCGGTGTCAGAGGGCAGTAAGCTCTCCTCACAGATCCATTCTGCTGTCATTGCTTCTTTGCTTACAACATAATAAGCTCCCTTTCCCCTTATACTGGTGTAGTCCTCCTTTCGTGAAACTTCCTGGCAGATTAAAAATGTGTGCTGGACCGAGACTCGATCTCGGGACCTTTGCCTTTCGCGGACAAGTGCTCTACCATCTGAGCTACCCCGTCCTCACAGCTTTACTTCTGCCAGTACCTCGCTTCCTACTTTCCAAACTTTACAGAAGCTCTCCTGCGAACTTCTTTCATAAACTTTCACCTGTTCGTAATTCTTCCTGTATTTCTCCCTATCTAAAACCAATATGGGACGCCTTTAGTCGTCCATCCTTGGTATGTGTAGATATCAGTTATTTCGGTACCTGTTTATTTTCTGTGGAACTATCTCCAACTGTGCTATCCCTGGCACCACTTCTTACATGTTCTGTACAATAGCAACCTCTATTTCTTCTCGAAAACAGCATTTGGGTGTCCTCTATTCGAATTAAAGTTATTTCTTCCTTCCTTTTCTCACAATTCCCATTGCGTTTAAGGTAAGTGAAAAGGACATACTAGTATAAAACTTTATTCTCTTATATTACTAGGTTTGTTTCTCGGACATAAAATTTGAATGCTTTTAAACATATATTGGAATCTGATCAGCTTTTTTTCAAAACATTTGTTAGTATCCTGTCCAATTTGACAAAGCAAATACACTTTACATCTACATCTACATCTACATCTACATACATACTCCGCAATCCAGCATACGGTGCGTGGCGGTACCTCGTACCACAACTAGCATATCCTCTCCCTGTTCCACTCCCAAATAGAACGAGGGAGAAATGACTGCCTATGTGCCTCTGTACGAGTCCTAATCTTTCTTATCTTATCTTTGTGGTCTTTCCGCGAAATGTAAGTTGGCGGCAGTAAAATTGTACTGCAGTCAGCCTCAAATGCTGAGTCTCTAAATTTTCTCAGTAGCGATTCACGAAAAGAACGCCTCCTTTCCTCCAGAGACCCCCATCCGAGTTCCTTAAGCATTTCCGTAACACTCGCGTGATGATCAAACCTACCAGTAACAAATCCAGCAGCCCGCCTCTGAATTGCTTTTATGTCCTCCCTCAATCCGACCTGATAGGGATCCCAAACGCTCAAGCAGTACTCAAGAATAGGTCGTATTAGTGTTTTATAAGCGGTCTCCTTTACAGATGAACCACATCTTCCCAAAATTCCACCAATGAACCGAAGACGACTATCTGCCTTCCCCACAACTGCCATTACATGCTTGTCCCACTTCATATCGCTCTGCAGTGTTACGCCCAAATATTTAATCGACGTGAATGTGTCAAGCGCTACACTACTAATGGGGTATTCAAAAATTACGGGAGTCTTTTTCCTATTCATCTGCATTAATTTCCATTTATCTATATTTAGGGTTAGCTGCCATTCTTTACACCAATCACAAATCCTGTCCATCTTGTATCCTCCTACAGTCAATCAACGACGACACCTTCCCGTACACCACAGCATCATCAGCAAACAGCCACACATTGCTGTCCACCCTATCCAAAAGATCATTTATGTAGATAGAAAACAACAGCGGACCTACCACACTTTCCTGGGGCACTCCAGATGGTACACTCACCTCCGATGAACACTCACCATGGAGGACAACGTACTGGGTTCTGTTATTTAAGAAGTCTTCGAGCCACTCACATACTTGGGAACCAATCCCATACGCTCGTACCTTAGTTATGAGACTGCAGTGGCGCACCGAGTCAAACGCTTTCCGGAAGTCAAGGAATATGGTATCCGTGTGATACCCCTCACCCATGGTTCACAAGATATCATGTGAAAAAAGGGCTAGTTGCGTTTCGCAGGAGCGATGCTTTCTAATGCCGTGCTGATGCATGGACAGCAACTTCTCTGTCTCAAGGAAATTCATTATATTCGAACTGAGAATATGTTCGAGAATCCTGCAACAAACCGATATTAAGGATATTGGTCTGTAATTTTGAGGATCCGTCCTTCTACCCTTCTTATATACAGGCGTCACCTGCGCTTTTTTCCAGTCGCTCGGGACTTTACGTTGGGCAAGAAATTCGCGATAAATGCAAGCTAAGTAAGGAGCCAATGCAGTAGAGTACTCTCTGTAAAACCGAATTGGAATCCCATCAGGACATGGCGATTTATTTATTTTCAACCCATTCAGCTGCTTCACAACCCCAGGGATGTCTATCACCATGTCCTCCATACGGGAATCTGTACGAGACTCAAACGGCGGTATGTTTGTACGATCCTCCTGCGTGAAATATTTCTCAAATGCTAAATTTAAAATTTCAGCTTTCGTTTTGCTGTCTTCCGTTGCGAGGCCAGACTGATCAGTGAGTGACTGGATGGAAGCCTTCGACCCGCTTACCGATTTTACGTAAGACCAGAATTTCCTTGGGTTTTCAGCAAGATCTTTTGCTAAGGTATGACGGTGGTAGTGGTTGTATGTTTCACGCATCGCTCTTTTTGCAGCAGCACGAATCTCTACTAACTTTTGCCTGTACTCATTCTCCCGATCTTTCTTGTACCGCGAGTGCAACTGTCTGCTTCCTGAGCATCCTCCGAATTGAGCTATTAAATCACGGTGTGTCTTTTCTAATATAGCATGATCCGGGTACTTGTGCGATACAAAGTGTAGACTCTCTTTGAATGATTCTAGAACTGTCACGGTGGAGCCTGGTGGCCCCCATAATAACACCCAACAATTAACTTTATTTCTCCTAGCCCTGTTAAACGTACCCAGATAACTTCACAATCACACACTACTTCGACCTCAGTAGACACAATTTTTTGTTAACTGCAATGAAGACACCACCTCCTACGGTGTCTAATCTGTTTTTCCGATACACGTTCCAACACTCACTAAATATTTCAGAACTTCCTATCTCAGGGTTCAGCTAGGTCTCAGTCCCGAGAATAATTTGCGCGCCACGCGCTTCCTGGAGGGCAGTAAATTCAGGCACTTTATTCCGAACACTCTGAAAATTTACTGCTAATATCTTGATAGCTGAAGTGTCTTTACATTGAGCGCGTCCTGATTTCCCTGCCTGCACGTCGACTGGTGAGTGTTCATCAGGACACCTTGCACTACTGCCTAGTCTCAAACCCTCAAGTGCACGCCACAAGTACTCTACTACCCGAGTAGCAGCTTCCTTTGTGTAGTGCACCCCTAACCTATCTAGGGGCGTCCTAGAATTCCCCATCCAATAGCGCAAGTCTATAAATCTGCAGCCAAGACCGTCACAGACGAAGCCTCTGGTTGAGACCCTCCACTCAGCTCCAAAGGAACCCGATCCACTTTGGGAACGATGCTGCAAATAGAGAGCTCTGCTTGCACCCCGCGTGCGAGGCCAGCGGTCTTCACCAAATCCGCCAGCCGCCTGTACGAACTGAGGATCGCCTCAGAACCCAAGCGACAGGCATCATTGGTGCCGACGTGAGCAACTACTTGGAGACGACTGCACCCCATAGGCTCCATAGCAGCAGGCAAGGCCGCCTCGACCTCTTGGATGAGGTCCCCCGGCAGAAAAACTGTGTGCACGTTGGAATTCTTTCCAGCCCTGTACGCTATTTCCCTAAGGGGCTCCATCACCCGCCTAACGTTGGAATTCCAAATAACCAGCAAGCCTTTGCCCCCGTGTGCCTGCTCGGGCCCTGCTGAAGGAGCGGCCACCTGCCCACTGACAGGATGAACGGACGAGACCAGCCGGCCAGCCTCCACATTGACCCTCCTCCTCGAGCGACGCGAACGCGTTGCAGTCCGCCACTCACTCTGAGGTGAGGGCGGCTCCAACGCGCCGGGTACACTAGAAGGTGCCTCGGCAGCTGAGTCAGCGGACGCAGCAAGCGACACCTGGGGTGTCTCAAGCTACTCGCCAGACCCTCCGCCGTCGCTGCACCTCGAGGCAGCAGCCTGAAGGCGGCTGACCGTGGCCAACAGCACGCTCAGCTGCTCGCGAACCGCAGCCAGTTCCTCCTGCGCCCGCACACAGCACGCACACACCCTATCCATCCTACTGCTAATATCTGGGCGTATAGAGTTGCGATAAATAAAACAGCAATACGCGACTGCACAGTTGCGTCACCAGCGCCAGATTGAGCTGCGATATATGAACAATTACTTACGAGCCAAGCAATCAAATGACCACGACTACGCCACTATACAGATATTACAATGCGATCCTACCCCTGTCTTAGTACACTCTTGAAAAATGGAAAAAGCACACATTGACGCAAGTGACTATGAGAGGGCAGTGCATGCGATGATCAAACGCGCCACACTGCGGACATACCAGGAACTGCGTTATCAACTGTGGAATGTTGCAAGCTGCTCAGCGGTTGTTCACCACCAGAGCCAGTGGCAACCAGTTTGCCGTGCTATACGGAGCTCATTGTGTGTCTTCAACTTTTTCAGCATGCCGCGACACTGTGTACGTGAGCCGTTTGTGCAACTGACAGACTTTGAGCGAGGGTGTATAGTGGGCCTGCGGGAGGCCGGATGGACATACCGCAAAACTGCGCAATGCGAGGGGCGAGAGGTCTCCACATTGTATCGATGTTGTCGCCAGTGGTCAGCAGAAGGTGCACGTGCCCGTCGACCTGGGTCCGGACAGCTGCGCCGCACAGATGCACGCCAAGACCGTCGCATCTTACGAAGTGCCGTACAGGACCGCACCGTCACTTCACAACAAATTAGGGACACTGTTGCTCCAGGGGCATCATCGAGAACCATTCGCAACCGTCTCCGTGAAGCAGGACTACGATCCCGCGTCTTCCGCTCACGCCCTATCTCTCAGCCCGCCTCCAGTGGTGTCACGATAGGTGTTTGTGGAAGGACGAGTGGAGACGTGTGTCTTCAGTGATGAGACTCGCTTTTGCCATGGTGCCAATGACGGTCGCACGCGTGTGTGGCGTCGTGCAGAGGAACGCCAAAATCTGGAGTGTGTACGACGGAGGAGCGCAGGACTAAAACCTGGACTCATGGTGTGGAGAGCCATATCCTACACTGGCCGTTCTCCACTGGTGATAGTAGAGGGAACATTGAACAGTGAACGGTACACTGAAACCATTATTCAGCCGGTCTTGCTATCGTTCATGCACCAAGAAAGAGACTTGCTTTTCCAACAGGACAATGCACGTCCACATGTCTCCAGTGCCACCCAACGTGCTCTTCATGTTGTACGCCAACTATCCTAGCCAGCACGATCACCAGATCTGTCCCCCATTGAGCATGTTTGGGACCGGATGATACACTATCTTGTGCGGGCTGCACGACTGGCTCGGAATCTGGCCCAGTTGAGGCACCAGGTGGACACTGCATGGCAGGCCATTCCTCAAGACTAAATTCGGCAGCTCTACGATCGTCTGCATGCGAGAATTTCAGCCTGCATTGCTGCAAATGGTTCAAATGGCTCTGAGCACTATGGGACTCAACATCTTAGGTCATAAGTCCAATAGAACTTAGAACTACTTAAACCTAACTAACCTAAGGACATCATACACACCCATGCTCGAGGCAGGATTCGAACCTGCGACCGTAGCAGTCCCGCGGTTCCGGCCTGCAGCGCCAGAACCGCTAGACCACCGCGGCCGGCTGCATTGCTGCAAAAGGACGGTATACACAGTACTAGCGCCGACATTGCGCACGCTCTGTTGACTTTACTCACGTGGGTATTCCTTTTTCCTTGTGATCGTGTGTGGTATACGTCCCCAAGAGTGTGTCAATAAAATTTCCCTCTGCTGGGTCGACGAATTCAGGTTCTTTTTTCATTTTCCAAGAGTGTAGATAAACGATGGTAGTTGTTCTAAGATTATCCAGATCTGTTGGTGGGACGTCCTTAACATAGCCCTACAAGAGGAAGTCACAAGGAGTTAGATCAGGAGACCTCTGTGGCCAGATGTGCAGAGGCAGTCTTGATTTCCCATGTGACCTATCCACTCGTGAGGCAGGAGATGATTTAAACTTCTCATGTATGACGATGCCAATGGAGTGGAGCTCCCCTCTGTTGGGAAATAAAGTCATGTGAAACTTCGGTAAGTTGAGGAAAAAGCCATTGTTCCAGCATGTCCAAGCTCGAGGTCAACGCAGGCTTTTTCCTCTGCAGAGACATCCAGTTTGCTTCAACCAACAGTTCATACTTTTCCTAGTTGGTAGTTCATTTCCGAATCGGAGACGAAATGCCCGCTACAATGCAACTGCCAACTCACTTCCTCTGAACTCATGAATGCAGAAAACCTTCTGCTGCATCGTAACCTACTCAAACTGCCTTTTGGCATGAATACCCTGGCGGCCGTTTATGCAACTACCACCGACCTAGCAGCCTTTACAGCAACGTCACCGGGCTAGCGGCCGTTTACGCTACTAGTGGTCAAGAAAACAAAACTTTAGACCTTCCTCTTTCCTTGGACATGTAGATTATTCGTGTCCCATTTATGTGTCGTGAAATACAAATTAATTAAATTGGGTTCATGTTTTGGAATAACCCTGTATAACCTACATGCCGCTCAACGATATTTCTGTGTAATTTCATTGGTACATACTCACTTACATCGAAACTTGAAAATTAGGTTAATAGTCTTAAACATAGTGCATCCCATCCCCTTCCAAATTGTTTCATTGTGTAGATATGATGTAAGCTCATTATAAAATCACCATGATGTGGTAATTTTGTGATGAACCATTTTTATGTAATAACATATATTTTCCCCTTTATTGAATAATTATTGGCGACCAGTGCCGACTTCGGCTTCGCACCGGGAAATCTTAATTATGTGCAGCCCGACGAGGGGTCTGCCGTAGCGGTAAGATATCGTACTCGCAAGCCTTTCTGTGGATCGGTAAATCTACAGGTAGTAGTGAAAATCGTATCAAAACCTCTACAGCAGTTCCTGAGATTAGTCTTCACATGAAAACAGAATAATGCAGCTGGGTACTTGAATTTATAAAATGCATACAGTTAATACTGACGATTTTTACACTTGCAAAAATCTGAACCAGACGAAACGCTACTTTCCACCTTGTTATCGAAAAGGGAGTGTTTAGTGCAACAGCTGACTTACGTATGTTCCAGTACATCAGTTCTAATTCAATCTGATGTGTCCTGTGTGCGCTGCGGTGATAACGTGGACGTCCAATAATTCATTTACGTGTCTGTTTACTGCAGCCGAGATGCGCCCGCTGCGTGTTTGTGTCGGGCCTTCAAAGTGGATTAGCCACGCGTGTAAATTATGTTCCAGCAACAACACATATACTTTGGCATAATTGAAGTTCCCTGGCTTCCATAAATGGGATCCATCTCGGTAGTTGGGAGGCGCATACAAAGTGTGAAATTCTGACTATAGTTTACCTGTCGTCAGTCACCGTCAGATTACCTGGCGTTGTCGCACAAAAGTACTCTTTTTGACTTTCGAAAATTCTAAACGTTTTGGGATTTACCCTGTGTGGCATAGTAGGCTGTTCATAAATTGTTATCGTCTTTTTTAACAAATTTTATCTTAATCAAGGCTTTACAGCGTAGCTTGGTGACGTAGGTGACGTGATTTGTAAATGGAAACAACACACGAATCTTAGCATCAAAAAACTGCTACAGTGTTAACTACATGCATTTCATTCAAATATGCATCACTTGTGTTTAGTTTAGAGAATAAGACAGAGCAGTTGTCCAAATGTATGATTAATTTAAAACTACCACTTCTGTAAACAAGTCAAACACGAATCATTATTTTCCATTATTTCACGTTCTAACGTGTATGTAACAATATCTACCTCTGTTCATGTTTGCCTATCCGTTGCGAAACGTGTTTCTTGTGCTCTAGTCCGACCCATTACGGAGAGAGGAGTTCAGATGAAACATTCCCCCCACACCTGTAGTAATCTCGTAACTCATTAGGAGTGATATTCGTTGTTGTTGTTGTTGTTGTTGTGGTCTTCAGTCCTGAGACTGGTTTGATGCAGCTCTCCATGCTACTCTATCCTGTGCAAGCTTCTTCATCTCCCAGTACCTACTGCAACCTACATCCTTCTGAATCTGCTTAGTGTATGCATCTCTTGGTCTCCCCCTACGATTTTTACCCTCCACACTGCCCTCCAATACTAAATTGGTGATCCCTTGATGCCTCAAATCATGTCCTACCAACCGATCCCTTCTTCTGGTCAAGTTGTGCCACAAACTCCTCTTCTCCCCAATCCTATTCAGTACCTCCTCATTAGTTATGTGATCTACCCATCTAATCTTCAGCATTCTTCTGTAGCACCACATTTCGAAAGCTTCTATTCTCTTCTTGTCCAAACTATTTATCGTCCATGTTTCACTTCCATACATGGCTACACTCCATACAAATACTTTCAGAAAAGACTTCCTGACACTTAAATCTATACTCGATGTTAACAAATTTCTCTTCTTCAGAAACGATTTCCTTGCCATTGCCAGTCTACATTTTATATCCTCTCTACTTCGACCATCATCAGTTATTTTGCTCCCCAAATAGCAAAACTCCTTTACTACTTTAAGTGTCTCATTTCCTAATCTAATACCCTCAACATCACCCGACTTAATTCGACTACATTCCATTATCCTCGTTTTGCTTTTGTTGATGTTCATCTTATATCCTCCCTTCAAGACACCATCCATTCCGTTCAACTGCTCTTCCAAGTCCTTTGCTGTCTCTGACAGAATTACAATGTCATCGGCGAACCTCAAAGTTTTTATTTCTTCTCCATGGATTTTAATACCTACTCCGAATTTTTCTTTTGTTTCCTTTACTGCTTGCTCAATGTACAGATTGAATAACATCGGGGAGAGGCTACAACCCTGTCTTACTCCCTTCCCAACCACTGCTTCCCTTTCATGTCCCTCGACTCTTATAACTGCCATCTGGTTTCTGTACAAATTGTAAATAGCCTTTCGCTCCCTGTATTTTACCCCTGCCACCTTTAGAATTTGAAAGAGAGTATTCCAGTCAACATTGTCAAAAGCTTTCTCTAAGTCTACAAATGCTAGAAACGTAGGTTTGCCTTTCCTTAATCTTTCTTCTAAGATAAGTCGTAAGGTCAGTATTGCCTCACGTGTTCCAGTATTTCTACGGAATCCAAACTGATCTTCCCCGAGGTTGGCTTCTACTAGTTTTTCCATTCGTCTGTAAAGAATTCGTGTTAGTATTTTGCAACTGTGGCTTATTAAACTGATTGTTCGGTAATTCTCACATCTGTCAACACCTGCTTTCTTTGGGATTGGAATTATTATATTCTTCTTGAAGTCTGAGGGTACTTCGCCTGTTTCATACATCTTGCTCATCAGATGGTAGAGTTTTGTCAGGACTGGCTCTCCCAAGGCCGTCAGTAGTTCCAATGGAATGTTGTCTACTCCGGGGGCCTTGTTTCGACTCAGGTCTTTCAGTGCTCTGTCAAACTCTTCACGCAGTATCGTATCTCCCATTTCATCTTCATCTACATCCTCTTCCATTTCCATAATATTGTCCTCAAGTACATCGCCCTTGTATAGACCCTCTATATACTCCTTCCTCCTTTCTGCTTTCCCTTCTTTGCTTAGAACTGGGTTTCCATCTGAGCTCTTGATGTTCATACAAGTGGTTCTCTTATCTCCAAAGGTCTCTTTAATTTTCCTGTAGGCAGTATCTATCTTACCCCTAGTGAGACAAGCCTCTACATCCTTACATTTGTCCTCTAGCTGCCGGCCGAAGTGGCCGTGCGGTTAAAGGCGCTGCAGTCTGGAACCGCGAGACCGCTACGGTCGCAGGTTCGAATCCTGCCTCGGGCATGGATGTTTGTGATGTCCTTAGGTTAGTTAGGTTTAACTAGTTCTAAGTTCTAGGGGACTAATGACCTCAGCAGTTGAGTCCCATAGTGCTCAGAGCCATTTGTCCTCTAGCCATCCCTGCTTAGCCATTTTGCACTTCCTGTCGATCTCATTTTTGAGACGTTTGTATTCCTTTTTGCCTGCTTCATTTACTGCATTTTTATATTTTCTCCTTTCATCAATTAAATTCAATATTTCTTCTGTTACCCAAGGATTTCTACTAGCCCTCGTCTTTTTACCTACTTGATCCTCTGCTGCCTTCACTACTTCATCCCTCAAAGCTACCCATTCTTCTTCTACTGTATTTCTTTCCCCCATTCCTGTCAATTGTTCCCTTATGCTCTCCCTGAAACTCTGTACAACCTCTGGTTCTTTCAGTTTATCCAGGTCCCATCTCCTTAAATTCCCACCTTTTTGCAGTTTCTTCAGTTTTAATCTACAGGTCATAACCAATAGATTGTGGTCAGAGTCCACATCTGCCCCTGGAAATGTCTTACAATTTAAAACCTGGTTCCTAAATCTCTGTCTTACCATTATATAATCTATCTGATACCTTTTAGTATCTCCAGGGTTCTTCCATGTATACAACCTTCTATCATGATTCTTAAACCAAGTGTTAGCTATGATTAAGTTGTGCTCTGTGCAAAATTCTACCAGGCGGCTTCCTCTTTCATTTCTTAGCCCCAATCCATATTCACCTACTACGTTTCCTACTCTCCCTTTTCCTACACTCGAATTCCAGTCACCCATGACTATTAAATTTTCGTCTCCCTTCACTATCTGAATAATTTCTTTTATTTCATCATACATTTCTTCAATTTCTTCGTCATCTGCAGAGCTAGTTGGCATATAAACTTGTACTACTGTAGTAGGTGTGGGCTTCGTGTCTATCTTGGCCACAATAATGCGTTCACTAAGCTGTTTGTAGTAGCTTACCCGCGTTCCTATTTTCCTATTCATTATTAAACCTACTCCTGCATTACCCCTATTTGATTTTGTATTTATAACCCTGTATTCACCTGACCAAAAGTCTTGTTCCTCCTGCCACCGAACTTCACTAATTCCCACTATATCTAACTTTAACCTATCCATTTCCCTTTTCAAATTTTCTAACCTACCTGCCCGATTAAGGGACCTGACATTCCACGCTCCGATCCGTAGAACGCCAGTTTTCTTTCTCCTGATAACGACATCCTCTTGAGTAGTCCCCGCCCGGAGATCCGAATGGGGGACTATTTTACCTCCGGAATATTTTACCCAAGAGGACGCCATCATCATTTAATCATACAGTAAAGCTGCATGCCCTCGGGAAAAATTACGGCCGTAGTTTCCCCTTGCTTTCAGCCGTTCGCAGTACCAGCACAGCAAGGCCGTTTTGGTTATTGTTACAAGGCCAGATCAGTCAATCATCCAGACTGTTGCCCTTGCAACTAGTGAAAAGGCTGCTGCCCCTCTTCAGGAACCACACGTTTGTCTGGCCTCTCAACAGATACCCCTCCGTTGTGGTTGTACCTACGGTACGGCTATCTGTATCGCTGAGGCACGCAAGCCTCCCCACCAACGGCAAGGTCCATGGTTCATGGGGGGGTGATATTCGTAACCATTGGAAATCTAAAGGAGAGTGATGCAAATTGGATTTTATTTATGAATATATTTATGAATTCTCTGGAATACTCCTGCATTATACGGACTGTTTCTTGATTTAGCGGCAATTGGAATTCGTTGAATGCAAAAGAGATACATCCGAAAACGAAAAAAAAACAGCAGGTATTGTTCGTATTCTTGGGATTCGTGATTTTTTTATTCAGATCTTAAGTATCCTGATTTCCGTATGGAGCTCCCCTTACAGAAAAAAAATTTCTTTGCTTCTAATCGCGCCTCTCCCCATGTTTCGCGCCAAGGGGGAAGGAATGATTTATTTTGATGTTAACGTATTTTAAATGTTCCCCTCAGACGAGTGTAGATTGGGAAATTAAAATGAGTAACGTATATTCATGAAGGTGTAGTTGAGGGCTAGGTTAATGACGCGGTCAGTAATTCCGCGTAAATATTTAAGCGCTTATCAATCTCTGATTCTGTGTGGAATTTATCCCCGAAAACCAGATTAACTGTAATTGAAGACCAATGCTTCAGCCAGAATTTATGACAGTCGTGAAAGAAACTAAAGTAGTTAACAACCATGGTAACATCAGGAAACTATAGTCATTGGTCGACTGTAAGGATATGCAGAAGGATTTGGACTAAATGTCCACTTGTAATGAACGACAGCTCTCTTTTTTACTGCAGGTAAATTTTAGGTAATGCCTACGACGAAGAAAAAGGAATCGAAAGCAGCCGTTTACAAGAAGAGCTGTGACCATCTTCAGCAGATGTACCGTACAAGCGTTTATGGGAAATACTAAGAAGCGATATGAAATGATAGCATCACGTAAAGTCATTGTTAGGGTATGCGCAACAAAAACTAAGATTCGGTGGAAGGTTTCTGTGAATCGCAGTGCAGTAACGGAAATCGCATATGAGACACTAATGTGATCAATTGTAGACTACTGTTTCATCATTGGGAAGTAGGCATGGCAGTTAATATCAAAGAACAGTCCACAGGTGTACTGCCGGTCCATAGTGTCCAACGGGTACAATGTTTCGGCAACATGTCTGACCGCCGAAATATTGTGCCCGTTGGACACTGTGGACCGGCAGTACACCCGCGGACTATTAGAACAAGAAATACGCCGGGAGAAACTGAAGAATCACATAATATCGAAGAAGTTCAGAGACACGCCGCTAGCGGTGTGGCCCATATGAAAGTATAACAAAATCGTTTGGAGAACCGTAAATGGGTATCTATAAATGGAAGACGATAAAGATATCGCGCAACCCTACAGGATTTCCTGTATCTGTATCCGAAAAAGACATCATTCAGGTGCCACTGACGTTCCGTCTCGTAGGGGTCATGAAACTAAGGTAAGACCAATTTGGGAGCATACGCAGGCAAATAAACAGGGCACGTTTCCGTCGCTCAATACGCGATTGGTGCAGGACAACAAATTTATATTATTGGCAAGAAGTCCCCTCCGAAATATAGTGTACAGTGGTTTGCAGACTTGAATGCAAGACGTCGGCACAGTCATTTGGTAGTACCGCGGTATATGTAAACGTACGCTGATGATGGGAATGTGGAAACCAGCTCAGTAAAGCAAACACCAGAGGAAACGTGGACCGTAGTGTTTGACAAGGAGCGGCACCCGACCAGTGTCGTCAACACGCTACAAGTGTCAGCCGTGGTCGGAACAGTGTCCTGCGGAGTTGTGGCTGCTTTATTGCGGAGCTAATTACTGGTGCCCGTATGGTGGGTGATTCCGTAACCAAGAGAGCCGAAGTGTTCTGTGTTTCAAGAGGCACCACATCGAAGATTTCTACCGCATTCGAGGAAAGCGGAAAAAACCAGCCTCTAAGTCACAACACAGACGAAAGTGTGTGTCAGTTGATCGTGTCAGACGGAGATTGAAGAGGACTGTGACGAAAAACAAGAGGGCGATGGCTGCAAAAGTCACTGCAGAACTGGATGGCGCACTCGCTGAACCTGCCACCACCAAAACAGCACGAAGGGAGCTCCGAGAGCAGGCAACTACAGGGCCAGCTCGAATTCCAAAACCACCCTAACAGGAAAACGTGGTGCCAAAATCATAAAGCCTAGACTACCGAGCAACGGAAGAAAGTGATTTTTTTTATCAAGAAAAATCGCCAAACAACCGTACGTTTTGAGGAGTTATTTTATTTTGACAACCAGTTTCAGCTTTTCAATACGCCATCTTCAGGCCATGTATGCACTCCACGTATGGACACTGAGGTGTGTCAATATTCGCATACTGGAGCCATCAGTATCTGGACACCGTGAATTCGTTATTCGGGGCTTTCTTCGAAAACTGTCCAACAACCGAGCACACTTGGAATACGACGAAGTACAGCTACTTTCTCGGACTGCAGGTGAGCTCCGTTACACCAAAGAGAATATTATTTTCGCTAATGCTCGCCCTCTGTGTTCGCTTAGGCATAGTGGCATCTTAATACGGTGTAGGAAACCTAAGCAGCGTTCGTTCATGTTCCTTTGGCATTCGCAAGTGTTCGGTCGTGATCTTCTGGCTGTCGGTCTTAGAGCGACTGATCAAAAGGAAGTTTGCGTTCATTCTGTTTCGGCGCTCGCTGAGCTGTGAACAGTACAGAGGCCGTCAGCCTTTACAGACACATAATTTTCATACGCGACATCCAAACTTATTGTTGTTGAACAGAATGGACATATGATGGCTAACGCCTCCCGTCAGGTAGACCGGTCGCCTGGCGCAAATCCTTTTACTTGACGCCACTTCGGCGACCTGTGTGTCGACGAGGATGATGCGATAAATAACATAACACATCAAGTCCCCGAGCGGAGAAAATCTCCGACTCAGCCGGGAATCGATCCTGGTCCCCTCGCATGCCGTTCTGCCGCACTGACCACTCAGCTGTGGAGGCGGACAGTACAGGTGATTATGTGATACTTCTCACTGCCGGCCAGGTGGCCGAGCGGTTCTAGGCGCTACAGTCTGGAACCGCGCGATCGCTACGGTCGCAGGTTCGAATCATGCCTCGGGCATGGGTGTGTGTGATGTCCTTAGGTTAGTTAGGTTTAAGTTGTTCTATGGGACTGATGACCTCAGAAGTTAAGTCCCATAGTCCTCAGAGCCATTTGAACCATTTTTTTTTTTTTATACTTCTCACTGAAGGACGTCGGCCCCTGACGAGCTTGTGTCGTCCAGGGATTCTTCAATTTAAAATTCTAAACAAAACAACAAAAAACTTACACTTGGCAAGAAATTGCGGAGATACTTTTAATTCTGCATGATGATGCGAAGGAGAAGACGACATTTTTCATTGCTTCACACAGTAGTACATTAAAGACTAGTTTATTACAATATTCAGTACGTGTATGCATATATAAATGTATACAAGTTTTTATCTTCCTCCATAAACACCACAAAGCAGAATTTTAAAAAAATAAAGTAACATACAGTTTATCGTTATGATTGTTCATTTTTATATTTTTACTTTACATTAATCGTATTATTAAAATTATAATGCTTGAGTGCTTCGCATGTAGTATTGCAACCTTCAGTTCCTGAAAAGCGAAATAAATACACGGGTGCCCAAAATTAAGGCCACAAACCGCTGCTTCTCCTTCCTGTGTCCAAATCACGATATAGTCATAGAAACTATCGACAGATGTCCGTACGATCGTGTTCTGAAGGAAAGATAACATTCCGGTCAACGGACAACCACGCCAACGATGACGTCAGGGGTAGCGTTTGCTGGGAAGTCCCACATTCACAATCCCCTTTGCGGTGGATGACCATGGGAAGAATGGAGGCAGGTCAGTCGGAAACTGATGTGGTCCGATGGCTTAATGTCAATCGTTCTGTTGTTCCTCGGGTGTGGTGACAGCTTATAGAGACCGAAACTGTATCCGTGAGACCAGGGCAGAGCCGACCCCGTGTGACGTCAGAAGAGAGGACCTTCATCTGGCTCTGAGGGCACGATGGCACCGCCTCGGTACTACACGGTAACTGGCATATGACATCGAAGCATCCTCTGACCGTGTTGTATTGACGGAAACGGTGTACAGAAAGATTCGGCAAAGTGACCTTCATCTTCGGAGACCTGTAGTATTTCTGCCTCTGGCGCTTCTTCACGGAAGGGAAACTCTAAGAGTGGAGTCGTCAACATGCCACCTGCATGGTCTAACAGTGCGCCAGTGTGAATGTCACAGATGAGTCCCGATTTGATATGGAGAGTGATTCTCGACAGATTCACATCCGGAGGGAGCTTGAAACACGATTTCAAAAACATTGTGGAAAGAGTCCGAAATCGAAGAGGAATCCTAATGGTGTGGGCAGGGATCATGTTGATCACTCGAACACGTCTGCATCAAATCGTATGTGAGCATCGGCGAGGTGCAACTGCCGTCGGGTACCGTGACAACATCTTGGGACCTCATGTGCGATTGTTGCGAGGTGGTGTGGGCCCGTACTTCGTACTGACAGACGATAATGCTCGACCTCGTAGAGCATGGGTGGCTGATGTTTTCTAGGAAGCAGAAGACTCTGACGCATGGCGTGGCCAGGTCGCTCACTCTATTTGAATCCCGTAGAGCATGTCTGGGATGCAATAGGCAGGGGGGTTGAATCACATGAGCATCCAGCAACCACTATCCAAGTCGTGCGAGCAGCCCTGCAGGAAGAATGGCCGTTATTGCCTCAATGTGCGATTGCTGACTTTATTCACAGCGTGCCCCGTCGTTGACATGCCTGTATTGCTGCCAGAGATGGCCACACCCCGTACTGGGCACATTAACCAGTGTCGGAATGTGTCTGCAGAACCGTTGAGTTAGGAAAAACGAAGAACATTTTTGTCTATGTTTATTCTTGCTGAGATTTTTTAGGTTCGGTATTCTTTACATTGTTACTACTTTAACCTTCTAAAATTTCCGTTTGTTGCTTTAATTTTGGTCACTAGTGTAGTCACAACTGGTGTAACTATCTCTAGATGCTAAGAACCGGAGTGTAGTGTAAGTCTTTCTCCAGCCTAAATTGGTCCCTGTTACTGGTGTCCCGCTTTGCAATCTTCCGTCACTTGCAAGAGGAAGCCAGCGAAAATCCATACGCCTAAAATTTTTAAACAGATCTAATGAAGTCTGGAAGTGTAACTCAGTGACTACTGCACAGCCACCAAGTAAATGAACCTTTTGGAAAAATTCAGACACCCATATTTTTCTTATCCTTCCTTGCTTTGTTTTCGTTTCTTGCATCACCAACAGCGCATATGCCATACACACAACACTGTGTGAATATCACTGTTTTTGCCGGCCGCGGTGGTCTAGCGGTTCTGGCGCTGCAGTCAGGAACCGCGGGACTGCTACGGTCGCAGATTCGAATCCTGCCTCGGGCATGGGTGTGTGTGATGTCCTTAGGTTAGTTACGTTTAAGTAGTTCTAAGTTCTAGGGGACTTATGACCTAAGATGTTGAGTCCCATAGTGCTCAGAGCCATTTGAACCATTTTTTTGTAATATTCATGTGTTGTGAACGTTACATTGTCTGTTAGATGCTAGAATTTGGGCTTCCTGCTTTGAATGGTGTGTATACCCACATCTTAAAGCTGATTCTTGCTAGCGTAACGCTAACTGTTCCTGAGAAAATTCAACTGCTAAAATGACTACAAAAATCTAGCTGCGAGAATTCTAAGAAAATAATGCCCTATCTGAAACTTAATGCTTTCACAAAATCTGACTATGAACTTTGATAAAAACTGATTACTTTGAAACTAAAGTTGGTCCCAGTGAAATGTAATTAAAAAAAAGTATCTGTTTTCCACACAATTGGATAACGCGGTGCAGACTGCTCTCGTAATTAAAGTGCTTGTCGATAACAGAGCTGCAAAATCTAAGTACTGAGATATGAAAACATGAAATGCGTTCACTAAAGACATTGCTATCATTCTCGGTTGATAACTTTTGGTAATGGATGTAAGTAAACTGAAAATTAATTCACCGTGATGTGGACAATGACTGGGTTCAATGAACTCGATAGCAACTCATGTCATTTGACTGAATAACATTTAATGAAATTTCCATAGTAGGTAAGATTTCTTTGAAATCAGGTAACTATAATCCAAGAATTACAAAACTTGAACTTCACTTGCATAATCATTCCTTAAACAAAACTTCAAAATACAATTCTTCCATTTCCCACATAATGATCGATAAGTCTTAACAAAAAAAAAAAAATGAAAAGCAAGAAGATTCCTTATTTTGATGTCTGACGAACCAAGAATACTGCATTATGAAAGCGCTGCCGCAAATAAAAACGTAACCTGTAATCCATTCTTCACAAACAGTATAATCGTACCAGTGTAAAAAAGAATTATTTTTCTTTCCACAATAAATCTTTCATTAATCCGTAATGTAATTCCCAAAAATCTCCATTGTCCTCTGCTTACTGTTACCAAATCAAAACTGGACTCTTCACATCTAACACCAGCGCTCAGCTGTCTGTCTGTCTCCTCTCCTCTCCTCGTGATCAACAGAGAAATCTGTCGCTAACTCATGTCTGGCAGCGCAGCTTCTCTGTCGAGGCTGTGCGCCCATGTCCAAGCAATTCAGACCTTACAAGAGCTATTCCAGGCACACAACACGAGAAAAATTCCTTTCACAAATTTAGACAGACACAATTTTAACTATGTATTTGAGTTTATCTCCAAATAAGCCAGAACACAGCGTTCACTTGCGATTGCGCGCTCAGTGCTTATTCGGCAGTGTTCTCTTTCGCTTGTATTGTGTTACCGCTTGTTCATAGTTGTAATGTATAGGTTCCACCTTTTTGCAAACACATTGTTTTTTTCTTTTTACCCAAACATGTTTCAGCATCTCTGTGCCATCATTAGTGGATTTGTGCATTGAAAACTGTAAAAAGTGAATATATTTTAGGTTGCAAATGGTCTAAGAAAGTGAGGCCTGCCGGCCGAAGTGGCCGTGCGGTTAAAGGCGCTGCAGTCTGGAACCGCAAGACCGCTACGGTCGCAGGTTCGAATCCTGCCTCGGGCATGGATGTTTGTGATGTCCTTAGGTTAGTTAGGTTTAACTAGTTCTAAGTTCTAGGGGACTAATGACGTCAGCAGTTGAGTCCCATAGTGCTCAGAGCCATTTGAACCAAAAGTGAGGCCTAGAAGAAAGTTTTTGTTCGTTTTGTTTCTTACCGTGATTTTAAATTACAAGGTTTTGGAGAACCAACTGGATGGTGTGATGCGCTAATAACTTGTCGTCTGCAAACCAAACGATGTGAATATGAATTTCATAGGCGAGTTAAGACATCCCTTGATTTTGTTAAAATAAGGGGTTTTGGCATGTAAAAATGTTTTGCGTATATGTTTGTTACTACTCACGTTTTGTTGTGACGGGGGTTCTATTTTTGCGCTCTGAGAGCACTGCACATACATGTTAATATACTTTCTGTAATTTCATTTTTTATAAACGGCTTTTTACTACGCAAAACGTGGTGAGCACTATGTTGTGTTTCCTAACCCCGTCGGGGTCATTTGTTGCGGAGACAGGTTGGCGCCGAATTTGAATTTTATTTGTCTCTCTCTCTCTGTCTCCGTCTGTCGAGTGTGTGTGTGTGTGTGTGTGTGTGTGTGTGTGTGTATTCCTTTAGCTGTTTGTGTTACTTGCTTTCCTGTAAAGTTCCTTTAATGTGTTAAATAATGTGGCTTTATAGAGTGTACTGTTTTCATTTAAAACTTGTTTGCCTTCTGCTATTGCTTTCTGTATGTGGAATTATCTTCTGTTGTCAGTTTGTGGTATAGGCTGTGGTTCGATTTCAGTGTTTTTAAATCTGTTGCTATTGTAGCTGGGTGGTGATTATGTGATAATAGGTGGCAGCAAATGTACTATGGGTGCTGTTACTTTTTATAGTCCTGTGTGTGCTGATTGGCAAATGTTGAATGAGAGCTCTCCTGTGTTCTGAGTTTTTCTGTGTTGTGTTGTCTGTCCTGTGTCCTACTCGAAGTCCCCGCTTCTTCAATATGTTACTTATTCTGTGGACAACTTTGTTATTGTAGGTGAGTATATGCTATTTTGTCTTGTCTGTTTTGTTGCACAGTTGTGTCTTGCATGTGGTCATTGTTTATATGCTGTGTTGACCTGTGTTGTGTAAGGTTGTGTGTGTGTGCTATGCGTTCGTTGCTTTTCTGTTTACAAATTTGTTGGTTTAATTTCTCTATCACGTGGGGCTTGTAACCATTTTCCTCTGCTATCTGTTTTATTGTGTTCAGCTCCTGTGTGTAATTCTGTTCGCTTACGGCTGTTCTGTTCAGTCCTCCACAATGCTGCACATATTGGTGTACTGGCACCTTTAGGGTTGGTAATATGTTGTGTTTTCAGCGTTTCCATATTCTTGTCCACCCCCTACACATTCGTCAATGCGTGTAGGACACTAACGTCGATGGCTCACTGGGCGCTTAACTGCAGACGCCGCACACTCAGCGAGATGCGGCGTTCAGCTGCGGGAACAGACATCGCAGGTGTGACAGCCTAATGGAGCACTGAGCGCTACCTGGCGGGTTGCACGCGGCCCGGCGCATAATTCAGCGGCGCACCTGTTGTCGGGGCGTTAGCGCTGCGCGTGCCGTCCTGCTCAGTGCTCACAGTGAGTGAGTGTGTGTGTGTGTGTGTGTGTGTGTGACGGACAACGCGGTGCACAGGGCGTGTCGAGAGCGCAGGCTGAGAGTAAGGAGGAAGAAACACGGGATAAGAAATAACCTGAGGGAAACGTGGGTTCTTATAGGCCTCGTATTCCAGTCTGCCCACGAGAAGAGGCATTCCCTTCAGCGCGCAGCAGTCATCGCGCGCGGTTGTCACAGTGGCATTTCTGCAAAGTATTTCCTCCAAGAAGCGTCATAAACACTGACGGAAAAATTCGCAACATCAAAAAATAATTAATGGGGAGTAATGAAATTTCGGTAACATATTTGACTGATTAACAAAAAATGGTTCAAATGGCTCTGAGCACTATGGGACTCAACTGCTGAGGTCATTAGTCCCCTAGAACTTAGAACTAGTTAAACCTAACTAACCTAAGGACATCACACACATCCATGCCCGAGGCAGGATTCGAACCTGCGACCGTAGCGGTCTCGCGGTTCTAGACTGCAGCGCCAGAACCGACTGATTAACATTACAAGATCACATGTTACAGGGGCAAGATAAGCCATAGCAAATATGAAAAGCTGGTACATTAATAACCAGTAAAACCAACAGAACATTAAAGTAAAGAACTCCAACGTGCATTCACCGTGTCGTACAGGTACCGGAAGTCAGTTTGTGAGATGGAGTGCTATGCCAGTTGAACTTGATCGGTTAGCACAGGAACGATTAATAGTGGTCTTGGACGATGCTAGACTTGGCGTCCGATGATGTGTCATACGTGCTCGATTGGAGACAGATCTGGTGATCGAGCAGGCCAAGGCAACCTGTCGACGCTCTGTATAGTACGCTGAGTTATAACAGCGGTATGTGAGCGGGCGTTATCATGTTGGAAAACACCCCCTGGAATGCTGTTCATGAGTGCAAGCACAACAGGCCGAATCAATAGAGTGGGATAACCACCAGTGCTCCTACTGTCATACGAAATCGCACCCCAGACACTAACTTCAGGTGTCGGTCCAGTGTGTAGGCCGCAGAGAGGTTTGTTGCAGGCTCTCACGTGGTCGCCTTCAAAACAATGCGCGGTCATCACTGGCACCGAAACAGAACCAGCTTTCATCAGCAAACACAAGAGTCCTCCATTCCGCCCTCCAATGAGCTCTCGCGTGACACCACTGAAATTGCGAACGGCGGCGGTATGAGGTCAGTGGAATGCACACCACAGTGCTTCTGGCTCGTAGCTGTTCTTGAAGTAACCTATTTGTAACAATTTGTTTTGTCAGTCTGCTGCCAACTGGTGCTCCAGTTGCTGCTACAGATGCACCACGATGCGTCACA
Source organism: Schistocerca nitens (assembly GCF_023898315.1). Lineage (NCBI taxonomy): Eukaryota > Metazoa > Arthropoda > Insecta > Orthoptera > Acrididae > Schistocerca > Schistocerca nitens. Next base: position 50,447,410 of record NC_064617.1, read on the forward strand.
GCAACCAACTTTTTCTCGGTGTTGTGATTTTTTTCCCCCAGTATAGAAACAACTAATACCAAACATACATCTATTGCTGACATGGTATGTGTGGCAACACTGCGCTTTGTTCACACAGCTACCGCCAACACAGCTCGCTCATGTTGAACAAAGGATTTCGCTATAGTCCTGTAGGATCTCAAAGGTAGGGAAGCGATTGCAGAATTTTGACCGAAGGCCTGCGACTTTTTCCGCTTTCTCCCGACGGGGAAATAAAATGGAGCCGTGTGAGCCAGGGTGCTTCAAAGTATCTGATACAATAATAATGGAAATGGGGAACGCATTCACATGTAACACACTATTTTATCTGACTTTAATTTCCTACCAGCACAGGTCTTAAATGGTGCTCTGTATTTATCTTGAAATATGTGCAGCTGATTTTGGTACCAGTTACAGGAGAACGACTGATACACCGCGCATCCAGTTAAGGAAACAGCTGTTTCTGAGTTTCTTGTGAAAGTGCTAATGGAAATACAGGTTAAGGCATGCTTTCCCAAATATCTAAATAGCTTTGAGGAATTTAATGACAATGCCAGTGACTGCAGCATCTTGTGAAGTTCACCAAATTAAAGATGATAAAAAGTGGTAGGAGTCGAGTGAAAGGAGGAAGATTCAGCTGGCTTGCCGGAAGAGTACGTCACAGCTGCTAAACGTCATTCGAGTGACGTAATCAACGAATCTGCTTCGCTCAAAGCGTCGAAATTCAAATAATATTATTATAAAAACACAATTCGTGGAAAGGGATGTTCTCTCAACTTTCAATTATAACGCAGAGGTGACTTGTCAACCGGCGAGGTTGCTCGACGTGTGAACCGGAGTGACAGAGATCAGCGAACATGTAATGGGTTCAGTTGACACGTATCGTTTAGGACTTAAACTACACAGGCCGTCTACGTTCGATAGATGCATAAGGTGGTCGGTATCTACGGCTTTTGAATAAAAAGAATGGTGGTCTGTTTTGTGTTAGCAGAAGCCAACACCGTGTAACAAGTGGAGGCCGAAATGCATGCGTTTTAGCTCACGCAGGCTGGCGTGAGGATGGAAGAACTATACTGACGTGAGGTCTGGAACATGACAAGGAATGAGAATTCAGAAAGCGGACTAATTAGTTTGATACTTAACTTTAATCCATTAACGATGAACGTCGCTCTTGACGGTACATGATTCACAATATTGGCTCTGAGCACTATGGGACGTAACATCATTGGTCATCAGTCCCCTAGAACTTATTACTACTTAAACCTAACTAAAATAAGGACATCACACAACACCCAGTCATCACGAGGCAGAGAAAATCCCTGACCACGCCGGGAATCGAACCTGAGAACCCGGGCGCGGCAAGCGAGAACGTTACCGCACGACCACGAGCTGCGGACGATTCACAATATTATCTGTTCAGAATACATTCTTGAAGATAGTCATTATAGTAACTGAATATGGCGCCTTGATAGATCGTAGCAAATGACGTAGCTGAAGGCTACGCTAAACTGTCGTCTCTGCAAATGAGAGCGTATGTCAACCGGCGCTAGCAAAGTCGGCTGTACAACTGGGGCGAGTGCTAGGGAGTCTCTCTAGACTACACCTGCCGTGTGGCGGCGCTCGGTCTGCAATCACTGATAGTGGCGACACGCGGGTCCGACGTATACTAACGGACCGCGGCCGATTTAAAGGCTACCACCTAGCAAGTGTGGTGCCTGGCGGTGACACCACAGTCTGTGCGCTCCAGGATTGAACTCGCCATTCAAAGAGGCTACAGGACGTAATGTGTCGGTTGAAACGATTAGGAGACGACGCTGGCGAGCTCCACGTCGAACACCACGTCATTGACTCCGTTACAGATGGTCGAGAAATCATGCAGAATGGACGTCCCAGGATTGTTTTTGGGTATTGTTTACGGAGGAAACTGGGGTCTGTTTGAACAATGATAAAAGCAGACAACGTCTGTGGGTTATAACCGGTAGTATCGAACGCTTCCAGCCCTGTGTCCCATAGATCCAACAATGTGGCGTTGGAGTGATTTTCTGGGTGGTATTACGTGGGGCCACCGTGCGACTTTTGTGGTTGTTGAGCGCAGGCTCACTGCACTACGGTACAGGGGCGAGGTTCTGCAACCAATACTGGGGCCGCAAAGCCAAGATTTTGGTGGCCATGTCAGCTCGATGGATGATAACTCACGTGTTCATTGAGCTGTTCTCGTGAACACGTTCATTCATCATCCTGCGTTCAACAGAATGGGGTGGCCAACCTGTTTCTTGCAGATGAACCCAATCGAACGTATATACTCTTTGCGACGTCACAAATTCACCACTGAACAGTGGGGCCGCTTGGACCAGGAATGACTTGATGGTCTCGTCGATAGTGTGCCACTATGGAATCAAGGTTGTATCCGAGCAAGGGGACAATCCATCACACATAGGCTCTGCTCAGGAGTCCTGCGAAGAACCCCCCACGCCCCATGGGCAACAGACGATTTTGTCGTTACACAAATGCCTGTTCCTGATTTGGTCTGGACACATTGCAAATGAATATATATGCACGCCTCAGAGCCAGTTTTTTGCGGCACGAATTTCGAAATAAAGGTGTGTTGCAAGGAAAAAGTGTGTAGGTAGTAATTTGGAAGCTCGAGATGTCGGAATGATCCGCTAGTATTCAGAATCTGTCCGCTCGTGTACTGCTGTAACGCGTGACGGCCACAGGGTTGTCGGCGGCAGAGAGCGGCGGCGCCGCAGCAGGTGCGGGCACTTCCGGCAGGCGGCGGCTGACGCCTGGGCGCGGCCGCGAGGCCCGGCGGAGGGCGGCGCCGCCCCCGGCCGTATCGATCGCCGCCCAGCGCCGGGCCCCACCGCCGCCCACCGGCTGCTGCACCGCGCCTCCCACGTCTCCCGCTACCAAATAACGCAATCACTGCGTCCGTCATGTCGACCGTCGCGTTCTCATGCAACATACCTCCTTCAAAAGTTATTGTGCATCGGTTAAGGCGCTCTGTTACGCTTCGCTCCTCTGCTCGCACCCACTACAACGCCAACCCCGAGCATTCGAGGCTCCTAACATTAGAAACGAAATATACCGGAGCGATATCCTCCTCTGTGGCCGAGGCTGTTAACACATGCTTGTGCGGTGGCGCTCGACCCGGGGGTAAGCTGGTTTCAATCCTGGTGGTGGCAAAAATATGCACTGCTAGTATTAGGCCAGCAAATGGTAGAGAGATGGTGGCGTAAGGTTGCTGATCACCAGACTGCGCCAACATCCTGGTTTAAATGCCAAACTTCAAAAATGGTTCTATTGGCTCTGAGCACTGTGGGACTTATGGTGGCGTAAGGTTGCTGATCACCAGACTGCGCCAATATCCTGGTTTAAATGCCAAACTTCAAAAATGGTTCTATTGGCTCTGAGCACTATGGGACTTAACATCTGAGGTCATCAGTCCCCTAGAACTTATAACTACTTAAACCTTACTAACCTAAGGACATCACACACATCCATTCCCAAGGCAGGATTCCAACCTGCGACCGTAGCGGTAGCGCGGTTCCAGACTGAAGCACGTAGAACCGCTCGGACACACCTGCCGGCACCAAACCTCTCCGCCGTGTCTCATGAGCTGAGGGCATGTGATGGTCATACGGGAAATTTAAGCTTGGCGACTCCCTCAACGCTATTCGCGAGGAATAGGTTATGTGCTGGCATCGCGTTTCACCCTCTCTCTTCTCTCATTATCGTCATCGTCGTACAAACAACAAAGAAACAAAGAAAAACACGACATGTGGATGCTAGCGGTATCTCCCACTACATAAAGCCTTTGGCAAACGTATGGCTCTGCTTCGTGAAAATACGAGGTGATTTTTCGGTGCCGGTGTCAGGTAGCCTCCGTACCTCAAAAAGACACAACCACATTGCTGCACACAGCCCGCGATTCCTTTTATTCAAAAGCCGTAGATGTCGATCATCCTGCGCACCTGTCGAACGTGGACGGCATGTGTGACGTAATTCCTCAGCACTACCTGTCAATTGACGCCCATCCCATGTCCGCACATCTCTTTGACTCCCGTGTACATGTGAAGCAACTTCACCTGTTGACAGTTCCTCTCTGCGTTATAATTGAAATTTGAGAGAACACCCCACTCCAGGAAGTGTGATTTTATAAAAATATTATTTTGTATTTTGACGAAGCATGTTCATTGATTACGTCACAAGCAGCTGTGTCGTACTCTACTGGCAAGACAGCTAAATCTAACTCCTTTCACTCTTACTCGACTTCAGCCACTTTTCATCATCTTTAATTTGGTTCACAAGAGCCAAAGGCATTGCAACAGTGTTAACACCAGCTCCCGTCAGATCGCCGAAGTTAAGCACTGTCGAGCTTGCCTGGCGCCTGGATGTGTCACCGTCTGGGTCTGCCGTGTGCTGTTGGCAAGCAGGGTGCTGCCAGCCCTTGTGAGGCCAATTGAGGAGCTACTTCATTGAGGCGTAGCGGCACCGGTCACGAAAACTGACAAAGGCCAGGAGAGCAGTGAGCTGACCTCATGCCCCTCCGTCTCCGCATCCATTGGTTCCTACTGGTTGAGGATGACACGGCAGTGGGGTGGTACTGTTCGGCCTCCAAGGCCTGTTCGGACTGTGTTGTTTTTTGTTTTTGTCTGATGGTCATGTCCCGGTACGCCATCGTCCAGGCAAATGGCTACTAGAAATATGCACAGTACCACTCATACACACCTGTGTGGCCAATATAATGCTATGGGGGCATTCACCTCGGCCTGCATGAAACTTGTTGTAGTAACTGACAGCTGTGGAGTAAATAAATATTATTGCAGACCATCTGCATCCTTTCATTCTTGACGTCTTCCCCGACTGCGATGGCGTCTTCCAGAAGATTAACTACCCATGTCGTTAAGCTAGAACAGTGCTATAGTGGTTTGTAAAACACAATAGTGAAATCATTTTGATGCCTTGGCCACCAGATTCGTCTGACATGGTTGTAACATGTCTAGGACGCAATCAGGCACCAACCCTGCGGCCAGAAACCACCGGTCCATAATATCTGCGAATTGCGTAACCTGTGACAGCAGTATGGGTGGGGGGGGAGGGGGCAGGCGGTTTGTGGTGCATATTCTTAGTGTGGATTGCCTACATTAGGGGCAGGTATGCACTCAGAGGCAAACCTATTGTTCTCCTTTGATTGACAGGTACTTAACCTATTGTGCCGTTAAGTGGTTTTCCATGTCACCCCCATTTCCTTTTGATTGACAGGAACTTATCCTATTGCCCCACTCGTCCCCTCCCGCTCCCCAAACCCCCCTCCCCCTCGCTGCTAAACATACACTATCAGGTTTGAGTTATTGCAGTAGCTCCTCTCACTCTTATCAATTTGATTGACTAATTAATTAAATTGATGAAGTAATTAACCTCTCACCCACTGGTAAACACCTGAAATAATACTGACCGAAAATAAATGATGGGTGGCCATGTCTCATAAGATTTTCTTGCGAGTGGTACCACCTTGCTTAGAAAGAGAGGTTTAATCGTCTTACAAACCGCCAGCTGTTAAAAAAAAAAAAAAAAAAAAACTGATCCCAACAACTACTGTATTTTACTGTCACAAGCAGTCTTGGTTCTACATATGGACACAGGTATCCAGTTAAAAGCTATATCGGCTTTATAAATCCACATATGGCATTACCTACGAATCACATGGTTTTTCCAGACAAATACCAAGATGGTGATCGCCAGAGTGTATATTATCAGATCAGCAGTCCGGTTACACATAGCCCACGATGCATCTTATATCATAAAATCGCTGACTTTTGAAAGTGATTCGACTAAGGAACGTGTTATGAAACCGCTATTCGCAATCCCCTCACGCCACTGCCACTAGATATTTCTCCAGTATCTGTAAAGTATTCTGTCTCGATACCGTGTCAGAGGTTCTGCAATATATCCACTGAGTTACAGGCGATGACTGATTGAGAAGTAACACAAGCAGTAGTAGTAGATGGTGTGCTGACTGAGGTCGTAAGAAATGTACACTAGATTTTTAGATCTCTAGTGCTACGCTGTCCACTAGAAATGATGCCTATGATTTGGAAATAAGTCTTTCCATTCAACCACATACCTGCATTGGATCCTATGAAGAAGTCTTTTAATGATTACAGCCACAAGTGAATCATATTTCTGGCACTCTCATATTTCGAAAGGGGTCATCTTTCTCGAACCTATCTGCAACAGTAAAATTGCAACATGGTTTAAAGTAGCACCTTCACATCCTGCAACTGCCTGCCCCCTCAGACTCTACGCTGCCACCCCTGCAGCTTTGCACATGTGGTCTTTACAGTGTGAGTCGGAACCGGGTAGGGGTCAGAGGAAAACTATATCTACCACCTTCTGCAAGCCGTGTAGAAACAGGCGAAGGTGAGTTGATGCGACAGAACTGTGCTTTGACCATTTGAAGGAAACGAAGCCTGCTCCTGCAACACGAGGTAGTATAAAAGGCAGTATGTGAACTGGGGGAAGGACATCGATTTTGCTATTGCATTGTGGTGCTTCTCCAAATTACAAGCATGTACTACAGATCCCCATCCCTCAGCGCCCATTCACGTCTATCACCCCAACATTTTATCATCGTTATTCTATTCCATCCACCAGAGAAAAATTACGAACCATAAAAGCGCCACTAACTTCATCCAGTAGAGGACTTGATAAGATTTTTACCACATCTCTCTCCTCCCATATATCAAAAACAAATACCGCATGCGTGCCGGCTTCGAGCACATGTGGCGATCCTATTAAATATACAGGTATTGATCCAATGCACAGACCAGTTTAAAGTTTCATCGCCAATACTGTAAGAGGATGACCGTATTCCACAGAATATACTGTAAGTCGCAAGAGACGCTCCCTGTGACCCTGTGTCGTTGTTTGAAACATAGTTTTTTTCTGCTGTAACACTCTTTGTACACTGCTATACATTTTGTTTTTCCGCCATGACTTCAAGGTCTGTGTCAGGTTCTAAACTGACATTAAAACGTTCTGATCTATTGCATCTCGCAGAAAACTAGATGTCGCATGGTGTAAATCATGGTGCTTGTTGTTACTGTGCCTACCATAACATGCCACACACACTAATTTTAAATAAAAGACAGTTACAACATATGGAAACTGGAAGAGTTCGGCAGCGTTGTGGAGAGTTTCCAAACTGCTGTCTGAAAGTGATTGACAACCTCTACATTTAAACTTACCTGTCACAGTGATGGAATACCTGATGGCTCCGCATTCCCTTTCGACTGATTCCTCACATTTCAGTCATGTACGCGATCACTGTTTTGGTGCTATCTGTCCCCAGAAGGTGTTGTCCTTCCACCAAAACTCTTTCTCCAACTCAAACAAGTTATGTCAGTCAATCATTATGTGGTAACCAACAGCGCACCAGTGGACGGACGGGATGGAAAAGACACCCACAATGTACTAAAATAATATGCATTATACTTGATTTTGTGCACAATTTTACCAATTTTACAGTACTTTCAACACCGACCAATGATGTGACAGCATGTTCCCAAATTTTAGTACCCTAGCTAAACAACCCCGTCCCCACTTTGCAAGTATCATTGTAAATGTGAATAGATGAGCAGTACATCCATGCATTGTTAATTCTTCAACACATCCATCATCAAAGTATATCAGACAGTGCTCTACATATTTCTAACACTTCGAGCATAGTTCTTACTTTACGATCTGGCTCTATGCTGATGGGAGTCACAGAGCATTCTCTCAGTCTTAGGGTAAAATTAGAAACTTAACGACCCCTCCTAGCACTGTCACTGACCAACCCGCCCTGCAGCACCATTACCGATGTAATCTGCAATCGATCGACCAGAAGTAGACTGCTACATTCCAAGTCTCGTGAATGAATGGAGCTTGCCGAGTCATCACACATCCAAGTGCACAAGATTTCTCGAGATGCGCCCATATCGAGGAGGTTAGCACTCCTTATCGATGTATAGTAACAGATTTGAAAGCGCTGTGATGTAATAGCAGACGGTGAAGAAGAACAAGAAACGGGTGATTTTTACGCGCGATGGAGATCCAGACAGATGGATTTCGAAGAATTTTTATGTAAATCAACCAAGCTATCAGTTTTAAAGTATTATTCCAGAGTCTAGGATCAGTAACTGGAAGGTACTGGTAAGAGAGAACATAAACACACGCATCCTAAGGCTACAACGTTCTGCACTTAAAACGGGCTATAATGTTAGATCACTTGCGTTTCTGACCTATCATTCGTATGTAATGAACTACTGTTAATATTCCAATGTAAGAAATATATTTCAAGCGCATGACATACATCCTTCTTCTCGGTTTCTGTACGATAAACTGTGTTATCGTACTGTAAAACGAAAAAACTACTTCCTTAAAGCATTGGCTCTGTGTGATACAAGCACAATTCTGTTTTTCAGAGATGTATCGCATCCACTGTTCACACTCGATCATGCTTCAGAAATTATACTATGCCTACATCACACCTATATAAAATGATGGTTAGTAACAGGGAATACATCTTACAAGGAACAGATAAACGCATCGCAGCAGCGTCCGACATGTGAAAATTAAATTCCGCCAATAACTCTGGAAACAGAATATCTGCCATGCATATGTGTACACGGGAATTGCAGTGCTTCACAAGCACCTAACATCAACTTAGTTATGAAGCTGAAGTCTTTATTTTACACCCTAGATGCGACAGGGGGATGGAGTGTATCACATAACTGGTAAGTGTGACTGTCATCTGCATCCATGACAGCCTGGGAACGCACTAGAGTTTGCTCTATTGCTTCCCGAACGGACGGTGCACTACCAATGTTCAGCTCGTCCGCTGTTTGACGATCGCACATTGGGTGGAGCATTCTCAGCCATGACAATAGTAATTTCTTCAACAATTTGTGGCGCAGTTTCCCGTCGACCTCTCCCAAGAGCAATTTCCAAATCGGCAGTTATTTCTAACTCCCGAATCATGTTCTTCAAACCAGTTGCAGAAAGAGGACCTCTCAATCTTTCTTTAATGCGTCGACACTCGCGAAGAGTGACATCACTATTACTGTTCCTGCGATAAAACAGCTTTACGAGTAACTCCCTGTTCACCTTGTCCAGACCCATGTCGCCGTCTGCCACTGTAATGCACACTGATACCTGTGTTTCAACCCTAACGGCAAATCTTGCAGCGCACAGTCTTAATATCATTCCTATGAAGATGGATACCCAGACGGTAAATAGTTTTCCGTCTACACTGGCTCAACTCGCGAAAGTTTAATTATAACCACCCTGTGCACTGGCTGAAAGCGTCGTTGAAGGATGTGTTCAATATTTATCGAAGTTGACTAAGATGTTCACCATATATGTGATACATAGTTCGTTTAGAGGAATGTGTCATGTTCCATCATACATGAGATGGAAGTTCTCTAATGATCGACATGTTTACCGTTAACGATCACAAGTAGACAGCGCTTTAAAACACATACAGAACACGTGGCTGTATACGAGTTGAACGCAGGCTATATCACACGACTGATGCGTTCTGACAGAACAGTGGAAAAAATGACCTACAGCAACTTCTCCCTCTCTAGAGTGCGTCATCAGTCTACCACTAAATCGTACCTCATTACAGTTCCATCTCAATCGATCACCCCATCCTCTCTCTGTCATCCTTTATCGCAGATGCATGTATATTTAGAGGTGGATAGTTCTCTGAAAAGCATCAAATACAGTAATCAACTCACATGTATCATTGGTACCTCAATAGACATAAAGTGGTGAAAAAATAATTAACTGCTTCCCCGATGCCCTTCACCTCCATGTCGACGTCTTCTCGGATTATTCTTGGTGCCACTTACTTATTCCCATGTACAAATTGCCATGCGCCAACCTGAAGATACGCAAGTACTTCCTCAACTTCCCCCCACATTTCGGTGTATATTTCGTCAATTTATACCTATTCCCCTGTCATTTTTCGCAATTCTATCTAGCAATGTGCAGCTGTTTGCTGATGAAGCTGTGGTGTACGGGAAGGTGTCGTCGTTGATTGACTGTAGGAGGATACAAGATGACTTGGACAGGATTTGTGATTGGTGTAAAGAATAGCAGCTAACTCTAAATATAGATAAATGGAAATCAATGCAGATGAATAGGAAAAAGAATCCTTAATGTTTGAATACCCCATTAGTAGTGTAGCGCTTAACACATTCGCATCGATTAAATATTTGGGCGTAACATTGCAGAGCGATATGAAGTGGGACAAGCATGTAATGGCAGTTGTGGGGAAGGCGGATAGTCGTATTCGGTTCATTGGTAGAATTTTGGGAAGATTTGGTTCATCTATAAAGTAGACCGCTTATAAAACACTAATACGACCTATTCTTGAGTACTGTTCGAGCGTTTGGGATCCGTATCAGGTCGGATTGAGGGAGGACATAAAAGCAATTCAGAGGCGGGCTGCTAGGTTTGTTGCTGGTCTCCTCCCGTGGTCTAGGGGTAGCGTCTTTTATTCATAATCAAAAACGTTTTCGGTCCCGGTTCGATCCCAGCCACTGCCTAAATTTTGATAAATAATCAGCATTGGCGGCCGAAGACTCCCGGCATAAGAAGTCAGCCTCATTCTGCCAACGGCCTTGTCAAAAAGGGCGGAGGAGCGGATAGAGGTTCAGGGCACTCTCTTGTCCTAGGGGTGGGAAATTGCCCCTAAAGGCGGAAGAATCAGCAATGATCAACGACATGAGGATGCAGAGGGCAATAGAAACCACTGCATTAAAGACACGTAACGTGTATCCACAGGACATGTGGCCTGTAATTGAAGTATCATGATGATCTCTCCATTGGCAAAAGATTCCGGAATAGTCCCCCATTCGGATCTCCGGGAGGAGACTGCCAAGGGGGAGGTTATCATGAGAAAAAGATTGAATAATCAACGAAAGGATAACGTTCTACGAGTCGGGGCGTGGAATGTCAGAAGCTTGAACGTGGTAGGGAAACTAGAAAATCTGAAAAGGGAAATGCAAAGGCTCAATCTAGATATGGTAGGGGTCAGTGAAGTGAAGTGGAAGGAAGACAAGGATTTCTGGTTAGATGAGTATCGGGTAAGCAGAAAATGGTATAACAGGTGTAGGATTCGTTATGAATACGAAGGTAGGGCTGAGGGTGTGTTTCTGTGAACAGTTCAGTGACCGGGTTGTTCTAATCAGAATCGACAGCAGACCAACACCGACAACGATAGTTCAGGTATACATGCCGACGTCGCAAGCTGAAGATGAACAGATAGAGAAAGTATATGAGGATATTGAAAGGGTAATGCAGTATGTAAAGGGGGTAAAGGGGGACGAAAATCTAATAGTCATGGGCGACTGGAATGCAGTTGTAGGGGAAGGAGTAGAAGAAAAGGTTACAGGAGAATATGGGCTTGGGACAAGGAATGAAAGAGGAGAAAGACTAATGGAGTTCTGTAACAAGTTTCAGCTAGTAATAGCAAATACCCTGTTCAAGAATCACAAGAAGAGGAGGTATACTTGGAAAAGGCCGGGAGATACGGGAAGATTTCAATTAGATTACATCATGGTCAGACAGAGATTCCGAAATCAGATACTGGACTGTAAGGCGTACCCAGGAGCAGATATAGACTCAGATCACAATATAGTAGTGATGAAGAGTAGGCTGAAGTTCAAGACATTAGTCAGGAAGAATCAATACGCAAAAAAGTGGGATACGGAAGTACTAAGGAATGACGAGATAGTTTGAAGATCTCTAACGCTATAGATACAGCAATAAGGAATAGCGCAGGAGGCAGTACAGTTGAAGAGGAATGGACATCTCTAAAAAGGGCCATCACAGAAGTTGGGAAGGAAAACATAGGTACAAAGAAGGTAGCTGCGAAGAAACCATGGGTAACAGAAGAAATACTTCAGTTGAGTGATGAAAGGAGGAAGTACAAACATGTTCCGGGAAAATCAGGAATACAGAAATACAAGTCGCTGAGGAATGAAATAAATAGGAAGTGCAGGGAAGCTAAGACGAAATGGCTGCAGGAAAAATGTGAAGACATCGAAAAAGATATGACTGTCGGAAGGACAGACTCAGCATACAGGAAAGTCAAAACAACCTTTGGTGACATTAAAAGCAACGGTGGTAACATTAAGAGTGCAACGGGAATTCCACTGTTAAATGCAGAGGAGAGAGCAGATAGGTGGAAAGAATACATTGAAAGCCTCTATGAGGGTGAAGATTTGTCTGATGTGATAGAAGAAGAAACAGGAGTCGATTTAGAAGAGATAGGGGATCCAGTATTAGAATCGGAATTTAAAAGAGCTTTGGAGGACTTACGGTCAAATAAGGCAGAAGGGATAGATAACATTCCATCAGAATTTCTAAAATCATTGGGGGAAGTGGCAACAAAACGACTATCCACGTTGGTGTGTAGAATATATGAGTCTGGCGACATACCATCTGACTTTCGGAAAAGCATCATCCACACAATTCCGAAGACGGCAAGAGCTGACAAGTGCGAGAATTATCGCACAATCAGCTTAACAGCTCATGCATCGAAGCTGCTTACAAGAATAATATACAGAAGAATGAAAAAGAAAATTGAGAATGCGCTAGGTGACGATCAGTTTGGCTTTAGGAAAAGTAAAGGGACGAGAGAGGCAATTCTGACGTTACGGCTAATAATGGAAGCAAGGCTAAAGAAAAATCAAGACACTTTCATAGGATTTGTCGACGTGGAAAAAGCGTTCGACAATATAAAATGGTGCAAGCTGTTCGAGATTCTGAAAAAATTCGAGATTCTGCAAAAATTAGGGGTAAGCTATAGGGAGAGACGGGTCATATACAATATGTACAACAACCAAGAGGGAATAATAAGAGTGGACGATCAAGAACGAAGTGCTCGTATTAAGAAGGGTGTAAGACAAGGCTGTAGCCTTTCGCCCCTACTCTTCAATCTGTTCATCGAGGAAGCAATGATGGAAATAAAAGAAAGGTTCAGGAGTGGAATTAAAATACAAGGTGAAAGGATATCAATGATACGATTCGCTGATGACAATGCTATCCTGAGTGAAAGTGAAGAAGAATTAAATGATCTGCTGAACGGAATGAACAGTCTAATGAGTACACAGTATGGTTTGAGAGTAAATCGGAGAAAGACGAAGGTAATGAGAAGTAGTAGAAATGAGAACAGCGAGAAACGTAACATCAGGATTGATGGTCACAAAGTCAATGAAGTTAAGGTATTCTGCTACCTAGGAAGTAAAATAACCAATGACGGACGGAGCAAGGAGGACATCAAAAGCATACTCGCTATGGCAAAAAAGGCATTTCTGGCCAAGAGAAGTCTACTAATATCAAATACCGGCCTTAATTTGAGGAAGAAATTTCTGAGGATGTACGTCTGGAGTACAGCATTGTATGGTAGTGAAACATGGACTGTGGGAAAACCGGAACAGAAGAGAATCGAAGCATTTGAGATGTGGTGCTATAGACGAATGTTGAAAATTAGGTGGATTGATAAGGTAAGGAATGAGGAGGTTCTATGCAGAATCGGAGAGGAAAGGAATATGTGGAAAACACTGATAAGGAGTAGGGAAAGGATGATAGGGCATCTGCTAAGACATGAGGGAATGACTTCCATGGTACTAGAGGTAGCTGTAGAGGGCAAAAGCTGTAGAGGAAGACAGAGATTGGAATACGTCAAGGAAATAATTGAGGACGTAGGTTGCAAGTGCTACTCTGAGATGAAGAGGTTAGCACAGGAACGGAATTCGTGGCGGGCCGCGTCAAACCAGTCGGTAGAAAAAAAAAAAAAGTGTGTGTGTGTGTGTGTGTGTGTGTGTGTGTGTCAGCATAGCTCTGGAAAAGGTACAGTAATCTCAATCAAACATGGTACACAAATGACTTACTATCAGGAGTGCAAGACACCCGTATCTTCTGTACCTGCGGTGGCAGGCATGTGGTACAAATACCTGAGCGCAACTATGGAATACCTGGAGCAATTTCAGTCACGTGTGGAACACATGCTATTTTCTATGCGAACAAGAATGTGAAGGTAAGACATCCCAGGAATTCTACTTGTGGAGGGTCGTGGGAGTGAGATTGGTGGGATAGGTGGTGGGATCGGCGTGTGAGGGGGGGGGGGGGGCGGAGGAGGGAGAGATCCGTTGTGGCAGAACGTGTGGTAGAACGCATGAAGCAAGTTCATTCAAATTTCATATTTATTTGACCTGCTATCTGGAAACAAAGAACATTTCACACACTTACCGATCTTAGAGATGGTGTGCCGGTGTGAAATGTAAAAATAATTGAAAACAACCGATACTAGAGCGGAAGCCATGCGTTCCGAGGTAGCTGGGCTCACTGCTGACCGACCTTATGACATTTAATGAAAGACTGCGGTAAATTAGTCAACGTATTGTTTAAACTAAAATGTCACGTTCTTCTATGAAGAAGCCTTTGTAATTTGGAAATAGTAATTCCAAATAAATTATTTTTAAATTTTTGAGACTGAACTGAAGATTTATTGACATGCTGGATGAAGCACACTATCTCACACTGGTAGTCATATATGGTCTATAGATACATCTGTAATATATGGTGCTTCTAGGCGATTGAAATAGTAACAGTACAACCTTTGACAAACTGCCTATTGGCTTCTGTCTCGGGTTCTTCGGCCGACGTTCATCTAACGATTTTTCTGACGTTTCGCCAGCACGAGTGGCTGGCATTGTCAAAGCTTCACCCTCCATTGCCGGTGGTGAAGCTTTGACAATGCCAGCCACTCGTGCTGGCGAAACGTCAGAAAAATCATTAGATGAACGTCGGCCGAAGAACCCGAGACAGAAGCCAATAGGCAGTTTGTCAACAAGTGGCCACGAAAGCCTTAACAATTTTGTGGTACAATCTTTATTATACATTATCGAATTATCCGATGCTATCAGTTGAGTCACAGACGTATTATAGTTTACAGGCTGACAGCTACGTTTCAAGGAGCAGAAATGTTAACCCATGAAAATTAAAACAGTATGTCTTTAACTAGGCGAATAATGCATCATACCTAGCTTCAGCAGTGTCGCAAGAATTCTGGAATAAATCTATGTGGAGATGCAAAGAGGAACGATTACAAAAGCTAAGTTTCGGGCAAACTAAATGGCAAACTACGATTTATTCGAAAGAAACTATCAATCTTCAAGTTATCTACGAAGGAGCTCTGAACTGTGCACGACGATGTCTGTCGTTATATCATGGGTCATACAGAAAAACGATACCCATATCTCAGCGGAACTGTCACTGTGAACACCAAAGAAGAAGAAAAGAAGTTCTACCTAGACAAGAAATTGGGAAGATGGTGCATTTCGATGTATACCATAAAAAAGAAGATTTTCAAAGAGGCTGGGGGTGTTCATTATGTTTAAATAATGAGGAAACATTGATGAATTATTTATTAATGAGGCATGTGGGCGACAGTTAAAACAGATTTGTTGAGGTACCTCACCCCCCCCCCCCCCAGTGCATGCATAACCCCACAACTATGCTCTTCGAATTACTACAAACCGTATGACGATGAGTACTTAAGGTTTTACTATATTTATTGCTTGTTCCTATTTTTCCCATTGAATTTACAGATACTGAAAATATAAGTTTAGCGTACGCCAGCTTCCTCTCTTGAGTGCAGCCTCTGACAGTCTTTGTTCTGAGATGAAAATATGTAAAACACAATCTAATTTGTTGTAATATACATTCTATGATACTGGCAACAAACATGAGTTGATTAAACTTTTTTTAAACTTTAGTAAATGAATATTCATTTATTTATTCTTTCTTCTATGTGTGAATTCCAAACATCTGAGACAGTGGTTAGGTTCCCCTTCGAAATTTTGAAGTGCATCTTTGCTCTGATATCTTATCCTGATGCCATTAGAGATAGATATAAATGATAAAGGAGGACAAGTAGTCCAATAAACAAAATACAGACACCCATCGCTTGTTAGCAACGCTTAAAGCAGGAATACAAATGTGAACTGCACCCGTTGATAATCTGAAAACATAGCAAAGTTAGATAACCGGAATACAACTTCACATTGGCATCTTTATCAGTGACGTTGCAGTGATGTCGTGAACATAACAGAGCTCAATAGCTGAACAATTAAATCGTGGAAAGACCACACATTACAAACACCCTTAAGGGAGGCTGCTGCCTTTTAATAATTGGGCGTACTATTCCTATGTTGCTCGGCATCTGTAGAGCACAAAGTGGGGAAACTTTGTATTGCTATTAAACAATCGTAAAATTTACGACTCCAAAGGAAATCATAATTTATAAGTTGCACACTAGTTAATTACAACTATTAGATCTCCAGTGACATTCTGTATAAAAAATACCTACAAAATATCATGTTTTATGCCCTGTAACGATAATTTTGCTGTTCAAAATTTTATACGGAAAGGGGTCATAATTTATTTTCTACACTAGTTATAAATTATTATAATTATTACAAACAAAACGAGTAGAGAGATTTCTCCTTTAGACACTATTAATAGAATTAAAGGAAGGAATAACTCGATGTGTTTTACAAATTGCTCTTGACGAGTGGTTACATAACGTCGTAATTTTTCCTTTGCTAGGACAAAATTAGCGTACGTTCTCCTTTGACTTTGTGTCGGTTCTTTTGCTTCTGCTGAGGTGAAGTTCTCAGAGTGTTGCCTAGGCCAGAATGGATGCCTGGTGTGTTCAGACCCCGCTCCATTGGTTTGTGCTACTGTCAGATCATGACTCAGCGATTTCATAAACTCTTTTCTAGACACTGATTGTTCATTTTTTTTTTCAAATTTATCCATGCAATACATGATATTTGCGCTTATAAATGAAATATTGGACATTCCATAGAACATGCACAGTGGTCATCTTTTGTTTTCCTGTAGCACCACATGTTGCTCGACGTCCGATCTAAGGTGTCACAGTCAAATCTAGCACCATCCATACTGTGCTAATACTGAGTAGGGCCTATGTGATGTAAATTAACATTTTTCCAACTGTGATTCCTTGATATTTCACCTAAGATACCACACCAAGAAAAATTTTAAGCGATACAACAAATATGCCCACTATTAGAAAAGAGGACACCATTACTAAACCGTCAGAATATTTACAAGAGCACCAGTGTCAGCAAACCGTTGGTGTTAGGCAGTTTGGTGTTAGGCAGTTTGGTGTTAGGCAGTTTGGTGTTAGGCAGTTTGGTGTTAGGTAATTTGTTGTTAACAACACTGATTGCCACGAAGGTACTCAAAAGCACGTGTCACTCATGTGACCAAATTGGTGGGAACCACGAAGAGATACCGACTGCAATCACATATTTTAGGAGCGTTTAGTAACCTAGAGCTAACAAAAAAATGTTAATTGGCGATTCATTCCCACTGGTAAAAAATGTCGTCAATCATCTGGTAGCCATCGCTTCTTTTAGAATGCACAGACTGAGAGAACAGCGAGACGTAACTTCGTTCATAACAACAGTTTAGTGATTACTATGAAATGCGAGAGGAATTAGTGCAGTGTGAAATATCTTCACCAAGCAGCAGTTCTTTGGTTACTATCAGTATGTCAATGAAATCCGCAGCCGCACAAACATCTAACATTTTAACGCGGTTTTCATGCCCGTCTATTCTAATAGGTGAGATACAGTACAAAATCTTTAATAATTACATATTCATTTACGTACTTTCAACAGTTATTTCTGGATATAAAATAGTAGTAGTTTATAATGGTTCGACGACAAGTGAATCACGTTTCATATTCCTTTGTTCTTGATTTTAGTTTCAAGCTCTGTTAACGTCAGTCGAGTGTTTGACTGTAACAGACAGGTATTTCCGTAAAAACACAGTTTGGCAGCGGAATTTGATTGATATGAATATTCGGGGTAATTCCAGCAACTAAATCTGGATTACAGACGTCATTTGACCTCTCCCGCATTGCCGACTGTCAGCATATGCTCACATATGTTCATATTATCCACCGAAACATAAGTCGCAGATTTCACTATAATCTGAGTTTACCTTGCAACTTTAGTTATTTGTAAACAAACTGTATTAAATGTGGAGCGCATGTTGGCAACGATGGAGAGTGTCCGAAGTTAGAAACAGTTGCATCAATCACAAAAACAGTTTCACGTGTCACCGTAGTGACGTGTATTAATTGTCGTGTAATCATAGAACTCGTGCTGTGCTGCAAATCAGTTATCACCACTTACCTTACCAGTCCACCTTATTTTCAACATTCTCCTGTAGCACTCAGATACTTCGATTCTCTTCTCTTCCGGGTTACTATCACAGAAAAACCAGAATTTTATACAATGTAGGATTCTGTAATGAGAAATAATAATTATAAAGCCCCAAACATGTTTTATACATTTCCCGTTTTAACTCGTTTCAAGAAATGGTGGTTTATGTCTACAACGGCAAGATTAAACATTCAAAAATATCTGATGCTGTTTTGCAGTCTGTTTGTGGTTCGGTTGTGATTAACAACTCTTGCGAGAAGTCAGTGATGAAGTCAGTTTCAGATCTGACAATAACTGAAACATGAACACAGAAATACACTTACCCCAGTTGTAGTACTGTTATACAGTTGTGTGACGCTTCGATAGCATGGAAATAATTTGTCAATAAGTGACTTGTTGTTATCGTAAATGTGCATATCAGTCTATATCATGATAATTTGTCCCTGAATCGATTAAGTGAATGCAGGCGCCATTACTTTCCCCGTTCTTCTCCAAACCGAGTTTGAGCTCCGTCCCTAACATCGTACAGTAGAGGTCGTCCTGGTCTTCCCTCCTTTTGATGTACGCCCGGGTTCCCGGGTTCGATTCCCGGCGGGGTCAGGGATTTTCTCTGCCTCGTGATGGCTGGGTGTTGTGTGCTGTCCTTAGGTTAGTTAGGTTTAAGTAGTTCTAAGTTCTAGGGGACTTATGACCACAGCAGTTGAGTCCCATAGTGCTCAGAGCCATTTGAACCATTTTTTTTTTATGTACATTTTACATCAAGAACTTGAGCGTCTCTATCAAATCTGACGGAAACAGTGTGAAGGATTTGCTGCAGTGGTAAAATGTGCCGTTGTTGCGTTGTTAAACTAGGAGGTGTTAAGTAACATTGTTGCTGTGATCATAAACGTCCCGAAAGGGCGGGGGGACTTCCCCGCTCCCCGGAATGGAAAGTACAGAGTGTACTACATCATTTCCAAACTTATTTACAATGTTGTAGAATACCGGTACATGTCAGATTAAATTAAATAAGGATATAATTTCGGATCGTCAGCTTCAAAATGTGCTACAACTCTGATGGTTTTAATAATAAAGAAAGATGTACTTTGCAGATAGTCATGAAATTATGCTCACCTTTCAAGTATCAAAGTAATCTTTTTATAACAAGTCTTTAATGGCTAACCATCGATTTTATGGAATATAATAAGTTTTTTTTGTCACGTATAAAATTCATTTATTATGGACAGGTATATCTCGAAGTTGACCAACTCAGTTATATCTTAAACGGTAAATTCAGAGTCTTGACTCTTCCACCTTAAATAAATTTCTGCGGACGTCCATTGTTTTGAGAAAATGCAGATATCGAAGATTATTTTTGAGGTTCTCACACACTTCTTAACGTAGTCAGCGTTATTTCTCTACGTGTGAAGTTGCGAGTCAATTCTGACGCTTTCTTGTGAAACTACGGTCATCTGTTTTCATAGCTATTACTACTGAGGGCATTTTGCTATTCGTCAATCACTTCCGCCATCACTAAATCCGAACAAATGAGATGAGCTTAACGTACGGATTTTTTTCTGCAGCAACCTTTACTATGTATCGCGCCTCACAAAGGTAACTGTCGACAAAATAATCAAAATTAAGAGAAGAAACCTGTGTCTCTGTTGAAAGACAGTTAGCCATTTCGACATTTTCCTTCAAGCTATCGGGGCATCAGGTATGCAAACCTGTTTTTGCCTTTATCGTATTTGACAGTTTTATGATTTTCTAAGATTTATCCAGAGCAGTATGATGGAAACTTACATCCTGTTCATCTGAGTCAACAGCTTTATATGTTGTAGTGATGGGCAGGAAATCGCGTATATGTTCGAAATCATAGTGATTGAGAAGTGACAGATATCACAGTAACAACTTTACAGAATCTAATTGCGATTTCAGTCACATGCAACGCCATGTGCCATCTGTTGACCGAATTTAGTACTACTTTCTGCAAACCTGGTGTCATGCTATGGAATCAGCTGCGATTTCTGTGACAAGTCGCGACTGAAAGTCGTAAATAGCAACTAAAAAGCGCAATTAACAGTGCCATCTGTTGACCAAAGTTAATACTACGCTCTTTCTCTGCGTTTCGATATGGAGTCCAACTGCGATTTCTGTGACAATTCGCAACTATAAGTCGTAAGTAGCACCTAAAAAGAGTAGTTAACATTCTTTGCCTAGTATGTTGCTTGATACGCGGGACTCCTATGTTCTCGCTGTACGTTTTGCGTCAGCAACATTACGTTGATAATATTTGTTGACCTCAAGATGATTTAAGTGCGAAACTAGTCAGAAATAATGAAAATTATTGACATAAAGCTTTTGAGATTTTTAGAATATCGTTCTGATATTGTAAAAGATTAGCTACAGATACTAGAAAAGAGTGTGTCGTGCGTTTTTGTAGCTAGATGATTAAACTTTTTATTTTTATGTAGAAATAGAGTTCGAGTAGATGAGCCTCATTCGTCTACCTAACAAGAGAACGGAATCTGGTTTGCCGGCACACAGATCATGATAAATTAATCAGTAAAAAAGATGATTATTCTACGGCTTCAAGACGATTTCGGAAATGAGACAAAAAAACAATATTAGGAATTCTTTCCCCCAAAGAATTGTTATTTTGTAATCTGATTACTAAAATGGTGTTATGTTGAGCACTTTATACACTTCTCCGTCCTACATTCCCGCTCTTATAAATTCCAAGGATAAGGAATTCATTTCGAGGGAATTCTATATTCAAACAGAAAAATATCCTCCGCAAACATAGCAGTTGTCAGTGGCGTCGCATTTATTGATCAGTTTTCTCTGGCCTGAGAGCTGTTGAGAAGGTCTCTCCATGTAAACCGTTAATGTCTTAAAAATAACATTTGTAAGCTGGCAATTCGTTCTGGTCCTGTAGAGAAACAGGTACTCAGCCATGAGTGCACAACAGGCGTCTCGAAACTTCATAAAATGCAGAAATCCACACAGATACTCTTTGAAGTACAGGGCAGAGTGTGCTTAGCCTAGTAGCAAATGTAGACTTTCTTCCCATTATAGAAACGTATAGGGTCCTGGAAGAGTGACTGCTTATATTCTCGTGTGTGTCTTGTAATTAGTTTCATTTTGTTTTGCCACTTCGACGGGAAAGATACGTAGAGAGCTTAAGCGTATTTTAAGATTCTTAGATTAACGCTTATTTTTGAAATTTTGTAAGAAGACTTTCGCGGGATAATTGGCCATTTCATACATCAGAAGTGGAAAATAGTGAGCAAATGCATGTTTCACGGGATAACAATCCGGGTTGCGGGGGTCGAACTCGGCTATAACAAGGGAAGCAACAACCCGGGTCAACTGTTAGCATACCATTAAGCAATTGAGCAAAATCCACAGTGAAGAGTATATTGTCAGTGGAAGTAGAACAGCTCTGAAGACAGACACTGGATGTTGAATAACACGTAATGTGAATGAGTTCACATTTACTGTGAAGTGCGCCTATTTTCCCTACGTGGTATTTAATCACAGTTCAACTTTATTTTCATATCTTATTAAAGTACGCGCTTCCACTTCGTCGCCATTTATTAGTTAAAATGTTAAACAATAGAATCAGTCATTGTTTCATTAATGGAAAAAAGTTTCTGGCGCACTTCTGCCTACATCACTGGCAGCAGTTTTCGAAGGAATTATTCTTCACTTTTACTGTGCCCTATGGCTCATCCGATACTTTCCAAGATAGGAGGAAAGGCAACATCAGTCGTAAATTTGTAATCTGCTTATTGCAGATCGTTTCCAGCTACTGTGTAGCTACCGTAAGTGCAATTATATCCATGTCGTGACTCATCAGTTAAACTCATGTTTGTCATGTGGTGCCGTTTACGATGAGACATCATGACTTATTGTTAGATATTGTTAGATATAATTACACCGCATACAGCTACACCGTAGCTAAAATCGACCAGCAATAAGCAGAATAGCCGGCCGGTGTGGCAGTGCGGTTCTAGGCGCTTCAGTCTGGAACCGCGTGACCGCTACGGTCGCAGGTTCGAATCCTGCCTCGGGCATCGATGTGTGTGATGTCCTTAGGTTAGATAGGTTTAAGTAGTTCAAAGTTCTGGGGGACTGATGACCACAGATGTTAAGTCCCATAGTGCTCCGAGCCAATAAGCAGAATACAAATTTACGACCGATGCTGCCCTTCTCCTAGCTTGGATCTCATTATTACGGTCGTGGAGTGCGCTGAATAAACCCGATTCTTTCTCGTAGGCAGGTGATACGTCTTGTCAAATGTAGCCGACAAAGCTGGAAGCGCTCGCGGCCAGACTAGTAGGAGTGGCGTGTATAGGATGAGAATGGACTACGAATACAAAATTCTGCTGTATTTAGAGGTGATGTCCCGGTTGTAGTTTCCCAACTAGTGGTCGGTCAGGATTTTAAGACCAGTGAAGTTCAGAGACGGTGTTCCAACTACCGTGTCATGAATATTGTCTCAGAGATGATACCCGATGTTGTCCGTTTACAACAAAGCACGGATGTGTAAAATGATTGCGTAACATGCTCAAAACAACCGCGCATTTCTCAAATAATGGCTACAGGTTCAATCAAACGGGCTGAGCATTTCAGACAATGCGAGGTCTACCAGTTTCCCGTTGGTCTGGCCTACGGTATCCTGTTTCCACGTTGATATCCATCAGGACTACGAAATGTGACATGGTTTGTTCCTCCCTGCAAACTGTTCTGGATGCAGACGGCTTGATGCTCGACTTTTGCCCCCTGCCTCACCGTAAATGTGATGCACGTCAGCGAACTCGGTTAGAATGTAGTCAGGCATCAAGAAACTGTATACATCATTAGAAAGTTCTATGTAAACACAGCACAAGGTAAACGATAATAAAGAAATTGCTTGTCCGGGGACGTGGACAGTACTGAGAGTAATGAAAATTGACATTTCCCAGTAGTAAGATGTAATTGGGTATCAAATCAGGTTTCAGTGGCAACGTGTTGCGTACGAAACACTCAAAGCGGCTGAGGACGTTGGCCTAAAGTAGGCGGAGCTGGTTTCACATGAAAGAGTGTTTCTTTTTATCTCTTCTCATAACTCAACAAATTTGTATACGTGGTGTTTTTACATCCCACATATGTCTCAGAAAGAGGAAGATACGTAAACCAGGAATGCTCTGCTGTTGTTACTGGTGGAACATTACAGGAATAAATTATCGTTCAATTGACTATCCAGTGCAACAATAACACAAACTGGACACATATTTTTTTAAGTTTATCAAGACTTGTCGCAGGCGTTTCCCTTTTGGAACAAAGTAATTATACTGATGCATATCTTCGTTGTATGGCAAACGGTGGAAACCCCTCCCAAGTACACCAATTGGGATCCCTCCATCCCTTCAACAGACCACCTGGCATTTGACTGAGAAGGTCCTCAATATCCAATCGGTCATTACACGATAGCCCTATTGTATGTTTGCGAGTAGCGAACAGAAGGCATTATAATAAACTAAAAAGTAACTGTATGAGTTGAACTTATATAACAATTATCGTCTGGTGTGCATGAGAAGCATTATAATCTATCAATTTTGTCCACTCATCTACATTTGCAAGGAACACTAGCAAGAAAGATGAAACCTGTCCCATTTGTCCATTCATCAACCTTGGCAGGAACGCTAGCATCGTCTGAGCTTTTTATATTTAGTTCTGAAGGGAAAAACCTATATTTATTGCGGTCCGGTGTTTAAATTTTCACGTGATTCGTTGTCAGCTTTTTCGGGCTGTATTACATATGACTACATTCTATGAATAATAAACTTTGCACATTCAAGGTGTTAATTAATGAAAGAAGTGAAAGTGTGTCCAACACCAGGCTCGTAATGTGTACCGATTTTGCGAAGCCAGGATTGAAATTCACACTGTCGTGATGTAGACGCAGCAAACTTTGTCTTATCGAAGTCGATAATTGTTGCAAAGAACAGCCTTTAAATAAACAAAGCTTAGAAATATTGTTTAAGGAAGGAGGGAGGGAGGAAAGAAATAAAGGAAGATTTGGTATTAACGTCCCGTCGACATCAAAGTCATTAAGACGGAGCACATGCTCTTATTGTGTCAAGGATAGGGTAGGATGTCGGCCGTGCCTTTTCAAAGGAAACTGCTCTGCACTTCTGAGTCACAGTCGTAAGTTTTGCTTCCAGAGTCATTATTGGACTGGATTCTGCTTGTGTTTGAGTAATACGTAATTTATAACAGTAACACGAAAGAACTTGCCCCCCTTCTAACAGCCGTGTACCGCAAGTCTCTAGAGGAACGGAGGGTTCCAAATGATTGGAAAAGAGCACAGGTAGTCCCAGTCTTCAAGAAGGGTCGTCGAGCAGATGCGCAAAACTATAGACCTATATCTCTGACGTCAATCTGTTGTAGAATTTTAGAACATGTTTTTTGCTCGAGTATCATGTCGTTTTTTGAAACCCAGAATCTACTATGTAGGAATCAACATGGATTCCGGAAACAGCGATCGTGTGAGACCCAACTCGCTTTATTTGTTCATGAGACCCAGAAAATATTAGATACAGGCTCCCAGGTAGATGCTATTTTTCTTGACTTCCGGAAGGCGTTCGATACAGTTCGGCACTGTCGCCTGATAAACAAAGTAAGAGCCTACGGAATGTCAGACCAGCTGTGTGGCTGGATTGAAGAGATTTTAGCAAACAGAACACAGCATGTTGTTATCAATGGAGAGACGTCTACAGACGTTAAGGTAACCTCTGGCGTGCCACAGGGGAGTGTTATGGGACCATTGCTTTTCACAATATATATAAATGGCCTAGTAGATAGTGTCGGAAGTTGCATGCGGCTTTTCGCGGATGATGCTGTAGTATACAGAGAAGTTGCAGCATTAGAAAATTGTAGCGAAATGCAGGAAGATCTGCAGCGGATAGGCACTTGGTGCAGGGAGTGGCAACTGTCCCTTAACATAGACAAATGTAATGTATTGCGAATACATAGAAAGAAGGATCCTTTATTGTATGATTATATGATAGCGGAACAAACACTGGTAGCACTTACTTCTGTAAAATATCTGGGAGTATGCGTGCGGAACGATTTGAAGTGGAATGATCATATAAAATTAATTGTTGGTAAGGCGGGTACCAAGTTGAGATTCATTGGGAGAGTGCTTAGAAAATGTAGTCCATCAACAAAGGAGGTGGCTTACAAAACACTCGTTCGACCTATACTTGAGTATTACTCGTCAGTGTGGGATCCGTACCAGGTCGGGTTGACAGAGGAGATAGAGAAGATCCAAAGAAGAGCGGCGCGTTTCGTCACAGGGTTATTTGGTAACCGTGATAGCGTTACGGAGATGTTTAATAAACTCAAGTGGCAGACTCTGCAAGAGAGGCGCTCTGCATCGCGGTGTAGCTTGCTCGCCAGGTTTCGAGAGGGTGCGTTTCTGGATGAGGTATCGAATATATTGCTTCCCCCTACTTATACCTCCCGAGGCGATCACGAATGTAAAATTAGAGAGATTAGAGCGCGCACGGAGGCTTCCAGACAGTCGTTCTTCCCGCGAACCATACGCGACTGGAACAGGAAAGGGAGGTAATGACAAATGGTTCAAATGGCTCTGAGCACTATGGGACTCAACTGCTGTGGTCATTAGTCCCCTAGAACTTAGAACTACTTAAACCTAACTAACCTAAGGACATCACACACATCCATGCCCGAGGCAGGATTCGAACCTGCGACCGTAGCAGTCGCACGGTTCCGGACTGCGCGCCTAGAACCGCGAGACCACCGCGGCCGGCGGAGGTAATGACAGTGGCACGTAAAGTGCCCTCCGCCAAACACCGTTGGGTGGCTTGCGGAGTATAAATGTAGATGTAGATGTAGATGTATTAAATAAAGGGTGTAAGAAAAAAATCATCCGATTTTTTAAAAAATCATCATTATTATGCTATTAGATATATGTGAGCGAACAATGTACTGTTGGAAAGAGCAAACTCTCGAGTTCTAG
The DNA here is from genome assembly GCF_023898315.1 of Schistocerca nitens. NCBI lineage: Eukaryota > Metazoa > Arthropoda > Insecta > Orthoptera > Acrididae > Schistocerca > Schistocerca nitens. The sequence goes on from NC_064617.1 coordinate 50,473,756, forward strand.
ATGGTTCCCGCTAGGTAGCAGCAGTGTGGGCCAACTTCAGTCCTAGTAAAGATGGTGTCGGGACAACAGAAAGCGTTTTGTGTTCTCCGTTTTGCGCAATGCTCGTCAGTCGTAACTGTTCAACGCGACTATCGCATTAGGTACGGGTGGATCCTCCTACAGCACAGATAATTAGACGATGGCATGAGTAATTCCGAGAAACAGGTTGTTTGTGTAAAGGCAAATCGCCGGGCCGTCACCGAGTGTCTTACACAGACGTCGAACGCAGCCGCCATAGTTTCACAAGGTGTACGTAGAAATCCGTTCGCCATACAGCTCGACAGCTCAGTATGCCCTCGATGTCCGTCTGCCGTGTAATGCAACGACATTTACACGTGAAACCATACAAAATTTAGCTACTGCAAGCTCTTCGTGAAGGTGACAAACAGCAACGTATGGAGTTCTGTAATTTCTTTCTTGGCAAGATGGAGACTGACAGTTTTCTTCCACGCTTAGTGTTTTGTGGCGAGGCAACATTCCATTTAAATGGAAAGGTGAACCGACATAACGTGATAATATATGATACGGAACAACCACATGACGCTGTACAAATTCAGAGGGACTCTCCAAAATTTAATGTGTTTTGTGCAATTTCATGGGAAAAGGTCTATGGTCCATTTTTCTTTGCTGAGAACACTGTTACAGGAAGCACATGTCTCGACACGTTTGAGAACTTTTCTTTTCCACAGTTGGAGACTAATTCGAACGGCTTCATTTACCAACAGGATGGGGCGCCACTACACTGGCATCTGAAAGTGCGAGAATTTTTAAATCATAGATGACTGAATGACGGATCAAATGATTCAGCCTTACATTACTGACCTCCAAGGTCACTGGACCTGACTGTGTGTGATTATTTCTTGTGGGGGTTTATTAAAGACTCTGTTTATGTGCGTCCATTACCGACAATGAATGAACTGAGACATCGCATAATAGCAGCTATGGTAGCTGTGACTCAAGACATTCTCGTTGCTCTGTGGGAAAAAATTGAATACCGCATTGGCATAGGCCGTGCATGTCAATAGGGGCATAATCAACACCTATGAAAAGGTATGGCAAAAAACTTCATGAGTTTCCTGTTCATCAAAGAACAAAATCAATTGTATATGTTTATTAGTTTAATACGCCCTTTATCTCTACCAATTCAGTACGAACCACAAAGCCAATGCATAGCGGCTACAGTGTGTGAGGAAGACAGACATTGCTCCTTCCACATCATACGTCTCTCCAAGACAATCTTTCTTCCAGACTGAGATTTTTTTTTCTCTTTCCTCTTAATTCTCCTCAGGACTCAATAAGTAGTAAACAGATTGTAACTTCATACCAGGGTCCTTTTTATCCAGTAATGGACTAATAAGCCGAATATTAGTGAAATATGTATTTTTTCTTTACTGTTATTTCGTCTCCTCACCCCAAACACCTGCCAGCAATAAAATTACATTCACTGTTCAATGTGATTATTTGAAAACATGTAGGAGCGGCTTTAAAATATCGAAATGACGAAGAATACGCGTCTTTCAAAAAGTAAAATACAAGTTACATGCTTGAATGAAAATCCAGATACATTTGTTGAAGTAACCATTCTTTCATTTGTTGATGACGGTGGTGGTGTGTGGTTTAGTGACTATCAGATGGTCTTCATGATGCTCTCTATACTCGCTTGTTCTGTATCCCAGAAATCCCAGACTATCCCCTGAGAAGATCGACGCCTCCATCGGAATGGCATCCTCCTGGGCCCTGACGTAACAGTGGTACAATGTACACTGTCAGTGGTGGCAGTCCACGGCCGTTTATTACGGCATGGGCTATGTGCGAGTTGTTCACTTCTCTGAATGTGCGGAAATATGCTAGACGGCAATGGTGTATGGAACAATGTCACTGGATGATAGGAACGGCATCAAATAGTGTTTCCAGAAGAATCTAGATTATGTTTGTTTGAAAATGATGGCCGAATTGCGGTTCACTGCAGGCAGAGGGAGCGGCACAGTGACTGCATTCGCATAAGATACAGTGCACCAGCTCGAGGCCTTATTGTGTGTGGTGGTATTGGGTACAACCACAAGTCACAGTTGGTGCGGGTCCAGGGCACTGTGACCAGTGTGACGTAAGTGAATGACATCCTGTGACCCATAGCCATACCCTTTCTGCACAACACCCCAGGTGCCATTTTTCGACAAGACAATGCACAACCACTTGTTGGTGCACGAACAGGTGTCTTCTTAGTGTTACAGGATGCCAGACTCTTCCCTGGCCCGACAGATCACCAGATGTGTCACCAATCGAAAATACGTGGGATATGGTGAAACAACGTTTGCAGCACTGTGACGTAATGCCAGCAATCGCAGGTGATCTTTGGAACCAGGTGAATGCAGCATTTATGGCTATACGACAGGACGCCATTCGCACCTTATACGCATCGACGCCATCGCACATGGAACAGGTTATCAGGACCTATGCCAGACTTTGTGCCTACAAGGCAAGGCAATGGGACACATGCTGAACGCAGGTGACTGAAATGCTAGTCATTTCTGCAGAACATCCTAATGTACATGTCCTGTGAAAATGAACGTCCTATCTCTAGTCATTCAAGGTGTTCTATTTTTTCTGAATGCGAGTATATTCTTCTTCTTCTGTAGTGGTCAATCCAAGGATTGGTTTGCAACAGCTACAATGGCAGCTTGTCTCCATTCTGTACGTCCTTCAGCTTTTCTCTTCATTTCTTTATAGGTGTTACATCCCACATCTTTCACGATTTGATCCATGTACCTCAGTCGTGGTCTTTCTCTTGGTCTTTTTCCCTCGACATATCCCTCTATGATTGTGTTCAGGAGTCCTTTATGTCTTAATAGATGGCCTGTAAATTGCACTCTTCTTTTAACAATGAAACTCCAGAAGCTTCTCTTCTCACCTGCTCTTTCCAGAACCACTTCGTTTGTGACCTTGTCGATCCATTTTATTTTGAGCATGCGTCTATAGCACCACATTTCAAAAGAATTTAGCTTCTGGTCTTCCTCTGTCCCGAGAGTCCGTTTCACACCCATAGCATGCCACACTCCACACATATGATTCCAAAAATCTTTTCCTGATTTCAAGGCTGATGCTCTTAGATATTAATATGTTTTTCTTCTTGTTAAACGCAGCCTTTGCTTGAGCTATTCTACTTCTCACTTCTGCCTTGCTCCTTCCATCCCTGGTAATATTACTGCCCAGATAAGTAAATTTATCAACTTGTTCAAGCAGTTCATTGCCTACATGAACTTGGACTTTCACTTGATCTTCTTTGTCGCATGCCATTACTTTTGTTTTTGCTTTATTAATTCTCATATTATATTCTTCACCCATAACTTTATCCATTCTATTCAGTAGGACTACAAGATCTTCTTCGCTTTCATCCAGGACAGCTATATCATCGGCACATCTTATCATGTCTATTCGTTGGCCATGAATTACTACACCTGTCTCTGAATTTTCCCTTACTTGTTTCAGCGCCTCTTCAATGTATACGTTAAAGATAACAGGGGATAGTGCGCAACCTTGTCGGACACCTTTCCGTATCTGCACCTCTTCTTGTTTTGTCCGTCCACGGATAACTGCTGTCTCGTTTTTTGTACAGGTTCCATATCATTTTTCTATCTTTATGGTCTATTCCTACTTTTTTGAGTACCTCAAACATCTTATCCCATTTAACATTATCAAAGGCTTTCTGAAATGTTACATACATTTTCATGCAGAGTGATATTTACAGAATATACTTATGTGTGAATATGGGATTGTATGTATATATGGTATCATGACAGAACACCAGGTTACTGAAGATGAAGAGAGCCTTACACAAAACACAGGGTATCTACAACAAAAAATGTTTGTCCACCTCCATCAAAATTCGTTACTACAATACTGTAATTAAACCTGAGGTGCTATACGCTTGCGAGACACTGACGCTCCGCACAAACTGTGACGTAGAGAAGACCCTCACACACGAAAGAAAAAGTATCAGGAAAATTATTGGACCAAAACTCACAGATGAAGAATACAGACTTCACTTCAGAGGCACCACTGAAAAGTTGTCCAAACTCGCAGCGGATATCAGAAAAAGGCGACATCAACAGACTGCCACAGAGTATACTCACCAACAGGATACTCAGACAACATACGGAGGCTCAAAGCCACTACACTTCGGAAGGCACAAGATAAAATTGATCTTGAAAAAGCACAGGTAGATTCAGCGGACATGACAGACAAAAGCGTCTGTAGACGCAAAATACACAAGTGGGAAGTAATGTCAGAGAAGAGAGCACCAAAAGCCCAGAGACGAAAGTGGACCGAAGAAGGGAAAACGGCCTTTAGCAAACGAATGAAAGAGTACAGGAAGAACAAGTAGTCATAAATGCTTCAGGTGATCTGATAAAGGCCTGTAACGTGTGTAATATATGTATGACATGACTGTAGAGGGTTATAACAGATGATGGTAGCTTTAGGAGATGGATGTGAGGTAGTAAGAGTAGAGGACCGAAGTGTCGGTGGGGCTATAGTATGAAGTAATGGATAGACTGCTGGACCAATGTTGTGGAGTAGGATAGGGAGGGAAGAGTTAAGAGTTAATAGGGTGGATGAATATTGAGTGTGTTTCCATTGTATGAAGCGAAAGTTTCATTACGACTGTGTGTGTGTGTGTGTGTGTGTGTGTGTAGCGAAATAAATCGCTATCTGTTTACATTTCACTCTTCGATATGAAATTTTCCTGTGGTAAAGTGAGTGAGAACTGGTCAACATTCCCTCGCGTGCGCCACCTCTGAGCGGGTCGCTGTTTCCCCCGTGCCAGCAGCCAGCGGCAGCGCCAGCCCCGGCAGCTCGCTCTGCCTCGCCCGACCACGCAGTGGCAGCAGCCGCAGCCGCAGCCGCGCCCTCACCGCAGCCTCGCTTCCCTTTCCGCAGGCTCGCCAGTCGGCATGGCGCGGGCAGCTGCCGCCAGCATCACCACCATCGTCCACCGCACGCGCACGACAATAACCCGGCTGGGACCGCACTAACCGCCCCAGCCGCTCCGCTCTGTGATACGCCAGCAATAATATACCACAGCCGTCGACAGCAATAACGAGCTACTCCTGTCCGAGCCGCCAGATACCGGTGTATTTTTTATTGGAATTGTTGTAAGGAAGCGACTTTAGCAATAAAGCGGAGCAGATCCGCAGAGAGTGACTATTTTTTTGGGAAGTCGCGGACCGGCCGCCGCCGACTGAGCGAACAGCCGAGGAGGAGCCGGGGAGTTCTCGCAGCCGCCACCATCAGCGCCACCAGCAGCAAGATGGCGTTCGCAGCGGCCCGCATGATACTCAAGGACAAGCGGCGGAAGACGTCCAAGGAAGACTTCGCGCCGCGAAACAGGAGCAAGGTATCCGGCGCCGTTGAGCCATCCTCCCCGCTTGCTGCTTAAAACCCGATCCGAACAATTTCTTCCGTCATAACGTTGACGTAGTGGATTCAGCGTTCAGTTCTGGGGGGACATCACAGTTTGTCACTATATTCCCTGCCCCACCAATTTTAAAGAGCCACAGTGAAATACGATTTTAATAATGACAATAATAATAAATTCTTTAGTTACAATAAAACCTATCAAATGCATTAATATAATAATAATAATTTTTTACCTCGGTGCTCTGTTACAAAAACTGACGTACATCACAGATCTTAATGTAATATTATAGAAAGGTGAGCCAACTAAGCTAGAGGGTTCGTACACCACTCCTTTTTAACGACGACCTCTACAAAACTCTCTTCCTATCCACATTACTTAGAGGAATGTTGTGTCGATTCCCTAAGGTCTCGACACAATGAGTGGCTAGGTGCACGCGAAACTAACGCAGACGGGCGTAAATTCTGAAACAGGAGACTGGATGAAAAACTATAAAGAAAAGAAGAGAGATTGTCATCTACTTAACTTTTAATGATGTTCTTCTTGTTGAAATACATCTCTTGCATAGTAGTAAGCAATTAGCAATGATACACATGGCGCCTTGCTAGGTAGTAGCGATGGACTAGCTGAAGGCTATTTAATCTGTCTCTCGGCAATTGAGAGGAATACTTGGTAGGTCTAGTCGCAAGCTATGTCGTCCGTACAACTGGGGCGAGGTGAAGTCCGTGTCTTGTGACCTGCCCTGTGGTGGCGCTACGTTTGCGAATACACAGTGGCGACACGCGGGTCCGACATGTACTACAGGACCGCGGCCGATTTAAGTTACCACCTAGCAAGTGTGGTGTCTAGCGGTGACACCACAAGGAACAATCCCGTCCATTTCATAAAATTCTTGTTTTTGCATTTGAATTGGATTAGAGATCAACTTTCTCTCATTTATCATCAAATAGTGAAAATGTAGTAACAATCATCAGTCAAATATTTCACTGTTCAAGGACTAGCATCGACAGTATTATTATTTTATGTGTTATTGATTTAAGTAAACGATCTGAGAGGATGAGAAAGAGAACTCGTTCCATCCGTAATAACTAGACTTATATTATTATAAAAAATTGGAGATTCTCGATTTTACTTTTGATTTCAGAAAATTATAGGAGCATCAAGATGAATTAATTATTTAATGTCAGTAACATTACAAAAATTGCACCAACAGTAGTTTTATCGTACTCCATTCAGTTTAAAATATATACTTTTATTAGTACTATTTAAAGGATGATTATTCGACCATTAGGAGGTTAAACAACATTACAACAACTTTTAACATATTTATGAATTATTTAGAGTGAATAATTAGATCAGTAATTGTTACAGAATATGGTTGAGAACTGTTTTTCATTACTTATTCCTTAATAACACTAATTACAGTTTTATTAATGAAACAAATTTTTTTAGAAGTCAAATTTACTCAGAAAACAAAAATAATGAAAAACAAATTTATAATATTCTCATCACTATTGTCATTGGGTGAATTACTATCTTTTCTTGAATTTTCACCAAAATGACATAAGCAGAAACTTCATATATGTTTCTTTCCTAGCATAAGCAACTGTGTTCGGTTATTTTTAAGCTTCACCTCCTATTTAGCTCGTCACTTATTCTATCCATTCTATTTTTTGATATACGTTGATCCACGGTTGGGAATATAAGGGCTATTTAGCCACGACCCATGTATAAACTTTCACGTATTCGTATGCGCATGCGCATTCAAGTAACTTCCCTTGTCTTGCGCATGTGCATAGGTCGCGGGCCGGACGTGTAAGTGAGCGACCATTTGTAGCTGCAGTTTATGGCGGGTCATGGCCCATCGAACATAGGCCGGTGTGAGGTGGAGGTTACACCATTACGTTAAGTAACGGTTTAGACTTTGTACATATGTACTGTTTGTGTTTTCCTTTTTTTCGTTTATAAATGTATAACTATGGTGATCTTTTAATCCTTGACAAAAGATCTTCTTAGGCACTTGTGGGTTTTATTGTTCTGAAGAAGGTATAGTTATCTACGCCGAAACCTTCGTTAACACTAGGTGCTTTTTTCGCAATCGAGGCGGGTTTATAGTTTTTTAATACACTCCTGGAAATGGAAAAAAGAACACATTGACACTGGTGTGTCAGACCCACCATACTTGCTCCGGACACTGCGAGAGGGCTGTACAAGCAATGATCACACGCACGGCACAGCGGACACACCAGGAACCACGGTGTTGGCCGTCGAATGGCGCTAGCTGCGCAGCATTTGTGCACCGCCGCCGTCAGTGTCAGCTAGTTTGCCGTGGCATACGGAGCTCCATCGCAGTCTTTAACACTGGTAGCATGCCGCGACAGCGTGGACGTGAACCGTATGTGCAGCTGACGGACTTTGAGCGAGGGCGTATAGTGGGCATGTGGGAGGCCGGGTGGACGTACCGCCGAATTGCTCAACACGTGGGGCGTGAGGTCTCCACAGTACATCGATGTTGTCGCCAGTGGTCGGCGGAAGGTGCACGTGCCCGTCGACCTGGGACCGGACCGCAGCGACGCACGGATGCACGCCAAGACCGTAGGATCCTACGGAGTGCCGTAGGGGACCGCACCGCCACTTCCCAGCAAATTAGGGACACTGTTGCTCCTGGGGTATCGGCGAGGACCATTCGCAACCGTCTCCATGAAGTTGGGCTACGGTCCCGCACACCGTTAGGCCGTCTTCCGCTCACGCCCCAACATCGTGCAGCCCGCCTCCAGTGGTGTCGCGACAGGCGTGAATGGAGGGACGAATGGAGACGTGTCGTCTTCAGCGATGAGAGTCGCTTCTGCCTTGGTGCCAATGATGGTCGTATGCGTGTTTGGCGCCGTGCAGGTGAGCGCCACAATCAGGACTGCATACGACCGAGGCACACAGGGCCAACACCCGGCATCATGGTTTGGGGAGCGATCTCCTACACTACATCTACATCTACATCTATACTCCGCGAGCCACCTTACGGTGTGTGGCGGAGGGTACTTATTGTACCACTATCTGATCCCCCCTTCCCTGTTCCATTCACGAATTGTGCGTGGGAAGAACGACTGCTTGTAAGTCTCCGTATTTGCTCTAATTTCTCGGATCTTTTCGTTGTGATCATTACGCGAGATATATGTGGGCGGTAGTAATATGTTGCCCATCTCTTCCCGGAATGTGCTCTCTCGTAATTTCGATAATAAACCTCTCCGTATTGCGTAACGCCTTTCTTGAAGTGTCCGCCACTGGAGCTTGTTCAGCATCTCCGTAACGCTCTCGCGCTGACTAAATGTCCCCATGACGAATCGCGCTGCTTTTCGCTGGATCATGTCTATCTCTTCTATTAATCCAACCTGGTAAGGGTCCCATACTGATGAGCAATACTCAAGAATCGGACGAACAAGCGTTTTGTAAGCTACTTCTTTCGTCGATGAGTCACATTTTCTTAGAATTCTTCCTATGAATCTCAACCTGGCGCCTGCTTTTCCCACTATTTGTTTTATGTGATCATTCCACTTCAGATCGCTCCGGATAGTAACTCCTAAGTATTTTACGGTCGTTACCGCTTCCAATGATTTACCACCTATGGCATAATCGTACTGGAATGGATTTCTGCCCCTATGTATGCGCATTATATTACATTTATCTACGTTTAGGGAAAGCTGCCAGCTGTCGCACCATTCATTAATCCTCTGCAGGTCTTCCTGGAGTACGTACGAGTCTTCTGATGTTGCTACTTTCTTGTAGACAACCGTGTCATCTGCAAATAGCCTCACGGAGCTACCGATGTTGTCAACTAAGTCATTTATGTATATTGTAAACAATAAAGGTCCTATCACGCTTCCTTGCGGTACTCCCGAAATTACCTCTACATCTGCAGATTTTGAACCGTTAAGAATGACATGTTGTGTTCTTTCTTCTAGGAAATCCTGAATCCAATCACAAACCTGGTCCGATATTCCGTAAGCACGTATTTTTTTCACTAAACGTAAGTGCGGAACCGTATCAAATGCCTTCCTGAAGTCCAGGAATACGGCATCAATCTGCTCGCCAGTGTCTACGGCACTGTGAATTTCTTGGGCAAATAGGGCGAGCTGGGTTTCACATGATCTCTGTTTGCGGAATCCATGTTGGTTATGATGAAGGAGATTTGTATTATCTAAGAACGTCATAATACGAGAACACAAAACATGTTCCATTATTCTACAACAGATTGACGTAAGTGAAATAGGCCTATAATTATTCGCATCTGATTTATGACCCTTCTTGAAAATGGGAACGACCTGTGCTTTCTTCCAGTCGCTAGGTACTTTACGTTCTTCCAGAGATCTACGATAAATTGCTGATAGAAAGGGGGCAAGTTCTTTAGCATAATCACTGTAGAATCTTAAGGGTATCTCGTCTGGTCCGGATGCTTTTCCGCTACTAAGTGATAGCAGTTGTTTTTCAATTCCGATATCGTTTATTTCAATATTTTCCATTTTGGCGTCCGTGCGACGGCTGAAGTCAGGGACCGTGTTACGATTTTCCGCAGTGAAACAGTTTCGGAACACTGAATTCAGTATTTCTGCCTTTCTTCGGTCGTCCTCTGTTTCGGTGCCATCGTGGTCAACGAGTGACTGAATAGGGGATTTAGATCCGCTTACCGATTTTACATATGACCAAAACTTTTTAGGGTTCTTGTTTAGATTGTTTGCCAATGTTTTATGTTCGAATTCGTTGAATGCTTCTCTCATTGCTCTCTTTACGCTCTTTTTCGCTTCGTTCAGCTTTTCCTTATCAGCTATGATTCGACTACTCTTAAACCTATGGTGAAGCTTTCTTTGTTTCCGTAGTACCTTTCGTACATGATTGTTATACCACGGTGGATCTTTCCCCTCGCTTTGGACCTTAGTCGGTACGAACTTATCTAAGGCGTACTGGACGATGTTTCTGAATTTTTTCCATTTTTGTTCCACATCCTCTTCCTCAGAAATGAACGTTTGATGGTGGTCACTCAGATATTCTGCGATTTGTGCCCTATCACTCTTGTTAAGCAAATAGATTTTCCTTCCTTTCTTGGCATTTCTTATTACACTTGTAGTCATTGATGCAACCACTGACTTATGATCACTGATACCCTCTTCTACATTCACGGAGTCGAAAAGTTCCGGTCTATTTGTTGCTATGAGGTCTAAAACGTTAGCTTCACGAGTTGGTTCTCTAACTATCTGCTCGAAGTAATTCTCGGACAAGGCAGTCAGGATAATGTCACAAGAGTCTCTGTCCCTGGCTCCAGTTCTGATTGTGTGACTATCCCATTCTATACCTGGTAGATTGAAGTCTCCCCCTATTACAATAGTATGATCACGAAACTTCTTCACGACGTTCTGCAGGTTCTCTCTGAGGCGCTCAACTACTACGGTTGCTGATGCAGGTGGCCTATAGAAGCATCCGACTATCATATCTGACCCACCTTTGATACTTAACTTAACCCAGATTATTTCACATTCGCATTCGCTAATAACTTCACTGGATATTATTGAATTCTTTACTGCTATAAATACTCCTCCACCATTGGCGTTTATCCTATCCTTGCGGTATATATTCCATTCTGTGTCTAGGATTTCGTTACTGTTCACTTCCGGTTTTAACCAACTTTCCGTTCCTAATACTATATGCGCACTATTTCCTTCAATAAGAGATACTAATTCAGGAACCTTGCCCTGGATACTCCTGCAGTTTACCAATATTACGTTAACTTTTCCTGTTTTTGGTCTCTGAGGACGGACGTTCTTTATCAACGATGATAATGTTCTCTCTGGTAAGCCGTCAGGTATTTTATCGTTTCGCCCAAGGGGGGGTCCCTCTAACCTAAAAAACCCCCGTGTGCACGCCACACGTACTCTGCTACCCTAGTAGCTGCTTCCGGTGTGTAGTGCACGCCTGACCTGTCTAGGGGGGCCCTACAGTTCTCCACCCAATAACGGAGGTCGATGAATTTGCAACCATTATAGTCGCAGAGTCGTCTGAGCCTCTGGTTTAGACCCTCCACACGGCTCCAAACCAGAGGACCGCGATCGACTCTGGGCACTATGCTGCAGATATTAAGCTCAGCTTGCACTCCGCGTGCGATGCTGGTTGTCTTCACCAAATCAGCCAGCCACCGGAAGGAACCAAGGATGGCCTCAGAACCCAAGCGGCAGGCGTCATTCGTTCCGACATGTGCTACTATCTGCAGCCGGTCACACCCAGTGCGTTCAATAGCTGCCGGAAGGGCCTCCTCCACATTACGGACGAGACCCCCCGGCAAGCACACCGAGTGCACACTGGCATTCTTCCCCGACCTACCCGCTATTTTCCTGAGGGGCTCCATAACCCGCCTAACGTTGGAGCTCCCTATAACTAATAGGCCCACCCTCTGTGACTGTCGGGACCTTGCCGGAGAATCGGCCACTGGCCCAACAGGCGAGGCATCCTGTGGTGGCTCGGAAACGATGTCATCACCACTAGGAAGCACCCCGTACCTGTTGGAAAGGGGTAAGGCAGCCGCCACGCGGCCAGATCCCACCTTCGCCTTTCGGCCAGGCACGCGCGAGCCCACCACTGTCCGCCATTCACCCTGGAGTGATGGCTGACCGGTAAGATGCTCACTGCCGGAAGACGCAGCGACATCAGGGGTTCCATGTGATTCCAAGGCCACCGAAGTAGGCATAGGTCTCACCACAGTTGCCCCAACGCCACTACGAGCCGACGCCTGCGCCTCGAGCTCGATGAGCCTAACAGACAAAGCCTCCACCTGTCCCCGAAGAGTGGCCAATTCTCCTTGCGTCCGCTCACAACAACCACAGTCCCTACACATGACTATGTTTACCCTACTCTACACGGTGACAAATTCCCAAGATAATCTTCTGATGAGCTACTCTGATAATCAAGAAACACTCACTGAAATACGAGACGCGAAAACTACGCTAGGTTTTCCCAGAAAAACTATTTAAAAGCTAAGCGCAGCAAACAAGTACAAAAACACTGTTATTGAAATAAAAGGTTCTACCTAGTAAGCACTCGAACACGCAAGAAATTACAAAAATAAACTAGTAATTACACAGATAACTGAAAATAAGTCGCTGCTGTTTGTAAAATATGTAAGAAGCAAACGGTGTACTCGCCTTAGTAGTAGCAGGAGCTAGCGATGCGCTCTCGCTGACGGTCTAACTGACACTGACTGAGCTGCTCTAACCAAACATACAAGCCTGCACGATACGAGAGTCGATACAACGGTCGATAGCAATGGCGGTACTGTACACTACACTGTCACTGAAATAAAAGGTTGTACCTAGTAAGCACTCGAACACGCAAGAAATTACAAAAATAAACTAGTAATTACACAGATAACTGAAAATAAGTCGCTGCTGTTTGTAAAATATGTAAGAAGCAAACGGTGTACTCGCCTTAGTAGTAGCAGGAGCTAGCGATGCGCTCTCGCTGACGGTCTAACTGACACTGGCCGTACACCACTGGTGATCGTCGAGGGGACACTGAATAGTGCACGGTACATCCAAACCGTCATCGAACCCATCGTTCTACCATGCCTAGACCGGCAAGGGAACTTGCTGTTCCAACAGGACAATGCACGTCCGCATGTATCCCGTGCCACCCAACGTGCTCTAGAAGGTGTAAGTCAACTACCCTGGCCAGCAATATCTCCGGATCTGTCCCCCATTGAGCATGTTTGGGACTGGATGAAGCGTCGTCTCACGCGGTCTGCACGTCCAGCACGAACGCTGGTCCAACTGAGGCGCCAGGTGGAAATGGCATGGCAAGCCGTTCCACAGGACTACATCCAGCATCTCTACGATCGTCTCCATGGGAGAATAGCAGCCTGCATTGCTGCGAAAGGTGGATATACACTGTACTAGTGCCGACATTGTGCATGCACTGATGCCTGTGTCTATGTGCCTGTGGTTCTGTCAGTGTGATCATGTGATGTATCTGACCCCAGGAATGTGTCAATAAAGTTTCCCCTTCCTGGGACAATGAATTCACGGTGTTCTTATTTCGATTTCCAGGAGTGTATATTAACCAACCATTGCTGACGCGCTGCGATGTTGAAGGTTCTTAAACCAGCATAATTGTTTTTCCAGCGTAAATCGCTTTCGCACTAGCGCATTAGAATATCTACCAAGTTTTGCTGCGACACAGTAGTTATAGCGCACGCTGGACGTGCGTTAGCTGCACTGTCCTTACCACAGCACGTTCCCGCAACGCCACAGGCGGCATTCAGTCTCCCTATGGGCAATGCTCAGCGATGCACGTTGCACGAATAGGATACCTCTGGAAATTGCTGGCAGGGGTGTCGATACGTGTGAGTGGCAGTGGTTTGGGGTTGGGGTTGGGGACGGCCCCTGGCGGGTCGCGGCCGCACTCTGGCAGATTGGGCGCGCCTGGAGGGCAGCGCATAAAGCGCGCCTCCTCGGGCACGCTGCCAGCGCCGCCGCCGCCGCCGTCGCTCCTCGCCCTCCTAATAAAGTAAGCCCTCTCGGCTTTCGCCACTCGCAAGTTATTGCGGCCTCAGGAGAGCCTAACGCTACCGCGGCGGCGGCGGCGAATGCATCGGCGGCCCCCACTGCGAGCTGCCGGCTGCCGCGCTGGCCGCGCCCCGCTGCCGTTATTAGCTCGCAGATTGCCTCATTACTAGCGGCTGCAGCTGCCACGTCACGGAGGCGGGGCCGTTACTCTCCCACTGCGTTTATTGCTTTTCTTCCCATTATTCGCAGATAGAAACTGAGGCATTTAATAGGCATCCAAGCATTAATTAGTTATCTGATTTAGACGAATGGTAATTCCTCCTCAAGCCCAGGCCATCGAAATATTATTTCTAGGAACTGAATACATATCTGACTTCAGTTCCTTCTTTTTCCCAACACGAACGGTTTTCTTTTTTTATTATTCTTATTTTAAGATTTTCATTGACAATAGGTGCATTTGGGCATTGAATGAATCAGTGGTAACAGGTGAAACCTTGTGCTGGACCGAGACTCGAACAAGCGTTTCCCGATTAATACGAGCGATCGCCGACCCAAGTTGCCATACACCCTACTGACGTAGCGCCACCCATCCGTGAACCTTTTTACTTTGCTCCTGATTCGGATAAGAGATCGGGCGTGGTGTGCACCCGCACTGAAAAAATAGTATCATTGATCTACACTCCTGGAAATTGAAATAAGAACACCGTGAATTCATTGTCCCAGGAAGGGGAAACTTTATTGACACATTCCTGGGGTCAGATACATCACATGATCACACTGACAGAACCACAGGCACATAGACACAGGCAACAGAGCATGCACAATGTCGGCACTAGTACAGTGTATATCCACCTTTCGCAGCAATGCAGGCTGCTATTCTCCCATGGAGACGATCGTAGAGATGCTGGATGTAGTCCTGTGGAACGGCTTGCCATGCCATTTCCACCTGGCGCCTCAGTTGGACCAGCGTTCGTGCTGGACGTGCAGACCGCGTGAGACGACGCTTCATCCAGTCCCAAACATGCTCAATGGGGGACAGATCCGGAGATCTTGCTGGCCAGGGTAGTTGACTTACACCTTCTAGAGCACGTTGGGTGGCACGGGATACATGCGGACGTGCATTGTCCTGTTGGAACAGCAAGTTCCCTTGCCGGTCTAGGAATGGTAGAACGATGGGTTCGATGACGGTTTGGATGTACCGTGCACTATTCAGTGTCCCCTCGACGATCACCAGTGGTGTACGGCCAGTGTAGGAGATCGCTCCCCACACCATGATGCCGGGTGTTGGCCCTGTGTGCCTCGGTCGTATGCAGTCCTGATTGTGGCGCTCACCTGCACGGCGCCAAACACGCATACGACCATCATTGGCACCAAGGCAGAAGCGACTCTCATCGCTGAAGACGACACGTCTCCATTCGTCCCTCCATTCACGCCTGTCGCGACACCACTGGAGGCGGGCTGCACGATGTTGGGGCGTGAGCGGAAGACGGCCTAACGGTGTGCGGGACCGTAGCCCAGCTTCATGGAGACGGTTGCGAATGGTCCTCGCCGATACCCCAGGAGCAACAGTGTCCCTAATTTGCTGGGAAGTGGCGGTGCGGTCCCCTACGGCACTGCGTAGGATCCTACGGTCTTGGCGTGCATCCGTGCGTCGCTGCGGTCCGGTCCCAGGTCGACGGGCACGTGCACCTTCCGCCGACCACTGGCGACAACATCGATGTACTGTGGAGACCTCACGCCCCACGTGTTGAGCAATTCGGCGGTACGTCCACCCGGCCTCCCGCATGCCCACTATACGCCCTCGCTCAAAGTCCGTCAACTGCACATACGGTTCACGTCCACGCTGTCGCGGCATGCTACCAGTGTTAAAGCCTGCGATGGAGCTCCGTATGCCATGGCAAACTGGCTGACACTGACGGCGGCGGTGCACAAATGCTGCGCAGCTAGCGCCATTCGACGGCCAACACCGCGGTTCCTGGTGTGTCCGCTGTGCCGTGCGTGTGATCATTGCTTGTACAGCCCTCTCGCAGTGTCCGGAGCAAGTATGGTGGGTCTGACACACCAGTGTCAATGTGTTCTTTTTTCCATTTCCAGGAGTGTATTTCGTGCCTATATATGTGAACATTGACCCGACAAACTGCAGGCACGGATTCCTGACTGGACACGGAGGGAAAAGCTCCTATGGACATGAGTCCTGAAATGCATCATTGCCACGGTAGGTGGCGCTGACGAATGACAGTTTCTCTGACCACGTGCCGTTTGTGCCTTGTGTGTTGCAGGCTGTGGATTGACACAGCGTACTGTAAGCAGCAGAATGGTCCGGTGTTCATGTCGGGAACAAGCCGAGATGGTGTTTGCCTACAGCTGAACATATGGAAACGGTCGAGAGAGAGCACGGGTATACCAAAACGAGTAGCCTGACAGACACCAACCACACCACACTATTGTAGCCTGTTGTGACTGCGACCGTTCCGGTCGCTTGGTGGCCAAGAAAGCGCGGCGGGACCAAACGGAGAGCGACCCGCGAACAAACAAAGGAACGGAAAGGACGGACACGAAACAATCACGGACGATGGAGAGAGACCTTACGACGACACGCAAGAAGCAACGGAGTGACAAGAGACAACCAAACGAATCCAAGACGTCCACGAGTAATGGATACAAAGAACGATAAACACGCTGTCTGTTGTCGAGGCGATGTGTCGAGACTCACGCAATGATTTTTCTTTACTGTAATTTTAACACCTTATACAAGGTACTACAAAACTACGCCGCTCTTCGTCCACAGATAATACATTCAGTACAAGTGGAGACATCGAAAAACGAAACAACACAGTGGATAGACAACAGTAGACATACAAATTTAAAATACATGAACTCGTTCACAGCTTCAGCGTCCAAATAAAAACGTTCAGTACTCGAAGAGAGACGACAGAATTAACACACATGAACGAAGGAGCACAAACGACGAATCACTGAATCATTAACACGATGGCACACACAAACACTGGCGACGATCTCCGGCGCGCGAATGTTCACTGTACGTGTACGAGTCCGGGGACCTGCCCAAAGGGGAAAAGGTTGGGGAGGAGGGAGATGCCAGTGGCAGAGGAAATGTGAGGGGGAGGAAAGAAGGTAGGGGGTAGGGGAAGCCCAGGGGGAGGAGGGAGGGAGGAGGGAGAGAGGGTGCCCTTGGGAAAAAACACATGGGGTGGAAGGGCATAATCAAAGTTGCTAGGAGGGGCATATGGAGGGTATGAAGGCATCATCAGGGAGGGGGAGTTGGTGGAAGCTATCCTGGGCAAGGGTATGGAGAGTGGTGAGATGGAGAGCAGGTGGGACGTGGGAATACAGGCGCGGCAGCGAACGGGAGTGGCTCAAATGGCTCTGAGCACTATGGGACTCAACTGCTGAGGTCATTAGTCCCCTAGAACTTAGAACTAGTTAAACCTAACTAACCTAAGGACATCACACACATCCATGCCCGAGGCAGGATTCGAACCTGCGACCGTAGCGGTCTCGCGGTTCCAGACTGCAGCGCCAGAACCGCGCGGCCGAACGGGAGTGGGAGAGGATGGGAGAGACAAGAGGGTGGGGGGGATAAAGTTTACGGGAGGTGTAGATGATCCGTATTTGTTCGAGGAAAAGGAGGAGGTGCGGGAATGGAATGAGGTCATACAGGATTCGTGTGGGGAGGGGTGACGGATGCGATAGGCGAGGCGGAGCGCACGGCGTTCTAGGATTTGAAGGGATTTGTAAAAGGTAGGAGTGGCAAAGATCCAGGCAGGATGGGCGTAGCAGAGGATAAGTCGGATGAGGGATTCTAGGTGTGGAGGATGGTAGGCGGTTCCAGACCCCATGTGCGGCCAGAAAGGAGCTTGAGGAGACGGAGTCGGGAGCGTGCCTTGGCTTGGATTGTCTGGGGATGAGGGGTCCAGGAGAGGCGACGGTCAAGGGTGACGCCAAGGTACTTGAGGGTGGGGGTGAGGGCGATAGGACGGCTGTAAATGGTGACATAGAAGTCGAGGAGACGGAAGGAAGGGGTGGGTTTGCCTACAACGATCGCCTGTTGGCTGAGCGAGAGGCAGGCGCTTAAATACTCTATCGGGGGCGTCGCTATAGGCCGCTGGAACCACGTGTTCCACTGTGGCGCCCTCACACTAAAAGTGGGCCAGGCCGTGCTCACCGCCACAGCTTACAGCGCGATGGTGCAGAGACCTCTAGGGGTCTTCGACGTCCATGACGTCTGGCGGGGATTCAGATTCCGCGGCGTGCGGTACCAGACACACAGTATTTCAAGTTCAGTCAGACGAACGTGCACGGAGGCGGCGGACTGTGCGTACACCACATTTGGAGCTCTGGCTTCTACAAGGTATTGAGATGAGCCGTAGCCCGCCAACATGGAGTAAGCGAAGGAGTTCAAAATGGTTCAAATGGCTCTGAGCACTATGGGACTTAACTTCTGAGGTCATCAGTCCCCTAGAACTTAGAAATACTTAAACCTAACTAACCTAAGGACATCACACACATCCATGCCCGAGGCAGGATTCGAACCTGCGACCGTAGCAGTCGCGCGGTTCCAGACTGTAGCGTCTAGAACCTCTCGGCCACCCTGGCCGGTAAGCGGAGGAGTGCGGGAATCCATGATGCGATATGTGAACGAGTGCATTGCCCCCAAAGGAGATCACTTTGAACATTTGTTGCGGCGTGAATGAGATGCAGTTCTGTACTGTGTTCCGGGACGATTTGCTGCCGTTGCACGCATACCGTCCATTTCCGGACACATGTTCATAGGACCTTTTTTTTCCTCTGTTTCCAGTCAGGAATCAGTCCCTGCAGTGTGTTGCTTTCATTAATTTTCACCTTGTATGTATATAGATAAGATGGCGGTAACTAAAGATACATTCTTTCAGTGCAGATGCACACCAAGCCCGATATTTTGCTGTAATCTGAAATGACGAGTAAAGGGTTCACGGGGTACGTGACACCACGATATATTACGATACACGAACGATGGCGGTTCACACAGGTCAGTGCAAGCACGAAAATTGCATTTGGCCTGTTTCAAGTGACATTTTCGGTCCACATGTACACATGCTTTGCTCCTGAACAAAGCGTTTATCCTCAAAAATACGTCTCTCGCTTGCTTGTGTAGAATGTGTCACTCACCACCACGATCAGCGATATAAACGTAGAACAAACGTAATATACATTCACTAAATTAGTCGCTATGACCACGTCTCAAGCTTGCTTTGGCTACGACATTCACAGCATAGCGCTCATAACACGACTGAACGCTTATCGTCTGCCGCAGAAAGCGTGATGTTGGTGTGCAGAACAAACCTAAACTCGTCCTCCATCGTCTGTGTCTCCAATTATAGTAGTGTGTAACAGGTCGGTGATTTGGGTCGAATGGTAAGCTTGGTCGGATGCGCGAGGTGGTTACGGTGACCGCTTGCGTTAAAAGAGAGATCTGAGTTCGAGTCACGGTCAGGAAAAAACTTTTGCCTGTTACTGTTCATTCATTTCAATGCCAAAATGCGGTATTGTCACTGAAAATCTTTGAATATGTATCTTTATGACCGCTGGATCACGTAAGATGGACCTGACCGAAAAAACGGCCACTGCATACGTTACACCGAAAAACTTCGAGAGGATGTAGAAGGGCAATCAGTTCATAAACCACTCATGGTAATTCGCTGATGGACCACATCATTAGCACCTCCGCCCGCAGCGAGACTGAATGCCGCCCCTTGGCGTTACAGGCACTTGATGTCATTTGGTAAATATACAGTGTAGCCCAGGAATGGTGCGACGAACTTCGAGGGGTGGTGGAAGACGTCTTGAGGAACAAAATGAAGAAAGGAACTCGTGTCCAGAAACGTCATCCAACGAAGCTACAGAGCGTCGAAATCATTCGCGCAGGCTGAATCTGTGATGATGTTAGAAATTCTCATGGATGATGGAGAGAGGTAAATTTATCAATCTGTGGAATGCATACTGCTCCGTAAAGGAAGGAGTCGAAAGTTATAAGCGAAAATCGTTCTGATATCTACGACAGAGGAATACCTCTACCGATACTATTGTTGTTAAGATTTTACGGTGGGCAGATATCGGAGGTGGTACTATGGGCGTAAACAAGAAAAAAAGTAAGGAAACATAGGCTCTAAAATGCATTCCTTAAGAACTTGGAGCCCTTGCTCAATAGAGAACGTGTGTTCCACAGTAACGAAGATGAGAAAGTGCTCATAGCTCCTCAGGTAGGCATTTTAGAACCTATTTTTGCTGGAAATTTTTCCTTGTTCTGATCTCCACGAACACCTCTGAAAAATTTCCTACCCTACAATCTTAGCAATAACAATACTGGTGCTTGTAATCCACTGTCAAAAGTATCGCAACGATTTTCGTTTCTCGGACAAGGATGCCTCACCTCAAATTGATACATTTATCCTCCTCCATCATCCCTGAAAGGTCGTAACATCATCACGGAATCATCGGAATATACATACATTTACAGTGGCCGGCTTCTATAACTTCGACGCAGTGTTACATAGTTGGATGACGTTTCCGGACTCGGGTTCATATTCTCATTTTGTTCCTCTAGGCAGCTTCTACATTCCACCGAAATCTGTCGGTGTTATTTTTAAACACTCTGTATATCTATACGAGGTCTTAATATGACTTCTTTATATAAATTAGAAAATAGTAAAAAACGCATAAAACGAAAACTTTTTATTGTATTTTTCATCCTCAGATCAAGTAAATGCTATCATAGCCGCTGTGTCGTCATCAGACTATACGTTTCAAAATAAAAAATAGGATCGTAAAACGCTAGAAAATTAAATTACGGTATCTCACTACCTTCTGTTCGCAATTACACGTACTTGAATACGTAACATGGTAACTCGTCAAAGTGCAAATTAGCACAGATATATTTAAAACGTAGGCGCGTCTCCTGGCGTCTTCATTTGTATTGTGACAGATTACTAAGTAACGTCTTCTCTTGGATATAGTTGTGCACAGAAGTTGGTTCGATTTTATAATCTCTTTTCTTTCTTTTCTACCATTCCCATTTTTCTTTTTAAACACATTCATCTGATGACGACTTTCTGAGATGGCGAAACCGGTTGTGTGTAACCCGACGCAGAAAAATACAACAAAAGATTTTTAATTACAAGACAGCCACAGTACCCCTTATGTCAGTATTCCTAGTTGTGTAAAACACATGTAACTTTATTGAAAATTAATTTAGTTTTTCAGTATGAAGCAAGGCATCATCGAAGTAAAAACATGAAAAGACACCTTTCTGGCATAGGAATTGTGGACCACTGTGTATTTATAAATTAACCTTCTATTCAGTATTACAAAAAAATAGATTAAAAAATTATATACAATGTGGACTTACATACTGACATTACTTCTGTACGTAGTCGCCGCCCAGATTCAAACACCTGTCGCACCCAGACAGAAGCTTGTTTATCCATTCATCAACGAATAGTGCCGACCAGTGTTTCAGTCAGATGTTGGCAGCATGCTTGACCTAATTGTCGTAGTGAAGTGCAGAATAGCCACCCAAGTCCTGTCTTGGGGAAGAGATGAAAGTGACTAGGTGACAAGTCTGGAGTTTAAGGAGGATGTTGAGAAATCTGAGTTTTTCCTTCGTTCGATTCACAATATTGGTCCACACACTGAACAATCGTTCTTTCGGTAGTCATCCTGCGCTGTTCGTTTTGGACTGACATTCGGAGTGTCGTAAGAATCACACAGTAAACCTCTGATGTCACAGGATTCTACCGCGTTACTCTCATTAAATATCTTGTCAAACTTCCTTTGCGGTCCCAAAAAAGTCTAACAACCATTTTGCGGTTTGATACCGTCGAATGTTCTGTACTTCTTGGGAGAATGAGTGTGCATCCATTGTTTCAGATGTTTCTGAGTTTGAGACTTCACGTACTGCACCTCTCTCTCGTATCGTCACGTTTCTGTTCAGAAATTCCTCCCCATACTGACAGGTAGAGCTGAAGGAATGCCAAGGTCGAACCTATTTGTTCAGTTTCATGAATACTGGTTAGACGTTTTGGTACTTACGGTGCTCAAAACCTATGGTAACCACATACCAGTGTTAAAACTGCTTATCCCGCAAATCTGAGGCAAATCTTCAGAAAGCTTGTAAATTATGAAATGACGTCTCATTGACAAAATTTTGTCAGTATGTTGCACAAGTGTATGATTTACATATGAATGTCTTCAACACGCACAAGACTGCAACAGCCCTTGAACGTTTTTGGAAAACTCCCTCCAACTCCATCATTCATAAGTCATCCCATACATTCGGCACAATCGACGGCGAATTTCGTCAACATTGACAGAATGACAAAACGTACTTCGCAACTGGCGGTGGAAGCGACAACACCGACCATTTCGCTGGTTGTCTGCTTACACATTGACAAACACAACAGAGATCTAACACAACGTGATCTTTAAAGCATCCTTTTCTACCCAAGCAAGCGCCGTGAAACTAAAAACATTTGTTTATTTATAGTGGCCAAGTCGAAGTTGATTTATGCATAGTCCTTGTACTTCTTTCTTCCTCCTTCTTGAAGCATCTAATTTAGCTTTTCCTCGTCTGAATTGTCTGCTGTATGACACGATGAGGCGACCAGCAGTAGTCTCCCACCATAGACTGGTAGTCCAGCGGCCTTGGTATCGTCTCTCCATCACGTCGATGTCTTGATGAAGGCCCTCACTGACGTCACCCAAAGTTTCAGGGACAAAAAATCGAAGTGACTCACCAAAAACTGATTCCTGAGGCTCGTCAAACAGGCTAAGTTCTTGAATTTTTCCAGTGTAACTACTACCACCACTATTTCAACTTCAGATCGTAAAATCCATTTATAAATGTTGAGGGCTAATTATATAAAAATTAGGGATGACACGGTTTACTTATCATATTATAATTTATTACACCAAAATCTACAAGATTAAGTCATTTTCAATAAAATTTTCTTTTATTTCGCTAGCCTGTGAATTATTTTCGACTTATTTATACACGTTTCATCACCTTCTACACTATGCTGAGTCATTTATTCTTTGGGAACATAAGGTCTTTGAAGGCGCAAAGTTTTTCATCACAGCTTTTGTCAAGCTAGACCACAGGCCTCAAACTATTTTCTCTCTCCTTTTCTTTCTTTGAATCCCCTTATAAACGTGTAGGTTATGTTTGTGGTACTGATGTCAAGCAACTCAGTTGCAGAATTTCAAATTCTTAAAATTATTGTTAGAAAACCATCTTTGCAATTATGAGAGTAAAATATACTACAGTGTCTTGTGTCGACAGTGTCAGAAAGTAAGTACTTTCCAATTAGTCGTCAGCGAAATCTCAATTTTTTTTTCATAAATATATTATTCTGCAGTAATAAGAGGAACATAAGACGTCTTGTACTTAACAGAATACGCATACGCGAGCTTCGCAGTCATATCCCTTCTGCTGGCTCGTTGATGAAAATCATAGCGGAATCAGTACTTGATTATATTCTTTCATTCTATGGACTTTTTCTATTTTTATAGATAAAGTATTATGAACCGGTCACCATTTAGCCATGTCAAACAGCATTACTATTATGGAGTTTCTGTTGATTACTAATTGTTTTTTTTTCATATTTCAGATTACGTTAAAGTAATTCCTAAAAATCTTGTGTGAATATTGCGAACATACCATTAAGTTGCTATTTTTTCTTATTTAATTAAGAAATGCAAGAGTAGGACTTTAAAATTGGAGAAATCTGTCAAATTTAAATTCTTCGTGACATTTAATACTCTTAGAGGAACATTGTGTCTTGTGTAAATGTGTTTCATTTCTGATTCTCTTTAAGGAATCGTCTTGTACAAGAGTATTTTTCTGCTCATGTTTTTTAGAAATCTTTATTCTTTAGAATCTTTGCCAGCTTCGTAAAAACACAGTTAATAGCTTATAGATAATTTAATTGTGTCACGAAACTA
Organism: Schistocerca nitens; assembly: GCF_023898315.1. Classification (NCBI taxonomy): domain Eukaryota; kingdom Metazoa; phylum Arthropoda; class Insecta; order Orthoptera; family Acrididae; genus Schistocerca; species Schistocerca nitens. Next base: position 50,497,747 of record NC_064617.1, read on the forward strand.
CTTCGTTTTTAATATTAGACCAATAGTAAGTGCGGGAGCAATTTTACTTTAAATTAATCTTTCACATGATAATCAGGGAGGAGAACAAATGTTTTAAAAGTAAGTTTTAACGCAAATGGTGAGCAGCGCGTCCAGAAAAACTCTATGTTATTAAGTTTTCGCTATGCTGTATGTTTGTTGGGTGTTCTGTGTAACATAGCCTTTAACTGTCTGCGACCCCGCGGTGACGCCTGAGCCGCAAAGCAGTCCTTGTCCCATCCCTAATATCTCGTCTGCTCGTGGGGCAGGGAGACCGGGGCCCACATGACTCCCACCCCTAGGGCTGGGACGACAGCAGTGCAGAAGTGAAAGGTAAAGGTCAGGTGTGACAAATCATTTACAACGGACGCTCTTTTGCTCTTTTGCGCCGGGACGAAACGCAGGGGAAGCGAGATGAAGACAGTTCTTTTGATGGTGTTCCACCCGGTGATGGTCTTTTACCGTATCTCCATTTCTATACGCTGAGTGTGTTGTACTTGGACCTCCGTCGCTCTGTGGAAGCCTGGACTAACCTGTAGCATGCTGTGTAGTGGGTGTGGTGCGGCTGTAGAAGACGTCGTTCTCTTTTTGTAGTTGTGGGCAACTGCCTCCCACCTATTTCTCAGTGGAACGATTCCAGACAGGTAACAGAGCTTACTTTTAGTGAAGCAGCACTTTTCACACAGCCCGTTACCAGCCTGTAGTTTCGTCGAGTGTAGCATGGACGCGCTTCGCATGAGGAGGAGGGACTGGCCGAGGAAGGAGGGGGGGGGGGGGGGGGGATTCTACCACACAGAAGAGCCATATTCGCTGAGTGAACAACTTCACTTGTTTTCGTCAGTAGCGGAGTAAATATTTAAATCTGAACTTACAGTTTTGAGAAGGATACTATTTCTGCCGCTGGCTTATATTTTAGTGTCGTCGTAGTTTTCCTTTACAGACATATGTTATTGAGAAAAACGTTTCCTGAGCAAAACTTAACCTACTAGTTTCTCTACAATCTCCTCAGATGTGTATAGCGATAAATGATACACAGACGATACGCAGTAGAAAGCAAAATGCAGGGACAGTAACAACATTGTTGTCGATGTAAGAGGAACCATACGTATTACCTTTCATAAAAACTGGTTTCGACAGATCCCTCTGCGAAGTACTGTCGCAGTTTCAAGTGATAACAGCGGTAGTGACAATAATTTTCTAACGAACCGTACTTCCCTTGCAACAGAAGACGTGGAGACGTCCACTAACAAAGCTTGTCCCTTTAATTATACCAGGTGATTCAAACAGGAAAAACAGATTTCGGTTGTTTATTAAAGACAAATTACACACATCAAACAAAGTTTTGCATCACCTCAGTTCCGAGAGTTCCGGAACCTGTACGGAAAATTGGAATAGAGCTCAACATAAACATCATTTTCGCCGTTTTTATTGCTCATGAAAACCACACATTGCATGTTTCACCATACAGCGAGAACTTCAGAGGTGGTGGTCCAGACTGGTGTACCCACCGATACCTCTAACACCCAGTAGCACGGCCTCTTGCATTGATGCATGCCTGTATTCGTCGTGGAATATTATCCACAAGTTCATCAAGGCACTATTAGTCCAGATTGTGACACTCCTCAACGGCGACTCGGCGTAGATCCCTCAGAGTGGTTGGTGGGTCACGTCGTCCATAAACAGCCCTTTTCAATCTACCACAGGCATGTCCGATTGCGTTCATGTCTGGAGAACAAGTTGGCCACACTAGTCGGGGGATGTCGATATCCTGAAGGAAGTCATTCACAAGATGTGCAGGATGGGGGATGCGAATTGTTGTCCATGGAGACGATTGCCTAACCAATATGCTGCCGATATGGTTGCCAGCCTGACCAGGTTGCCTCCAAACAGGTCTCCGACGATTGTCTGGTTGAAGGGAAATGCAACACTCACCGGTGAAACGAATGTGCTGCCAATCCTAAGCGGTCCATTCGGCTTGTTGTTGGGCCCATCTGTACCGCGCTGCATGGTGTCGTTGTTGCAAAGATGGACGTCACCATGGACGTTAGGAGTGAAGTTGCGCACCATGCAGCCTACTGCGCACAATTTGAATCGTAACACGACATCCTGTGGCTGCAGGAAAAGCATTATTCAACACTGTGTCGTTGCTGTCGGGTTCCTCCGAGCCATAATCCGCAGGTAGCGGTCATCCATTGCAGTAGTAGCCCTTGGGCGGCCTGAGCGAGGCATGTCATCGACACTTCCTGTCTCTCTGTATCTCCTCCATGTCCGAACAACATGGCTTTGGTTCACTCCGAGACGCTTGGACACTTCCCTTGTTGAGAGCCCTTTCTGGCACAAAGTAACAATGCGGACGCGATCGATCCGCGGTATTGACCGTCTAGGCATGGTTGAACTACAGACAACACGAGCCATTTACCTCCTTCCTGGCGGAATGACTGGAACTGATCGGCTGTCTGACCCCTCTGTCTAATAGGCGCTGCTCATGCATGGTTGTTTACATCTTTGGTCTGGTTTAGTGACATCTCTGAACAGTCAAAGAAACTGTGTGTCTGAGACAGTATTCACAGTCAACGTCTATCTTCAATAGTTCTGGGAACCGGGGTGATGCAAAACTTTTGTTGTTGTGTGTATAAAATTTAGAAACACATTGCGCATGTCACTGGCTAGAAGAAGGTTGAAAGTTTTGACACAGCTGCGCTTTGTTTGTAGCAACATGGCAACTACACCACAAGAGAAATCATTTTATGTGTTGGAATTTACGCGAAATTTATTATTCGAGTTCAACGTGCATTGCGTCGTCGAATCAGCAAAAAGCTGCCTTTGCGTAAGCACATTTATGATTGGCGTACAGAATTCTTGGAAGCTGGTTGCCTTTGTAATGGGAAGAGCACTGGTCGATCACGCACATCTGATGAAAATGTCGAGCGTATCCGAGACGTATTCACAGGGAGCCCTTGGAAGGCCACAAGACGGGCAGACCAGGAACTTCAGCTTTGTCAAACAACGTTGTGGAATGTTCTGAAACGACGTTTTCATATGAAGCGTTGAAACTAGTAGCTACACAGAAGATACGAATTTTGCATTTAAATTCTCCAGAATATGGCAGAGGACACTTTTTCCGAACGACTGATCTTTCCGGGCGAATTGACATTTCGTGTATCGAGTAAAGAAACCGCCATAATGTAAGAATTTGGGTGTCAAAATCTCGTGTCGTCATCGAACATGAAAGGGACTCACCGAAACTGAAAGTGTTTCGTGCCGCTTCTGTTCACATGGATTATGACTTTTCTTTTTTGCTGAAGTATTATGTCAACAACACCATCCCACAATGCTGGACTGGAAGGGTGGACAACAAGATCTTGTTCACTGCTTTTGTCCTTGCAGGTCAACAGACCTCACACCTTGCGATTTTTTCCTGTGGGGGTACTTAAAAGGCAAGGTCTTTGTCCCACCTATGGCAGCCATTCATCAAAAGCTGAGAAATTGAATTGTTGAAGCTCTTGATTCAATAAACAATGTGCTGTTGATTAATGCGTGAATTAAAATGGACTATGAATTCGATGTTTCTCGAGCTCATGTTGAGTGTGTGGTATAGTGTCCTAGGGAACATAAAACTCTGAACCTCTCTCTCGCCAGTGAAATGTACAATGTTTCTGTTTTTCATAGTTTGTCTGTGATAAACAACTGAAATCTGCTCTTCCTTTTCATTCACCCTGTGCTATAGCGTAATTCGATACTTGAGAGGGACCTGAAACAATCCTCATCCCCTTTGGAATGGAGTTCAGGGTTTAACGTCCCTTCGCTGACTCGTCATTAAAGACGGAGCACTTTCCAGGATAGGGCGAACATGGGGAAGGAAATCTGACGTGACCTTCTCAGAGAAATCATTCTATCATTTGCCTTAAGCAATTTAGGTAAACCAAGAAAAATCTTCCGAATGCGAGTCCAGTGCCTTAGCCACTGTGCTACCTCGATCGGATCCTCATCTTTCATTTCTTCTGCAGATGAATTAAGGAAACTATTTGCTTTTGTATTCATCGCCACCATCATCATGTCATATTCTTTGTTCCTGTTGCCAGTGAAATAAAAATTCTTCTGTAAAGTGGATGTGAATTTGTGCGCAAAAATTAAGTACATCCCTCCTGCTGAAGTATACGTTGTCTTGTTCACATGTGACAAGTTATAATTGAGTGCTCCACTTGATATGACACGTTGGTGCCTAAAAGTGGCGGGTGGGGCTCTTCGAGTCGAATTACTCGAGCGCACTCTATCGACTTACCACGGGCTCCTCTCCACCTGCAATTTTCTGTGGTATGCTCATAGCAACCTATTCGTCTTCCTCGGTGACCTCACATTTGCAGACAGCTACTGAATATTCTGTAACCTGAAGCAGTTAGCGTCCTCTTTCCGATATATGTTCCAAAATATTGCTTGTCTTGTAGCGCAGTTCTTATTGTTTTACCTCCAGTAACGCTTACGAGTATATGCAGCACTACAGCATTACAATTACAGACGTGTTATTTCTAGTGTTATCTTTGGCCTCTACAGTTATTCTCATAGACTTTTACAGTAACAGAAAACCAGTTCACCATTTTCAATCTATTTCTAGACAGGGAGCACGGCTATGTTCCTGTGAGGGCCATGTCATTTTCCATTACTGGTAGGTTAAACGATGCTCTTAACTTTTAAAATTTGTACCTGCATTACAGCGTTGTACATCACCGTGTATTATATATAAGTACTCTTAACAGGACCACTGGTAACGTACGATGTAATCTGTTCAAGCACCTGAAGGTGAGCACCGGGACTCGAAATATTTCCCGTATTGCAATAAAAGTCACTATTAGTGATTGAAGACAGTTTGTTATCTATTAAGAAAGACATATCTCAAGATATCACATAAGTCTTTTCTGAAGGTGTTTGTGTGGAGTGTAGCCTTGTAGGAAGTAAAACCTGGACAGTACACAGCGTAGACAAGAAGAAAACCGAGCGAGGTGTTGCAGTGGTTAGCACACTGGAATGTTATTTGGAAGGACGAAGATTCACATCCGTGTGTGGTCATCCTGATTTAGGTTTTCTATGACTTCCGTAAATCTATTTAGGCAAATGCCCTGATGATTTCTTTGAAAGGGCACGGCCGACATCCTCCCCCATCCTTCCTTAATCCGATTGGGCCGATGGGCTTGCTATTTAGTCCGCATCCTCAAATCAACCAGCCAAGAAGAAAACAGAAGCTTCGTGCGGGTGTAGAAATTAATGAATGCAATTAGACGGGTAGAATGAATAATTAATGAGAAGGTATTGAATTGAAAGGGAGAAAAGAAATTTATGACACAACTTAACAGTAAGAATCAGTGAACACGATAAAATTTGAGTCCTGTAGGGTTAGCTGAAATTTCATAATAGAGTCAAGCAAGAGACCTGCGATTATAATGACAATAATGAACACGCATTTTTTACTCACTTTATTTTGTCGCAAATAACAATTCAGTTATGGCAAATATTTTACTTTCTTAAGAATTTCGGGCGTAGCTCATAAACAGAACATCTGTCAGTAAGTTTATAAATGTCATGAAAGTACCAGCTCAAGTTATTGATGACTTTAAAATTAACACTTTTTATGGGTTTGTTCCTATTGTTTATACACTTGTTATGATACTGTTTTTGTTAATAATTTGTCCATCGACTTTTCATACGAATTTGCACCCCCAGTACAACCATGCTATATGGTGGGAAGCAGTGATTTGTAGTTTTTTGTAACGGTGGTAGCACCAATACTGAGACTAAAATCGTGTGACACAATGCTGTAAAGTCCCTTTATATGGTATGTAAACTCACTCTTCAATGTATTTCAGTACGTTTGCAGTCAATATCATCTGTAAGTTGTGCTTGTTTTTTCATTGTACTTATGATATTTTTAGCAGATGTTCTGACGATCGGCTATGCCCGAAACGCGTCAACAAATAAAATTTATAACAAAAAGGGAACAGTTCTTATTAGCAAGCAAGTAAAGCGGTGAAAAATATGTAGTGAACATCTAGAAATGGTCGATATGGTAATGGACTGAAGGCCTGAGGACCTTGATATATGTCCCAGGCATTACCGGGATAAGCTGAACACTTTAACCGTTCGCAGTACACGGCTGAACGTAAGTCTTGAGGCATGTTCTGATGCACAAAGTACTGGCGTCTTAGAGAAAGCCGCCATGGCCTAGACTGCTGCTAACTGGAGCTACTATACAAGGGGGCAAGAAATGGCTAGAGCTGCAGTCGGGCGGTCTCTTATCCACATGATCGGTAGCACAGACGCCGCCTCAGCCTAGGGGGCGTGGCGCTCGTGCAGCCACAGGCTGAGCGGCGCCGGTTGCTGAAGCCGCCGCTGTCGGATAACAGCGAAACCTCTAGTGAAGTGGTACCTAACCTGAGTTTTATCACTAAACTACGTTATTTTTAAAAGATCATTACAATTTTTTGCTCTTTCGAAAGAGTGCAATACAGATTACACAAGATAGTAATAATTACATGTTTCAACGGTGTGGTGGACGTTGCAGCGTGTGAAATGAATGTGTGGACATCTTCCTCACTTAGTCCACCCAACATACACACTTTCCACTCCGCACCATGCATCTATGACAGTAAAATTGAGACATATTTATCACATACGTTTAAAATATTTCATGAAAATGCCTTGTGCGAGTTGTAGGCAGCCTTCGAAATAGGAAATTGGTTCATAATCACTTTGCAGCAATACACGAACTAACTGAAAGCATAACAGAACTGCAACTTTGAAATGGCTATTACACTGTTGTAGGGCCACGCAGTACTATTATTATTATTTTATTATTGGCAGTAATCAGGCACAAAGTATCGGCAGCATGCAGTCTTCCAATTTTTGTCATATCAGAACTAAGGAATCTGAAAATAAGTTGTAGGTTGCAATTAGCTTGCTTCATTGTCCGATAAAGAAAGATCGTTAGAAATAAGTGGTGCCAAATGTCTCATCAGATGGAGGCTTAATAAAACACCTACAAAAACAAAATACAATTTATGTGTTATCATTTCAAAAATAAAAGTATTCAGAGAAAATTATGTTTCATTATAAAATTTAGTTAGCGCTAATGTTGATGACGGTGAGGGGTTAGGGTGGACGGGGAATTGCTGCCTAATATCTGTTGGACTCCGGATTAATGGTCTAACGAGGGGAGGCCACGACGCCGGGATCGAGATTTACTTCAAACTTTCTACACCTTTAGCAGGACGACAAAACAACGTAATGCGCAAATAGTAAGGTACACTACTCTGGCAAATCCGAGAAAACTGCAGGAAGAGTTTTACCCCGTCTATTAAGTGATTAGCGCTCGAGGTTTGTAAGACGAATGTTATGAGGCGACGGTTTCACTCCTACTCATAATTAATTATTATTTTTTCATCACTGGTCATATTATTTAATTTATGTGACATTTGAGAGGTAATATAACGGAAAAAACCACGTATATTTGCATGAAGTTTCAGTTTGTTTCCCATGTCTGTATGACATATACCATCTTGCAACATTGATGTCGAGAGCACGCCCGACGAGTAATTGTACATTACTTTTGTGGTCTGGAACATTGTGACCTACTGTCTTACTGATTGTGAATAACGTCATTTGCATCATTATTTATCGAGATTTTACTTGGGCTTCCCAAGTCTGTCCCTCGTCCTTGAAAATTTAATCACAAATAGTAAATAGTCAAATAACGTATGAAATTCACTACAACTTCAAGAAAACGCACTTGGTTTTTTTTTCACTGTATTACCTCTCAAATGTGATATAAGTTAAATATTGTGACCAGCGATCAAAAAATATAAATTAATAATTAAGTTTGAGCGGGACTTCAACCCTCGCCTCGTCTATGATCCTCTTGCAAAGCGTGAACGCTAATCACTTTACTACAACGATTTCTTACGACTTCGCAAATATACATCAGTTTCATAGTAGACGCGTGAAACCTCTGTCGCGATTTTCTCCGAATTGCCAGAGTAGTGTACCTACTACCTGCACATTATGTTGCTTTAATGGCCTACTAAAGGTGTACAAAGTTTGGCGTCAATGCGTGATCCCATTGTTGTGGCCTCCCATCGCAAGAAGGATTGGGACCACTGCCCTAGTGCCAACCTCTAAACTGCACGGATGTAAGTCGCAGTAGCTAAGCAGAGGTGAAGTGTCCTGCACTGGATAGACTAGCACGGTGAGCTACATCAAACCAGTCCTCGGCCTGAAGACCAAAACCAGGGTTATCTGACCATCAGAACATGGCTCTGCTGAAACATCGGGTTCCGCTCCGTAGGAATGGTCCGAGTGAAGAAGAGATGTGTCCTCCCTCGCCTCCCAACCCACCCGGCTCAGGCTGCCGCCGCGGGGTCGCGCCTTCCGCCTGCTGTCTGTCTGTCTTCTGTCTGCATTCTCCCCTCTCCTCTTCTCTTGTGTGTCTCTCTTGCAGGCGCGGAGTAGCGCGAGCACGAGTAGCTTTAGGAGCATCACTCAGGTACGGTACCCTACTCCCTACTCCCCGCTCCCCGCTGTCCGCACTCTGTTGCTCTTGTGCGCATCTGCTTTCCGCACGACTACACGCACACGACCGGCGCCCGCTCTGCATCCGAACCACTCACGACCAGTCCACCCTAACATATTTTAGGGACGAACAATCACCTGCTACTCAGGAAGATGTCGCTGTCTACTATATGTGCCACACTAAGGCGTGGTGCAAACTAGACGTGTACCACATTCCCTCTTTCCACTCTGTTCACTGACGGCGAGTTGGAAGGATGACTGTCAATCCGCTCCCGTCTAAGCATGAAGTTAAGGAATAACACGAACAGGGGGTCAGGTAAAGGTATAGGAGTCAACACAGTCTTTTTAACATACAGGATGTTACAAAACAATACCGGCAAACTTGGAGAGATTGTAGAGGGTGCCTTAAGGAACAAAGTGCGGATAGAACCTGTGTCTGGAAACGTCATCCAATGACGCTATAGAGCATCGAAGTTATAGACGTCCGCGCCTCCGGCGGGAAACGTGACTTTGCACGTTGATAGACCACAGGGACAACGTCTCACAATGCTGTTTGTTATTCAGAGATCGCGACTGATTTGCACGATCACCAGTGGAGAAGAAGGAGCTAACTGCTGCCTGGACAGGCCTTGTTTCCTATGAATGCCATGTTCTCTTGTCTCCGTCGATGACGTTTTCGGACACAGGAATCCTCTAAAATCTCCTATAATTTTTGGCACACAGGAGAAAAATAAACTGCGAATGGAAATGAGTGCCTGAAACAGTCATCAGTTGAGACAACAGAGCATCGTGTTCATAGAAGACAAGGCCTGTCTACGCCGCAGCTAGCCCCACCTCCTTTGCTGGTGATCGCGGCAATTACTCACGATCACCGAATGCCAAACAACACTGCTAGACGTTCCAGCTACGGTCCCTCACATTTGCTGCTGAAGGGTGCCCTAGTGCAGGTGCTGACGCCTATAACTTCGACGTTCTGTAGTTTCATTGGATGACGTTATCGGACACGGATTCCCATCCACAATTTCTTCCTCAAAACACCCTCTAAAACCCATCTAAGTTTGTTGGTACCGTTTTGTAACACAATGTGTGCTATTTCCAATTGTCGACATTTTTGTTCTCAATTGACTGGACTACTAAGCCACCGCATTAGTCGGCTAGTTCGCAAAAATCATTAATATAATTTTCCCATTAGGGTAATCATAGGAAAAGGCTTTTATAAACGTTGCACAGAAACTATTATGTTTACAAATCTACCGAAACTGAACCTTTTACCTCCAGAGTATTTTCGTAGTAAGAATGGCAGAAAAAACAAATCGATTTAATCGTTGATCTAATGCTGATAAAATTCACAAAACTCTCAGGTGAAATTTACACACACGTCAGTTTTACAATTTGTAAGTGCACGACTAAGCTGGTAGCGTAGTAAATCAGTCAATGGGGACAAAAAAAAAATGACGAATTTGTGAAATAATTCGTGTACTCGCAAATTTTTATTGAGTGTTAGGAGGGAGTGCCATCAATCTTGGTCCAGGGGGGGGGGGGTTGGCAGACGCGTTTTTTATTATTTTTTTAACTCGAAAACCACGGTTTCTAGCGAAAACGTATCTCACTGCAATATTAAAGTCCATTCAATTTCCGACAAAAAAGATTAGATCTGTTTTTTCTGTAGGACCAATAGTTCACATGAGAGCAAAAGAATATTTAAAATCTCATTCATCTCATGTACGCTGTAGCTTAGATGGTTTCTGTAGGCCAATTTCAGGTAGTTTCTTGATATTATAGACCTCGGTAGTCTTATATCAAACTGTCTGTCTCGACTTCCACTACACCACCGGAGTACATTGCAAACAGTTGTAATTTACATCCTGTATATAATATATTAAAAACTACGGGCGAAATCCTCCGTATCCACACGATGCCACAATTTTAACAGACAAAGAAAATGATTTGCAAAAATGAATTAGTCAAATAGGCAAAGACAGCAATATGACTATATCCACAAAGAAAACCAGAACAGCAGCGTATATGTGTAGGTTCCCACAACAACTGAAATGGTGATGAGCAACACTACAGTAGAACAGATAAGGCAAATTAATTTCTCTACTTTTTCCTAACTGGCCTTGAGTATTATGAAATGTAATATGCCGTGAGCAAATAGACGAAACAATACGATATGTTGTCCTTACCGCTACTGATCAATAACTAGATACATTCACAACCTCCAAATAAAATAAATAAAGGTATCCATAGAGAATGATTTTAGGTGAAAATGTCAGTATTTATGGGGAAGTCAAGTTCAAGACTGAAAGATGAAGATGGTTGCTCCAAAACTCTCATTTAACCAATTTACGATACTCTGGTGCGCTTAACGAGTTGAATATAAAGCAAATTCAGAGTAGACCTGCATCAGTAACCACCAATCAATGTACTCTGTAACAGCCCAGAAATGCTCAGTAGTCCTCTTTCACCTTTTTTTTCACTTAAAAGTGTTAAAAAAATAGAAATCGGATGTCCAGCGCGATTCAAGGACGATACATCTTCTTCGCACAACCATGTCCTGTAATATCAAAATACAGTTAATATATTTAAAGCGCGACATCATTTCGAGCAGAATGTTGGATCAAATAAGTAGTACTTTATTGAGCACTGGCATCTAGTTTCGAGCTTGTGCTCATTTTCAAGTGGGCAGATGGATGCAGATACATTATTCTGGAAGCACGTAGGAAAATAATCACGTTCGAGGCACAGTAGCACATGACAACGTAATCAGTGGACAGAACCTCGAAATTAGCATCTACAAACCAAGCAAACACAACTGTATTCAGGCTAGCCATGTGTACTTACAACTATACAGCATGCAACGGGTATAGGTGCAGATATTTTTCTGTGTGGTGCCATAATATGTACAGACATCAATGTCTTGCCTGTTTTTTCTCTGTATCGAACAGTTTTCTCACAAACACGTCGCAAACTATACGACCATATGTTTTCTGCATTACTGTAGCTGTAGTACTAAGCTGACAACCCCTGTCAGTATGAACACGAGTCCATACTTCAACGCCCGACCTGCTGCCCAGAGGAAATAAGCAATAATGGCTTGCTCTTGCCACATTTAATTGGAGGTACTAACCAAACTAAAAACATACGAGTTGTAACAGCTATAATTATTAGCCTGTATACTACGTAAATACTGACGTTACGTTATTCGATACATCATCCTCAGTCACCAATATACCATTTACACCCTGCATGCAAAAGACTATATTTATAAACACACATGGCTGTTAAACGTACAAAGACTTGTGTATGCGTGGTTTGTGGGTACTTAGCCCGAGGTTGTGTCCTCTGAAGACCTTCCAATGCGTTACTGTACATAGCATGTTATTTCTTGGTATGTGCTTACTACGACAATGTGGACACATACATCTGTGGGGTTAGAAGTGAGCCCACACTTGAAACTAGCTGCTATTGCTTAACGAAAAAACTTTTTAATACCAATAGCCCCGTGGAAATCGTGTCGGTCTTCCTCTCCTTCTTGCTCTTCTTCTGTACTTCATGTATTAGGCTTTTGCCTCTTTCGTGGCCTTCTTCTGCCTACCAGAAAATAACATGTGTCTGACGTTGTAAGTTAGCTTGCCACTTCTCATTCTGTCTCGATATTCACTCCATTTTTTCTGTTGTTTCAATACTGTTTCTTACGTTAAATACCGATATGTTTAGTTCCTTCCTAACGTCGCAGTTTCTTAATCTGTCTACTCTGGTACCGCCTTTCACAGTCCTAACGAATTTCATATCAGCTGCCTGAATCTTACTCCTTGTCATTTATAAAAGTGCCACCGACTGGTCTATGGTACAAGTGTACACGACAGTTGGAATTTAAATGCTTCATTTTAGTGTGGATCCCAGTAAATTTCCCACCACTCCTCATACAGAATTACGGTCTACTTATATACTTGTTCACAACTTCACACCACATGGTCATTTTGTCACTGTGAATGGGATATTCCTGAATGCATTTAGGGTTTATACCTTAACAGTAGCAGAAGCTATGATTGCTAAAATGACCAGATAACTGGAAATGTACTTTTCCGCTCATCAGGAGGAACAAGTCATCATTCATTATTTAAGCATCTGTTTTTAAGAAATATACGCGAAGGCAGGGTTTTCACGAGCTGGCCGACATGTAGTAGTAGTCCCCACAACGTATCTAACTCGCTTAATGTCTTCTAATGTTTTGACTGACCAAGGGCGAGATTACGATTTTCGCTTTAAAGCGAATTTGTTTCTCTGAACCTTTGCATCTGCTATTCACGCTGAGTTGTAGCTCAACAATCAGCATTTTAAAAATATTGTTCAACTAAATGTCAGCTGCTTACACGACTACAGCTCCATTGCGTATGAAAGTGCACTGATAGGCAACAATGTGTCTTCATGAAACATAGAAAATTTTATGTAAGCAGGGTTTTTGATGATCACTTCGAAGGTTTTAGAAGACGAATGTGAGAAAACTGTAACACACAGAGAAAATAGTTGCGTAACAGTGGATAGAACATCTCTCCTTTCAACACACATTGAATTGCAGGTGCTCCGCGAAGGCGCGGCTTGTGACGTGCCGACCGGCAGTATGTGCGTGCAGTTCACTGAAGCTACTGACACGAATTGTGCGTGATGGCGCTTTAGAACTCAGCTGATAGCGTTGTGTATCTGCTGACATGAATTATTTCACCACAGCAATACCGAGCGAACGATTTGTGCACGTGTTCTGACACCCCACCCGGGAGGGCGCAGAAAACACTGCGCAGAAGCAAACGCGTTTCTGCCATCGTGCGCATATCGCCAGAGAGGAACACTTCGCACGTCTATTTTTGTGTTGGAGAGTGTGCGATTTCGTGAGGGTTGTTGTTTTAGCTTAGTTCCTTTCGTACAGTGAGTGATTTGCAAATGAAAGTGATTTTAGTATGTGCAAGTAATAGCAGATTGTGCTGGCCTTGCTCCAGTTTTCACAATCACACCACTATAGGACCTGAAGTAATGCTTCATGATTTCTCTTATGATACAACCTGCAAACGATTGTCGAAATGCTGTGAAAACGACACTGTGAATGTTGCAAATGCTAGACTATGCTCCCGTCATTTCCAAGAAACAGTATTTTCGAGACTTGTGTTCGGAATTGCTGCACTTTACCGCGAAATCGAGTGCCGAAGAACGATGCATTTCAATCTTGTAAGTTCGTAGCGCCAGTAATAGCACACTACGTGCAACAGGGGAGGAGCAACGTTTCAACACACGTTAGATCCATAGAAGTAGTATAGAGACTTCAGAAAAGTTTTCATTACAGAAGAAGAGTGGCGATAAACGTACTTTTACTCACGAAGTTGTTTTTAATGATTCATATAAAACATTTTTACAGAATTCCTTAGTGACATTACTGACAAATGAAACTCCTCATGACATCCTCCCTCAGATTTAGTGGTAGGGTGACCAGTGGACAGCACGTCAAAATCTGGAGACAGAGCACACATGAAAACAGGAAGAACGTGCACTGAACTTATGATGAATACAAAATGAAAATTAGCATTATATGGATCTTGTTTACTCTTTAAGATTATTATTAGAGCTACCTTAGGAATTAGCATGCTCATTTTGAAAGTGTACTTTGACAGAAAACAGCACAAAAAGACTTTACTTCGCTCTTTTTTTGCTTGTTTCGATTCCAAACATGGTTGATTTTTTAAAATCAGCAGTGTCTGTTTAAAAGCAGGACAAGTTATAGAATGTACCAGTAACATTCTAGCAGTAGCAGAACAGCAATTTACATGTCATTATTTTAGAATAATGTAAAACTTACCATTAACACATATCATAAATGCTAGGCCAATATCTTATAGTACGGTACTGTTCTTGAGGCATAGGTTGCTCGTTAGTGACGTCACAGCGCTAGCCAATAACAGCACGGAACGCTTACAGCCCAACCTTATTTGGTGACCTTGCAGACACCAGTGTCCCCTGGCGTAATTAAGCTACGGCTGTAACAAATGATACGTGTCATTTTCTCTGTATGCGTTGTAATTTTCGTGCATTCGTTCTCTGAAACCCAGGAGATAGTTGAGAATAACACTGTATTTGAGTTATTATTAATTCAGTGCGACCGGATCTGTTTTACACATCTGTTTCAGCCAGTTAAACGCAGTGCTTACGAGGAATGCTATCTTTAATAGGACTGTTGATATTTTTAAAAATATCGTGTACCCGATACATCGATATTTTTAAAAATATCGTAATCACACTTGACATATCGAAAAGAAACTGGTATATCGATGTATCGCAGGAAAGGTCGACGTAACGGCAAGAAAAAAAAGAATTATCGCCTGCAGATTGTAAAATATACTTGCAGTTTTAGAGTTGTATGTTCAAGTACTGATTTATTATTAGGTATTCTGTACAACAACAAGTTAGCAGCCAGCTTATCCCCCTTAGAGCAAGAAATGAAAGGAAAATGACGCACGTTGAGGCTTGGCAATAACCAACCTGCGAACATTGGTAACTGCATGTCAGTGGCACAATGAAAGGTGTCCAATGAGTCCATGGTTGTCTTTCGTCACGTGTCGGATTTGTCTGGAACACCTCATGTCGACGTCCCTTTTTTTTTCATTTCTGGAAAGGCCAGTGAAATAGCAGTTGTAAGGCCAAAATTGTATGATGAAGTTAAACGTTACAGTTTACCCAACGGGAGGCCCTAGCCACACGACATTTCCATTTCCATTTCTGTTGGAAGTGCCGAGCGCCGATTACGTCAGTATTTCTCCTCACATTCTCCGCTCACTGCAAAGATCAGTCGTGTCATCAGATTTTTGTTCACCAGTTCAGCAAGTGTTTCTGCAGAATTCCGATATGAAGAAGCAGCACATTAGTTGTGTTAAAAAAACTTTTTTATCGCAACTGGTGTGCTAATTCTTCACATCGGAAATATTATTATTCCATTCACAGAGAAACACCCCCCCCCCCCCCGCCCAGTGCAATCGGAGTGCTTCTTTGTGTACCTATACTTGCTTCACACAGCCAAAAAGAGAGATTGGACTTGATGAAAGCTCAAAAACTATTAAGAGTTTATTACATAGTGAAAGTAAAATTACGTTCTTCTATAATTTCAAAACAACGATTTCAAATACTTACCGAAAATTGCGAAAAAAATATAAAATAAAAATACAGGTACTCGGTTTTGCCTTTTCGATATCGATATAGCGGTGAATATGTTATCACCAATATACATCGATGTTTTTGACCAAAATATCGATATATCCATATTTTATCAGCAGCCCTAATCTTTGCCCTATTTTCAGTGAGTGTAAACTGTGCTTTGGGGTTCAACGAATTCCTTAAAATCTCGTTTCATTTGGTGAGGTACTGCATACTACCCTGTAAACGTTGCATTTAACAAACTTCTTAATTTACTGACGCTGATTTCTAATAGTCCCTTATTTTACTATTCCTCCAGCTGGTCAGTAGTGGTCACCGATTGTGTGCTACCACGTGGTTAACTAGTGCAAGTACTGCCCCCTGAGAATTTGAAATTGCAGAAAACTCCTAAAACTGCAAATGCAAATAAGCCCACTGTTTGACGGCGTCTCTGCCTTGCGAGTTGCTCCGTGCACGGTAAGACGAAGTGCCCCTCCAGATGCAGAGCAGGTGATGCGGGCATACTCTTTTGTCAGACATGATCAGCCAATCACTGCATGCAGTGGCTCGGGTAGCGGCGTAGCTCGCCAGAGCGCCTCGTAGTCAGCTAAGCGCCACTGCAACTGCGCTACACCCGACACTTTTGTGCTTCGGCACGTATCTCTTGTTTGTTTTTTAATCTTACTCTTCTTTTGAATATCACATTTTCTTCTCACATTAGTTTGCTGGAACAGAGCGATTTTCTTTCTATACCAGCAGTTCGGCAGAAAAATCATTAGTTTAGATTTAGATCATAGCTGACTTAGTAACATAGAGTTTATGGAATGTTGACTGCATATGGTGACATGATACTTACGTATATTTATATTATTTTGATTTTGCGGCTCTTGGCTAGTTTCATAGAGATTCGTACATATGCTCGTTGCAGAATTAACACTTGCTCATGAATTGATTTCTGTTTCATACTTTACTCGTTGATCTAATGTATTTATGCGGAAATATGGCCAATCGGGAAGCATTGCCATATTTTTTAGATCTGGCTGTTCATGATAACCATAAATACAGAGAGACGTTAGTATTAAGAATGACAAAGTAGTGCATCCATTTACTGAACTAGTTGAACCGTGTTTATGTTGTTTGCATCTTGGCCAGTAGCAATAACTCTTGTCTGGTCGAAAAGTTATCAGGATTGTCTCACTGGACATGAAACTCGATTTTTTTCCTTGTTGTAACCTTCTTAAACTGGTAGCTAGATGTTGTCAGACAGACTTTAAAAAAATCTTTGCAATTCTAAATCTGCAGTCAGAATGTAGGCCTACCCTAATTCGATTCGTTTTGTTAATACTTTCTGAACATCAAACCGCTGACTCATTTTTAACGTACAGTGAGACAGTTCTCAACTGACTTTTTTCAGTTTTTTATTCACAGATTTCAGCGTGCAACCAAGCAGAGACATGATTTGGAGCAACTGTTACTACAGTCTGTTGTATGAAGGACGAATTAACTTTTTATTAATGTGTTATTTTGAATTTCAGCGAAGTCCAGTTTCGAAAGAAAGAGGTCTGATGAACTTTCTTCAAAATTGTTATTTCTGGTATTATACCACATATTCAAGAACTAGCGCGAATTTTTAAGCGAAAGAAGGCAATAATAATTCGCGAATTATTTTATAAAATATCAAAGAGCTTTGAGCATCCTTTCGATGACAATATCCACTTCTCTTCGCATGCTGAAAATATTTTGTTTACAGTGGAACTTCACTTCGTTCACGGACACAATAGGTAAGTGAAATATTTGTCTGATTTTAAAGTATGAATGCTTTCGTATAATTTAGAAGCATGCATGCATATACACCGCAACAATAGAAACTTTCATTTCATCGCGTAACAATCAGCGCGTGATGAGAAGTGGATAGTCAAGCGAAGTGTTTTTCTATGTCTGACTTCAAAAATCGAAATTTCTATCCACAGTGCAGAACAACTGTCTTAATTTTGTTAGCTGCTACGAAGTTGGAAGAGGTAAGAATAAATATGAAAGATATTCTCTCTTTTATAATTACAGAGCGGTAAGAGGATGACAAATATTTTTTATTGCTTATTTGTTGCTGCTTTAAGTACATGCTCTCTTCAAAATGCATCAGTTTCTAATGGTGCAGGGCATGTATGTTCTTCAGTCGCGTCAAAGAGATTCAAGAATTTAAGTCAAAGGCATTCTTCAACTCGACGAACAGTCATTTGTTTTTTGCAAAGAGCGTGTAGTTTTCCATTGGATGCGTGGGGCTCCGTTACCCACGCAAAAGTAACATACATGATGAACGAAGCACTACGCGTCTATATTCCAGTTTGGTTCACAGTCACGTGAGTAGCTTCACACTTTTCGCTTTTCATCATGTGTTCTTTTTTAATTTATTCGAAGTGCAAATCGATAATTTCAGAGAGCAGACATTGACTTCACTGATTGTGTGCCATTCTGCTGCCCAGACTGTATGCTGTGAGATTAGTTATACCTGCTACTTCTGATTGATTTATTCGAGGAAAATATTGAGTGTTCTTTGCTTAAATCAGGAAGAACGAAGGTTTGCAGACTGGTCTCACTAAAACAGTGATATCGTCTGCAGAATGTTTCTAAAACTTATTCTTAGTTGTTTCATGAAGTCCATATTAGCGTTTTAAGCATGATATAAGGACGGCCACTTTTAAAAGAGGTTAAATCGTTAAAACGTTACTCAAATTCTGAAGTTTCAAACGTATTTTGAGAAGAATTTTATTACGCGTTTGATTACAAAATAAGGTAAATTAGTATGTTCTTTCTCTTAGTTAAACGCCCTAGTGCACTAAGAACATAAACGAGATGATGAATCGTCCGTGATAGTGCATCAGCATAAATTGGGCTTCATTTCGTTTTGTCTTCAGAAAGTGATAAAATTAATTTATGGAAGATAACGGCTACGTTTTTTAAAGATAGCTCTCTTTTACGTTTATTTGATTTCCCTGTACCGAATAATGGGCGTTTAATAAGTATCAAACGTCTTTGATTCATTCATACAGACGGTACGAAACGGAAAATGATGCCTTACAGTTTCTATGACATTGGTATGACGGTTGATTCATACACGTTGTGTTGTGGAAGCCATTTAATTGTTATTCTGATATTTAGATTGCGATTATTGTCGTAGTACTCAGTTTCATTGGGTATACATCGATAATGTTGTCCTCGCGGATATATTTAACGTGAAACATGCGACGCCAGCGAAAGTTCCGGGCATGAATCGTTATCTTGAATTAGAATAACTTAGTGACTGACGTGTAGGTGTTTACAGGACAGTGGCCATAACAACTGTGATCCAGGTATATTTCTGACACATTCACACATAATGTAGAAACTTCTTTTCCACAAGCTATTGGGGGGAGAAACTGACAACTTACAGTATAAGGTTTTTATATTTTGGCGTCTGTAGGGCGGCACGTTGTGTGCGAACGATATCTTGGAGGCTCGCAGCTATACGAAGAGTTAAAACTACATTGCATTTCCGTCGTCCTTTTCAAGGAAATCTTTCCCAGAATTCGCATGAACGGTCATCGTCTTAGAGCTGTGACGTCCTAGCCAAGCATCAATTAGTAGTCGGAAAATGTTACCAGCGTACCTGTAAGACGCCTTTAGCAAAAATGTGTAATTAACCACAACAATCAATCTTTCTCAGAATTTCTTTCATTTTGCACATGTCAACGATGTGTTTTGCCCTTTCGCTCATCTTCTTTAGGGTTTAAATTTGGTACCTGTTGAAGCAATGTTAGGTACCAGCATAAATAAGTATCTACATGTTATTTTCGCAAATAATGACTTTATTGGAGAACCTTGGCTATTATGTGATACAGAATGTAACGTTAAACAGTACCAGCCACAATTTGGTTTTGGACCGAAGTACCGATAAAGCACCGTTACCGATTTCAAATCCATACATTCATCGTCAGACGGCTTTCATTGTTCTACAAAAAAAGGATGACACATTGATTTACAGGTGAGCAGCCCTCGGATAAACAGAAATAAGAATTTTCAGTCATGTTAAGCTATAAACATGCTAGGACGCAAATTACGTGAAATGATCGCCTCAGACATATTTTATTTTCAGTCTTTCTCCAGCAAATAACATTCACGTTGATCTTTATGTGTGCGAAGTGACTCAGTGGTCTTCGTTATCATTGTTGTTCAGTGACTACACACAGTTTATCGAGACACGCCAAACGATTTAACTGATCAGAAGTATTCCCGAAATTACATAGAAGAAGAATTTAAAGCAATCAATCATTCTTACTCCGCATTTTACTTTCTTGGACTTCACGTTGTATTAAATGGAAACAAATCCAAAGTAGATACAAGGTATAAGAGTGTTAAGGATACTAGATACTGCGATTTTTGGCTGTAATTTACGACTGCTTTTAACACAACTTACTCAAAACATTAAATGCGAACATTTTTAGGTTAGGCTTTACCGTGACTGTTACTGACATTAAATGAAACAACAAGTTTACTGTTACCAGTCACCGTTTTATTTATTTCCACGACGCGTTTCGGAGGTTTAAACCTCCATCATCGGGTGGATTTACATTAGTAAGTATTACATTTGTGTGTGTGTGTTGTGTTACGATTTTTGGAGGAACTTGTGGCACTGCCTAGTGGAGAAACGAGACGCTGTTTCAGAATATGGTTTAGGATTACTTTTGACGAAAAATTAAACTGATATCTAATGATAAACATAGAATAAGTAAACAACAGTACCTTCAGTGATCACAGGTTCCTTTTGCTGTCGTAACACATCACATGTATACTGCCACATTTGTAAACAAATATGGCGTCTGGAATCAGCTGGGTGCAAGGTTCGTATAACAGAGGTGAAGACATAATCGCAAAGTGCAAAGAATATACATCATAACAATATTATTACAGAATAATTGCTTTAAGCATTTGGCGGTGTTTGTTTTGAGGTGTCAAATACACTCCTGGAAATGGAAAAAAGAACACATTGACACCGGTGTGTCAGAGCACCATACTTGCTCCGGACACTGCGAGAGGGCTGTACAAGCAATGATCACACGCACGCCACAGCGGACACACCAGGAACCGCGGTGTTGGCCGTCGAATGGCGCTAGCTGCGCAGCATTTGTGCACCGCCGCCGTCAGTGTCAGCCAGTTTGCCGTGGCATACGGAGCTCCATCGCAGTCTTTAACACTGGTAGCATGCCGCGACAGCGTGGACGTGAACCGTATGTGCAGTTGACGGACTTTGAGCGAGGGCGTATAGTGGGCATGCGGGAGGCCGGGTGGACGTACCGCCGAATTGCTCAACACGTGGGGCGTGAGGTCTCCACAGTACATCGATGTTGTCGCCAGTGGTCGGCGGAAGGTGCACGTGCCCGTCGACCTGGGACCGGACCGCAGCGACGCACGGATGCACGCCAAGACCGTAGGATCCTACGCAGTGCCGTAGGGGACCGCACCGCCACTTCCCAGCAAATTAGGGACACTGTTGCTCCTGGGGTATCGGCGAGGACCATTCGCAACCGTCTCCATGAAGCTGGGCTACGGTCCCGCCCACCGTTAGGCCGTCTTCCGCTCACGCCCCAACATCGTGCAGCCCGCCTCCAGTGGTGTCGCGACAGGCGTGAATGGAGGGACGAATGGAGACGTATCGTCTTCAGCGATGAGAGTCGCTTCTGCCTTGGTGCCAATGATGGTCGTATGCGTGTTTGGCGCCGTGCAGGTGAGCGCCACAATCAGGACTGCATACGACTGAAGCACACAGGGCCAACACCCGGCATCATGGTGTGGGGAGCGATCTCCTACACTGGCCGTACACCACTGGTGATCGTCGAGGGGACACTGAATAGTGCACGGTACATCCAATCCGTCATCGAACCCATCGTTCTACCATTCCTAGACCGGCAAGGGAACATGCTGTTCCAACAGGACAATGCACGTCCGCATGTATCCCGTGCCACCCAACGTGCTCTAGAAGGTGTAAGTCAACTACCCTGGGCAGCAAGATCTCCGGATCTGTCCCCCATTGAGCATGTTTGGGACTGGATGAAGCGTCGTCTCACGCGGTCTGCACGTCCAGCACGAACGCTGGTCCAACTGAGGCGCCAGGTGGAAATGGCATGGCAAGCCGTTCCACAGGACTACATCCAGCATCTCTACGATCGTCTCCATGGGAGAATAGCAGCCTGCATTGCTGCGAAAGATGGATATACACTGTACTAGTGCCGACATTGTGCATGCTCTGTTGCCTGTGTCTATGTGCCTGTGGTTCTGTCAGTGTGATCATGTGATGTATCTGACCCCAGGAATGTGTCAATAAAGTTTCCCCTTCCTGGGACAATGAATTCACGGTGTTCTTATTTCAATTTCCAGGAGTGTATATGTGTGTGTACTTCAGGTGGTATATAAATCCAATTCTGACAAGTTAAAACAGCAAACATTCGTACTCGTTTATACAATCAGGTGAAATGTTAAAATGGCTTAAACTTCATACTTATTGATAACAATTAAGTGAAATGTTACAGACTATAATTACAATGATCATATTGCCTACAACAGTAAAATCATACATACCTTACTCTCTTTGATTGGGGTTAATAAACAGATGTGAAGTGATGGGCTGGAGGCAGAAGGAGAGGTAGAGAGAGAGAAAAAGTGTGTGTGTGTGTGTGTGTGTGTGTGTGTGTGTGTGTGTGTGTGTGTGTGTGTGAAAGGGAGAGGGAGAGAGAGAGAGAGAGAGAGAAAACAGATGATTATATGAGAGGAAACATTTTATGGCAAGGAGTCTTAATATTGCATGTTGCATGTATTAGCTGCCTAAAGATTGGGGTAATACATTGGTTAATGCTATGAAATATGCAGATAGATATACATTTGTGCCAGTAGTTGATGTACATACAGTTTTAAGCTGACATGGGGTACAAACTGTTGGTGTGAGGAATTATCTGTGAATGAGGTCAATCTCTTGTACTCTTGGCAGCTGTCAATATTTATGGTAAATATTAGGTGTGTGTGTGTGTGTGTGTGTGTGTGTGTGTGTGTGTGTGTGTGTGTGTGTGTGTGTGTGTGCATTTTTATGAGTGTAGGCAGTTGTTGAAAACGGAGATGATACTATTGTAAATATTGTCATTTTTGTCATTTAAGATAGATTCTGGTTGTTTCATTTGATGTTTGTATATTTGGAGTGTTTCAAGGATGTCTAGTTTTCTGCCTTTTGGTTGGATGTGTAAGATGCTAATACTTGTGTTGTTAACATGGTGTTTTGTTTCATGCAGGTGGGTAGCTATTGCTGATGTGATATTTTTTGGTTTTTAGTGCTGCCATGTGTTCCTTGAACCTAATCTCAAATGATCTGCCTGTCTGGCCTATGTAGAAGCAGTCACAGTCCAAACATTCAATTTTGTACACACCTGTGTGATGAAGTGGGTTTCGTGTGCCGATGTTGTGGGGTAACTTCTGTCCAATCTTGTTGTCTGTTGTAAAGGATATGCTTATGCCTTTCCGTTTGAAGACATTGGCAATCTGGTATGAAATGTTACCCAGAAAGGGGATTGTATGGAAGATTTTTGTTTTTTGTGTTGTGATTCCTTTGCCATTATTGAGTGTTTTAGGGTGTCTACTATGGAGCTGTTATAACCATTTTCAATAGCTGTTTGTTTTATTATTTCAATTTCTTGATCACATTTATCTTCTGAGAGTGGTAGTTGGATAGCTCTACTAATCATGTACCGGAATGCTGCCACTTTGTGTGCTGCGGGGTGGCAAGAGGAGTTGTGGATTGTGGTATGTGTTGTGGTAGGCTTCCGATAAATTTCAAACTGATGTCTGTTATTCTTTATTCTAATGCTAAGGTCTAGGAAATTTATACTGTCGTCTTTTTGGTGTTCAACTGTGAATGTTATGTTTTCATGGGAGTTGTGATCTAAGTCAAGGTGCTTGTGGGCTCATTGTTACAATGTTTCTTGCTTCTTGGATGGTGAGCCCACAAGCACCTTGCCTTGGATCACAACCAAAGATCCTCAAAAACGGGACCCCCATCAGGCCCATAGTGAACTGTAGGAACAGCCCAACATTCAAGCTCAATAAAATACTCTTCAGAATTCTCAAACAAGCATACACATTCAATAATGAGAGAACACTTAAAAACACAACAGAATTTACACAATATGTCAAAAACATACAAGTACCTGATGGGGCCACACTTGCCTCATTTGACACACAAAAC
Organism: Schistocerca nitens; assembly: GCF_023898315.1. Taxonomy (NCBI): domain Eukaryota; kingdom Metazoa; phylum Arthropoda; class Insecta; order Orthoptera; family Acrididae; genus Schistocerca; species Schistocerca nitens. The sequence continues at coordinate 50,521,757 of NC_064617.1, forward strand.
CTATATTCCTCTGTGCCAATAGATCCCACACTACAGATAATTAATGCTAACCTACATAAACACAAAAATATCCCTTCAACTCACATTAATGAACTAACGGACCTGCTTGAATTCACACTTTCACACAACTATTTTAAATTTAACAATAAAATCTACCAACAAACAGATGGTCTGGCAATGGGCTCAAATCTTTCCGGATTGCTAGCAGAAATATTTATAAGTAACCTAGAAGACAAAATCCTGAATTCCAATCACCACCTCCTCAAAAATATCATCTACTACTACAGATATGTAGATGATACCATCGTTTTAATCAAAGGCACTAAAGATGACATCAGTGAGTTGAATCAGTTTTTCAACAACTCCCATGAAAACATAAAATTCACAGTTGAACACCAAAAAGACGACAGTATAAATTTCCTAGACCTTACCATTAGAATAAAGAATAACAGACATCAGTTTGAAATTTATCGGAAGCCTACCACAACACATACCACAATCCACAACTCCTCTTGCCACCCTGCAGCACACAAAATGGCAGCATTCCGGTACATGATTAATAGAGCTATCCAACTACCACTCTCAGAAGATAAATGTGATCAAGAAATTGAAATAATAAAACAAACAGCTATTGAAAATGGTTATAACAGCTCCATAGTAGACACCCTAAAACACTCAATAATGGCAAAGGAATCACAACACAAAAAACAAAAAGAAAATAACATCTTCCATACAATCCCCTTTCTGGGTAACATTTCATACCAGATTGCCAATGTCTTCAAACGGAAAGGCATAAGCATATCCTTTACAACAGACAACAAGATTGGACAGAAGTTACCCCACAACATCGGCACACGAAACCCACTTCATCACACAGGTGTGTACAAAATTGAATGTTTGGACTGTGACTGCTTCTACATAGGCCAGACAGGCAGATCATTTGAGATTAGGTTCAAGGAACACATGGCAGCACTAAAAAACAAAAAATATCACATCAGCAATAGCTACCCACCTGCATGAAACAAAACACCATGTTAACAACACAAGTATTAGCATCTTACACATCCAACCAAAAGGCAGAAAACTAGACATCCTTGAAACACTCCAAATATACAAACATCAAATGAAACAACCAGAATCTATCTTAAATGACAAAAATGACAATATTTACAATAGTATCATCTCCGTTTTCAACAACTGCCTACACTCAGAAAAATGCACACACACACACACACACACACACACACCTAATATTTACCATAAATATTGACAGCTGCCAAGAGTACAAGAGATTGACCTCATTCACAGATAATTCCTCACACCAACAGCTTGTACCCCATATCAGCTTAAAACTGTATGTACATCAACTACTGGCACAAATGTATATCTATCTGCATATTTCATAGCATTAACCAATGTATTACCCCAACCTTTAGGCAGCTAATACATGCAACATGCAATATTAAGACTCCTTGCCATAAAATGTTTCCTCTCATATAATCACTCTGTTTTCTCTCTCTTTCTCTCTCTCTCTCTCTCTCTCCCTCTCCCTCTCCCTTTCCCTCTCCCTTTTACTCACACACACACACACACACACACACACACACACACACACACACACACACACACTTTTTCTCTCTCTCTGCCTCTCCTTCTGCCTCCAGCCCCTCACTTCACATCTGTTTATTAACCCCAATCAAAGAGTGTAAGGTATGTATGATTTTACTGTTGTAGCCAATATGATCATTGTAATTATATTGTGTAACATTTCACCTAATTGTTATCAATAAGTATGAAGTTTAAGCCATTTTAACATTTCACCAGATTGTATAAACGAGTACGAATGTTTGCTGTTTTTAATTATCAGAATTGGATTTATATACCACCTGAAGCACACACACATATATTTGACACCTCAAAACAAACACTGCCAAATGCTTAAAGCAATTATTCTGTAATAATATTGTTATGATGTATATTCTTTGCACTTTGTGATTATGTCTTCACCTCTGCTATACGAACCTTGCACCCAGCTGAGACACACACACTTTTTCTCTCTCTCTACCTCTCCTTCTGCCTCCAGCCCATCACTTCACATCTGTTTATTAACCCCAATCAAAGAGTGTAATGTATGTATGATTTTACTGTTGTAGCCAATATGATCATTGTAATTATAGTCTGTAACATTTCACTTAATTGTTATCAATAAGTATGAAGTTTAAGCCATTTTAACATTTCACCTGATTGTATAAACGAGTACGAATGTTTGCTGTTTTAACTTGTCAGAATTGGATTTATATACCCCCTGAAGTACACACACATATATTTGACACCTCAAAACAAACACCGCCAAATGCTTAAAGCAATTATTCTGTAATAATATTGTTATGATGTATATTCTTTGCACTTTGCGATTATGTCTTCACCTCTGTTATACGAACCTTGCACCCAGCTGATTCCAGACGCCATATTTGTTTACAAATGTGGCAGTATACATGTGATGTGTTACGACAGCAAAAGGAACCTGTGATCACTGAAGGTACTGTTGTTTACTTATTCAATGTTTACCATTAGATATCAGTTTAATTTTTCGTCAAAAGTAATCCTGAACCATATTCTGAAATAGCGTCTCGTTTCTCCACTAGGCAGTGCCACAAGTTCCTCCAAAAATCGTAACACAACACACACACACAAATGTAATACTTACTAATGTAAATCCACCCGATGATGGAGGTTTAAACCTTCGAAACGCGTCGTGGAAATAAATAAAACGGTGACTGGTAACAGTAAACTTGTTGTTTCATTTAATTACTCAAAACATGTAGTGCGTCTTAAAGAGTTTTTACTTTCTTTCTCCGTGAGGTTCGTTTCTTTTAGGAATTATGTGAAACTAACTGCGAAATTGCTTAGGTAATTAAGATACTGTAGAGCGAGCGTACGTTAACGGGAAACATACGAAACTTCACTGCTGCAGCTCCCGGAGCCATGTTGTGTTTGCGCGTAACGGCGAACCAGCATCCCTTCCCCTTTCAATGTTCAACTGTCAAACAGTTTCTGTTCAACTGTCAGTCACTTTCTTCTTCTGGACTAGGTATAGGACAACTCACGGGTAAATCAACGTACCACATCTTGTTACAGAAATGTGGTAGATTTCCGCTACGAATACGGGAGGATGTAGCAGTAAGCTGGCCCACACGATTATGGTTAGATAACACTTCATTACAAGAGGACACACACAAGTTGTCTACACAGTACAATGGTCGAACCTTGACTATCTTTGATCTCAAGTCCCACGGATATCCACTTCGGAGCTGCGAGGTGTTTGGTCTGTACATCTACACCTATATCTACATTCATACTCAGCAAATCACACTTAAGTGCCCGGCAGAGGGTTCATCGAACCATCATCACAATATTTCTGTATTATTCCAGTCTCGAACAGCGCGTGGAAAAAAAACGAACACCTATATTTTTCTGTGCAATCTCTGATTTCCCTTACTTTATTATTATTATTATTATTATTGTTGTTGTTGTTTCTCCTTATGCAGATTGGAATCAATAAAATATTTTCTCTTTCTGAAGAGAAAGTTGTTGATCGAAATTTCGTGAGAAGTTCCGCCTTCCCTACAACATTTTCTATGTGTTGTTTGCAGTTTAAATTGTTCGTAATTGCAATTCTTAAGTACGTACATGAATTTACACGCTTCAGATTTGACTGATTTATAGCGAAATCGAAGTTAACTGATTCCTTTTGGCACTCATATGGATGACCTCACACTTTTCATTATTTGATCAATTGCCAATATCTGCGCCATACAGATGTCTGTCCTAAATCGTTTTGCAATTTGTTTTGATCTTTGATGACTTTACCAGACGATAAACAACAACATCATCTGCAGACAACCTAAGACGGCTTCTCAGATTGTCTCTTAAATCTTTTATACAGATAAGGAGCAGCAGAGTGCCTATAACACTACCCTGGGGAAGCCAGAAATCACGTCTGTTTTACTCGATAACTTCCCGTCAGTTACTACGAACTGAGATCTTTCTGACAGTAGAATCACGTTACTACGAACTGAGATCTTTCTGACAGTAGAATCACATAACTGAGACGATATTCCATAAACACGCGATATGACTACAAGCCGCTTGTGAAGAAATCTGGAAACCTAGAAATAGGGAATCAATTTGAAATCCCTTGTCAGTAGCACTCAGCACTTGGTGGGAGTAAAGAGCTAGTTGTGTTTCACAAGAACGATATTTTCTAAATCCGTGTTAACTTTGTGTTATCTTCGAAGTAATTCACAATATCCTAACACAATAATTATTCCAAAATCCTGCTGCATATCGACGTTAATGATATGGGCCTGTAACTTAGTGGATTACTCCTACTGCTTTTCTTGTGTGATCTGTGCTACTTTACAGTGTTTGGAAACGTATCTTTCGAAGAGCGAGCAGTTGTTTATCATTGCTAAGTATGGACCTATTGCATCGGCATACTCTGAAAGGGACCTAATTGGTATAGACTCTAAAGCGGAAGACTTGCTTTTATTAAGAGATTAAAGTTGCTTCACTACTCCGAGGATATCTACTTCTAAGTGGCAACTGTTCTTGATTCGAATTCTGAAATATTTACTACGTTTTCTTTGGTGAAGAAATTTCGGAAAGCTGTGTTTAGTAACTGCTTTAGCAGCACTATCATCGATAGTATCTCAACTGTTATCGGACAGAGAAGGCATCGATTGTTTCTTGGCGCTGGAATACTTGACATATGAGCAGAATCTCTTTGGATTTTGTGCCAAGTTCCGAGGCAAAGTTCCGTTGTGGAAACTATTAGAAGCATCTGACATTGACGTCTGCGCCAATTTTCGAGCCTCTGTAAAAGATAGCCAAACTTGGTGATTTTGCGTTCGTTTACATATGGTATGGCATTTTTGTTTTTTTCTGCAACAGTGTTCTGACCCATTTTGGATACGAAGGGAGATGAGCTCCGTAGTTTTATTAATTTATTTGCTATAAATCTCTCAGCTACTGTCAACACTATTTCTTTGAATTCAAGCCACATTTGGTCTACACTTCCCGGTAAATTGTTAATATGGGAAGAGTGGAGATTGTCTCTCAGGAAGATGTGAAGTGAATCTTTAACTGCTATTTGTACAGGTGATTTTTTCATTTACTTTTCAAGGATTTGAGAGTTGCAATATTCAGTCTCGGTACGACAACCTGTGATAACCAATCCCTGTATCCGTTTTGATGTTCGTTAATAGCACAGGATTGTTTGTTTCTGAAAGGTCAAATGTGTTTCCACAACCATTTATTATTCGAGTGGGCTCATGAACTAATTGCTCGAAATAATTTTCAGAGAATGCGTTTAGCACAATTTCTGGTGATTTTTTATGCGTGCCTCCGGATTTAAACATGTTTTATCTTGTCTCCGATATCGATAGAGCTGTTTTCTCCACAAATGTTTAAATTAGGCACACAGTACATTCGTACTGTCGCTTTTTGTGGGAAGCGCGTTGAATACATTACTTTGTCTACGATTCATCGTTTAACAAATTTCTCTTGGTAATTCTTGAGCAAAATATTGTGCTTCAAAAGATTGAGTTACCACTCATTGTTATTCAGTACACACTCACCTCAGTACTGATGAAAAAAATAACCTCTCGAAGGGATTTCTGGTCCAGTATCATTACCATGTTCTGTTGAAACCAAACTCCGTTGTTCGTTAAACTCAAAATTAATTACGTGATACCACACAATGGTGACTGGTGAGCAGAAATTTATTGAAGGAATATCATTTACTGTTCGTACAAACCACGTTGATCATCATCAGTCCACCTTTCGTGGCTGAGCGATGGCCACGTCAAACTGCTGTGCGGAGGACCAAAGTTCGATTACAGCTACCGGCAGGGATTTATTGACGGTAGGAGGCCCGGAACGGGGTGCACTAAGCGTCGTCACGCCATTTGAGGTAATACTTGCATGAGAAATAGCGAGCCGAATCTCAAGGAAGTGGACAACGAATGGGAGAGCGTTGTGCTGACTCCATGTCGTCCGTACCGTATCCGAATGGCAGAGAATGACGCAGCACCCTGTGGGCACCGCGTGGTCCTCTGCGCCGTAAGGCGGGGACGCCAAAACTCCATTATCGGTCATGCAAGCATATCACAGAATCATTAGTAATATTACTAAAAGATTGTCACTGCGTGTCGGATTTTGCAGTAACATTCCTTTGTAATCATTCGTTTAGAACAGGGGCTCCCGAACCTTTCCTCTGACGGAACACTCTGAGAATCCTGGTGTTCCGATAGAACTTCTTGTTCATTTTGAAGGTGAATAAAACTTTTAAAAATGGAAAAAAACTTGTGTTATTCCGTGAGTACTTCAATTTTATATCATAACAAATAACACAGAAATCTTTATAAAGATAAAAATAATGGCTACCGTAAAAATGCAAAAAAGTGCTATGGTATTAAAAGTTTTTGTGGATCACTTATTCACTTGCCGCGGAATACCAGTGTTCCGAAGAACACAGATTGTGAAACCCTGATTTAGAGACTAACATTCTGCAACACTTTACCTCTCTCACTCCATTGGTGCTCTCTGTCAGTAAAACGTACTATCTGTCATATACGAGAACAAGTGTGGCAGCTGTTAAAACACCTTAAGTTCGTAGTTCTTATTAACCGCAATACAGCAACCGAGCGACGTGACATAACGGTTAAGACACTGGACTCACATTTGGGAGCTGTGGAGTTCGAATCCAGACTGACAATTCTCCTTTAGTTTTCCTTTAGTTGCCCTAAATCAATTACGACAAATGACGAGGTACATGAAATGTGTTGGCCATTGCGAATGTGAGCAACCTTCGGCTGCATTATGAATGAAGACATTGAAAATCTTTGCCAGATCGGGATTCGAGCCTGAATTTCGCGCTTGATCGGGTTCGAGTCCCTCATCGGCACACATTTTCAGTGTCGTCATTCCATTATACAGCCGAAGGTTGTCTACATTCTCAACTCGCATACATTTCATATACTTCATAATAGCTGTAGTCGCCGCAGTGCCTGTTCCTTGGGACATGCTTTCACTGCAACATTGTATGTAATGCCTCTGAAAAACACACAGCCGATTTATTCCTCCATCCGAAATGGTACTTTATCCACCCTCGTGTTCAGCCTCTAGTTATTTCGTCGTCGTCAAAGCGTTGAACCATAAGCTTCTCTTCGTTTCTTCTTAACGTAGCGGAGTATCTTCTTTTAATAAGTTTCATTACTTCATCGGTATTAATTCGGGGTAAATTGGTGGAATTACTTTAGTCTTTCAGACAACATACCTTGTTTATTTTGCGACTGGTAAAATTTCGGTTTAGAATCTTCTGTAGAATTCAATGAAAAATTTACTCTGCCAGGCCTAAAACATTTCGTAACCTTATTTATGAATGAATGAAAGCGGCGTTTTTCCACTTCTGCTGTAATTTTATTATTGTTGCACAACCAGTGTATTACCACTATGAAACGGGTACGCAGCGTTTGAATGCAAAATTGGCTTAGATATATTTACCGAGGAAAACGGTATCATAATTATAAAAATTCTAAAATTTTCCTTTTCTGTACGTCGGATAGTTTTGTCTTGGAAATAGCTGTTGTTTATGGTTTGACAAATAGCTGATGCACTTTACACTTTTGTGTATACTTAAGGGTATGGCCAAAGAGAAAAACATGCCTATAAAAATAAAATTATTAAAAACATATGGGGCAGCAAAATGTGAAATTCGCAGATTTAAAAATTTCCCTTTTCTTTGATTTCTGTCAATATATTCAACATGACTTGCAATTTTTAATAGTGAGAACTTTATATCGACACCGTCATTGTTGTATTAGTCTATTATGTTAGCTTACCGTGAAGTAATAATTCGTGCAGTTGTCTATAGACATACTTCAACGCAGAATAAAGAACTAACACATGCGACAAAAAAGGGCAGCAATAGTGTTGAGTAAATGTATTAGTACGTTTCTTTGATTCAAAGAATCCCCGATGACAGTAATTCTAATATGTACGTACTCAGTTTTAAACAGTGGATAAGAAGAACATTCTTCTTGTATCTGGAAAAGAATCTTATTCAGATTAAACAGATAACAAGAGAATAAGAAGCGCTTTATTTGTAGATGATGTATACAGCAACTGAAAGGTATCCACAGACTGCAAATTGTATTCAGTTCATTTGATGTAACAGATGATGATGGATGGAGCTACGCCCAGATTATGAAATGGCGCACTTGTGGCAGCGGTGCTTGGCTGTTCAGCGTTCAGTCTCCGGTCATCATCTCCATGAACTCTGAAACACAGAAAATATCTGGGTCACGACATGTGTTCATTGCAGTTAACCTATCTTTGCAACCTCTCTATACAGAGGGTGTACACAATTTACGATCATTGTTTCCAGCATGATAACTTGGACGTTACTCCATCTACCTTTGAAACATACTAACTGCAGGTCACACTCGATCGGATAGCTCACGTCACCTGCAAGTCGTTAGCTTTACGCCCTACACACTTAAACAAATTACACTTACAGGTGCACAGACCATCATATTTTTTGTCTTGAGCGTATTACTTTCGGATGAAATTATGTAAAGATCCCATTACCGGTTCTGACCAAGATTTTCGAAAGGTTTGCGTTGGTAATAACGCATATACCAGAACCGGAAATTCTCCCCGAAATACTCCAAATTGGACTTACTCGGCCCAACTACCATTTCGTCTGGTGTTTAGATTTAAAGACTCACTCTTACTCTTAGTTTACAGTGCATCAGAATTCAGAGGGCCCGCGACACCTTAGGGATAGAGACGGAAAAATGTACAGTTAAGTAATATTGTGTAAATGGAGACCTACTGAAGAATAAAACAGTTCGCTTGTACTCATCATTTGACTAGCTGTTGGATAAGCCACGACACAGTTCAGGAGCAGCCTTAGCTTTCTTGTAATAATTACCGATCTGGTAAACAGAAAGGAACACTTTTTCTTCTTAAGTGTCGATTTTACTCCGAAACGAACAATATGACAAAATGCATTAGCGAGTTACTTAGTAGTGTTGTTACCAATTTTCTAAGCCCCGTAAACTGTGTCTACAGTACTGTCGCTGACGAATACAACGTTTTGCAAACACTCAAGAACTTCTTAAAGGCTGAGTTGCTATTTGCTGAAGAAGCACGTCTGGATTTGGTAACTGACGTATTGTAGTGATAACACTTGAATCATCTGACGCAACTGAGGTAGTGTCTGTCGTGGTCAATACCACATCTTAAAGGAAACGGTTTTTGGTCTCTAATTCGCTCACACAGGGGCTGCAAGTAGGTGAAATATATCATTCCACAAGGTGCAAGAGATTGTGGATGTTGTTGGGGGAAGGAAAAAAACTGACTATTGATTATGTAGTATATCAATTTTCATGGGGTTTTCGACTTGATTTTTACATTCCAGTTTCTGTTGGAAGAAAATATCATTGTCTTATCTCAAACTTTGTGTTGGCCCTCTGGCATGTTGTCGCATCTCCCTACATAGTATCCGCAGCTGTTTCGCCCGAATGCGGATATTTTCGAAAGTCGATTTCTCATTGCGTTCGAAAATGCTTATCTTGTTGACAGGGTGCGTATCCATGACATGACCTAGTTTCGCGGTGAAAGGCGAAGTTGTTTCGAGTTTTCGTGACAGATGGCTGACTTCGGTTTTAAAATAATTTGTTTCTGGTCAAGGAGAGGGATTTTTTTGGGGGGGTGGGGGTGGGGGGTGGAGGGTACGGGCCCTTTCTTCCATCTGGGTATGTACGCTCTAGATGTCACTCATGTCCCATCGCTCATTCGTCTCTTTTCGCGTACAAAAGAAGTGGTTTGTAGTAGCATCGAAACATGAGGAGGTGAAACACCAGCAGTACACCGAAAAAAAAATAAACATCGCGATTGAAGGGCCAAACTAATTTTATGGCAGCTAAATCGAGCAGTTCGCTGTTGGCTGATAAGTGGTACATTTGGATCCAGGAGGTACAGGTGACGATTCTCTCTGATATGACGGGTCTAATTTACGATGAGTATTTAGAAACAGTAAATACGAAAGTATTCTGTGAGAACTTGTAATGTCTTGCTTTTTCAAAATGAGTCCTGGCTTGCCGAAATCTATATTGGTTGGATCATTTGAATATCAGTTTTTCCCACACAGTGCAATATCCCGGAGCACAGAGCGACAGGAATGTTGTATGCGGGATGACGAGAAAGTTCCTTGTACGCATCAGCGTTTGTGTACGGTGGGATGGACCGAAATGGAATCCATCTTTGGAGTGCCCCCTTTCTTTTGTGAGAAACGGTGGACGCATTCTCTACAGGAACAACCCCGGACGTTTTATCTCGCATCCTGGCAGAGGGTTCCGGAGAGAGCGGACGCTACTGCAACGGCATCTCGCGAAGTGTTGTCGCCGCCCAAGCGTGAAAGGCTGTCGACATACCGTACGAGCAGAGACTGCGGTGGTGCGACTATGAAAGCACTACGAGTAAGAGAAACTAGGGGACGATAACAGACGTCATTATTTACATCGCAGCTTGTAATATTTTTAAAAATTATCGTTCACAATGAGGAGCGGAATGTTAGTACAGTTTCGACAAGCTGAATGGATAAATTAGTCTTAGCTCAGCATCGTAGCCAACACCCAAATCTCCAGATGTCAGACACTCAGATCCGTACCAAACGTTATATGTCGAGAGAGTATGAACCAAAACACCGATCTAGTTAGTTTTATATGCTGTTGTCCAGTTGAACATGCGTGAACGGTAATTAAAAGTATCACCAAAGGTATGTGGCACAGGAAAAGCTTATCTGTGAAGGAAAAGTTTGTCTGTGTGTAATTGTATCGCAGGTCTCGCATTCGGTCGTCGTAGCAAAGTTTCTACGTTCATACCCCACCGATGACAAGTTTTTTTTATTATTATTGTTTACACGTGAAGCTGTTGTATGGGTGAAAATTTTCCTGACATGTAGAAGGACTTTTCGGAGTTTGTAATATCCTTTCGGCAGTCTGCTCTCCATTCGTTAGTTGCACATTATATACTTATTATTGATATTATTATTTTATTATTGATTATAATTGTTACTTTTATTTCCGCACGTTTGATGCAATTGTTCGTAGCGTAAAAAAATTGTAATCATTGAGATTTGAAACCGGGTCCCTCGATATGTGACAACTTCCCCACGGACGCGACATGTTTCATTTACCCCCAGTTATCCTTTTGATGTTGCTCTGGTGTTGCTTTTAATTAAAGTTTACGCTCGTTCTGCTGGACTACAGCATATAGTACGAAATAAATCGGTGTTTTGGTTCATACTCTGTCGACATACAACTTTTGGTACCGATCTGACATCTGGAGGTTTGGGTGTAAGCATCACCTTCCTGTTTCACATCATATACAGCGTCGGTGACGAGGGTTCAGATAGTGCCGCAAAGTATGCCAATTGAGCTCTTATACAAATTGAAACGTTGTGTGGAGTGGTAAAATATTGTGGAAAACCGTAGTAACCATTTCTTAAACCTTTTGTCTTGGACGAGGCCGCTCGAGTGGGCGAGTTTGCGAGTTGTTGCAGGGAGAGGGGGGGGGGGGGGGGCGGGCGCAGACGAGTTTTATGTATCCGTTCGGCCATTCATATTTTGATGTACATCGGACTCTTAACTCATTTCCTGTCTATGTCGAAGTGTTTCCTTAAGCGATACAAGACTATTTCCTTCACAAAACACTCTCTTCTTTATTTTTTTTTATCTCCCGGGATATTTGTGTTTATACAGGAGTATAATATCAAGATTTATTGTATCACAAGCATGTCATGCCTAATTTTTATCGTCATTTGGGAAATTAATCTTTCTTTAGGAATCTTGAAACGGTGCGCAAAACGTTTCGTCTTTATTGATTATCTAATATTAGATATCGATTTGTTCTGTAGTTGGGAGGTCTGGTATAGGGTCCAGTCAGCCTTATTGAGGTCAGATGACAAGCTGCTTGAATAAAGAAACAGCGGCACCGTTAGGATTCACGCTGGTCACATGTCCCACAATCAAAATTAATTCCTCGTACTGTCTTGTAGGCAGCAGTCCGAACAGGTGTAAGGCCTAATCCATTAGTGGTGTTTACTTTTTAATTAATTCACAATCTTGGTCACCTTTTTTCTCCATCAGGTTCCCGACTGGTTTGTTGCATCCCGTTAGGAATTCTCTTGTGCCAGCCTTTTCATCTCAGAGTACCATTAGCGCTCCGTATCCTGAATTAATTTTTTAGGTATATTCCAGTCTCGGTCTTACCCCATATTTTTTCCTCTACAGCTCCCTCGAGTACATCAAGATATTCCTGCTTCCTAACACATGTCCTACCATCACGTCCCTTCTCCGTGTCAGTCCTTTTCAGACATTTCTGTCTCCGCCGATATTGCAAAGAACTTCTTCATTTCTTATCTTATCAGTCCCCCCATATTTAATATTCCTCTACAGCACAACATCTCAAAGATTTCGATTCTCTTCTTTTTCCTTTTTAATTTGCCAATAAATGAAATACTAATTAATTGAAATGAAATCCAGACTGTAAAATCTTTATTTTATTGAAATACGAAAGCCAATTTTCTCTTCCCAAAGTGAAAGCAACCTTCCCACTTGACATCTGTTTCCTTTACTATTTCTCCTAGGCACTCAGCTCTCGTTTTTAACTGTAAGTAGCGTCCGACAGAACCTTGTAAATCCAAGGCCATAAAAGAACACAGATCCTTACTTGTCGATAACTGTGACACCTTTTTATGTGTCATTTCGGTTTTTATAAGCTTTTCTCGTTTAATCCATGATCTGTTTTTCCAGAAGGTATATTAATTTGATACATTCGTTTCAGGGATACTAATTGAAAGTGTGTGATGTCCCGAGACTCTAAACAATGTATTTGTCTTCTGCTAGTAGAGTTATAACATCTGAGACTTCCGACCAGACCTCAAGACCGAAATCGAAATTTCATTCTACTGATACCTTCACCTGCTTTCTAATATCTCGCATAGCCTCTCTTGCGTTCCTGGCAACATAAACTACTCGAAAACAAAGTTCAGTATTCGAGCTAGATATGGCATTTCTAAATGTCAAAAGTTTATAACCTTATTCCTTTAGTTTCATACCAGTAATGAGCCATGCATACACCAAAATTTGGTTAAAATTACTTGAGGCGTCCCTCAGTTTTGATTCTGTGTCACACCTTATCATGCTTATCCTCAGCCACAGGGCTACTAACAATGTCGTATTGTAACAGTAATTTTTTCCCTGACAGCAAGTGATATGTGTGACAAGTTTTCTAGAAACTGCTTTAGGGGTTACAGACATATGCTAGTACGCCATTATCTGTGCACCATAACCCCTTGTGATGCTACGTGATTGTGACTCTCACCAAAGAGCCTAGTGACCCAGACAACCTTGCATTCGTTACTAATTTTTAGCGAATATCTGTAGCGGAACGTGAGATCAATTTTTTCCATTCGCATGTTGTACTCCGCTACCGCCAAAGACTTGTTGAGGTCTTCATTGTTTTCACCCAAAAATTTCTTTAGGTTCGGGAATAAGTCAGAATCACATGGTACCAAGTCAGGGATTTATGCCGGATGTCAAGAAATTTCCCGTTTAAGACGCTGAAGTTCTTGCTGTGTTCATGCTGATGCAAGAGGCCGCGCATTGTCTTGGATCAAAAACTCCCTTGACGACAACATTGTACGTCACTCCCTAGTAAGATGTGTGGAATGTTGTCCGCAAAGGTGTTCAGATAGTTCAGATGGCTCTGTGCACTACGGGACTTAACTTCTGAGGTCATCAGTCCGCTAGAACTTAGAACTACTTAAACCTAATTAACCTAAGGACATCACACACATCCATGCCCGAGGCAGGATTCGAACCTGCGACCGTAGCGGTCGCGCGGCAAAGGTGTTTTTATTCATGAGAATGCGCGGCATCATGCATCAGTACGAACACAGCAAGAAGTTCAGCATCTTAAGTAGGAAATTTTTGAACAGTCTGCGTACAGCCGTGACTTGGCACCAAGTGATTTTCACTTATTCCCGAATGTGAAGGAATTTTTGAGTGGAAGACAGTTCACAAGCGATGAAGACCTCAAACAAGTAGTGATATCCGACCTCAAATCTTTGTGGTGAGGAGTGGAACATGGGAACGGTAAATTTCGTGTTTATTTAGTCGAGCCAAAACGTTCTTTACTTTTTGAACGACCCTCATACAGTCAGTGATTTTTTTATCAAATATTCAGGATTTGTTACAATTATTAGCGTAAACGCGTATAGTTGAAAGTACAAGATATCAGAGGCAATAAAGTCTCAGGGAACATAGGTCCGCAAATGAAACTTTTGCGACAATATTACGGCATTGTGGTTACCACTGACTTGATTCTGTGTAAACATCATCGCATTTAAGAAAAGGTAACAATAATGTAAAATATCAAAAAAAGTTATTAGAGATACTTTGCTAGAAATGCAGGTGTTTTGAATGAACACGACAACAGTTAAATGACCTTTCTCGTTCTTAAAGGTGTACAACGTGCTGTGCTTCTTCCCGGATAAAGGCCTGTAACCGTCGCCGAAATAAGTTTTGAATCGTTTCTGCTGTGTCGTCCGAACAAGGCATAGCCAGGGCAAAAGAACCACAGGCGCAAAGATGCGAGCTGCTGCCAGTGCCATAGAGACTCACCGCTTGGCCGAGTTCCACCAGCGCCACGGGCGGCGCTGACGATGAAGATATTCACTTCGCCTCGGCCAATTGCCGGCCGAGTACAATATGCTCATGATCGGACAACAGACAGAAGTCTACTCGGACGATAGAAGAGGAGCTCTCGCCCACCTGGCTATAGATCATCGTCCAGGGCTGACTTAGACAGCGAACTTTGTTTCGTGAACTCTTAAAACTGTTGTTAATTGCATTTGGTATTCACTGTGAAGTTGCATTTAGCCATTGAGGGATTTTTTGTGTTATATTAATTGCGGTGCTGCAAGTCACAGATATAAGTAAATATTTTAACTCATTTGTGTGACTTCGTTACTAATTTGTTGGAGTGTCGTAGAAACTTCGTTCTCCTATCCAGTTACCGGACCCTGGGGCATAGCTGTGTAATAGTGGCAGGGGGAAATCGTGTTAGTGGTGTGCTGCACCAGAAGCCGTTCCACGAACTCACAAACTCGGCCTACCATAACAACAGTGGCAACTCAGTCTCCCCAGTAGTAGCGACTAGGGTGTACAAAAGCTTCAGACACGCCGGGACCATTTCGAAATTCTTGACAAATATCAACAAGTTTATGTTCCATTTGTTCAACCGTGTTAACTGGAATGGTGTACACATCTAAGGTGGCCCAAATAGAGAAATCGATGGGGTTCAGATCAGGTGATGTTGGAGGCTACGGCACAAGTCGTCCTCGCCAAATCCATCTGTGGCCATATCAGCGCGTTAGATATCGTCTCACCACAGAAGCAAAGTGTGGCAGTGATCCATCATGCACGTACAAAATCCTCTGGTGTAGCTTTAAGGGAACATCCTCAATCAATCTTGCAAGATGAACAGAAACCGATTTGCTAGCCACGTAGCACGACTAGCTACACGTTCAATGAGAAACGTCGCTGACGAGGCTCACGCACAGCCTGTGGGTTGGAGGCTAGATGACTTCAAACGTGAATAATAATTAAACACAGAATTACGATTGAACCGTGCTACACCTGTAAATAAAATGTTGTTGTCAAAGGGTAGGGTTGCCTACAGCTTGTTGTTGTATCCACTGACAGATCAATAGTCTAGGACCAAAGTCCGCCTCAAAAAGACACTGAACTCGTTGGCGGTGGTACGGCTGCATTGCACTGCGATGCATCGTTCACCAAACACTACTGTGGTTCATTCCAGGAATTTATGTGGCAAGTCTCCTTGCGAGATTCCTGGACAGTGTTCAATTGTTTCCAGCACCACATATTCAAGCATAGGTGTAATAAGTACAGGCCTATCCGCTCCTGCAGTATGTGCAAACCTCACAGTTTCTCGGAGGCACTGATGAACATTTGTAAACGTTCGACTCTCGAGGTCCCTTCGGGCAGAGTATGTTTCTTGGTACAAAAAAATCAAAATTTCTCTGAGCACTATGGGATTAACTTCTGAGGACATAAGTCCCCTAGAACTTAGAACTACTTAATCTAACTAACCTAAGGCCACCACACACATCCATGCCCGAGGCAGGATTCGAACCTGCGACAGTAGCGGTCGCGCGGTTCCAGAGAATAGCGCCTAGAACCGCTCGGCTACCGCGGCCAGCTTCTTGGTACAAGCGTGCAGCCTCTCGTGCATTGTCGTTAGCACTACCATACATGAAACGCATATCCGCATACTCCTCGTTACTGTCATGTTTCATGTCACCACCCACGCTCCTATAACAACTGACATGAGTGGCGCTCTGACAGTGTAGTGTATTGTCTAGTCCATTCTGTCCGCAGCTCGTGGTCGTGCGGTAGCGTTCTCGCTTCCCGCGCGCGGGTTCCCGGGTTCGATTCCCGGCGGGGTCAGCGATTTTCTTTGCCTCGTGATGACTGGGTGTTGTGTGCTGTCCATAGGTTAGTTAGGTTTAAGTAGTTCTGAGTTATAAGGGACTGATGACCTCAGATGTTAAGTCCCATAGTGCTCAGAGCCAGCCATTTCTAATCCATTCTGTTTACAACTCCACAGGCCGAAAATATAAATAAAGACCACACCACGGACCGGCACGCGGTGTTTACACAGAACCACGTTAGAAGTAGCTGGCAACCAAAAAGTCGCGCGTTTGCGAACCTACGTTTACTGAGACTGTTTTGCTTCTACTATCGTGCACTTTCAACTGTACGCATTTACATAATTAATTATGATACACCCTGTATAGATACACAATATTTCTTTTTGTGGCTTACATATGTGGATTCAGTATTTTGAGTCATGGAAGACTGTTCAAATGTGTGTGAATTCCTAAGGGACCAACCTGCAAAGGTCATAGGTCCCTAGACTTACACACTACTTAAACTATCTTAATCTAACTTATGCTAAGAACAACATCCACACCCATGCCCGAGGAAGGACTCGAACCTCCGGCGGGAGGGGCCGCGTAGTCTGTGACATAACGCCTCAAACCGCGCGGCCACTCCACGTGGCCATCGAAGACTACAAAATATATACATGTCTCCTGAGTAGACGGCATTAATACAAATGAATGAAGAATTTTCCAAGCGTATGTGCAAGTTATGATTTGTTACCGTTCTTGTTATTGGAACAGAGCTTGCAAATTACCTGAAAAATGAAATAACCGATCTAATTACTATAGCGAAAATTTTAACTTTCAGATCTGCAGCTACCACAAGAAAAGATAAAAAAATTTAGTTTTCTCTCGAATGCTCACCTAACACAGTGTTCACAGTGTTTCGACAGCAGACGCTTTGGACAAGGTAGTATGAATGGTTCAAATGGCTCTGAGCACTATGGGACTTAACATATGTGGTCATCAGTCCCCTAGAACTTAGAACTACTTACACCTAACTAACCTAAGGATATCACACACATCCATGCCCGAGGCAGGATTCGAACCTGCAACCGTAGCAGTCGCGCTAGTATGAATGTTTTGTTGTAAACGTTTGATTATCTGCCTTGTCTGTAACATACGTGTAACTCAGTGGCACAGTGCGAAAGTGAAGGAAGGATTTACCTTCCGGCGAGTAGGAGCTTATTGGAGACGGAGACCTTGTTCATATTGGAGAAGGGAATGTATCCTCCTTTTCAAAGATTATGTCCCGAAGTTTGCTTTGAGCGATTTAGGGAAATAACGATAAACCCAAGTCTGTATGTCGGACAGGAACTTGAAGCGCCGTCCTCGTAGATGCAGATCCGGAATCTTGCCACTGCCCTGGCTACTTCGCTCTGTACAAGTGCCCAAGTGTCAGACCGCAATTCCGAATGTTCGTAATTCCAACTCACAGCTTCTTTGAACTTTTACAACGTTTTCTTAACACTATGTGATCAAAAGTATCCGAATATCCCCAAAAACATACGTTTCTCATGTTAGGTGCATTGTGTTGCCACCTACTGCCAGGTACTCGATATCAGCGAACTCAGTAGTCATTAGACGTCGTGGGAGAGTAGAATGGGGCGCTCTGCGGAACTCACGGACTTCGAACGTGGTGAGGTGATTGGGTGTCACTTGTGTCATGCGTCTGTACGTGAGATTTACACACTCCTAAACATCCCTAGGTCCACTGTTTTCGATTTGATACTGAAGTGGAAACGTGAAGTGACACGTACAACACAAAAGCGTACAGGTCGACCTCGTCTGTTGACTGACAGACATCGCCGACAGTTGAAGAGGGTCGTAATGTGTAATAGGCAGACATCTATCCAGACTATCACACAGGAATTCCAAACTGCATCAGAATCCACTGCAAGTACTATGACAGGCGGGACGTGAGAAAACTTTGTTATTATGTTCCAAAGATGAACCAACACGCAATTAATCAGGTTTCGTCCCATCAATTTATGATTGTTTCTGCAATAATCCCGACATCTTTCTGAGCACAAGTCAGTTTCAGTGCTGTATAGCTATCTTGTCGTTGTGGTCTCCAGTCCGAAGACACGTTTAATGCAACTCTCCATGCAAGTGTGCCCTACGAAAATCTCTTTATCGCTGCATAATTAATACAATCGCCTTACTGTAGTCAGACTTACTATCCATCTAAAGTTTTTACCCTTCACTCACTTCCCTCCACTGGGAAATTAACAATTCCTATATGCCACAGGTTGTATCTCATCGATCTCTTGTTTATTCTAAATTCGTTGCAGTGTCTGTTCACCTTAATCGTCATTTTAATTGTCAGTATTCGTTTGCACAACCCTATTTCAAAACCTCTGCTTGGCTCTTACGAACTATGGACTCTGCCACGGTGAGGTGGCTTGCGTGCCCCAGCTATACAGATAGCCGTAGCATAGGTACAACCATGTGTGTGTGGAGGAGCCAGATTAACATATGATTCCTGCCCCACAGCCTTTTCAGCAGTTGCAGCGGCATCTGTCTGGGTGACTGATTTGAGCTGGCAACAGTAG
Source organism: Schistocerca nitens (assembly GCF_023898315.1). Taxonomy (NCBI): domain Eukaryota; kingdom Metazoa; phylum Arthropoda; class Insecta; order Orthoptera; family Acrididae; genus Schistocerca; species Schistocerca nitens. The sequence continues at coordinate 50,540,912 of NC_064617.1, forward strand.
CCAGACAAGACTGCCTTACTATGTTGGTAATGCAAACAGTTGAAAGCAAGGGGAATTTACGGTGTAATTTTTATCGAGGACCTGCAGCTCCACTGTATGCTGCGATGACGATAGACTACTCTTGTTTAAAATAGTCCTGAATTCCCGTCTCCGCGACGGATCTACTCAGGAAAGTGCTGTCATCAGAAAACGAAGGGAAATTTTGGCTGCCGGCCAGAGTGGCCGAGCGGTTCTAGGCGCTACAGTCTGGAACTGCGCGACCGCTACGGTCGCAGGTTCGAATCCTGCCTCGGGCATGGATGTGTGTGACGTCCTTAGGTTAGTTAGGTTTAAGTAGTTCTAAGTTCTAGGGGACTGATGACCTCAGAAGTTAAGTCCCATAGTGCTCAGAGCCATTTGAACCAGCCAAGTTTGGCCTACACCATATTAATTGAGATGTTCATATCATTTTGTTCAACTCGGTACCATTCTACGGCAGAAACAGTAGATGCGGCAGCCTTACCGTCGAAGTCCACGGTGCCGGAGCCATCAGTGTCGATCTCAGCGATCATCTCGTCGAGCTGGTCCGGCGTTAACTGGTCGTCTAGCGCCGCCAAGATCTCGCGCAGACTCGATGTTGGGATGTAACCGTTGCCTGCCACAAACAAGGCATGAATCATCTATCTGTCAGCTTGGAGACTAAACAGATTCGAAATTACATTTCTGTTCTACTTGTCTAATGGAAAATAAGCCTGCTGAAAGGCTTTCGCAGTCTCATATTCACGTCTTATTTAGTAATAATGGACCGAATGTTGCCTTTGTTTAGCAAAGATTATGAAACAACATTCTGTCTACTTGATTTCTTCTACCTACCAGTCAGCATGGTTCAACAGATATCCGTTAGAAGGAAAGCTGTAATGATTCGTCGTTATATTAAATAAACATTGGAAGTCATTTTTTCCGTTCTACGTCGTTCCTTAGTTGCTTCAAAATTCATAGAGGTCTTAGCAACCAAATGAAAAGCAGTTTCTTTCTTTCCATACGCGTTTCGCTTCTTTTATTTATAAAGCAACTTCTTTGGCCTGTAATACGTGTTTCTTTTAACATATATAATAAATTTAGTATGTAGTAGCCCCCCCCCCCCCCCCCCCACAATGAACCATCGATCTTGCTGTTGATGGGGGCCTTGCATGCCTCAGCGATACAGATAGCCATACCGTAGGTGCAACCACAACGGAGGGGTATGTGTTGAGAGGCCAGACAAACATGTGGTTCCTAAAGAGGGCTTTCTCAGTAGTTGCAGGAGCAACAGTGTGGATGAATGACTGACCTGGCCTTGTAACATTAACCAAAGTGGCCTTGCTGTGCTGGTACTGCGAACGGCTGAAAGCAAGGGGGAACTACAGCCGTAATTTTTCCCGAGGGCATGCAGCTTTCCTGTATGGTTAAATGATGATGGCGTCCTCTTGGGTAAAATACTACGGAGGTAAAATAGTCCCCCATTCGGATTTCGGGGTGGGGACGACTTAGGAGGACGTCGTTATCAGGAGAAAGAAAACTGGTATTCTACGGATCGGAGCGTGGAGTGTCAGATCCCTTAATTGGGCAGATAGGTTGGAAAATTTAAAAAGGGAAATGGATAGGTTGAAGTTAGATATAATGGGAACTAACGAAGTTCGGTGACAGGAGGAACGAGACTTCTGGTCGGGGCCATAAATGTAAAATCAAATTAAACAGGAGTAGATTTAATAATGAATAAAAAAATAGGAGCGCGAGTCAGCTACTACGAACTGCATAGTGAACGCATTATTGTAGCCAAGACAGACACGAAGCCCGTGCCTACTACATTAGTACAAGTTTATATGCCAAGTAGATCCGTAGATGACGAAGAAATTGAAGAAATGTATGATGCGATAAAAGAAATTATTCACGTAATGAAGGGAGACGAAAATTTAATAATCATGGGGGACTGGAATTCGATAGTAGCAAAAGGAAGAGAAGGAAATTTAGTAGGTGAATATGGATTGGGGGTAAGAAATGAAAGAGGAAGCCACCTGGTAAAATTCAGCACAGAGAATAACTTAATCATAGCTAACACTTGGTTTAAGAATCATGAAAGAAGGTTGTGTAAGTGAAAGAGGCCTGGAGATACTGGAAGGCTTCAAATAGATTATATAATGCCATGACAGAGATTTAGGAACCAGGTTTTAAAGTGTAAGTCATTTCCAGGGGCAGATGTGGACTCTAACCATAATCTATTGGTTATGAACTGTAGACTAAAACTGAAGAAACGGCATAAAGATGGGAATTTAAGGAGATGGGACCTGGATAAACTGAAAGAACTAGAGGTTGTAGAGAATTTCAGAGAGGGCGTTAGGGAACGATTGACAGGAACAGGGGAAAGAAATACAGTAGGAGAAGTATGGAAATGGAAATGAGTATTTGGCGTCATTGGCCAGGAGGCCCCTTACGGGGCAGGTCCAGCCGCCGTGGTGCAGGTCTTATTACATTCGACGCCACATTCGGCGACCTGCGCGCCGGATGGGGATGAAATTATGATGAAAACAACACAACACTTAGTCCCAGAGTGGAGAAAATCCCCGACCTAGCCGGGAATCGAACCAGAGCCCCTTAGGACGGAAGTCCGTCACGCTGACATATCGGGGCGGACACTTTGAGAGATGAAATAGTGAAGGCAGCCGAGGATCAAGTAGGTAAAAAGACGAGGGCTAGTAGTAATCCTTGCGTAACAAAAGAAATATTTTATTTAATTGAGGAAAGGAGAAAATATAAGAATACAGTAAATGAAGCAGGCAAAAAGGAATATAAAAGTCTCAAAAATGAGATCGGCAGGAAGTGCAAAATGGATATCCAGGAATGGTTAGAGGACAAGTGTAAGGATGTAGAGGCATGTCTCACTAGGGGTAAGATAGATACTGCTTCCAGGAAAATTAAAGAGACCTTTGGAGAAAACAGAACCACTTCTATGAATATCAAGAGCTCAGATGGGAAACCATTATGAAATGGGAGATATGACACTGAGTGAAGAATTTGACAGAGCACTGGAAGACCTAAGTCGAAACAAGTCCCCGTGAGTAGACAACATTCCATTAGAACTACTGACAGCCTTGGGAGAGCCAGCCTCAACAAAACTCTACCATCTAGTGAGCAAGATGTATGAGACAGGCGAAATATCCTCAAACTTCAAGAAGAATATAATAATTCCAGTCCCAAAGAAAGCAGGTGTTGACAGGTGTGAAAATTACCGGACTGACAGCTTAATAAGTCACGACTGCAAAATACTGACGCGAATTCTTTACAAACGAATGGAAAAATTGGTAGAAGCCGACCATGGGGAAAAATGGTTCAAATGGCTCTGAGCACTATGGGACTTAACATCTATGGTCATCAGTCCCCTAGAACTTAGAACTACTTAAACCTAACTAACCTAAGGACAGCACACAACACCCAGCCATCACGAGGCAGAGAAAATCCCTGACCCCGCCGGGAATCCAACCCGGGAACCCGGGCGTGGGAAGCGAGAACGCTACCGCACGACCACGAGATGCGGGCGACCATGGGGAAGATCAGTTCGGAATCCGTAGAAATGGTGGATCGCATGAGGCAGTACTGACCCTAGACTTCTCTTAGAAAATAGATTAAGGAAAGCCAAACATACGTTTCTAGCATTTGTAAACCTAGCGAACGCTTTTGACTATCTTGACTGGAATACTATCTTTCAAATTCTGAAGGTGGCCAGGGTCAAAGGCTGTTTACAATTTGTACAGAAACCAGATGGCAGTTATAAGAGTCGAGGGGCATGAAAAGGATGCAGTGAAGGCAACAAATGAAAAATATGGAGCAGGAATTATAATCCATGGAGAAGAAATAAAAACATGCCGATGACGTAATTCTGTCAGAGACAGCAAACGACCTGGAAGAGCAGTAGAACAGAATGGACATTGTCTTCAAAGGACGATATAAGATGAACACTAACAAAAGCAAAACGAGGATAATAAAATGTAGTCAAATTAAATCAGGTGATGCTAAGGAAATTAGATTAGGAAATGAGACACTTAAAGTAGTAAAGGAGTTTTGATATTTGGGAAGCAAAATAACTGATGATGGTCGATGTAGAGAGGATATAAAATGTAAACTGGCAATGGCAAGCAAATCGTTTCTGAAGAAGAGAAATTTGTTAACATCGAGTATAGATTTAAGTGTCAGGTAGTCCTTCTGAAAGTATTTGTATGGAGTGTATCCACGAATGGAAGTGAAACGTGGACGATAAATAGTTTAGACAAGAAGAGAATAGAAGCTCTCGAAATGTGGTGCTACAGAAGAATGCTGAAGATTAGATGGGTAGATCACATAACTAATGAGGTATAGAATAGAATTGGGGAGAAGAGAAATTTGTGGCTCAACTTGACTAGAACAAGGGATCAGTTGGTAGGACATGTTCTGAGGCATCAAGGGATCACCAATTTAGTATTGGAGAGCAGCGTGGAGGGTAAAAATCGTAGAGGGAGACCAAGAGATGATTACACTAAGCAGATTTCCGTGAGCTATATCGTAAGTACCACCAAACGATAATTTAACCTCATGAAACTGGTGCTACAAAAGTTGTTTTCAATCTGAAAAATAAGAGAAAACGTAACATAGCAACAGTTTTGTAACTACTACATAATAAATGTATTGTACACATTAAAAAAAAATATTTACGAGAGGCCACTGAAGATGCTTCATTACAAAAGAAGCGAAATGCAATCGGTAAACCACCAACTGCCTTTCATTTAGTTGCAAAGACGGAACATACTTCCATGAAATATCGGATGGTTCATAATACACTGTAACCCTGAAAGTGCTTCAGTGTACCTTTTTATGCTACGTGCAAATGTTTTCCAGTTGTTACCTATGGAGAGGAGCTACCTTTTACTGTCTTCAAAGTGCACTGCGTGTTTATTTTGATCCTTAGGCTGATACTTAATGTCCATATGGGAATTATTTCTCAGTTCATACACGAACATCTATGCGGAGAATCATCTCGATTTACATTACCTGTTCCTTGAGAGATCGAATACAATATAACATTTAGATTTTGTTCTCAGTTGTCATAAAAGAAAATCAGTAGTACTGACTGTAGAATTTGAAGGATGTATATAACAAAATATAAAGCACAATATAAGACACAAGCAGCTGTGGATAATTGATTATCACAAAGGACTTACACTTTATCTCTATAGATTAGAAAATATCACAAAAAACTACTGTTCTTTGTTTAGAGCCACTACGCATCACTTCAGACAGAATGCAGGAGTATTACTAGTTTTCTCTTTACTGTGTCTGTATATACTCTCTCGAAAATAAAGTATCGCGCGGTGTTCTTGTTCGTTTGACGGTAAATATTTTCACGGCCTTGCCATACAGTCGGTCATTCACATGGGTAGTGGCAGAAAACAGTTATCCCTAAAGGCACTCACAGTATTGTCGTAATTTGAAGTTTTTTTTTCGAGCATCTCCAGTATTGGGGATTTCCCAATTGTACCTTGTCGACTTAACAGCCACAGTACCGTCAGACCAAGCAATTTGAATACCAAACAATTTAATACATGTAGAAGAACTAAAATTCAAAAGCTTCATACCTCAATTCAACGGTTAACTCTCTACATCTACAAGACTACTCTGCAATTCACATTTAAGTGTTCCGCAGAGGGTTCGTCGAACCACAATCATACTATCTCTCTGTACCATTCCACTCCCGAACAGCGCGCGGGAAAAACGAACACCTAAACCTTTCTGTTCGAGCTCTGATTTCTCTTATTTTATTTTGATGATCATTCCTACCTATGTAGGTTGGGCTCAACAAAATATTTCCGCATTCGGAAGAGAAAGTTGGTGATTGAAATTTCGTAAATAGATCTCGCCGCGACGAAAAACGTCTTTGCTGTAATGACTTCCATCCCAATTCGCGTATCATATCTGCCACACTCTCTCCCCTACTACGTGATAATACAAAACGAGCTGCCCTTTTTTGCACCCATTCGATGTCCTCCGTCAATCCCACCTGGTAAGGATCCCACACCGCGCAGCAATACTCTAACAGATGACGAACGGGTGTAGTGTAAGCTGTCTCTTTAGTGGACTTGTTGCATCTTCTAAGTGTCCTGCCAATGAAACGCAACCTTTGGCTCGCCTTCCCCACAATATTATCTATGTGGTCTTTCCAGCTGAAGTTGTTCGTAATTTTAACACCCAGGTACTTGGTTGAATTGACAGCCTTGAGAATTTTACTATTTATCGAGTAATCGTATTCCAACGGACTTCTTTTGGAACTCATGTGGATCACCTCACACTTTTCGTTATTTAGCGTCAACTGCCACCTGCCACACCATACAGCAATCTTTTCTAAATCACTTTGCAACTGATACTGGTCTTCGGATGACCTTACTAGACGGTAAATTATAGCATCATCTGCGAACAACCTAAGAGAACTGCTCAGATTGTCACCCAGGTTATTTATATAGATCAGGAACAGCAGAGGTCCCAGGACGCTTCCCTGGGGAACACCTGATGTCACTTAAGTTTTACTCGATGATTTGCCGTCTATTACTACGAACTGCGACCTTCCTGACAGGAAATCACGAATCCAGTCGCACAACTGAGACGATACCCCATACGCCCGCAGCTTGATTAGAAGTCGCATGACTTGTTTTTTAGAAAACCAATTTCAGTAAAAATAGTATCTGGGGATAGGATCTGACACGAAATATTATGTAATAGGATGAACACAAAATTTTTAATTAATTTTGATTTATTCAATATTTTAGTTCAGTTGCCGTACAGTAAGTGCTGTCATTAAGCATCATTTTACATACCTTCAAAGTCTTAACTCGATGTGATGTAAGTGGCAGAAGTAATACACTCTTTCAGTGGCACTCGACATCTAGCATAGATTACCGATTTTGAAATGATTCTGGCAACACAATGACGCTAAACACAGTCAAGATCGATGCAACCAGGCTACGCGTGTTGCAGACGGCAACTTCTTGCATATACGAGTGCATTATACGTAAATTTACGGTCTTCTTTTTTCCAAATGGCAACACTATGTAATAGAAGGTTAACTGTTATGTTCACTCGACTCTCTCCATGGAGAAGAATTAATAAATAGGTCTTCGACGCATCCGCTTTCCACACTACAATAAGCTGTTCTTGTTTGTACTATAACACATTTTTTTAAAAAGGAAATACTCTATACTATATGCTGGAGGAATGTCACATAATTTATGATGTGAATTTACTCTACATATGAAAATAAACCGAAAAATTCCTACGAATACGTGTCCGATTTTCGTTTGTTACGGAACTGGAGCGGATTGAAGACTATACACATTCATCAGTGAATATGAAGACAGATGTGAATATTACGTACAGAAATGCTGCGACTATTATTTATCCAGATTTTCAGAGCAGAAAAGACAAAGTTTGGATATGCTCTTCGCGAGCTCACATGTGATTTACTGTGTTCTCAGCACCTGCGTTCCCCCCTTCTTCCCGCCTCAACTAACAACATCGTTACCAAAAGGAATGGGAGAAACAGTATCCCATACCAAACACTAACCAAATATGATTCAATATGATAAATCTGAATCATAATTACTACTAGTTTCTTATTAACGTTATTATATTTTGTAGACGTGGAATCCAACAATGTATTTTCTTCAAACAGACAGAGAACTGGGATGACTAGCGAAATATCTCCCAGGTTAAGTAAGGGCTGATAATCTTTTGCGCCTTTTTTTCTCACCTTTGTGTTAGTGACATGTGCTCACCTTCCTTGTCGTAGAGACGGAACGCCTCCTTGAGCTCCTTCTGCATGACCTCATCGTCCTCGTCCAGGAAGTGCGTGGCGACGCGACAGAACGCTTCAAAATTCAGGCGACCGTTCTCTGCAACAGATCGCTCACGGTCAGAATCTTCGATGGAGGATATCGAATGTATCATCTGTATTGTTCAGATCTGAAAAAACGAATCCAAGTGATACACGATAAAAATGTCCTGAAAGATATATTTTATCATTATTACAAGTTTTCGTTGTGCAAGCAGCCGCATAAATATGTTTACAGTGCGCACAAACTGACTGAAGCATAATCGCCGAAATATTTACACAACTTTTAATTTCTACGTAAAAAGAAGGAAAATGTCACAGGGCAATGCCCAGTTGGTTTGTATATTTGCTTCGTCACTGAAGATCCTGTTTAACGTTCCTTTGGGCAATACAAACGTTATGTCTCGGCGAAGATGTAACCCATGAAGATTGAGACATGATTATCAGAACATTTTCAGTACATAAATATGACCTCAACGGATCTTCACAATAAGACCATTATTTATTCCAGAAGATAGTCATGAATTACGTTTGTTCCTCCTAATATTAGGAGATACTCCTTTTGTATAGACACGTCACTGCCAGCAAATGACAGTAAAACGCTATCAAGCTTCGAAGAAAGTCACGGTAGCTGTTTTTGGACTCCTTGAGCAGATTGCGTCTACCTGAAATCACTGACCAAGTACCAAGCATGTGCGTGATCACAAAGAGCAGTTACAGTTAATCGGCGTAGGTAACAATTATCGCACCACTACAGGATTGTAGTTCACAAGTATTACGGTTAAATATTTGTCTAAAAATTGTCAATCTCGTACAAAAATTATGGATGCCCTCAGCACTTCGAGGCATTTATTGCCCCGAGTTTCCTGATCAAAAATGAAAGCGTGCGTTTCCAACCGATAAATGAGTTGTACATAATTTCTACACTTAACATCAGAGTAAATCTGTTTTGAGTATCCTCAAGAGGTACACATTCAGTAAGATCTTCAATTGTTATTCAAGACTTGGTGTCAGTAAAGTTCTTTTGTTCACGAATGTACTTGCTGCCTGCGCCAGTCTAAGTTTGATATCTTACTTGGTTTATGGAGTTTGTGCAATCTTGCTCCCAAGAAAAAATAATTCTTTCAGTCTTCTTATCACTGTGTCTTCCCCACGATGACGCTATTCGCTTTTCTGGTATAGTTCATCAGATCCACATTCGCTACTTTTACCATGTTAAGTATTCCGTCCATTCTGTTCAACAAGTCTTCTTAGTCCTCCTCGTTTAGGCACAGAAGAACTGCGTAGTCTATGGAGCTCATGACTGGTGTTCAACCCACATGGAGATTTAGTTCGCTTTTGGAATTATATTTCACTTCCTTTTTAATATCCTCGACAGTTAAGCAACAGTGGCGACAAGCTCTGCCATAGTGATGTGAAATCCAAAATTTCTGGAGAGGTGCAGGTCCTTGGATGGGATTATCTCTGTAGTGGAAGGCATGTGCCAGTGTACAACGTTTTTGGGACGCAGCGTGTTTAACTTGGCAGTCGGCGGAGCTGTCTCGTATTGTTTGCTACGTGCCGGCAACTACTGCTCCTTTGAAGGCCGGGAATGCGATTTAGCTAATGGCAAGGCTGCTCAGTTCTGCCCTACTGGTGCTGAGCAAATCCCTCATGGCTTTCAGTGAATGATATGCGTAAACTGTTATGTTTCTCATTCGCGTCGTTGAATTCCTATGTGGACACTAAGTCGTGCTATTAATATTCGATGATGAGGTACATATTTATGTGGGGTGAAAAGATGCACAAGAGTTGAGCAGTGCACCGTGGTCTCGCAGCGTAAACAACTCGTTTACAGAGCTAACTCTCTGACTGTAAACACTTCTAGCTCTGGAAATCTTTTTAGACTTCAGTATGTCTGAGGTCATTGAGTTGACGGTAAGTAATGTCTGACGTCAAAGAATTCCAACGAAGACAGTTGTTGGCGTCTGCTTTGCTGGTGCATCCGTATCAACAATTTCTCTGGTGATTCTGAAAAACTTATTTCATTCAGGACCATCGAAATGTTATTGCCAGTGCTAGAAGACGACAGATGTGTCACTTTCGTTGTAAATAAGAATATTTTACAGCTGCACTGACACATTTCGGTTGAAAATACAAATTACTGCAACCAGTGGAATTTATTGTTATTTCCATTTCAAGGTTTACGCTATTCTTACACTCGTATATTGTTCATTAAGCAGCAGTGCGAAACTGTATCGATCGCCTTATGCGGGCTGGTCATAAACGGTGTGAAAAGCTTACAAAGCTGTTGCAGGAACGGGGTGGTCATAAACAGTGTGAAAAGCTTATAAAGCTCACTGGACTGCTCAGCCTTTGGCTCGCGTTCGATTCTTACTACCGTTCCATGTCCCAGTTTTGTATGGCTCTTTTGTTCGGTTTTAGGGATCCAAACGAATAACAGTTCGGCTACACCGTGTCTGACGGACCGCTTGAGTTTACGCGCGCAACGGCCTGATTGGCTAACTTCAATGCTAATTAACCCAGAAACTGCGCAACGTATCGAATTTTTCATTAACAATTAGTTCTTACCACAACTTATCCTGCAACACCCTTACACGCTTTTCAGAGTGTTTCTGACCGCCCTGCATTAATCGTCTGCGCCTTCTCATTGAAATAATCTACGTAATGATGGTGGATAAAACTTCGAAATGCGTAGCAAAAGATCAAGAAATGTGACACTTTACAGTATAGCGAATTTTCATTTGTTATCTTGGTTCGATAAAGTTATATTGTAGAATTACCACAAAAAATTGTCGACCATATAGTCAAAATTCTACTACGGTAGGAACAAGATAACTTTGACTGAAATTCCAGTACGGATTAGAAACATGCAGGCTTTCTATTTAGATTTAAGATAGCATCCTGGAAACGACAATATGAGTTGATAACTAGACATAAAGGCAAAAACTAATCATTAATTCACCCTAAAATTCCTCAGCTCACGAAATCCTATCCACACTAAGACTCTAGGCATCTGCTGTCTTTAATAACTAGATTCAGATTTAATCTCTGACTTTTGCTTGAACATCTGCACAAGCCAGGCATGGATCTACATCTTCGTATATATCCTGAAAAATTCTGTGAAGTTTGTGCCGGAAGGTACTTCTTATTGTATCAGTGATTAGGGTGTCTTCCCGTTCCAAAGGTGCGCGGGAAGAAAAATTTTTTAATCGCCACTGTGATACTAAAAGGTATCAGATAGATTATATAATGGTAAGACAGAGATTTAGGAACCAGGTTTTAAATTGTAAGACATTTCCAGGGGCAGATGTGGATTCTGACCACAATCTATTGGTTATGATCTGCAGATTGAAACTGAAGAAACTGCAAAAAGGTGGGAATTTAAGGATATGGGACCTGGATAATTTGAAAGAATGAGAGGTTGTAGAGAGTTTCAGGGAGAGCATAAGGGAACAATTGACAGGAATGGGGGAAAGAAATACAGTAGAAGAAGAATGGGTAGCTCTGAGGGATGAAGTAGTGAAGGCAGCAGAGGATCAAATAGGTAAAAAGACGAGGGATAATAGAAATCCTTGGGTAACAGAAGAAATATTGAATTTAATTGATGAAAGGAGAAAATATAAAAATGCAGTAAATGAAACAGGCAAAAAGGAATACAAACGTCTCAAAAATGAAATCGACAGGAAGTGCAAAATGGCTAAGCAGGGATGGCTAGAGGACAAATGTAAGGATGTAGAGGCTTGTCTCACTAGGGGTAAGATAGATACTGCCTACAGGAAAATTAGAGAGACCTTTGGAGAGAAGAGAACCACTTGTATGAATATCAAGAGCTCAGATGGCAACCCAGTTCTAAGCAAAGAAGGGAAGGCAGAAAGGTGGAAGGAGTATATAGAGGGTTTATACAAGGGCGAAGTACTTGAGGACAATATTATGGAAATGGAAGAGGATGTAGACGAAGACGAAATGGGAGATATGATACTGCGTGAAGAGTTTGACAGAGCACTGAAAGACCGGAGTCGAAACAAGGCCCCGGGAGTAGACAACATTCCATTAGAACTACTGATGGCCTTGGGAGAGCCAGTCCTGACAAAACTCTACCATCTGGTGAGCAAGATGTATGAGACAGGCGAAATACCCTCAGACTTGAAGAAGAATATAATAATTCCAATCCCAAAGAAAGCAGGTGTTGACAGATGTGAAAATTACCGATCTATCAGTTTAATAAGTCACAGCTGCAAAATACTAACGCGAATTCTTTACAGACGAATGGAAAACCTGGTAGAAGCGGACCTCGGGGAAGATCAGTTTGGATTCCGTAGAAATGTTGGAACACGTGAGGCGATACTAACCTTACGACTTACCTTAGAAGAAATATTAAGAAAAGGCAAACCCACGTTTCTAGCATTTGTAGACTTAGAGAAAGCTTTTGACAATGTTAACTGGAATACTCTCTTTCAAATTCTGAAGGTGGCAGGGGTAAAATACAGGGAGCGAAAGGCTATTTACAATTTGTACAGAAACCAGATGGCAGTTGTAAGAGTCGAGGGGCATGAAATGGAAGCAGTGGTTGGGAAAGGAGTGAGACAGGGTTGTAGCCTCTCCCCGATGTTATTCAATCTGTATATTGAGCAAGCAGTAAAGGAAACAAAAGAAAAATTCGGAGTACGCATTAAAATTCATGGAGAAGAAGTAAAAACTTTGAGGTTCACCGCTGACATTGTAATTCTGTCAGAGACAGCAAAAGACTTGGAAGAGCAGTTGAACGGAATGGACAGTGTCTTGAAAGGAGGATATAAGATGAACATCAATAAAAGCAAAACGAGGATAATAAAATGTAGTCAAATTAAATCGGGTGATGCTGAGGGAATTAGATTAGGAAATGAGACACTTAAAGTAGTAAAGGAGTTTTGCTATTTAGGGAGTAAAATAACTGATGATGGTCGAAGTAGACAGGATATAAAATGTAGACTGGCAATGGCAAGGAAATCGTTTCTGAAGAAGAGAAATTTGTTAACATCGAGTATAGATTTAAGTGTCAGGAAGTCGTTTCTGAAAGTATTTGTATGGAGTGTAGCCATGTATGGAAGTGAAACATGGACGATAACTAGTGTGGACAAGAAGAGAATAGAAGCTTTCGAAATGTGGTGCACAGAAGAATGCTGAAGATAAGGTGGGTAGATCACGTAACTAATGAGGAGGTATTGAATAGGACTGGGGAGAAGAGAAGTTTGTGGCACAACTTGACTAGAAGAAGGGATCGATTGGTAGGACATGTTTTGAGGCATCAAGGGATCACAAATTTAGCATTGGAGGGCAGCGTGGAGGGTAAAAATCGTAGAGGGAGACCAAGAGATGAATACACTAAGCAGATTCAGAAGGATGTAGGTTGCAGTAGGTACTGGGAGATGAAGAAGCTTGCACAGGATAGAGTAGCATGGAGAGCTGCATCAAACCAGTCTCAGGACTGAAGACCACAACAACAACAACACTGTGCACGTTGCAATTAGTTTAATCTTACCTACACGACTCCTACGGAGGCGAGACGTAAACAGTTGTTGCATATTCCTAGATCTCTCACTTAAAGCTCAAACTTTGTAGTAGGCTCTCACTGGACTATTTGTGTCCCTCTTCAACCGTCTATCAGTTCAGGTTTTTCAGCATTTCCGTGGCGCATTCCAATGGGTCAAACATCCATGTGACCATTTGCGTTGCCCTTCCAGTATTTCTAAATAGTACGCGTCAGACACATTTGAAAATTATTCTAGGATGAGTCACACATGTGCTTTGTGAGCAGTCTCCTTTGTAGACTAACTTCTTCTTCCTAGTATACTGCGAATGAACCGCAGTCTGCCACCTGCTTTACCTGCTACCGAAGCTATGTGATCGTTGCATCATATCGCTGCAAATTGTTGCACCAATTGCTGACTTATTCCAGTGGTGACTCATTGATATTATAATCATAAGATACTACGTTATTTCGTTCTGTGAAGTGCACAATTTTATATTTTAGAACATCCAAAGCAACTTCGCAATATTTACACCTGAAAATATGACTGAATATTTGTAAAGCCTTTTTCAGACAGTACTTCCTCATAAATACCGCATTATCAGCGAGACGTCTGTGGTTACTATTCACATCGTGTGTGAGGTCATTAATATACAACTCAGACAACAAGACTCTCAACTAATTTCCCTGGGTCACATCTAAAGTTACTTATGCATCTGTCCACGACTCTCCAGCCAAGACAAAATGCTGCGTCTCCCAACCAATAAATCCACAATGTTGTCAGAAATTTCGTTGTACATGCCATATGACTGTAATTAGCGTTGGTGTGATGCTCAGTCGAATACCTTTCGGAAGTCAAGAAATGCTGTGTCTCCTAGACTGCTTGGATCCGCGGATTTCAGGATGTCATATGAAGAAAGCGCGAGTTGCCTTCTGTATCACCGATGTTTTTGCAAGCCATGCTGGTTTCCATGGAAGTCATTCTGTCTGAATATGTTGTGACATTTGAGTTTAGAGTTATCAAAAACATTGTTACCCTTCTTGTAGATGTGTGGGATCTGTGCTTTCTTCGAAGTAATGTTATCTTCTAACAAGAACTTATGCAATTTGGGCAACAACTGCCAACCAGTGTGGCGACCCCCTTGCCATAACAGAATCGTAGAACTCACACCATATCGTTCATCTACATCGTCGCTGACACATCTACATCTAATATCAACACAGTGTAGTCACAGACATACACACGGCCTGTAAACTAAAACAGTGCAGATCCATCTCGAATCACCTTGTGTTGGCGATGGTGCGAGCGTTGCATTAAAGTTCCAATGCGTTGCCACCATGGCAATGAATGTCAGTGGATGCAGCCTGTGTCTTGCTAATTTGGTAGTCGTCAACGAGCAGTGATATTCCGCCATCCCCATATGAAGAAATTTGTGACCGGTGAGTCGATGTCGTTCGTACTTCTCGTACAACAAACAGTGCAGTTCGGAGATGAAGAATTTTTGGAATTGCTTGAAAATGAGGCTACGAACCCAAAAGTAGCAAGAAGAACGAAAGATACATGAATAAAACAAAAACATTGTAGCCGTGGAAATTTTATTTAGAAAATCAACGTAATGTGAACGTCGTCAGTATGAATGAGATAGCTGTAAGGCGAATGTTAAAGGCCAACAAATTCAGGAATATAAAATAAATAGTGGCGTATAGAGGGTCATCCTAAACTGACTGATTTAAATTTCGTTCAGAGATATTTTGTAAATTTTTTGGTGCAAATGACCAGTGGTCTCTGGTGACCAGTTACATAGCACCTGTATTTTATTTTATTTTTCTCCATTTACGGGTGCAATTGTATCCTAATTGCATTGAAAATACAGAACTGTACGGGTAGTTTTACTGATGAAGAGTTCCGAAAGTGGGAAATGCAAAAATACGATTGTGTGGTGGCCGTTGCTGGGGGAATAGCTCAGCATGGTGGCGCACTTTCACTGGATACAGTGAACCCGTACACTGGGCATAGGAAACTTTGGTGACCCGCCGGCCGGACTTAATGGAAAAAGTCTGTCGCACACCGTCGACGAATGCATTGTTATCCAGATATTTTCATTGCAGTGCACATACAGTGATAAATAGCGATAAGAGATCAAACGAAATATGATTAGTCTGTAACGAGACCAGGGGTCCCTTACACTAAAATACTCTGAAAATATTTCTCAATAAGCTCTAAAATTTTGTCAGTGCAATTTTGTTTCAGACTATAGAGGTACCACAGGTATGTTAAATACCGTGAAAACATAAAACAAATTGTGGGAAATTTCATCCGCTAAGTTCAGTACGGTAACTGCAGTTACTGATAGTGGCAGAATGGAGTTACAGAAGATTGTTATCAAACAGCTACACGGACAAAGTTAGTTCTAAGCACATGTACGCCCAGAGACCGTAGGAGCTATACAGACAAAATATTTTCGGTATATCTGTTGCTGGCAAGGAGATTGTAAACCAGATGATTGATAAGAAGCGACTTCAGCGGTATAAGCTACACCAAAGCTACTTGGCCAGGATAGATGTATGATGCGCTATGACGAATTATACATACATCTTTCCATATCGGACGATGTGTTTACCTATAGCGAACGCAAACGGTCGCTCCCAATTGTGAAGCGTGATGGACAGTGACGGTTCTGTATTGATTTGGGCAGCGATGTAGACAGTTTCACATAGTTCTGTAGTAACGCTGGAGCCTTGTAAGCCACCATGTGAATTGTACGCTGCGTGCTTTATTCCAAACTATGGATAGCATTTTTCATGAGGATGATGGCTGTACGCTGACGGCTGAGAATGCCGGGATGTGGCTTGATAACAGTGAAGCCAAACTAGTCCCAAGGCAGACACATTCGCCGAATTTGGCTATTACCATTTGTGTCTACATTGAAGAAACAGTTAAGGAAACATAGTGTTCATATTATTTAATCCAGTCCTTCTATTCACCTCACTGATAGGAAAGCATTAATATGTTTCGATGAGTACAATTAACATTGATAAGAAAAAGAAAACATATTCAAGAATGCATAGATCATGTATGTGGGGATGTTATCAGATGGTACCACGTAACAAATGTTCACTGTGTTATTTGTCGACACTTGAAAATGAGTATTTTAGTATAGAAACACCTTCACATCAGCTTCAGCAGTTCCACAAGAGTGAAAATATTTTCTATTACAAGTTTGGATACAGCTTAATTTGAAAAACAAATTTGCTGTGACTATGGTAGCAATAAGAATATTTTTAGTAAAAGTTACGTGGCTGGCAAATTTACGGCAAGACAGGTATTAGTTGTTGTTGAATTATTCGCGCTCTCCTTATGTGAAATACGTGTTCTTCGTAAGGTCTTCTGTATGCAGCGCTGTACCTCCCGCCAGGAATCAAATACCTATTTTGTCATCATAGCCGCAGCACACGGCCTCACTTAGCTGTGCGCAGTCTTTAAACAAACACATTCGCAGACTCCTCACTTCTGTGGGAATGCGAGGTTTGTCAAGGAATTCATTGATGAAATCTTCTCGGGTTATCAGCCAAGCCCTGCCGTTGTGTTGTAGCAACGTTTTGACGAGTCACTTTCTCGTCATTTTCAGGCGAAGAATTTTGTATTCCTGCATTTGGTGGCCTTTAACTTTTGTCATACAGCTAGCTTATTGATACTAATGACTTACAGATCAGCTCTGTTTTTTTACACATTATTGCTGATTTTTAACTAAAATTTCCACAGCAACACTGTGTTTGTTTTACTTATTTGTCTCCCGTTCTTGCTGCTAGTTTGGGGTTCGTAGCCTCATTTTGAAGTAATCTCAAAAATTCTTTATCTCCGAACTACACTACCTGTTGTCGATTAGTATATGTGATGAGTACAAACACCATCTGCTCCCCATACGCAGATTTCTTCGTATGGAGTGACGGAAAGTCACTACTCGTTGACCACTACCGTTCGAGCAAGGTATAGCGAGCATCCACTCACATTTATTGCCTTGGTAGCAACATGTTGAATGTTTAAAGCATCGATCGCACCATCCCTAACACAAGGTAGCTAGAGTTGGATCTGCAGTTTTCACTGCAAGCTCACCAGCCGTCTGTGTGTATATTACCGCTTTTGAATGATAATCTGACTATATTTTATTATTCTCTGTTGCTGCTGTCCACTCTGGAACATATTAACCTGCACTCTGCGCAGTTCGATGCTCTTTTGATTTTTTTTTTAAATCTGATGCACTTCTTTTTGTCGACCTCAAAACTTTTCCTTAAACGCTAACGTTTGTGGTATGCCAAGTAGGGAGTCAGACGGTAACTTCTCTCCTTACAGTTATTTCTCTTTTCGCTTGTCAGTCAGTGATACCACTTTCCTTTCCGTCTCTTCATTATTTGTGTTCCATCACGCTCCTCTTTTCTCTCGTCTCCTCTTTTCTCTCTAGTCGTCCGTCCATTGTTGCCAGAGAAGTCAGTTAAAACCCATCTGCTTGAAACTTACCCTTGTTCCTCTTCTTTCCATTCACGAATATAAACTGTGCTTTACTTTCTTCGATATCTACTACTCTTTCAACTGTCTCTCTAAAAATTATTTTTAAGTGTTCAAATCCATATGCGTTGTAATGAATCTCATCTAAAATATGTAGTAGAACGCCTGTTGAACGTAAGAGTGAGTCTGATGACCCTAGGTGCTCTAGAATAAATAAATGAAACACGTAATGCCTGAGCAGTGGGTGTCATAAAATAACAGAGCTTGCCTTACCGTCTTTGTCCTCGTCCGCGACAAGCGCCTCCAACTCGAGCTCGTCGATCATGAGCCCGAGAGTCTGCAGGATGGTGCGCACCTTCTCCTTGTCGATGCGGCCCGTCTTTCCAGAGTCGAACATGGAGAAGGCCCGCTTGAGCACTGCAACACACACACGCCACACCAGCTGACAGCGTTGTTCTATGCATTTCGGGGTATTAGGGTTCCATTATGACGAGGGTTTACACTGAGGCGATAAAAGTCATGGCATAGCGATGTGCACATATAAAGATTGCAGCAGTCTCGTGTACACGAGTTCTAAAGGGGCAGCGCATAGGCGGAGCTGTTATTTGTACTCAGATGATTTACGTGAAAAGGTTTCCGACATGATTAGGGCCGCACGACGACAGTTAGCAGATTTTGAATACGGAATGGTTGTTGGAGCTACACGCATGTAACATTCGTTTTCGGATGTCGTTAGGGAATTCAATATTCCGAAATACACAGGCATTATATCTATCCACGGCCAACGCAGTGGCTGAAGGTCTTCACTTAACGACCAAAAGCAGCGGTCTTTGCGTATAGTTGTCAGTGGTTCAAATGGTTCAAATGGCTCTGACCACTATGGGACTTAACTTCTGAGGTCATCAGTCCCATAGAACTTAGAACTACGAGTACTTAAACCTAACTAACCTAAGGACATCACACACATCCATGCCCGAGGCAGGATTCGAACCTGCGACCGTAGCGGTCTCGCTGTTCCAGACTGTAGCGACTAGAACAGTTCGTCCACTCCGGCTGTCAGTTGTCAGTGCTAACAGACAAGCAACAATGGATGGAATTAGCACACAAATCAATGTGACGGCGTACGACAGACGTGTCGGTTAGGACAGTGCGGCGGAATTTGGCGTTAATCGGCTATGGCAGCAGATGACCGATCAGTCCCGATTTCAGTTGGTAAGAGGTGATGGTAGGGTTCGAGCGTGGCGCAGATCCCACAAAGCCACGGAGCCACGGTATCAACAAGTCACTGTGCAAGTTGGTGATGGCTCCGTAATGGTGTGGGCTGTGTTTACATGGAGTGGACTGGGTCCTCTCGTCCAACTGAGCCGATCATTGAATGTAAATGTGATGTTGGGCTACTTGGAAATCATTTTCAGCCATTGGTGGACTTCATGTTCCCAAATAACGATGGAATTTTTATGGATGATATTGCGCCATGTCACCGGGCCACAATGGCTCGTGATTAGTTTGAATGATATGCTGTACAATTGGAGCGAATGATTTGGCCACACTAATCGCTCGACGTCATTCCCTCCGAACACTTATGGAACATAATCGTGCACAAAGTCCTGCACTGGCAACACTTTCGCAGTTATGGATGGCTATAGAGTAAGCATGGCTCCGTATTTCTGCAGGTGACTTCCAACGACTATGAGTTGTTGCCCTACGCCGGACAAAAGGAGGACTGACACGATGTTAGGAGGTATCCCATGACTTTCGTCATTTAAAAATTAAAATTAAGAAGCTATTCGCGATTTGTTTACACTTTTTGTGGGCAACCTCTGGCAGTGTATTTCGATGCTCACAGTCTCTTTTTCCTTTCGTACTAAACATAAACGTTCTACAAACTAGTTTCTAGCAATTGAATGCGAAGTAAACACCTGTCTGCTGACGTTACTGAAAACCGACCAGTCTGCATCACTTCCATGACAATAACATAAATTTCTAATAGTAGCTCATTTAACTTACGTGCTAGAAATTCCACATCAGTATTTTGATTACACAGCGTAGCTCCATTCTTTCCGGCTGTTTTTGTTTGTTGCATCTGCTGGTTCTTAAAAGTTTTTCTCACAGAGGAACAAGATGTGTCGCGACCACTCCGTAGCTCGTTGATGGCATCATTTTCGACAGACATAGCTTTGCACATTATTTTCTGTTTAACATTACGCCTGTTGTTGGCGGAGACATCGTTCTAGACAAGTGCAATCTCTCCGTACGTGTCCACCAACAGTGCGACTAGATTATATGAATAGATAAAGTCTTCACTGTTGGCGTAACACAATTAGTAATAATTGCACAATAATTTTCACCGCGATTTCGCTGTGATTGGTACAGTTCCTTTCGAGCTTCCATTGGATGCCAATTCTAGTAATTCGAATACAAATATAGAGCGGAGAGGGACAGTTCACAGAAGTGAAGTCTACGCTCATGGAGCGTTGCCAACATTTTTCTGTTCTCATTACTACCAACAAACTATTCATTCTATGGAGAAGGACGTGTAGGTGGTAGGAGTGATATAGCAACAAGTGTTTCATCACACAACTATTCGCACACAACGCATCAAAATTAAATACAGAGTTAACAGTTTGGCAGAGTATTGTTTGGTTACGAACGATAACAAAACCTCAAGAGTGAACAGTACTGGTTAGTTAGTTATATGTTATGCAGACCTTTCGAACAACTTCTTTTAACGAAATGATGTTCAAAAATGGTTCAAATCGCTCTGAGAGTTATGGAATTTAACATATGAGGTCATCAGTCCCCTAGAAAAAAAATGGCTCTGAGCACTATGGGACTTAATATCTAAGGTAATCAGTCCCCTAGAACTTAGAACTGACTGAAGCGCCTAGAACCGCTCGGTCACTCCGGCCGGCGAAATGATATTGATCGAGTCAGTTTACAGTTTGCGTACGCACGATTAGTTTCCATGGATAGCTACGTGCTGGCCATTCACAAGTTCCTAAATGGCGCTCCGGCCTGTATGTAACACCAGCAAACATATAATATTCCTGCCCTAGTCGTGAAGCAACTCTTAAATCTAGTTTTCTTTAGGCTACATGTTCTTAAATAAATAGTCGCCTATGGAGTGAAGGAGTTGTACAGAAGAAATAATTGTAAGTTAGATTTAAGAGTTGCTTTACTGTCAATCAGATACTTTATTATTCGACAAATGACTAAACATTTTTGTTGCTGCATATTGAACTCCTTTATGAGCCACTGACAGCACTCGTAATGGGTCATAAAGGTCATATTTTCCTCTAGTGTTTTAGGTGAAGAGATTGGTATTCTTATAAAATTGTTATGAATTATTCATGATGAATTTCATTACTGGAGATATATATATATATATATATATATATATATATATATATATATATATATATATATATATAGTGAAGGGTTGTTAAAACGCCTTATTACTTGACGAGGTACGGCAAGATGACTATAGTTGAACACTACCACTACATGCCCTTCTTACACGCTTTTGTGCACTCGATACCTTTTTTCCGAGTTATGGGTTAGTCCAAAAAATTATTCCATAAGACATTATTGAGAGGAAATATTTTATGAAAATCATTCATTTGTTTCCTATACCAGCAGTTATACGAACAGCAGGAGTAATTGAGGTTAACTGTATGAGCAGCTCAGTAATATGCATCATTCAGTCCTAGCTTGGAGCCTTCTACCCTGTTCACTGACTCTTGTTCGTGTGCTGTATCAATAATTGGCACGACGTATTTGTTTTACATAACTGAATATAGTTTGTTTTCTCAAAATTTAGAAAGAGTCCACTTAATTCTCCCAATTTTCTTTGAATTATTTAATACAACCGGTTTTATTCCGTTTCTTAAGTATGATTCAAACCAGTTGTTTGTAAGGCCATTAATTCCATAAAACTTAACTTTTTATAAGATAGTAATACGATCTACACAATCAGACGCCTTGATCAGATGACAGAAAGTACCACTGTTGATATTTTATTATTTAAGCGTACCTGTACAAATAGTATCCGCATTGGAGCAACCCTTCTGGACCCAAACATTGATGTACCAAGTAAATTGCTTCTACTTAAATGTAAGACGTGCTGAGATTGATTCGACACTCGTCTTTTGTGCAGCAGAGAACCGAGAAAGAATAAATGCACAACGTATTTTGTTCAGGTGGTGTCCCACAGATCGTAAATGTATGAAGAAGTCAGTCAGAGAGCATTTCATATAAAAGCAGGGAAACTGAATGTAGACTACATACGAAAATTATTTAGCTGTCAATCCATTTTACTCTTGATGGCTGTGGATAATGATGTCTTCAATTTCACTTTTATCGACGCCACTGTAAGAATGGTACCGTACTGACCGTTCAGTTCCGGTTGGAAGAAAACTGCTAATGACTAAATGGTTCATAAAATTACTATCTTCAAAAGTGCAAAGATTTGACTGTATCTGCCTATAGTATTGTTAATAGATGTTTTCTTTTATTACAACTAACAATTCGGAAAATGTTTGAAGAAAGATTGGTTGGATGTTAGACTGGGTCATCAAATGATTAATTTAATAAGTACATGAAACTTATTACTTACTTTGGACTTGCTCAGAATCCAGTGCTTCAGTCTGAAACAGAGAAGACAAGAGTGATAAGATGAACTCTGTAACTTTCGCAGTATCTCCCTACCGAGCTAATACTAAAACATGCATGGAACTGGACTCACAATGACTGAAACTGAGGTCATTTTGACACTGGCATTATAAATATATAGTACTGCAGAATGATGACTAAGCAAGACTACTCATCGTGAATATAAACAGACTACATTGAAGCAGTTGTCATGTCGTTCCTATTATTGATTTACAGTAGGCCATATACGACAAAAATGCGTACTTGCTTCCATTCTAGAAGGTAAGAAAATACCTGGAAGCAGTTGACACCTATTTCACGCTATACGAGAAATTTAATAGCCATAAGGTTTCAGCCGTAAAATAACCCGCTAAGACAGCTGTAGTTTTTATGTAATACGCCGGCGGCAAAACGAGCGTTGCGGCGCATTGGTTAAAATGCTGGGCCCCTGCATTCCCGTCCACAGGTTGATTTTCCACGCTTTTCCAAAATCGACTAAGGTGAATCTCAGAATGGTTCCTCATTTTTGTCCTAACCGAGATTTTGCTGCACTTCTAATCATCTCTTCAACAGGAAGTTTATCTCAGATGGCCTTAAGATTTTCTTCCTATTCGAAAATGTGATACATTCCGGTTTTGAATCCCAACAGTCGTTTATCTATCACACAACTTTTCACTCATTTAATATGATATGGGATAGTTCTCCTAGGACAAGCCCGATTACCAACGTCAAAACCTGGGAAAACAGTATAGTATACCACCAAACTGGTTTCTTTCTCACCATATGTGAAAAACACACACCGTCCGGTAATAAATAGGACTCACAGAAAATTAACGATTACGTAATGGAAAAACAGTTTTTGCTATTTCCGCAGTATTTCAGTACCCGTTTATGTGAATATGAGCACAGACCCAGTAATGAAACACACAACAATCACTCTATGCCTCCACTGGCAGTTCTTTAGGTGCCAAAATCAGTTGTAATCTTTCTCTCTGTTACTTCCTTGTTGCGAAAATGAATGTCGGTATAATGAATATATGTTAGAAGCAGAAGAGAGCAGCTAGTTCATCGCTGAGGAACATCTAATAAAGCATTACACTACTCACTGATGAGCCAGGAATAGTATGACCACCTGCTTAACAGCTTGTTTGTCCGTCTTTGGAACGAAATACATCACTGATTCTGCGTATCAGGGATACGACAGTTTGCTCTTAGGTTTGTGGAGGTATGTGACATGAGATGTCTACGCACAGGTCATGTAATTCGCATAAATACCGGGCCGCTGATTTGCGTACGCAGTGACGGCGTCCTATAGCAGCTCAGACGAGGTCCATGGGATTTAAATCAGGTGAATTTGGTCGCCGAGACAGCAACTTGGGTTCACCATAACGCTCCTCAAACCACTGTGACACGGTTCTGGCTTCGAGACAAGGACAATTATACTGCTGAAAGATAACATCGCCGTTGGGGAAGGCATCGAGCATGAAGGGATGCAGGTGGTTCGAATCTGTCACCGTGTCTTAGATTACTACTGTATGTCCCAAGTAAGCGCAGAAGAGTGTCCGCCATAGCATAATACTGCTCCCACCAGCCTGCGTCTGTGGTGCGCTTCGCGTTTCGAGTCGCCTTTCACCTCGATGACGGTGTCTGTGGAGACGACCGTCGACCTAGTGTAGCAAAAATATGATTGACCCGAAGAGCCGACACGTTTCCATTGACCGACGGTCGAATCCCGATGGTCCCGCGCCCGCTGGAATCGTAACTAACGATGTCGTTGGGTCAGAATGGGAACACATAAGGGTGGTCTGCTGCGGAGCTACGTGTTCAACAGCGTACGATGAACGGTGTGCTCTGAAACACCTATGCGTGCACCAGTGCCAGGGTCTTTCGACGGAGATGCTACAGATCACCATCTGTCCTACTTTACAGAGCAGACAAGCCTCCGAATCCCACGTTCTCTGAAGAGTCGTGGACGTCCAACCATTTAGAGCCTTGAGGTAGTTTCACTGTCCTTCTACCTATTTCCCTAGATATTCACAATAGTACGTGTACATTCGACCAGCTTCGCCGTTTTCGAGATACTCGTTCAGAGGCTCTGCGTAATAATAATAATATGCCCTTTGTCAGAGTCGCATATCTCTATGAATTTCCCCACTTGCAGCCCATATCTTCAGAAGGGTGACATCCTTCCGCGTCTGCTCCGCTTACATACTTTTGTTACTGCGTCATGTATCCGCAGCGCCACCAGTGATCATAATGTTTTGGCTTATCGATGTATATGAACCTTGAGAATGAGTAATGAGAATAGGAAGTTCCTTTTAAAAAAAGGAAATCGCCGCATTCAGAGTTACTGAACTGAATAAGAGACAAATAAACGTAAGTTAGCCATCATCAATAAGAAGAATGAGCATCTGAAAATCAAGTTCTATTTCTCTACGCTTTTATTTCTCATACCACTCCAACTCCCCTTCGACACCGTGCTCCATAACACGAAAACACGACGCTCGCGCCCATAGACACACACACACACACACACACACACACACACACACACACACACCCGCGCGCGCGGACATTGACAAATACGGAACCACACAAAAAACACACCACCTTGCCATGCCTAACTCGGTGTAAGAAAACTCTTACCATTCAAAACTTTTCCAGACGCCTCGGAATGGATAAATACAAATCCTGTATGGTTTAGAGTGGAATCTTTTACCATTATTCCTGCAAAAAGTGGTAAGTTCAAGTAAGAGTAATGGAGATGGATAGCGATCACGCGCTCTCTTTCCAAAGTAGACCACAAAGGCTCAATAATATTGAGATCTGGTGACTGTTGTGGCCAGGGGAGATGCGACAATTCATCATCGTGCTATCAAATCCAGTCCTGGATTATACGAGCTTTGCGAGCTGGGGCCCTCTCCTCTTGGAACCCAGCATCACCATTGGAGAGCGATCACTGCATCATGGGATGGAGCTGATCAGCCGAAACGTTCAAATTACCCTTGACAGAAATGCGACCTTTTAGAATGACCATGATGCAAATGAAACACCACGATATGCCTGCCGAAATCATCATCTAACCCCTGCCGTGTTTCACTCTTGGGACGTAAATTCGACCAGACGTTGGAAACAATGTGCAGCAAGATCCAGTCAATCTTATGGCTTTCTTCCAGTGCTCCACGGTCCAGGTTTTATGCGCTCGCCACCACGTTTTCCTGTTATGATCATTTGCATCACTGTTTAGTAGTTTTGCAAATGCAGTTCGCCCTGCAATTCCCAGATTATGCCCTGCAATTCCCAGATTATGGAGCTCCATTCGTGTTCTTTTGGTGCTGCTATTACAACATTGATTTCTCCAATGACAACAGCTGTCGGCCTATTGTTTTTCATCACTATGCTCTTCAGTGACCGTCTGTCACGATCACTGAAAACACACTTCGCCTGTGTTGTGATTTAGCGGATGACGATTTTCCGCTTTTCCTGTAAAACCTTGGATATGATGCTGCTTGAGACATAAAACACGAAATGATCCACCATATGAGCACCAACACTGGCCACATCCTGAACCACGTACCACCTTCGTAATGCACTCACAAATACTCAGAATAACTGTTCTGACCACGACTGGCACTTTCAGCGTATTGAGGACATTTTACAAGTGCCGCTCGTGGTCAAACGCAATAGCATCACCTACAGGATTGCCTAGCATCTGGATTTATGTTCAAGCACACAGTTTTTTGTCCAACGGTATACATAACAAATGAATTCGAATGGCACTTTTTCCCACAAAAAGACAAAAGATGTTTGGACTGGGAGGTTGGTATCATCATTAGGCTGCAAAACAGAAGAAAAAAAGGACACTTGCATGACATGCACAGTCCGTTCGGCCAGATCTGTCACTGTCAATATGAAGTTTGTGTAGCTGTTTCGCTCATTTACCGAGACCAATCGCGTTACGTTTTTTGTTTACTTTTCTGTGTCAACAGATAAATGTAGCAGTAGTTAGCGGCAGTTTTAGGTGACAATGATTTTCGGTTTTGACGGCAAACTTTAGCTCTTAGCAGCTAAAACTTGGCAACAGCATTTGTCAGCTTTCTGGGATCTTCTCGCACTATATGTGGCATAGAGAAAACGTGAACAAAATTTGAGTGAACGTGCCACATAAAGCTTCCAACAACCCAAAAGCAGACCCGGCGTAGCACGGATATCTATGTTAGCTATGAAATTTTGTACGTTAAGTGTCACAAAATTTATCACAGCGGGAAGCACTAGACGTTCCTTACAATCTATAAAGCCAAAAACATTTTAAAAACAAAAGAAGTCCTGAAAATTATCCTCTGACGTATCTTTTGTTAATATTAATTCTGTTCGTATTAAACATGCTATTTGATTACAAAGTGAATTACGCGATATTAGGTTAATTAGTCATGACAAAGGATTTACGTGAAGTAAAATAACCATTTGTAAATGTAATGTCAAAATGATTAAATTGCAGCATTCCATCTGCGCGTCTTTTACGAATACGCTGCTTTTAAGCCACCCGCTTGAGCTCTCCAATTCTCAGAGCAGAGATGCGAATCAATCCCGCTGTGCTTTGAATCAGAGGCTGGATGCTGCTTGGCTTTGTTCCTTTGTTAACGGCAAATCCACCTCTGCAGCGGGTCGAGCCGGCAGCTAGCCGAACACAAAGGCCGGCTGTCCCTGCAAGCAGGGGAATCCCCGGCCGCGACGCTTCTGATATCTGATGGCGAGTGCAAGCGTTTCACACTTGCCAGACAGCGGCTGCTCTCGTTAACGCCGTGGGTGGCGAGAGCCGTCCAAATACAGAACTGCTGACGCTTTGAAAATTGGCACCTCGAGTTCCAGCAACAGCCTCATCGGGAGTGTCCATTCACATTCGTGTACGTCATCGTCATTGGATTAAGCTGTCGTTCACACAGATACACAAATTGTATACTCAGAAGACCTTTCAAACAACTGAAGCAGAGAAAGCTGCTGCGTAGAATCTGGCGCGGTTCTACCGGCCAATGGTAAAGTTGACTGCGTAACGTGATTGGCTCTCTGTGTAAGTGTGGAGAGTAGGACAGTCCAGACAACGACTCCTTCTCGCGCGAGGACTTCCACCTCCTAAACCATGTAGTGACATTCGCCGATACCTTTCAATAGCAACAAAGATAACATTTTTGCAAGCCTGGTAAATGCAGCAGTACGAACCAGTCACCCTCAACAATATCATAGCGAATATGAAAATCCTTTGTAATATTTAAGACTGGACGTTTATCCAATATCAAAGCTGAAGGAATAAAAATATTTGAGAGGGAAAAATCAAAGAATACGTCTGCTGTAGATGAAAGGATACGTCAAAGGAAAGAGTTTACGATATAACTAAGATACCCAGAACAAAAAATAGTTACAGTATCTAAAAACATTACAATGACGCGCTACAACACAGTAGTTATTACCAAATGCCTACAAGCCAGCGTATTTTTAGTACCAACTTATACACCTGAAACGTTAGAATTATGAGAAAGAACAAACATAGGAACAGTGTTATGTCCTGTAAAACTTTCAGAGTTTTGGAAAGTATTATACTAGGTCTACAATTTTGCTTCTGCCGTTTTTTCCCGAAGTTCACGGCTTTATTGTGAAAAACTTACAAAAAATTATAATTCATAGTATTGCCCATCGCTGGCCACTACATTCCCCCATCTTTCGGATAGCATACGAATCCCGTCTTTTGTGAGGATCCATGAATCGATTCAATTTTACACTTGTTCATATGATCGGAAGTGCTGGTCAGCCAGACTGTATGCCACTGATCGAAAAGGATTGTCGTCAGAGAGAGCAACGTATGGAGAATACACCGGGAGGGACAGGACTCCTCATTTTAACGTTTTCATGTTTGTTTTGACGGGTTTTGCGACATGGGATCCAGCGCTGACCTACTGCAAAATTACCTTTACGTGTCTATCGCTGTATTGTGGCCATTTGTCTTTCAGTGCTGGGATAGAACGCATCAATTGCTTTCGATAATGATGTCCTGTGACTGTCTTCGTCTGTTTTAGTAGCTACGAAAACGTTCTGTCTTCCACCGCCATGCCGGTCTTCAACATCAAAATCACCGTTCTTAAGGCATTGAAAACATTCTCTGCATGTTCCTCCACTAATAGTTCCTTTACCATTGGTCTTACCCAGCATTTTAAGCGCCACAGCCGCAGATTTCTTCAAGTTAAATCAGAAAATTAAAACTTACGGCAAATGGCGAGAACCGGGTACGTAAGTTAACGTGCTTAATCGAGAATAACATTATGATGCAATCACAAATCGACTAATATTTTTATGACATTATGTTTACAGATGCCTAAGCTTATTGTATTACACCTGTGATCAACCACCTGAACCCCACTTGCCGCTGCTTCCGTCTATTGCAAAACGGCGGAAGCAAAGTTGTAGACCTAATATCTGTCAGAATACTGAAAACATTTCAGAAACAATGAGGAACAAAAGACTGATGTTCTTTGCGAGAATTTACAGAATGAATGAAAAAAAAATACGAACCAAAATGAGCTTCCGCTATCTTTTGGGGGAGGGGGGATTGAACAACCATCTGGATTCAAGGACCGAGCGAGGTGCCGCAGTGGTTATCACACTGGACTCGCGTTCGGGAGGACGACGGTTCAAACCCGCGTCCGGCCATCCTGATTTAGGATTTCCGTGAATTCCTTAAATCGCTTCATAAAAATGCCGGAATGGTTTCTTTGAAAGGGCACGGTCGACTTTTTTCCCTAATCCGATGGGACCGATGACATCGCTGTATGGTTTCTTCTGCCAGATCAACCAACCTGGATTCAAGAGGTCAACAAATATTTAGAAACGAGCAACATAAGAACATGTAATGGAAAGAAACATCTTTAGAAGGAAACCTTCCAAATGGAAGGTTCCGGAAGGACACGTTCTGTAAAGAAAGGAAAAAGAAACATAGAAAAACATTGAAGAAATACGAATAAAATGGAAGAACAGCGACAAACAAAGAAATTGAATTAAAAGGCAGTCCATATAAGGCCCTAAAGCAGAAAGATGAAAAGCTACTATCAATAAAGGATCTCAGCTCCACCGCCATTCGATCAAATGGGGTTAACTGACGTTGTTGCCAAACAGGCACTTGTCCTAGGGTGAGATAAAGCTACATTAGACTGGCCCAGCAGTGAATACTCAGTGGCCTGTGGTTGGAGAGGGGGATGGGGGGGGGGGAGGGGGGAGGCGACAGAGATAGTAGGAAAAAACGAAGGAGAGGAGGACTTGGAGAAAGAGAGGCAGAATTCATGCACATGATTTGTCGACATTAGTCATTGAAACCCTTTCCGATTGGAAGGCTGAACCTACCGCTATGGGTTTCCTCGCCACCAGTGGCGTAGCAGTCTTTCTCTCTGTTTTGTATCCCGCAAGCAACGTTACGTTGTGACGAAGAGTACTTCTGTTTCCATTCTCATTTCCTCCTTCCCTGTTCCGTTCGTAAAAGGTGTATGGGAGAGTCGACCGTCGGTAAGCCTATATGAATTATAATTTATCCGACTTTTCCTCCATTTCTCATACGACGCATCAGGAAATAATACGATGCAAGACTGCTCATCGAACTCAAGGTGTCGGAATTTTAGGCGTAAACTTTTTCACGAAACAAAACACCTTCGCCGTAGCGTCTGCCACTGGTGTCTTTTGAACATCCCAGTAACGCTCTCAAGCTAACTGAAGCAGCTCATCACAAAGCGTGCCGCTGTTAATCGGATTTTCTCTAACTAGAAACGTACTACGAGGTCTGTCTCTTTTTTTTTCTACTTCTGGTCGATCGTAAAAAGAAAACCACAGTGAAAATCCGATGAAGCTTTGCGAAAACGTGTTCTGCAATGTCTCTAGTATGCACGTCGCAACTTTAGTTCTGAGAACACAGTGAGCACGTCAAGGTGCCTAGAGAATGGCGTGTCTCGCCAAGTGTGAAGTTCTGCTGTTGGATTTAGGATGATTTCATGCAGCAGCGTCACGTAACTGGCATGCGTTTCCTTCTTCGTGACAGTTTTCGGCCGCACGCTGTAGACGCAACAAAGACGCTCCTCGAGCATTTTGGTGAGAAGTGTTTGATCACTCACCGTACAGCCCGGACTAGGCTTCTCTGATTTTCATCTCTTTGCTGACATGAACCGCTGGCTGTGCGGAGAACATTTCTGCACAGACAACGAGTTGGATACCACCATAGGGAATTGGCAGAAATCACAGACGACTGTATTCTATGACGAGGGTATTGGAAAGTTGGTGCCACGCTACGACAAATGGAGCGGAGCGGTGACTATGTAGAGAAGTACCTGGAAGGTGCAGGTTAACATAGGGAATAATTTCTTTATTTTTACTGTGGTCTTCATTTCGCTATCGATCAGAGGTTGGAAAAAGTAGCCTTCGCATAATAATTTGCTGAGGTCGACACAACGTTGTGTTATGCCCACTTCATAACTACGTCTGTGTCTACAGGGTGTAAGGTGGCAGCTTGAATGAATGTCAGTTTCGCACCTTACAGGGGTTTTATATGTTGTAACAAGTAGATGGATATGTCACCTGACATACTTCGGCTATGGTGAGCAGATTAATATATCAAAATATACAGTATGTAATGATACTCTATTCGACGGTATTAACACACCGAACCAGAATGCTGCATGGCAATGAGCAAGAGGTGTAAAAAGCTGCTGGAAGAAACGTTTTAGTTTGGAGGCAGACGCGAGTTGTGTCGTCACGGCCCGCATAAAACGAAAGGCTTCTAACACGGGTTGGTGACCTGCGGAGACAGGGACACGAACGTGCCGGGCGATACATCGAGAGGAGCAGGTAGGGCGGTCCAGCGCTGCCTGCGACGGAGAAATTCCATAGAAAACTGTGTCGGGGAATTTCCAGATGGATAGAAACAGACCAGCGACGCAGCTGATCAAGTGAAAGGCTCGTGATGTACGAGTGTAACTTTAGGCGTCAGGAGCGGGTACAAAATTTCCGATTGGCTGAAATAAACTCGGATGGAGAAAAAGGGGCGATATTTTGACGCAGTTTAAAGATAGGCCCTTTGCGATTGGCAGGGGTAGTTTTCACAGGACGAAAGGAACGCTCCCATTGGTCTGAGAAACCCTTGACGTGAAGTACAAAAGGAAACAGATGGGTGCAGTTTGTTGTAAATGACACAATACCGAAAACATCATAGTCTCTCCTTTGAACCAGCGTCAAGTGTAGAACAGGGCGCATCACGCCCTGTACGACGCCAGGGGAATTTTTGTGTGAACACCCTGTGTTCACTTTGGCTGACATTCAGCTAGAAATTAGCTGAAGATTCGTTAAGCTCCCAACAGCGGAGAAACGAAACAGCCACGTAGTTAATTGTTCTTGCGAGAACTGAAAGGGCATTGAAGTATACACACTCCACAATCCATGCACGTGTATATCGCCACATTTTCCAGACTGGGGATGAATGCATGTTTTCTCGCCTAACGAGAAACATAGGACAGTTTCAGCTGATAAGTAAAGATTTTGATTAGCTTTTTATAGGATTTTCAGAGGACGAGAGCAGCCATGCAGCGGAGAGCACATCGTAGCTAAAGGTAAATGCCGCTGGCAGAGGCGTAAACTTGTTGGTTCACCAGCTTACGTCCACTGTGAACTCGAGCAACCTTGAGCAATCTTTTGCTCGTCATGTCACAAAAACCAACCATCCTTCGTAGACTTGATTGTCATTGTAAATATTACTGAACTTAGAACCGGAATCGGATGATTTGTCATAATATTGACCAACTTCACTGTCTACAAGTAAAAAAAAATCTTGTAGAGAACTTTCTATTTAAATTTGATGTTATTGTGTTCAATGTTATTTCCGCTAGTGAGGACGTAATACATTATTTGAGAACTGTCCTGAAATTGTCATGTGACAATCTATGCAAACCCGCGTGCTTCTTTGACAACGATCCAGAAATTAAATAAACTGTTTGTAGCTAAACACCAATGTGCTCTGTCATAGAATAAAGGTCCACTCATAACCCCAAAATTTTATTCTAGTGACGCTAACGCACTCACAGGGTGTTTTTTCTGACGTCTGACGGACATGAAAAGGGGTGGAGTGTCAGAAGGGTGACCCAAAAACTTGCTAACATATGTAAATGGACCAGTTCACGGAATAATGTACATCTTGACACACATGCATGATATGACACGAGCTTTTATTGACACCAAAAATTAGTGCAATATTCGGCCAACATATGTCACTGGACAGCAACAGGTCAGTGACGCCGCATTGGAATCGCATATAAAATGAGCAGTAGTGAGAGTCAGATACGCCAGCATTCGCAGCATGTTGGTTTTACCAGAAAAGGCACTATTTGTGAAGCTTTATTATCAGAATGCAGAATCCGCCGCTGCAGCTTATCACCATAAGAAAGGTATTCGAACGATGGAAAGTCCGGTGCCAAGTGACAGTAAGAAGAAAATGAATACGGATTTCGAGGACACTGGTTGTTTAGACGATCGGCCCGGTTGTGGGTGACCAGACACAAGTGCTACTGCTGTTCGGACAGTTCAGAAGAAATCGAGACTTTAACGGGTTCCTCTCCGCACGGTGAAGTCGGCGCTCGTCTGTTGTTAGGAGAGCCCAAAAGTTTGTCCTCCAATGCTATCTGTACAAACTTCGGCGTCATCATGAACTGTTAGCAACCGGTTTTGTGACGCGGAGAGCATTTGCTGTGTGAGCACTTTAAAAAAATGGAGGAAGATGACGATTTATTGTCTAACATGATGTGGACCGATGAAGCGCATTTGACACTCTGAGGGTCTGTCAACATCCGCAGCTGCAGAATTTGGGCTACCGAAAATCCTGCAGTTGTCGTGAAACTCGCACTCCATGACGAGAAAGTCACGATGGGTTCTGGATTTACCACTTCAGTCGTGATCGGAGCCCTTTTCTTCGAGGAAATGTGGGGTTCTGGTTTCCGAACCGTCAGCGTGAGGGGTGCGAGGTATGCCGATATGTTCCAGAATCCCATCTTCCCTAGCCTGGCTGATAAACACCTGCCTGGCGCTCCAATCCATATTGCTACACATATGAAAGATCCCTTGCGCACATCATTTGATGAGGATCGCGTTCTGAGCCACCCTTTTCAACACGCTTGGCCTGCCAGTCCCCAGTCCTCGATCAGCGTGATTATTGGTTGAGGAGTTACCCGAAGTCACAAGTCTACTAAAGTCTTGCGACCTGAAAAGCGATGCTAAAAGACACCATCCGACGGAAATCTCTCACCGTACCTGCTGAAATGCTGTACATTACTGTTCACGTTTTTTCTCGACTATAGGTACTTTTTTTATGAATGACGGCCGACACGTGCACTTGTTGTAAAGAACATCGCCTGTTCTGAAAATCAGTTGTTACGCTAATTATTGCTTTTGTGTCACACAGGGTAACAATTATTGAATATGAAAAAACGTAAATCAGTTACAAACTACGGCGTTATTCAACACGTAAACGCCGCTACAGATGTTCGGTATTATGTTATGACATGTTCGATATGCCTGCCATCACTGCGGATGATGTGGCGAGTTGAACAGCGAAATTCTGCCCGACCCTTTGTAGTGTCGGGAAGTCGATGCTGCCGATGAGCTCCTGAATAGCTGTTTTCTGCTCAGCAATGGTTTTATGGTTATTGCTGTACACCTTGTCTTCAATATAGCCCCACAATAAGGAGTCGCTTGTGTTCATATCCGGAGAATATGGCTGCCAATCGAGACCCATGCCAGTGGCCTCTGGGTACCCCAGAGCCAGAATACGGTCCCCAAAGTGCTCCTCCGGGACATCAAACACTGTTCTGCTTCTATGGGTTCGAGCTCCGTCTTGCATGAACCACATCTTGTCGAAATCGTGATCTCTTTGGATACTGGGGATGAAATCATCTTCCGAAACCTCCACGTATTGTTCGGTAGTCATCGTGCCATCGTGCCGATTTCCGTGACTGGACATTACACAACGCACAGTCACCCGCTGAGGGTGAAGAGACTTCCCGATCGCGAAATGCGGGTTCTCAGTCCCCCAAATGCACCAATCTTGCTTATTGACGAACCCATCCAAATTAAAGTGGGCTTCGTCGCTAAACCAATCCATGCATGCGCTCACAAATTCCCATCGTGAACCGTGGCCAAACGTGCAGTTTGAACGTCGTAACTCAAACCTTTCAGAAGTAATGACGATTTTATTTCATGTAGTTCAAAAGTTCAATAATTGTCACCCTGTATGAAGCGGCATCTGTTGGTCATTTTGTGCAATTTTTCTTTAGTTTGAGTAAACCCCCATGTCATTTCAGGCAAGTGTGTAAATTTTAACCTCTCTACCTACATTATTCCGTGAAGTATTGAATTTTCATGTGGTAGTGCACTTTTAGGTCCGCCAGTAGGTTCGACATTGCACTGCATCTGTCGGAGAACCTGTTGGTAGCATTATTAACACACCTCGCTGAATCAAAAGAGAGACCTTACAATTGTATTACGAAAGCAGCTGTAACGTGCCTCGAGATTACACACTGTAACGAGTAGTAACACTCTTTTTCAGTTCGTAGTATTTAGCAAGCTACGCGGACTGCTACCAGAAGGAAAGTGCAGCACATAAAAATAGCTCGCGTCTTGCGCCTGCTCGTTAGAGCTGACGTGTACAGCTGTAATTCTGCGGCTGGCGCAGCTTTACTGTTTTACGAGCGTGCGCTCAACACACGGCGTCGCCCCGCTCCTTTTAATGGCTCCACTCCTGCCGTGCTGGGGAGGGCGCTTCCCGCAAGGCGAATGAGCCTCGCAGATTGCGGCACGGCGTTGTGCAAGGCGCCCGCCGTCAGCTCGCCAGCGCATTTGTGACGCCACGTCTACAGCAAATTGTCTCGATAAATATAAGACGAGAATGTTCACCTTGTCTCGCCATCTAATTACAGATGTCTAAAAATAAGGTATGCGTCAGGTCGTAGCTCACATTAACAATCTTTAATTTCGAGGATTGTGAGGTCCACGGCCAAACCAAATTTTGTGGGTTGTCGTGTTTCATCAATGTACGAGGTGTGGCTGTAATCTAACGGGACTGATGCTATCACAGTACTACGGATGTGCCAAAGATAACAACCAATAGCTGTGACGCGAAGTCAAATGCGACATCTCTGGTGTCTGTGGTTTTCGTTTGTGTAAGAGCTGTTACTTTGTTTTGACGGAAAAATGATAAGTGTAACAACAGAGCAACGAGTTGTCGTGAACTTTCACATTAAACTTGGAAAAGACTACTACTGAAACCTATCTGTTACTAAAATACGTGTATGGCAAGGAATGTTTATCACGTGCTTCCGCCATGAGCAAGAATATTTTGAAGATTACTCGCGCCCAGGACGCCCTTCAACATCAGAAACAGATGAAAATATCGAAAAAGTAGGTAATCCGATTCGATATGACTGTCAGTTAAGTATTCGATCGACAGCTGAAACTGTAGGAATTGACCAAGAATGCGTAAGGCAAATTTTACGTAACCAAATGAACATGAGAAAGACGTGTGCGAAACTGGTTGCGAAAGTTTTCACAGTCGAACAAAATGAACCTCTTGAAAATGTTTGTACTGAGATTTTGAATACCACTGAAAATGATACTAGGTTCCTGGAAAGAGTGATAACATGTGATAAATGTTAATTTTTCTCTTATGATCCAGAAACTAAGCGCCAGTCCATGCATTTGAAGGCCCCAACTTCATCGAGAGCGAAAAAGCTCAAATGAGCAAATAAAGATTAAAAGCAATTATGATTTTTTTCCTATATTCATGGAATTATGAATCTGCACCGGGATCCAGAAGACCACATTATTAATCAACATTACTACCTTGAGGTTCTTGCTCAACTCCGTGAGAAAATAAAAAAAAAAGAACCGAGTTGTGGAAGAACAAGTTATGTGTTCCGCATCCAGGGAACGCACCAGCTCATACCGAATTGTCTGTTAAGAGTTTTCTAGCGACGTACAGCATCCCTACCTTATCGGCCTGACCTATCACCATGTGTCTTTTGTGTATTCTCCAAGGTCAATCTGCATTAAGAGGAACAAGGTTTCAGTCCCTTGTAGCAGAGAAAGGAAAAGATCACGCTTCCTCAAGGAGCTCACGGAGCAAGACTTTTAGCACTGTTCCCACCAGTGGAAAATTCGCATGGAGCGTTGTAGGGATAGAAGAGTGAAGTACACTGAGTGAGGCAATAACCAACTATGTATGTTTTTGAAATAAAATTATTTACAGTGGTAGTCCCGTTATTTTATAACCACACCTCATGCGACTAAACAGTAATTTTGACTGTAACTCAAGTATGTTACTTTGATGGATTATACAACGTGATCGAAAAGTCGCGGACATGAAAATAAATGTGTGTATAATTAAGAGTTGCACTGCATTCGTTCAGTCAGCTGCCACAAGATAGCGGCACATGTATTATTACGGATAGCAATCGAAGGCGGAACCGAAACGGGTACGGACCACATGAAGTTTGTAGCACTGCCAGTTCATCGCAGGTAAACATTTAGTTTTCCCAACAGCAACGAGTTTTCATCGTCGAACAGTATTTTTCCAGTCGTTCCTATGCACGTATTGTAGGCCCATTTCGTGGCAAGCATCCAGCTGTGTCGAACAGTTCAACAATAACGAGCTGATTGCCATTTTATTGGTTTGAGGATCAGTTGCAGACAAGAAGAGAAACGGGAATCTGGCCATAATGCTGGGCGGTAAACTGACTGAGGCGAGGCATGCGATGCTACGTTCGTCTTCAAGAGGTTCTTTTCAGTTTCACATATCGTACGGTACAGGTCAGAAAGTGTTGAATAAGTTAAAATTCGTGCATAATTATGGTCGTAGTGTGCAGGAATTGAAGGCGCCGGACAGAGAAAAGCGTCTGGCATACTGCACATGGTTTTGGTGAGTTGCTGGGATCCATGGAACCGCGGAACTGGAGCATGTATTCCTCAATTATGTGACGTGGTTTCACTTTAGTGGATATGTGTGTAGTCAAAGCACAAAAATTTCGTCAATCGAAAGTCCACGTTTTTCATGAAAAGTCACAATCAGAAGATCGAACTGTAGTGTGCCGTATCACCTAATCGAATAGTGTGTCCTATTTTCTTTGTAAATATGATAAACAATGTTGAGTACTAAAATATCTTTACACATTTTACTGCGCATCTTGGGAGAGGTGAACGTTATTGTGTAGAAAATTATTTTCTGTTAACCGAAGCGCCACTTATGCCTGTGCCTGTGGAGAATTAAAACTTTGGTTCCACTTGTTCAGACAGCGGTTTGCTCACGCTACCGCAGCAAGCGCTGCATATCTCAAATCCATCGTATACTTACGAAACACAGTAATCATTGGTACAGAAGTGTAGTGGGAAATCCTAGCTAACATACACATCGAGTCACCAGTAATTCATACATAGGTGCAACTTACCGGTTACTGTACCTGCTGCGAGAGAG
This sequence comes from Schistocerca nitens, assembly GCF_023898315.1. Lineage (NCBI taxonomy): Eukaryota > Metazoa > Arthropoda > Insecta > Orthoptera > Acrididae > Schistocerca > Schistocerca nitens. The sequence continues at coordinate 50,578,977 of NC_064617.1, forward strand.
TTGCGACCTTGGTCGAAGTCCAGGCACAGGTTGCTTTTTGAGTTTTTACAAACCAACAGTAGATGACGCTTTGAGATGTGACAACACAATTACTTTAAAATTTCACATTTGTTGTTGTTAATACACTGGCATCTCAGAAGCTGGTAGATTAGTTAGTTTATAGTGGGCTTTTAAAAAACATAGTAGTGTGCAATATTGGAAATCTACATGAAGGTTTTTGTTCGATAACTTTTTTACGACCTTCGTTAAGTACACGTTCCGTAGATCATTTGTACCATTCTTTTATCGGAAGGCTGTTGAACTAGTCACTTTACACTATATGTGAACGTGATTAATGTTCACGTTGATGAACATATTTTTTAGTCGTACTCGTGCAACTACAATTGAAAACTAGGTTTCGTTTTAGAGGGTCCAAGTTTTTAAATAAAAATTCATCCATGGAATACAAGAAGTTGCTCAGAAGATATGATTTTAGGTTGGGTTTAAAACTTGCTTTGCTACCTACCAGACATTTTATGTTATGACAGCTTTAAGAATTGATAATAAACGCCCTTTTTACATTCCGTTACTGTACATATGGACAGTAGTATTTTTTTCAAATTGTGGTTTAATTGTTTGTGACGGATTTCATTGGCGAATATAAGTATTGTGATGCTACAGTTAAAATGCGTAACTCTTACAAGAGGTACCTACATGACGACCGGGAGTGAAAACCACATGTTATTGTTACTGTTCTCAAAGACCTATCTCAACAGCAACGCCCGGAGCGGCTTCGTTCAGCTTTTAATGATAATAGCACCTTCAGAAAAAACGTCTACAATAGTTTTACATGATTCCGTGAATCACATCGACGCTGTGTGAAGATGAACTTACCGTCAAGTGGAAACATATTCTAGACTGCGGTTTTGTGAAGGAGAGTTTTTCCCAATATACCGAAGCTCAGACAACGTTTTTGTCTACTGGTTAAAGGAAATGCTCAAAAAACTGGACCGAAGAAGTGGAAAGTCTGTGTACAATATTGCAACAGAAACGAAACTTGGGCGTCTCCGTACGAGCCGGAAACTAAGTGGCACTCAGATTTTCGGGTGTTTCAAGACAGAAACAAACCAACAAGAGTATTCCGTACTGGAAGCACTTCAACGAAATTCGTCGCTTGTTTCTTTGGTCACACTGGATGTGACACAACCGTGGAATCGAAGAACAGTTAATGCTAGTTATTGTACAACAATTTGTTTGCCACAAATCATCGATGAAATCATGAAAAGCAAACGAAAATGTCCGACCAGCTATCATTTTGACAAAAACAGCTGCCACGCAACACGTCAAACAGTTGGTTACTTAAGGGAGAAAAACACGCAACTGCTGCCTCACCGCCTGTATTCACATGATCTATCCCCCCTAACGATATCTCTTAATAAAAAAATGCATTGATAGCGATATTCATTACCTGTTGAATCCTTTCATGACTGTGCTTTTGAAGCACCACAGTCAGAGTGGAAGAAATGTTCCAGAATTGATCAAAACGCATGCAAAAATGTGCAAAATTTCGAAGTTTATTGTTTAAAGAACCAGTAAGACGATTCGGTGCAAAAAAAGTTCTCCTTCAAGGTTTTTGTAAAAACTTAAATGGACTCCCTCGTATGAAATCGACCGACCATCAAAGTCGTTGTGTTTCAGACTCTTCTAGCCAAATTCTTATTCAGCATACATATTCTAGCGCGTAGGTTCTGTTCCCAGAAACGTCTAATGCCGTCCACAAATTAATCAGTTTTCCGTGTTTCAACTCTTTATGAATCTGTGAGGGGTGTGTTATAGCTAAGTGAAAAAGAGGCAGGAGAAACCAATGAGATTGATAGGAAATGAATAATTTTTAGTTATAGAAAAAATGAGAAAGGGAAGGGCCGTGAGTTTTTTTGTAGGAACTGTGGCCGAATCCGCCTAAGAAGTTTCGATAAAACTAATGTACCTCTCAAGAGGATGGTCAGACAGAATAATATGACGCCCACTAATCCGGCGACAAAAGTACTAATTAATAGCAACCAGTAATCCACAACTGATGAAGATGCTTCGATGGTCCATGGGGCTGACACGATCTGACCGCGTAAAAAATAAGACGTCCGGCAAAGGTTTGGTGTCGCGCCGATCGCCGACAAAGTGAGGAAGCCTGGCTCCGCTGATACGGCCACGTCATGAGAAAGCAAGGCAACTCAGTCGCAAAAACAGGAGCAACAAGACCACGAGGAAGACCGGTAAAGACATGTACTGACTACGTCAGGGGAGACATGCACGTTGTTGGCTTAAGACCAGCAGATGTCAACGACAGGGAGAAATGGAGGAGATGTAGCAAAACAGCAGACCCCGCAAGTCGGGATTAATACTTAGAGAGAGAGTAATCCACAACTGATGTTCGATTTAAAACTACATACATTGAATACGAGAAGAAGTTCTCCTATCAGAATAGTCACATGCAGCTTCATTTTCGTGTAGTCGTTAAACTGAGAACTGTAACAAACCGTCAGCATACAACACAACATTGTTATTCAATTTACTGTTACCCGAGTATCATATTCACGTCTAATCTAGAACTACTTTCTTTCCGCATTATTTATCTCCGTCATACAGTGTCAGGCACATTTTATAAGCACAGCGCAGCTGCAGCACGAAAACGCAGTCGAAATAATAACGATAAGTATTGAGCTGTGTTAAGATAACTAAGATGGGTAAAAGACCGGAATGAAGACATCTGAACGTAAATAAAGTAAGGAAAAAAAACGGCTGGTTGCTGTATTTCTTGCAATAATTTAGTCCACACCCATTGGACCCGACCATAATTACCACGCTGTTCTACTCAAATTTTCTGTAGTTAAGTTTCTTAAGGTAGTATTATGACGTACATTCCGCTTGGAGGAACGTGGGGCATGCTTACAAGCTAGAAGTGCTGTGTATCCCCCACATATTACAGTATTTCGCTTGCGCAGAATTCAGTCAGGTTGTGAATAAGAAACTGTGACCCTTATGCCTACACTAAAACAATACTTAATCGGGTGTCTTCCTAATCTTCGTAATTACAACTTAGTTCGAAGAGAATCTTTGCTATCAACAGAATCTTTGCTCTCAACACACAGTGTTTAGAAAGCATGAGTACTTTTATCCTACATAAGCCATTATAGTACATCATTGACTTACGAATTTAAGATAGGTTTGGATGTGACCCACAAATTGTTAGACGACACGAGAAACGTCGCCTCTGTTCTCACTGTAGTAGGGCGTTGCCTCTGAAATTTTGTCTTCCAAACAGCAGCAAGGTTCGAACTGACACTGCGTCATCGATTTCTGTTTTTATTCATTTCCCCAAATAAAATGTCATTTAACGGTACGGAAACCTGTGTTTCTTGTTTAGACCGCTCAACCAGTTTGAAAAAATGAGGTACTCGTCATAAATGGAAACCAACTGGAGCTAACCTCACAACTATGAGGATGGACGCTAGAAAATTATAAAAGTGAGACATGTAGGAGTGTCTTTTTACAAAAGACGTATGTAATTTCTATTTATAAGAAAATAATGCACAAGAGATATAGGCGTTCACTCAACGAACCATGCCCATAATGAAATATATTTCGTCAACAGCTTCAGTCCGCTTATAGGAATCTTAAACCTACAATTTGCAATTCGAGATTCATAAGCCGGTCTAATGCGAATGGAATCTTTCTGTCATCCCCTTATAATTAGACCTTGAAATCTCGTTGGTATTGGATGACTGCACCAGAGGCTGTGAACTATTAAGTGATCGCTTTTTAATGGAACTCTCTAGTTTTTGGTGAATCTCATTAGTCTTTTCAACGATTGGTAGTTTCTAAATTAAAATTTCCTGGCAGCTTACCGCGAAGCACGAAGGCTGTAGCAGCGTCACATTATGTAGGTCTGTCCGTTGCACTCCGTGAAATAACCCGAATATTAATGATCCTTCTTATTCTCTGACATCGAGGAGGAAGACGAAGCTCCCATAGCGGAGCAATTCTCTACCACGATAGTGAAATAAATTTATAAAACTGCGAAAACGAAGAAGTCACTAAACAGTAAAATTCATTGATTCATTATATTCATCTATTTAAAATGTAGTTTCTCGTATCACAGCCATCGCAGATCCGATACGTGCTGTACTTCAAGCTGCACCTACTGCGAGATACGATGGGTAAACGTACTGGACCCAATTAAAATGGCTCTGTTCATTTATCTGAGGATGAAATATTGTGTCCCTCGAAAATTGACCCAGGATTTTCTACATTCTCTGACGGTGATTGTTCACTATGTTTTGTGTCACGATATTTCTCAGGTTTATTTCAAACAATGCAGCCGTAATCAGACTTGCATTGTTCTCCTGATCTGCTGACGTCACTGCGATTCGTTGAAGCTAACAACCTTTCAAAGTTGAACTGAAATTTCATCACGAACTCTAATGTTGAATGGTCAGCTTCATTATAGCGAACAGTATTAGCCGTTTCAGTTTTGATGGGGAGGGTTATGTGGATTAGATTTCCCTTGGTATGTAATAAGTGTGAGTGTACCATTACTGGGGAGCGCTCTAACAGTTCTACTTGCGTTACTGTTTCCATGCTACGTTCTATTTGGCTATGAACAGCACCAATTAATACTAAAAAAGGGACACTTGAACGTGGAGAGACGACTATATCTACTTATAACAATGATCGGATCATTGAAAACATTGTCAATATAAAACAATAAATTTATCTTTCGGAGAAACGAATTTATCATAAACTACAACCAATCCACCTTCATTACAAATCCTGGATAAGTAATATTTCAGTGAAGTTCTATATGCCTTTGCGCATGGCTAATACAGTTTTGTACTGCTGTCCCACAGTTGTTTAACAGATCTGTCATCGTCATCTGATATTTTTATGCTACATAGTCCAGATGTGTGGTCAAAGAATAGGACTACTGCTAAATTTCTAACTTCAGGTGGAACTGAAAACAGCCGGGTTGATTTCATGACGTAGTGGGATATCTAGTTTACAAAATGGCTCTGAGCACTATTGGACTCAACATCTCAGGTCATCAGTCCCCTAGAACTTAGAACTACTTAAACCTAACTAACCTAAGGACGTCACACACATCCATGCCCGAGACAGGATTCGAACCTGCGACCGTAGCAGTTGCGCGGTTCCGGACTGAAGCGCCTAGAACCGCTCGGCCACCGTGGCCGACTGATATCTAGTTTATAATTGGCTAGTGTATTTCACGCTCGAACTATCACGAGTTTCCAAAACACAGAAATAAAATTACAGTAAGTAATTCAACTGTTTAACTAGGTGATACTTGCGAAAGCGGCGAAGTGTACCCTGAAGATCGCGATGAACAGCGTACGATATCATCATGAACCATTTATAGTTTGCTCTTTGCAGCCAAGGCGGCAAGAAATATAAGATTTGATACTGTCGTTAGAAATAGGAACATTGTGTCGAGCCACAGTTTTATTAGTTTGCTGTGGCATAAAGGAAATACAAAAAGTCCTGGAGAATCATCCTCAGTATTGCTTTTATCTCAGCAGTTACTCTTTGTCAACTAACTTTGGTTTCTTTTTTATTCACTCAAAAGGCTGTTTTCCTCGAAACATCCTGCCAACATAGTTTAATGTAAATTTAGCTACCACTTTTTAACTGGTGCTGATATGACTCTCTGCGAAACCACTGCGTGCCGAAAGACGTTGCACGACTTATCTCCAATGTGTCCGGTGAAAATCTATCTGTGGCAGGTGTTTGTATTAACTGAAACACATGGACACTTTCTTAACAGAGTAATACTGCAATATTATTTCGAGGCATAGGAGAGTGCAATGTGTAGAGATGATTTGAAGAGGCGATACACACATTTGGATTACTTGTGTCTCGACTTGTTCCAGTCGCTTGCAGAGACTGAAAGTTTAAGTGTCTTGAAAAATCTCGTGCGACTAGAAAACTCTGTATTACTGCAGACTGTACTCGATATTCCATACCCTACTTATATAGGTGTTACAAATGTAGAAGAACGATAGGCCCTTCCGTTCCTGGAAGATGGAACCGAGTGCAACCAGTGAAAAATTTAAATTTTATATCGCGTAGGATAAAAAAACTGCGTTAAGTATTTGCTCAATAAACTTACTTCTACGTTTGATTTGGTATTAGAATTGGTGCTCTTGGCTCTTGGCGTACTAGATACAGTTCTGTAGTAAAGGTTTTGTGAAATGGAATTTTTGAGTGCTTTGGACAGTTACCAAGTTGGATAAATAAAAAAGAGATAAAGTTTAGAGAACACCTTCCCAGTTCGTCACGTGTTTGTTTAGACAACACGAATTTCTCAACATATGACGTCCTCGTATGCACTCCTCATGTGAAGTCCATAGTGGTAAAATGTATGAAAAATGCTGATTTACAGAGATGTATGCTGAAAGGCGTTTCCCCGCGCATACAACAGAGTGAAAGGCTGTATTTTTGTAGTAAATGCGCTTTATGCACTCACGGCGACATAATGTTTTGTGGAATACGGATGTAGCTTAAAACTCATCTTCAAGCCATTGCGGATATTTGCGAATCTCGCTATCACCACAGTCTGCAAAGTTTCGTTTTTTGAAGCAATTTTTGCGTAAATTTACGCGTCTATAATACAGTGGAACACTATTGCTATCTATTAGGTTATTCCTATAGTGTAACTCCAGTTATCTCGTTGTGCGTTGGACAAGGAAGTATCGTAGAATGAAGATGAGCGAGAAACTTCTTGAAACGTTGAATTCAGGTGACGTAGTTATACTTTTGATGAACCGAGATGATTGAGGTTGCCCGAGGAATCCTGCACTCAGAAGGGACAAACAGTACTTCCGTACTCAACTGATAATTTCCAAAACTTCTACAACTATATGTAAGCTATAGTTCGCAAATCACTGTAGTGTGCATGGCGGAGGAAACTTTACACAGTTCTCTTTACTGTTCCACTCGCAAATAGAGCGAAGGAAAATGATTGCCTATATCCTATATACGAACAGTGAACTCACTCGATTTTTCCTTCGGCTTCTTGCGCGGGAAGACACAGTATAAAAGCTCTGCAGTCTCTCAAAAATGCTGGTTCTGTAGACATCCTGGTTGGCGTTTTTCGAAAAGATCGTCTTGTTTCCCCGCATGGATTATTATCTAAGCTGATAGGGTACCATCGTAATGACGACACCATTCGGTACCCAATCTAGCAGTACTCATCTGATTTGACCAAACCTCTTGCTTCAGTCCGACCTGGTGGAGCCTGGACATTGGTACAGAGCTCTAGAGTGGTTCGCACGAGTGTCCCGTACGCAGTCTCCTCTACAGACACACTGCACCTCCTCGTAATAAACATTAGCACCGCTTCGCCCTACCTACAAACTACGTTTATGTGCTCATTCCATTTCATTTCCCAACGTTACCAACAGACATTTAATGTACATGGCAGGCGCGGAAACATATGTTAGTAGTACTGCAACATTACAACAATGTTTCTCCTTTCCATCCGGATTAATTTCGAAATATCCACGTACTGCGCCTTTGCGTGAATCCGGAATCAGAAGCGTGTACGTAACACTGCCCTGCTTTGGGGAGTCCCGTGGTGTGAATTATAGCTTGAGTAGCTCTCTCAGTGCGATATCTGACCCTTTCTGTCATTTCATTTTGAGTATTTCTCTGAAATTTAGTAGCCATATTTTTCTTGTGTTCCGAAATTAGAGTTCTCTGGGCCATATTTAATCTGTCGTTTCACGAGAAGGGAGCTTTAGTGCAGAATTTCCCAAAGTAATCCGAATAAAATGCTGCAGTGGACTTTCAAAGCAGAGGGAGGTCACGCAGCGCTGAAGATACTGGACTTAAGTTAGGAAAGAGTGGGTTTCTTGTCGTTGTGGGCCAGTAAATATAAGGCCCATCAAAAACTTTCCGTTCGAAGGCCGTACATTCCGTAATCGGTATGCCATTCAGGGAAAATCATCATGCTCGCTGAGGCAAACATCCCACCGACGCATCAGGTTGAAGATGATGATATTTGGTTTGTGAGGCGCTCAACTGCGCGGTCATCAGCGTCCGTACTATGTCCTAATTTTCTCAAAGTCCAATCTACCCACTGTCACGAATGAGGAGGAGGATGATGAACTGATGAGGACAACATAAACACCCAGTCCTCGGGCAGAGACAAATCCCCAACCCGACTGGGAATCGAACCCGGGACCCCGTGATCCAGAGGCAGCAGCGCTAGCCACCATCAGGTTGAAGACACCCGTTTGGTAAAACACTGTTTCGTGCTGCATGAAGAAGTCCGTAGCTGCCTGCTGCACAACCCCGTTCGGCAGGAAACGTCGACCCTTGGCGTAACTTTTTCGTTACGACATTTAGCACATGAGAGCGTGCGTTGTCAAACAGCTGTCCTTGTCGCAGTATTCCACATTGGTGGTTTTCGACAGACATGCTGCACCATACACATTCTTCAATTTCCGATGGATGTCTACCCAAGTCTGTCCTTCGCAGCCGAGAGAAGGATAAAAGCACGTTGGTCCTGTTCGGTAATAACGTCGCCATAGATAACGTTTCCGCATTCACCGCACACACTTACCAAAGACGCGAATGCCACACTAATCCCCAGTCGGTGCTTATACACCCGCATAGAAGTTGCGCTACGTTGCAGGTACGCTACAGCAACGCCCTCAAACGGAAACTTTTAATCGTCCGTTTCACGTAATTCTTTTTTCCTTCGGTATCGCAAATCCAGGACACCACGTTGCTACACCACGCTACTCGAGTCTGTGACTATCATCTCTACTGACCTCTATGTTGACGGGATGACGTACTCAAATCTCCCGTCCTATTAGCACTTCTACGAGTAGCTCTCATTCAGGGTCGAGAGTACAAAAATTGTTGAGTTCCGCCTGTCGTGGAAACCACTAGATCTTCTTATTTTACTTTTATTGCCGAAACATGCAGCGTTTGTGCCTTCCTCAGTGGGCCCTTCAAAACTCAGTATTTCGTGGTTAAGGTTGTGAGTGCTGTTACTGAAATGTAAATGTGCAGAGTCTGTGTGTATCCATCAGCGAAAGAGGAATACATGCGTGACGACGTGGACATGGATATAAAGCATCAAAAGCTATCTGTCCGGTTAAAACAAGTTCTGCTGGGTTGGCAGATAAGTTCGTTTCGTTTTTTGATCACTTTAATAAACACAACAAACACACATATTAGAGATTTTAGCCATCAATAATATATTCTCCTTCACCATTTACAACATTCTGTCAACGCTGGGATAACTATTTGATTCTGCGACTGTAGAAATCGAGTCCTTTTGAGTAGAAGGACTTGTCGAGCCCTGTTCGGAGCGCATTTTTCGTCGGAAAGGAAGATCCTAGAAAGTTATTCGATAGAGAGGAGAAAAAGTGAGAGTCTGAGGGCGCAAGAGCAGATGAATTATGTGGGTGCGGAATGAAATCCCAACCCAACTCGTGTACAGCTTTTTTTGTCATCCTAGCAGAATACGCGCGGGAGTTATAGTGGAGTAGCATCACTTCAGGGAGTCTTCCTGGTCGTTGTTCTTGGATTCCGCCTGCAAGACGTCTCAGAACACAATAAATGCCAAGAGTGATGGTTACGCTACGTGGAAGCAATTCGTAGTATATCAAACTGTCGTTGTTCCACCAGATGCACGACATTATATTTTATGGATGTGCGCATGTCTTTGTGCGGGGAGTTGCTGCTTTTTTGGGCTCATCCATTCTTTTCTTTTCCTTATGTTAGCATAAAGACACCATTTCACATTACCAATAACGATACATGATAGGAACTGCCGGTTTGTTCACTAGCCAGTTGATGACTAGCAAACAAAGATACACTGACGGCCACCCGCAGATTTTTGTGATTTTGGCTTAGAGCATGCGGTAGCCATACATCTGACTTTGAACCTTCCCCACTGCATGCAAATGCCGCAAGACGGTGGAGTGACCACAGTTCATCACATCTGCCACTTCTCGAGGATGCTACTGTGAAGCATTGTGGATTAATACGTTTAAACGATCTTCAAACCCGGAAACTCTTCCCGAACGCAAGCCGGAGTGGCCGAACGGTTCTACTAGCTTCAGTCTGGAACCGCGCAACCGCTACGGTCACAGGTTCGAATCCTGCCTCGGGCATGCATGTGTGTGATGTCCTTAGGTTAGTTAGGTTTAAGTATTTCTAAGTTCTAGGGGACTGATGAGCTCAGAACCATTTTTTCTTCCTAAATGTGGACAGTTACTAATGTCGAAACGATCCTCCTTGAAACGAGAAAACTATTTTCTTGCCGTACTCTGTCCAGTGGCATGATCCCCATACACGGCGGAAATGGTTCTGGATGCCTCCGCTGCTGTCATCCATCTATTGAACTCAGAGAGAAGAATATGTCGGCAATGTTCCGATTTCTCTACTTGGCACTCCATTTTCTACCGTCCGCAGCTCCCCTCACTATCCTTAAATGATAAAAAATGGCAATACGTAAACTCAGATAGCAACAGTAAACTACAAGTAAAAAATGCCAATCGACAAATAAACCCATAGCAGCCGGAATACCAACATGGAAAACAAAAACGCTACCAACTTGTGGACCATTCCTTGAAATCCCACTGTGTTGTGGACCGCGCCGTCGGCGATATATCCCAGTCTTCCCTCCTTTCTGCTCTTCTACGTCTTTCAATATCGCGATTACAGGTCGCGTTTACATCATAATGGTCCACCCGACAGTAGGCAGTGGTGAAGAACGTGGCATATGTGTAGAAGCACAAGTTCCGGTAGAGGGGAACCTAGCAGAGTTTCCGACGGTGCTGGAGTACTCACCATGGTGTGGCCAGTGGTTGCGGTGCGGGCGGCGGCGTGGAGTGCGCTGGACTGCGGCTGGCGGAGGCGCGACTCCGGATATAGCCGAGCAGCGCATGCAGCCGCTTGCTACGCGCGTCGCTCCACGGAAAGCTGCTGCAAACCGCCGAGCCGCCGACGCCACCTCATCTCGCCTCCGAGCGCCTCACTGCCGAACCTTCCCACCCGGCTCCATCCGACCTCAGCGCAGTCATAAATATCTATAACACCGTCTAGCTCTTCTATAAAAACTACCTCGGCGTACTTGTCGCGTCAAGTCAGAGTACAATTTCGAGCTTTCGCCCAAATCCTCCATTGTCTTCGCCAGGAACAGCTAACTATCGTGGCTGCTGTTATGGTAACTATTTATAACCGATAATCGCCTAGGCGTCCGCAAGGAGGGGCAAGAGGGGAATTTGGCCTACCTGGAATTTCGTGTACTGAATTCTAACACAGGCTGTTCACGGGGAACTATACCTTTCGGCACAACACTGGCTTCGGTGTTGTACTACAGGCTGTTCCCGTAAGAGCGTGCAAAAACGTAACAGGACATTAGAATGCTCCACTGAACACTTTGAAATATGGAACCTGGGGTAGTAGAAGCTAGCTCAAGGACGTCCAGAAGTAAACTCGCCTACCGCTTTGTCTAGCGTTACTGTTTTCCACCTTATTTACATCTGACAGGCGTACAAGTTTACACATACTGTGCTGTTTATTTACATGTACGTTCTTTCATTTCCTGCAAGGAAACAAGGGAGAAGACGTGCCTGATTACCGGGAATTCATGATTCAGATTTTTTTAATTATGTGTATTGTATTTTCATTATTCGATGACAGAACGTGCTATGAATCAATTACAGATCCATTCATTACTCAGTGCTATTCACAGGTGCTTGACAACGGCGATAAATGCCGAAACCGTCTGGTGTTGATAAATATTAATAAAGCAGCTATTCTGGTGCATCTTTCTAATAAAGATCTTCGCTGTACAGAGCATGTTGCAGTGTTTTCCAGCGAAGCGTGGCCCTCGTCCGATTTGCGGCATGGGAGCGGAGGACAAACGGCGCAGTCAACAGTGGAAACCACTCTCATCTCCCCCGCCAACGAACGCCTAAGATTTTCGCATTACTTACGGTTGTGTCATGATGACATTCTTCGACTGCAGGGCCCCTATGCTCGTAGAGTTCCTCGAGCGTAGAATCACAATCGACGCGCAGTGCTATGAAAACACTTCGCGGCAACTAGATCCCCCACAAAATCAAGTGCTCAGGAATTCTGTATGACGTAATAATCTGCTTTTCACGATAACGCCAGCCCCCACACTGCTAATCCGACGAAGGCTATGGTTCAGTGGTTTGGTTGACAACATTCACCGTACAGCCCGGAGCTTCCATCGTAAGATTTTTACTTTTTTGTCGATCTGAAGAAGCACGTACGGGGGCGTCGGTTTCAGTCGGACGAAGAAGTGCACGAGTGGGTGCAGTTGTAGAGCCGCCAGCGGCCGACAACGCTCTGTGATACAGGAATTGATCGTCTCAATGGGATACGAGTCTTATTTCGTGTGGTGATTACTTTTGAAAGGAACCAGTCCATGGTCCCGTCGTGCCTCGTGTTCGGTTTTCATTTAACTGGCTCTTACAGTATATGCGCCTTACTCATACAGTCCTTGTCGAGCACCACAAAGAGACCAGTCCAACATTCTGGCGCGAGAACTCTGGCTCCTGTTCTCCTTATGAAGTAAAAATGGCTGCAGTATACCTACTGAATATCCGTCTCCAATTTCCACAAGGAATTGCCATAGTAATTTACCATTTGTCTGCGCTAAAAGAAGATTCGTTAGGCATAGTATGTAACTGTTGTAGATTCTGAAAAATACGGTCTACCTGTACTCTGTGTGTCCTCATCTGTACCTCATCTACGTACTCAAATAAAAGAAAATCAAGTAAAAAGTACTTTTTTTTACACTAGAAGAGAGGAAAGGAACTGTCTGAAAAATCCATGTCGAAAAGCTCTGCACTTTGAGAAATGAGATCTTACCAAACTCAGCAGTATGGAACAGAGCACAATATCATATAACTACGATTCACCAGTCCAGCTAGCATGGGTGCCCAATAATTTGTGGAAGGAGGGTGAGAGATAAGACACGTTTTCGTTCAGTCAAACACTGTTTAGAGCTGATTTTACCGAGGAATTTGCGATTTTTTGGGGGGTTACCCACATTCGTATTCTCGAATGCTACCTTGGGTTACACTTTACTCAAGCATCTTAAAAAATGTAGCTTTGAAAACACATTTTGTTAATCTTTAACCCTTTCGGTCATGGCGTCCTCATATAAGGACATACTAAATAAATGCTTAGTATATTAAAATTCGTTAAATTTTACCATTTGTGATTTTTGTCCTCATATTGTCACAAGCAGAGCTTTTATTTGAGAACAGTGTCGACATGTCCTGTCAATCTGAGTAGCACGAAACAAAACTCAATGTGCACAGTCACATGAACGCTTCCCAATAATCTTTGTACTTCTCATCAGCTGGTTCATATCTTCTGAGTTTAGGAGAAAAATTTATTTGTGCGTAGAAAGGTGCATTCTTCAAGGTGAAAAGAAATGGTGTCTTTCCTAACGAAAGGTAAATGACGTATTATAACTTTATATGTGTCTCCAAATGAGGACACTGTGATTGAAAGGTTGTAATAGCGGAGAAATTTAAGACATTATTTCGCTGTCTTTTTAGTAATCTTACAGTGATTTCACATTGCCCCGAGTCCAACATAGACAAAGGCCACTTACAGAAGAAGTTATAGAGCTCCTTAATTCATCTGAAATTGACGATACATCCGATGATACTGGTATAATTCTGAACAAGACAACAATGATGGAGATAATGTTAGACGTTTTGTATCATACGGTATATTGTAAACTGAGTAGCCTTGACACAAGGCCCGCTAACTGCATGATAAATGACACTGAGATAATCACGAAACACTCGTCCCAACCAAACGACAATGCATTGGCAGCGAGAATGTTACTGCTGTGTGCTAATTTGTTACAGCGCAGCCAGTATAAAGCTCCATAAGAAAAATATCCATTCAAATCATAACAAACTGAGAGGTAGCTTTGAATGTCCAGGTTGGTAAGTCTAATGTCTGTCCACGTGCTTTGCATCCAGACACGGCAGCGCGACTGCCACGCCTATTGAGCATTTAGCAGGCTTTGCACCCGAAGACAACATACAGTTAGCTGCTTTTGGAACCGACCACTATTTTCGACAGCCATTTTCGACGGTTTATAGCCGGTTTTGCAACCTGAAGCATATTCCATCAAGTAGTCGCTGAAAAAATCTATATGGCCGCATGCCCACCTCAAAATCTACATAAAACGAATTTTTAATGTCAATAAACTTCACCAACAACTGTAAAATATTTTATTTTATTCTGAAAGCAACCAGTTTCGGCAACCAATTTTGCGATCTTCAGGCCTCACACGCTTTTATCAAAATAAACGTACTTATCGTATAACGCCATAAAACACTATATTTCGTGAATTCCAATCATTATGCAAATGCTTCAGTTGTGTAATTTATGTATTTCGGTGAAATAAAATCAAATAAAGTACTTTGACTTTTCGACTTGTACTGCACCCACTTGAATACAATGTCCTCATTTGGAGACGCGTTGTATCCCCCCTTGGGAGCACCTCGGAATATTTTATACATCTGAAAAATCATAATTGAATTCGAAGAACTGGACAGCAAAGCTATGATTTTTTTTTCAGGAAAAAAAAATAATTCGTGGCCGAAAGTGTTAATTACACTAATCAATTTAAAAAATATTGCGATAAAATCTGTCAGTATATCAGCTAAGAAGTTTTCTAAGCAAACAGTGTTGTAGATGGCATACACTGTGGTGACTACAGTTATGGGATACGTGCTAATGTCGTGTCGGACCGCGTAGTGCAGCGACTCGGCATTGGCCATCCATAACTGTGTAGGGTGTAGGATTTTGTGCACGAACTGATCTCTCCATTATGGCCCATAAATTTTCGAAGGGGTACATATCGGGCGATCTGAGTAGCCAAACCATTCGCTCGAATTGTTTAGACTGTTCTTCAAACCGTTGCATACAATTACGTGCCGTTGACACGTCGCATTGACATCCATAAAAATTGCATCGTTTTAGAAACATGACGCCCGTGAGTGGGTGCAAATGGTCTCCAAGTAGCCGAACATTGGTAGGACACCGTCCATTCCATGTATAAACATCCCAAACCATTATGGAGCTACCAACAGCTTGCACAGTGCCTTGTTCATAACATGGGTCCATGGCTTCGTGTGGTCTGCCCCACACTCGAACCTACCATCATCTCTTACCAAATGAAATCGGGACTCATCTGACCATTCCACGGTTTACCTGAAACTTGGTATTCTCGGCACACTTTTGACACTGTCGATCTTGGAATATTGAATTCCTTGAAGACTTTCCAGATGGAATGTCCCATGCGTCTAGCTCCAACTACACTATGTGATCAAAAGTATCCCAACATCTGGCTGAAAATGACTTACAGTTTCGTGGCGCCCTCCATCGGTAATGCTAGAATTCAATATGGTGTTGGCCCACCCTTAGCCTTGATGACAGCCTCCACTCCCGCAGACATACGTTCAATCAGGTGCTGGAAGGTTTCTTGGGGAATGGGAGCCCATTCTTCAGGAGTGCTGCACTGAGGAGAAGTATCGATGTTGGTCGGTGAGGCCTGGCGCGAAGTCGGCGTTCCAAAACGTCTCAAACATGTTCTATAGAATTCAGGTCAGGACTCTGTGCAGGCCAGTCCATTACAGGGATGTTATTCTCGTGTAACCACTCCGCCACAGGCCGTAAATTATGAACAGGTGCTCGTGTTGAAAGATGCAATCGCAATCCCCGATTTGCTCTTCAACAGTGGGAAACAAGAAGATGCTTAAAACATCGTTGTACGCCTGTGCTGTGATAGTGCCACACAAAACAATAAGGGGTCCACGTAAAACACGACCACACGACACCACCACCGCCTCCGAATTTTACTGTTGGCACTACACACGCTGGCAGATGACGTTCACTGTCACATTGGAAACAGTGGACCTAGAGAAGTTTAGGAGTGTGAAAATCTCGCGTACAGACGTATGACACAAGTGACAACCAATCACCTCACCACGTTCGAAGTCCGTGAGTTCCGCGAAGCGCCCCATTCTTCTCTCTCACGATGTCTAAAGGCTACTGAGGTCGCTGATACGGAGTACCTGGCAATTGGTGGCAGCACGCTGCACCTAATATGAAAAACGTATGTTTTTGGGACAGTCCGAATACTTTTGATCACATAGTGTACCATTCCGCGTTCGGAGTGCCTTAATTTCCATCGTGCTGCCATAACCATGTCGTTAATTTTATCACATGAACCACCTGAGTACAAATGACAGCTCCGCCAATGCACTGCCCTTCTATACCTCGTGTACGCGATACTACTGTCATCTGCATATGTGCATATCGCTATCCCGTGACTTCTATTACGTCAGTGTAATCTGAATAAGCTTTTTTGAAATGTTTTTTCTGTTTTCTCACTTTCAGGAGTATTAATCAGTAGTATTTCTGCTGCTTATTTTTGTTAATAATCAACAGAAACATCTCAAGTTTCCTGCTATCTGAAATGGCAAGTTTAGAATCTTGTTCTCTCTCGGATATACTCTCTCTAATGACGTTAATGTGACTACCCTTCAAAAGCCTGAATAACCACCTTCAGGAGCACGGACCGCAGCGAGACGTCCAGAAAGACAATTAATGAGATTCTGGAAGGTACCGGCAAGGAAGTGGAGCTATACCGACTCCAGCTCGTGGCCAGCTGCTCTCGGTTTCTCGGTTTAGAGTACAAGGCGCTAATAGCCCGATCGAGAGTGTCCCACAGATTGTCGATTGGGTTTAATTTGTTGATTTTGGTGGACAGGACGGAACGGTAAAATCATCCCTGTGCTATTCGGAACATCGAGTTGTGTGACACATTGCAGTGTCCTGCTGACAGATCCCATCGTGCCGAGGAAAAACGAAATGCATGTGAGGGTGGACATGTATTGATTCATTGTGCCTTCCAGAATGACGAAACATTCCCCAGACCATAACGCTCCGTCCTGGTTGCAGGGTATTTGCTTTCAGACGTTTCACACTAATGGCCATCTGTCCGATGGAGCTTAAAACGTGATTCTTCTGAAAAGGACACCAGTCGCCACTGTCCATTTGTGGTACTTATGTGCAAGTTCCAGCCCTCGTCTCCGATTAACAGCACTCAGCAGAGTGCGTGAAGCAGGGAACTGTTGTCAAAAATGTCAAATGTGTGTGATATCTTATGGGACTTAACTGCTAATGTCATCGGTCCCTAAGCTTACACGCTACTTAATCTAAATTATCCTAAGGACAAACACACACACACCCATGCCCGAAGGAGGACTCGAACCTCCGCCGGGACCAACCGTCCACAATATATTTATTTATTTATTTATTTATGCATTTATTTTACCTGGCAAGATTAGAGCCTTCAGGCCCTCTTACACCTAACCAGGAATACCCATATTGAACGAATTACAGTTTCTACAGAACATGAAGCACATATAACGTGTTATATAGTATTAATGTTAAAGAAAAAAAATAGAGATTATAACAGTAGTATAATGATAATTATAACAATCAAAAAATAATTATAACAATCAAGAATAATAATAATAATAGTAATGACTATGTATATGAAAGTAAACATTTTTTCTTTTATGAATGTCAGTCCTATTGCTAGTTGGGAATTTTCTCGTTATGTTCTTGTAGCTTGTGAGTTATTCTCATCGAGCAGAGACATAAGACGATAGAATGGGGTGAAAGAGATATAGAAGAGGTAGGTAGATTAGAGGAAGAGAAATAGAATGGTAAAATTCGAAGCTATGATGGAGAGGAGAAAGAAAGAGATGAGAGGGGCACAACAGTGGTGGCTATACCATCCCTAATATGTAAGTTTTGAGTTCCCTCTTGAATGTTGAGTAGTTCTGGATGAGACGCAGATCACAGGGGAGCGCGTTCCATAGTCGTATGGCTGAGATGGAGAATGAAACGGAGAAAGATTTTGTGTTATGTAAAGGTACAGCCAAGATGCTAGACGTATCCGATCTGGTATTCCGGTTGTGGAATGATGATAGGTGTTTAATGTGAGAAGATAAGTATTGGGGGCACCAGTGGCTAAGTAATCGATGAA
The DNA here is from genome assembly GCF_023898315.1 of Schistocerca nitens. NCBI lineage: Eukaryota > Metazoa > Arthropoda > Insecta > Orthoptera > Acrididae > Schistocerca > Schistocerca nitens. Next base: position 50,597,113 of record NC_064617.1, read on the forward strand.
GTAAGCACATCGTGTGGAGAACGCGTGCCTTATGAGGGCGTATCCAACATAGCTGGGAGTATGAAGGACTGATATGATCATACAACCGTATATTGCACACGTATCTAAAGCAAGCATTCATCACTAGCTCGAGGCATCTCGAATTTTCACTATTTGTGCCGTGTTGAACTACATCACAGTAGTAAAGATTAGGCAAGACCAGTGTTTGGACTAATTTTTGTTTAACATGGGTTGGAAATATTTTTCTAAATTTTTGAATTGCATGTAGGGAGGAGAGTGATTTCCGGCAAGCTGTGACTGTTTGTTCTTCCCAGTTTAGGTGTTCATCCAAGATTATTCCAAGGTCTTTTACTGTTTTTTGGTATGGTAGTTGGGTACCATTGAGGAGTATTTGAGGGACTGTTTCGCCAAAGTACCGGCTGATTAACTTTGGATGAGATATAAGTATGACATGGGATTTCTTGGGGTTTAGTTTCAGACCTAGGTTCTGTGCCCATCGAGAAACAGAGCAAAGATCTGCGTTCATACTCGCTACTGCGTCAGCAATGTTCTTGGGGCTTGCACTTATATACAGTTGGATGTCGTCGGCATATAGATGGTAGTTGCAGGAGTGAATAACTGAAGAAATATCATTAATGTACAGTGAGAAGAGTAATGGACCAAGGACGGAGCCTTGGGGAACTCCAGAACGCACGTTTTTCCATGATGACTTTTTCGACCCCCAATGACTTGTTGACTTCTGTTTTTGAGGTAGCTGTCGAACCAGTGTATTGCGCTGTTTGAGAAATTCAGCTGTTTCATTTTAATTAGTAATATATCAAAGTCAATTGTATCAAAAGCCTTGCTAAAGTCAAGCAGTGTTAGGATGGTAGTTTCACGTCCGTCCATAGCATGTTTAATGTCATCAGTTACTTTGATTAATGCAGTTGCTGTACTATGGTGCTTTCGAAAGCCTGACTGATATTTGTCGTGGATGTTATGAGTTTTGAGGTAATCCGTCAGCTGTTCATGGACGATATATTCTAGGGCTTTAGATATTGCAGGTAGTATGCTGATCGGCCTGTAGTCACCTGGCGACTTAGGGTTGCCAGTCTTGGGTACAGGTTGAATTAAACTTTGCTTCCACTCAGTAGGATATGTACTACCGATAAGAGACAGGTTGAAGATGTCTGTGATAACTGGAATAATAGTGTCTACGACGTTCTTAATCATGCCAATGCTCACTCCATCATTTCCTACTGCCTCGGAAGAGATTCTCAAAATTGCCTTGTGTACTGTGCCGGTAGTGACATGTTTTAGGAAAAATCTTGTCTCTCGAGAGATTGATATCTTGGGTCTGGTAATTTGTCGCTGCGTGGCAGTTTACAGCTGTTGAGAAGAAATCGTTTAATTCTTCTGCAGACGCTTGATAAACAGCGTCAGATCTTCGCTTCCCTATACCGAAACTGCGCAGCTTTTTCCACATTGCAGCAGGTTTTGATATGCCGCATACGACAGAGCGGGCATGTCTGATTTTGGCATTCCTCACGCTTTGCTTGGTTCTGTTTCGGAGTTTCCTATAAGCTTCGTACGCTTCGGGAGTTGGGTTACGCTTGAAGGCCCTATGTGCAGCATCACGTTTATTCATTAACTGGCGTAATGCAGTGGTGAGCCACGGAGCGGGGGCTCTCTTTACCTTGACAGTGCGTTGAGGAGCATGTTTATCATACAGTGCAATAATTTTGCGACGTAATTCCCGAATTTTTCGGTTTAAAGTCGGTTCATTGCTTATATCATGCCAAGGGATGTCTGAGCAATCCTTCTGAAGAGCGTCATGGTTAGCATTTTTTAGGTTTCTGTAGGTTACCAGGTGAGATTTTTCTTTGGTAGTATGCATTGAGTAATTTAAGAATATCACGTCATGAGCAGAGAGTCCCGGAGCGGATGTCTGATTGGCGCGAATTATTTTATCTGGTCGCTTTGTTGCTATTATATCTATGAGTGTATGGCTGTGTGGCGTGTGATGAGTTGGGTCCAGCGGTGTTAAACTCATATCATTGGAGTGGAACAGTCTGCTTAGTTTTTCTGCAGAGGGAGATTTTAACTGTAAGTCGATGTTTGTGTCGCCCATAATGACTATGTGCTCATACTGTGTCACGAGCGAGGACAGGGCAGACTGAAAGGAGGACATAGCATCGACGTTTGGAGGTTTATAGATTACTCCAATTAGCAGTTTCTGATTTGATGTATTTATTTCAAAAAACAAGAACTCTGCTTCTCCTTCGCCCTTTCCATCCGATGTGCATAGTATAGTAGGTGTCAGATCAGAGCGAACATAGGCACCCACACCACCCCCCGCGTCGTGTTTCACGATCAGTCCTTAGGAGAGAGTAACCAGTGATTCGGATAGCATCGGAAGAAATGTTTGGTTTCAACCAAGTTTCAGAGATGAGGATAATATGGAACAGCGATTGGCAGAACAGGTCACAGAACTTGTCGAAGTGAGCCGTTAGCGACTGCGCGTTCGCGTGGGCCACAAAGAGCCCGCCGCCGGAACCGGTCCGTCCCATTGTGGCCGCCTGTAGGACCGAGCGCGCTCCGTTTACCTGCTGCCGGAAGAAGGACAAAAGCTGGATTTCGCGGGGGAAGACATATTTACAGGTGTGCCCAAGGTCGTGGCTGACTCAAGCGTCTGTGGGCTAAAGGTGAAAGACACCCTGGAGGTAGCGGAGAGCCCGCATCTCGTGGTCGTGCGGTAACGTTCTCGCTTCCCACGCCCGGGGTCCCGGGTTCGATTCCCGGCGGGGTCAGGGATTTTCTCTGCCTCGTGATGGCTGGGTGTTGTGTGCTGTCCTTAGGTTAGTTAGGTTTAAGTAGTTATAAGTTCTAGGGGACTGATGACCATAGATGTTAAGTCCCATAGTGCTCAGAGCCATTTGAACCATTTTGAAGGTAGCGGAGAAGGGAGCGAAAAGTAAGATGGAAAGTGGCAGTGATGGTTACGAAAAAGATAATAGTAGTAGTAGTAGTGGTAGTGACAAGGATGAAAATAACAGATATAGAAAGGTGGTTTTAAGGAGATTCCTGTTAATGGAGAATGTTAATTCCCGTTTGACTGACAATATGAATATACATGAGCACTTATGATAGACAAATAAAGAAGCAATATTTATGTGAAACAATTGACTGATTTTAAATATACTTCAACCACGGTGGCACGCGAACAGTTTACTAACGTAGGCGTTTCGGAAATGCTTCCACCCTTGGCCCGACAGCGAAAGACGTCAGATAAATCGCTCCGTTTCCGCATTACCACAGCCACTACATCCCAGAATGGAATTTTCTCTCTGCAGCGGAATGTGAAATGAAACTTCCTGGCAGACTAAAACTGCGTGCAGGACCCAGACTCGAACTCGGGACCTTTGCCTTTTGCGAGAAAATACTGTACCGACTGAGCTGTCCAAACACGACTCATGACCAGGATTCACAGCTAAAGTAAGCGCGAGATATGCCATTCCAAATGTGAAATACTGATACATTAATAACTGGTGTAACCGCCACAATGTTGAACGCAGACGTGCAAGCGGCAGGCATTGTGTTGTACAGGTGTCGGATGTCAGTTTTTGGGATGGCGTTCCATGTCTGTTTGCACTTGGTCTGTCAATAGAGGGAAGGTTAATGCTGATTGTGGATGACGCTGGAGTTGTCCGATGATGTCCGATATGTGCTCGTTACAACAGCGGCATGTGGGCGAGCGTTGTCCTGTTGGAAAACACCTCCTGGAATACTGTTCACGAATGACAGCACCAACAGTCGAGTCACCAGACTAACGTGCAGGTTTGCTGTCAGTATGCATGGGATAAACACGAGAGTGCTCCTATCGTCACACGGCGTCGCATCGCAGACTATAACTCCAGCTGTAGGTCCAGTCTGTCTAGCATGCAGACAGGTTGGTTGCAGACCCTGAACTCTTCTTGTTTCTAATTACGTATTGGACGCGAAATTCCTATTTCCATTTCAAATAGAAATTCTTAATTATTGATGTTTTATGAAAGACTGTTCCGGTTCATATAAGTTGTTTAAATAAAGAAAACCTAAATTAATTTTTTAAAGCAGAAATGAGAAACCAAGTCCCCTTTATCTGGACTATGTCCAGCGTCTTACGCTACAGAGGTAGATAAGTATCGTAGAAACATGAAAAATAATCATTTTCACAGCATCGAGCACATTATACAAATGCTGCATTTTTAAATTTGCTACTGTACCATTACAATATGAATCCAACGGAACTGATCTGGAGCCAAGCTGCGGGATTTGGCCCGAGAAGTGAACAGACTGTTAAGCTGCCAGACGTACTGGAACTAACGGACACAGCTTTTTCACACGTCACTGCCAAACGCTGGCGTGATATGGAACGGCTTGTCTTAAAAGAAGAAGAGAAAATACTACGCCTGGTTGGCTTCGTGGATTCTGTTGTTGATAGGTTAGTTATCAACGTAGCAGGTGACACTTCCAGAAATGAAATGTATTTCTCGGGTTCGGATGAGGAAGGAGCTGAGACATTACCAGACGACTGACTGTAAATAATACCTTCAGTGGCTTCAATATTTAACTATCCGGTGAAATCTTTCGATACTCTCTTACGTCAAACACAGATTATGCAGAAAAATTATTCTACGGTTAAGTCGTGAATTTTCATCATTCTTGTTATTAATTACAGTAGTACATTAGCTAAAAACGATAACGTGTTGCGGTTTTCGTCTAGTCGCCTGAGGAGCGTATCGTAGGAGATTTTCAGTGTATTATTTCATTCTGCTTAAAAATTAAATGACATTCGTAGCCGCATTGCTCCCCTCCTCGTCTCTTTTTACGTGCGAACTGAAGTTGGTCACGTCACTGTACCAGCTGACTGGCCAGTGCTGTCCACGTTAAATGAGCAGGTAAAGCTGTTGTCCCGTACTATCGCTCACCAAAGTACCCCTTATTATCGTACTTGACAGTACTCGAGACAGCTTGACTGCAGTCCCGAGTGAAACGGAAATCCAATGAGATTTCAGCAAACGCAGAAGAATACATAGTGCAATGTTTACATCAGGTTTATTCTTATGATGAACGTATTATAGTACCACATGGCCGTCCGAAATCCAGTCCTCTTGCTATCGTACCTTCTCGTTGCCATTGCTGCCAGCAATCATGTACAGTGGCTACATTACAGCCAAATCTTGCTGTAATATCACAGAAGGAACATCCAGCGCCGGCCGGTGTGGCCGAGCGGTTCTAGGCGCTTCAGTCTGGAACAGTGCGACCGCTACGGTCGCAGGTTCGAATCCTGCCTCGGGCTTGGATGTGTGTAATGACCTTAGGTTAGTTAGGTTTAAGTAGTTCTAAGCTGTAGGGGACTGATGACCACAGATGTTAAGTCCCATAGTGCTCCGAGCCATTTGAACCATTTTATTTGAACATCCAGCACCTCGTAGCCCTATTATATGACTTCGTTCACGACCTGTTGATAACAGTGTCTTTGTCACCTTAAAGACAGTGTTGATTAACATCAACGCACTACGTCCTCTCTCAGAGGTAACTAACGCAAACGACCGTAACAGCGTGCATTTAAATCAAACCTGATTTGCATCATCATAATGGCGCTACTAGCGCCACTCTTAGATGATTGGCGTGAAACTTGAATCGACATCATCTTTTAGACGCAGAAACACGCCTACCAATTTTCTTTTATGTCGCACAACTTCTTCTTGTTGTTGAATTTTTTCCGTCAGTATCCTTTTTTCCCATCAGTGTACTAATAATAAGACTGTAAATCCGTCGCATCTGTCTATTTGTATGTTTCAACACGATAATCTCCAAAAGCAATGGACAAATAGTCATGGCGTTTTCGCAGATAACTTGAGCGTAGCTTGGTGCATAACATGGCCTCTCTTTCATCAAAATCTAATCATGGAAGAAAAATATATCGTAATTTAAAGTTTCAGGGGTCTGCTCAGCTTAGGAGTCCGGATGTTCACCTTAGTGACGATGTAGTACACCAAAGGACCAACAGTTAGTTCCGTAGTACACCAAAGAACAAATACGAGTATATCGCGCTTTTATTTGTCTTACCTCAGTGACAGAGGTATTTTCACAAGTTTACGTCAGTAACACAATTAACCCTCCTGTAAGCAGGATTTTTGTGTCTCCGAGTACCACTGGGGCAATATAGACCCCAAAGTAATTTACGTCTGATATGAATAAATTTTAATGTTTTCGATGGTGCTCAGCCACAGTCAAGCAATACTTTGTGAGAGAACAAACAGCCATTTGACTGTTTATTACCGTAATTATCTTATGTACTATCTCGATTTCCGCTTTTATTACATTATCGGGTACAATGCTAAAGTTCTTAGACCATTAACGCGGTCAGTAAAAAGACAAAGACCAAGAACAGCTTGTAATGGTTTAAGAATTTTTAGCATCTTACTGTATAATGGCATAAAAGCCGAAATTTAAACAGTATAGAAGATAGAGTAATACACACTGAAATTCTAAAAAAAATTTATTGTAAATGTATAAAAGTGAACAAAACATCACTCGATACAGTTGATTCAGAGGGAGAAAGTCATATACACTCCTGGAAATTGAAATGAGAACACCGTGAATTCATTGTCCCAGGAAGGGGAAACTTTATTGACACATTCCTGGGGTCAGATACATCACATGATCACACTGACAGAACCACAGGCACATAGACACAGGCAACAGAGCATGCACAATGTCGGCACTAGTACAGTGTATATCCACCTTTCGCAGCAATGCAGGCTGCTATTCTCCCATGGAGACGATCGTAGAGATGCTGGATGTAGTCCTGTGGAACGGTTTGCCATGCCATTTCCACCTGGCGCCTCAGTTGGACCAGCGTTCGTGCTGGACGTGCAGACCGCGTGAGACGACGCTTCATCCAGTCCCAAACATGCTCAATGGGGGACAGATCCGGAGATCTTGCTGGCCAGGGTAGTTGACTTACACCTTCCAGAGCACGTTGGGTGGCACGGGATACATGCGGACGTGCATTGTCCTGTTGGAACAGCAAGTTCCCTTGCCGGTCTAGGAATGGTAGAACGATGGGTTCGATGACGGTTTGGATGTACCGTGCACTATTCAGTGACCCCTCGACGATCACCAGTGGTGTACGGCCAGTGTAGGAGATCGCTCCCCACACCATGATGCCGGGTGTTGGCCCTGTGTGCCTCGGTCGTATGCAGTCCTGATTGCGGCGCTCACCTGCACGGCGCCAAACACGCATACGACCATCATTGGCACCAAGGCAGAAGCGACTCTCATCGCTGAAGACGACACGTCTCCATTCGTCCCTCCATTCACGCCTGTCGCGACACCACTGGAGGCGGGCTGCACGATGTTGGGGCGTGAGCGGAAGACGGCCTAACGGTGTGCGGGACCGTAGCCCAGCTTCATGGAGACGGTTGCGAATGGTCCTCGCCGATACCCCAGGAGCAACAGTGTCCCTAATTTGCTGGGAAGTGGCGGTGCGGTCCCCTACGGCACTGCGTAGGATCCTACGGTCTTGGCGTGCATCCGTGCGTCGCTGCGGTCCGGTCCCAGGTCGACGGGCACGTGCACCTTCCGCCGACCACTGGCGACAACATCGATGTACTGTGGAGACCTCACGCCCCACGTGTTGAGCAATTCGGCGGTACGTCCACCCGGCCTCCCGCATGCCCACTATACGCCCTCGCTCAAAGTCCGTCAACTGCACATACGGTTCACGTCCACGCTGTCGCGGCATGCTACCAGTGTTAAAGACTGCGATGGAGCTCCGTATGCCACGCCAAACTGGCTGACACTGACGGCGGCGGTGCACAAATGCTGCGCAGCTAGCGCCATTCGACGGCCAACACCGCGGTTCCCGGTGTGTCCGCTGTGCCGTGCGTGTGATCATTGCTTGTACAGCCCTCTCGCAGTGTCCGGAGCAAAGTATGGTGGGTCTGACACACCGGTGTCAATGTGTTCTTTTTTCCATTTCCAGGAGTGTATTTGGAAAACAATAGTTTTGAAAACCAAGGCGATATTTGTTTCCAATGTGCTTATGGGATCATATTAGGAGGGCTAAGTGCCGCAATCTTATCTTTACGAATACAAACTAACATTGTATTCACTCGGATAGGATATACGTATTTATTGACTTCACTTTGTGCATTGAAAAATTAACGAAATTGCTTTGCTTCTTTCGATAGGTTTCATTTATATTTACTTCTTGAATAGGAAAAATGTATGTACTGAGACAGTTATCCGATAACGGTTCCGCTTTTAAAAAAGCAACTATATCCTGAGGCCCTATTTTAACTTCCACTGCGAAGCATGGGCGTTTATATATTACAACCGTAAAGTTGATTATTGTTTATCGAGATAGTACCAACATTGCTGGTACGCTATGACGTTTACACTGTGTAACTCACTTGTCAGCAGCAGGCATAGAGAAAATATCTTGAAGTAAAATCAGAAAAAAAGAAGTACAGAGATTTCTGGATCTCACTCACGCACCACATGAATTAAGTGGTATTAATAGAAGCGAAAAAGTGTGTCAGATATATCGCAGTTCTGGCGTAGATCTGTGGCCATCGCACCTGTCGCCGGAGCAGTTACTGGAGTAGCCTTACGTGCTAAGCACCCACTCCAGGCCACACTTCAGTCTGCTGCCTGCCGTTGTCTAGGTAACGGCACGCAAGCAACCCGCCCAACACCACAGCCACGAGTCACAAATAACAGTTTTCTGCCAAAACAAAGCCTCACTCTCTTAGATTACAGTTCACGCTCTTCCAATAGAAGCACTCAAATAACTTAATTCATTTTACTGAACTTCAGATTACATAAATTACTAAATAAAGAAGAAAAAACAGAGCCACCAGAAAAACTGTGATCGTGTGTGGAAGAGGAGGAAGGAATGAAACAAGAGCCTTAAAAAAATTCTCGGTAACATACACTGGTGAGCCAGAACATAATGGTCACCTGCTTAGTAGCGTGTTAGTCCATGTTTAGAACGCAGTGTGGCAGCGATTCTGCTTGTCGTGGATTCGACAAGTCATGGAAAGGTTTCTGGAGGTACGTGGCACCGTTTGTCAGCGCACAGGCTGTACAATGCCTGTAAATTACAATCCGGTGGTTTGGGGGCGCGGAGGGCGTCCTGTAGGTTTAGATCAGGCGAATTTCGTGGGCAACATATCAACTTGAGATCACCATCTTACTTCCTAACCGTTGTAGCATTATTCTGGCCAAGTGACAGAGCGAGTTCGACCTGCTGCATGATGGCATCGTCGTCGGAGTACACACCTAGCCTGAACGTGCATGTGGTCCGCAATAACGTTGACGTAGCCCACAGCTGTCATGGTGGAATCCCAGGTAACTGTCCCCCATAGCGTAATACTGCAGCCACAAGCCTGCGTCGATGGCGTGGTGTAAGTCTCCAGCAGCTGTTCGCCGGGCCGCCATCAACCTGGTATAATGAGGAACGTGAGTTATCCGATCAACTGAAGGCACAGGTTGAACACACAAGGCAGAGGTCGCCAACGGTGCGATCGACTTTTTGAAACCATCTATGCGATGACATATTTAAGATCCCATTCACCCTGGTGGACTCTCGTTTGCGAGTAACTGAAAAAAAATCAGCATTTTTGTTTGATAAAATAGCATTAATGTTTACATTATTGTACCATTGATGAGCTATTTAAATAGGAGAGGGATGGAATACATAGAATCACTGCACTACTATTTCTTCTGTGGCAGGAAACATCACTGATATGTCAAGGTGACCCCGTGCAGAGTCGCCAGACCTCATCATTCGAAGCAGAAAACCTTAGTAAACATGGGCTATAAAATGCATATCTTAAGAGCTACGAATATGAGCACTTTTCATCTTCTCTACTGTGAAACGAATCTCTTATGTTGCAAGCTCTTTTCTTTCCATATTTCGAGAGGTGATAGTATGGATCAAAACAAAAAACAAACGTCCAGTTAACTTGGACGCTAAAGTGCATACCTTTATAGAGCTATGAGCACTAGATCATCTTGGCTGCTATGAAATACATGTCTTCTTCTGCAGAAGTGCTAATAAGAGTCAGTACTCCAATGGAGGAGCCTTTTTGTGGGCATATACCATGGATGAGGACGCTTGTTATCATTGCCTTTGTGTAAGCTTTTTGTGGAAAAATTATGAGAATCGTCACAGGAAAAAAAAATCTGGAGTTAAAATGAAAGCAGAATTCATTCACTGCAAAATTTTAGTGGGTCATATAGCCTAAATAACTGATAATGAGATACAATCGCAGATTATGAATTTTCAAAAGTTGTAAAGAAGATTGAATTTATAATTAACAGTCAAAAACTGCGACTAAACCATGAGCAAGTCGAAGATGAGAACAAAACCTCATATCAAAAGTGGAAGAAATAAAATCGAAATAGCCGACATATTTTGGTGTTGAGGCAGCGTAACTGAGGAGACAACTATTGTAGCAAAGAAATCAGACGAGAATTGTGACATCAAAACGTACTTTCTGTGAAAGTGTCGTTTATTTCAGAAAAGATACAGCAATTTGTCAAGACATTCACCTGAGTGTGCTTCTGTAAAAGCATGATACTGTTGATGACAGACAGAAAGCGCTCAGAAGCGATGTGTATATGGCTTTAGAGAAGGCCGACAAGGACCTTTTGGACAAATAAGATGCTTTGATAGAGTTCAATGACCAAGTTTCTCACTAGAATTGTGCCGTAAAGGGAAACGGAGTATTCTGAATACTTAGTTACGTTGAATAAGTCTTCAATAAACATGTTGGAAGGAGAAGTTTTGATTAAAAACCAAAGGTAAGCCAAGAAAGAATAAAAGAAGACCGTCTGTTGGAAGAAAGAGTTAATCAGTAAATGAAGTGGACAGCAGAAAATAAAGAAGAGTAGTTACAGCGGCAAGGCTTAGCCTTTAGAATGAGGACGAGGAGCAGAAGAAGAAGAAGATGGTGCTTTCTTGTCCTACACGTATCCCTGAAATGTCAAACTGGAAAAAAATTGTGATATCGTTCATAGAAACGGTCCGCCAACAAGCACTGCCTTCGTTCCAAGGGCTTGCATTCATTAAGCTTCTGTGATAGCAGCACGTCGGAGCTTCAAAAGACGCTGTATCCTCAGAATGAGAGATTATGTGCAGCTGCAGAATGCTAGTATCTGGTGTGTTATTGTGTACTTGAGCTGTTTGGAATGTCAGTGCCGTGTGCGTTTTTAAGTAAGTTACGTGATGTTTCAGTATCGGGGGTGTTAATATCGGTATCGCTGATCTGAAAGTCTGTGCGGCTGTCAGCCATTGGTATTGTAGTATCATCTTGAATGTTGCATTTTTAAAGGTGAAATTTAAAAATTTCTTCTTTCGGTCTGCTGTCGTTAGCGACTGGCGATAGATGAAGAAAATAACAAAATGGTTCAAAAGGCTCTGACCACTATGGGACTCAATTTCTGAGGTGATCAGTTCCCTAAACTTAGAACTACTTAAACCTAAGGACATCACAAACAACCATGCCCGAGGCAGGATTCGAACCTGCGACCGTAGCAGCAGCGTCGTTACGGACTGGAGCGCCTAGAACCGCTCGGCCACCACGGCCGGCAAGATAATAACAAGATTATCATTTAATGTCCCGTTGACTACTGGATTATTATTTTGGTTGAACAATGATTGTGTAGGAAATAGGCCATGTGTTTTGAAAGGAACCATTCCTGCATTCGTCTGCTGCTGCGGTTTAGCGGAAAAACGACAAATCTAAAACTAAATGGCGAGGATAGAATTGGAACTCAGCTCATATCTGAATGTGAGCCGAGATGTAATCAAAAAGTTTTATTATCTGTCTGAATTGCACTAACGCTTTTTTTTTTTAAATTGCAGTTTTCGTTCAACATGAACCAACTTCAAGTGTGAATCTGTCCGTTATAAGAGTAAGTCCAACTACCAACAATTTTACATGCTATATCACACAATAAATTTATTACCAAATTTGTTCGTAGTTGAGAATGCTACTCTTAGTTACTGATACATTCAGTTCTGAGGATGATTCATGTTGAACCTAAAATGCCCATTTAAAAAACTAACGTACTTGAGAGGCATAATAAATCTGTTTGAAAACCAGTGATTGCCAAATTGCAATGCTTTTGGCGATTGCCTTAAGCTAAGCCCTGCCAAATCTGGGACGTGCCGTTGGTTTATTGGGTTGGGGGGCAGTCATCATTCCAGTATATGGAAATTGAAATGTAGTGTGTTATAGAATACACTCAACAGGTCGACACACATTGCATTGTGATTCCGCCTTGGGTGCATGGTAGATCACGTGTAACAAGTGGCATATACGTTTTGTCGTCTGCCACTGGCTGTTCAGAGCTTGCCCGTATAAGAAAGCGTTGCGTTTTCTGCCGTCCTATAGGCTAGTTTTTGAAAATACAGACCCCAAAACCGCCTGACGTGAAGGGCTGGCGTCGGTGTTAGTGTGAACGCATACGGAGAAAGACGTACATAGTGAAAGAGTGTGTTTTATCCTACTACAATTATGTGTTAGTATTTCTTAAAAGTGCTTGTGAGATTACTAGTGGTACATCTTTCGTAAGGATAGTTCTTGTGACGCATAAAAAGTACGATGACACCCCTAAAAGTAATTCAATAACACTGTTAGAAAGGGCAAGCAGACTATTAAACTTATAGTGATCCTCATAAAAGTCAACGTGAGTGGCATCAGCGCAGTTACGACCGTGATACATGTTCTGTATATGGGACGCAACCATAGAAGGCGCACAGTGAGCGGAGAGAACGTTCACGACGTTTGCTTGAAGTGTACGTGTCCACGTGCAAGACGTATGTGACGTGTTTGGCTGTTACAATCAACCCATACCATCACATTTTCGATAATAGTGACAAATGGGATTGTTGAAAGGTGACTGAAATACACTCTAAGATAACAAGAAAAGACGCGTGAAGAAGGAATTATCCAAGTGAGACTGAAATCGGTAGACGCGGTGTACATGTACAGACAAACAAATGATGACAAATTCAGAAAAACTAGATGATTTACTCAAGAGAAAGAGTTTCACAAATTAAGCAAGTCATCAATGCGTTGATCCTTCTCTGGTCCTCATGCAAGCAGTTATTCGACTTCGCATTGAGTGAGAAAGTTGTTCTTCTGAGGGATATCATGCCAAATTCAGTCCAGAGATGGTTGGAGGGTCTTGCCCATTATGACCCAAACGTTTTTCTATTGGGGATAGATCTAGCGACCTTGCTGGCCAAGGTAGGGTTTGACTAGCAGGAGCCGGCCGTAGTGGCCAAGCGGTTCTAGGCGCTACAGTCTGGAACCGCGCGACCGCTACGGTCGCAGGTTCGAATTCTGCCTCGGGCATGGATGTGTGTGATGTCCTTAGGTTAGTTAGGTTTAAGTAGTTCTAATTGTAGGGGACTGATGACCTCAGAAGTTAAATCCCATAGTGCTCAGAACTATTTTTGACAAGCAGGAAAACAAGCAGTAGAAACTGCGGGGGGGGGGGGGGGGCGAAGCCCAGGATGGGTTGTCATGAAAGGCAACAAAACGGGGCGCAGAAAATCGTCCACGTACCGCTGTTTTATAACGGTGCAGGGGAAGACAACCAGAACGGTCCCAAACCATCGCTCCTGGTTGTCGGCCCGTATGGCGGGTGACAGTCAGATCGGTATCCCACCACTGTTCACGGCATCTTCAGACATGTCTTCGCTGGTCATCAGCGCTCAGATCGAGCGGAATTCATCACTTAAGCCAGTTCTACTCCAATGAATGAGATTCCAGGTGTCTGGAGACACTCCAGACAGCAATGGGATACCAGCCTGACTGTCGGCGCAACATCCAGGAGTGTTGGTCTGGGGTGCCATTTCATATCAGCAACCATTTGGTTGGCATCCACGGCACTCTTACAGCACATCGGTATGTCGACGATATTCTATGGCCCGTTTTATTACCCTTCATGGCAAGCCATCCTTGGCTTATGTTAGTTTCAAATGGCTCTGAGCACTATGGGACTTAAGATCTGTGGTCATCAGTCCCCTAGAACTCAGAACTACTCAAACCTAACTAACCTAAGGACATCACACACATCCATGCCCGAGGCAGGATTCGAACCTGCGACCGTAGCGGTCACGCGGTTCCAGACTGAAGCGTCTAGAACCGCACGGCCACACCTGCCGGCTGGCTTATGTCTCAGCAAGGTAATGCCCACCCGCAGACGGCGAGAATTTCTACTGTTTGTCTTCATGCCGGCCAAATCCTGCTTTCGCCAGCAAGGTCGCTATATCCTTCCCCAACTGACACTGTTAGCAGCATTATTGGCAGGGCTCTCCAGTCTGCTGCGCATTTTGATGATCTAACGCGCCAGTTGGGCAGAATTTGTCACGATACCCTTCAGGAGGACATCTTATCAATCTCAAGTTGAATAACTTGCATAAGAGGCAGAGAGGGACCAGCGCGTTATCTGTGAAGATCATTCTCTCCAATAAATCATTTCTATGTCTCTACACATACATGACATTTGCCGATTTCCGTCCCATTCGAATAATTCCTTCGTGGTGTACGGTTTATTTTGTCTTAGAGTGAACTAGGCGTCTTCGCTCGGCAGCTGCACGTTGTAGCTGCACTGTCCCGCCTCCTGAGACACAACTGCTGATGCACGTCGCCGGTGTCTGTCAGCGGCGATCGGGCGGCCGTTTCGTTCGAACCCCGTCAGAAGCCGGTAGCCGTTCGCCGCTGCGTTTCGTAAGTGGAATGCGTCGCGCGGGGGCGGGGTCGGGGGAGGGACGGCGTCTATTTCTGTGGCGCGTGGCGCGGCGTGCAGTAAGTTGCGGCGGCGCGGCGTGGCGCGGCGGCCCGTGGCCATCTTAGGCGCGGATCTGGTATCTGGCGTCTGGTATCTGGAGGACGGGGCTCGCGCGCCGCTGAGCCGCCGGCGCCTCACAGGTGCCAGCCTGCGAGAGCAGTACGGCCGCAGACTGTTGGGGCTGCCTGAATGGCCGCGCTCCGCCATTCAGCTCTGCGCTTTTATTCTCGAGTCACTCGGGTGCCAAGACGTCGCTGCTCCTGGCATGGGCGTTTTACGCTGTTTATCTTAGCTCCCCTCTGCTGCTACCACGTTAATTCACGATCCACAACACGTCTGTCGCGCTGGTTAAGATTTCGACACACAGTTGCAGAAAAACTGTGCAGCCGAGAGTCTTAGCGTAGTCCTCGAGACAGTGTACTCGCATTACAGAGAAGTGGAGCTCGAATCCCGGCGTGCCCACCGAATTATCGGTCTCCGAGATGTCCCTCGCTGTTGAGGGGTCCTGGAGGGGATCGCCGTTCAAAAAACTACCTGCAAGACTAGCTGAAATAATAATGTCACAGATTTGGTTTGGTTACAATGATTTTTTACACACCTCCAGTTTGATCTTTTCAAAATAGTTTTCAACGGCAGTTTCACATCAACGGAGATGTTATCTGTTGTACGAGAAGATGTCGCCTGGGGTGGGACTGACTTTTTGAAACAATCTATACGGTTGTGTATATAAGTATCACACATGTCACAACCTGCAACCGTTCATCCTGGTGAGGCTTCGTTAGTGAGTAACCGCGAAAGAAAATATTCATAATGTCATGTCACGCTCTAGAGCTTTAAAAGTAGTTGTAGTTACGCGGGTCGGTAGTGCAGCGTAATGGGTAAGGTGCGTCCCGCATCTCCTCCCCCCCCCCCCCCCCGCCCCGACACTGCCCCCCATGAAAAAGGTTGTGGTTCGAATCTCATCAGATGGTTTCAAATTTTGTATTTTTATCGTTATTTTCATTCAGTTAACTCGTTTAAATGTAATTCTTTTTTTCTAATCCTTATTCATGTCATTTTAAGCACTATATTAACATTAATTTGCGTTCAGTTTTCTTCGCTTCGTTCTGCTTTCATATGGAATTTTGTTCGTGTGATTTTAATTATTATTGTGTATTAACTTCGATTTTAGTTTCTTCCATTTCATGATCTTATATTTTCACCCATGTTATTGTATTCATTATTCCTTGAATTTCGTTTTACCCACATCATCTACGTTCGTCAATATCTTCATATGCGTTATTTTGTCCCTAGTGCAACAAGGATTTGTTTTGAACGTTTGTATGATGATCACTATCTAAAAATGTTTACTATGTAACGGGTAACATATTTTTTACACTAGTACACATTCAACATAAATGGATTATTTCGTCTTTTGTTATTAAGTCATAAATCGGAATTTTTCAAACTTTTAAAAATTGAGAGATATATAAAAGTAATGAAATTCAAATGCACGTAGATTCCAGATGGAAAAAGAATGAAAGAAAGAAAAAAATCAGAGCAAATGATAAAGTTGAAATGATTTAACAGAGGGTTAAAATAAAGAAATACATTCACACCAATGAATATAATGATCAATATCATTATGATGAAGACTAAAATACAGATATGCATATTCGAACCGGCAATTTTCTGGATATGAGGAAAACACATAAACCAATTTTTCCTCATTTTGTTGGTTACTGTTCTCGTCATTTGATCTGGGCGGACGTTACATGACGTCCCTTCAAGTTAATCATTGGTTACCTCACGCAGCCCTTTGACCGAACACGCTGCCGTGCCGCCTACCATTGCTCTACGCCACTGGTGTGTGCAAAGGCTAGGAGCTTTTAAAGCTGTAGGACATCACACGAGATTATGAAATTTGTTTCGGCGATTACTCTCAAAGCAAGACCCAGCAGGGTGAATGGCTGCAGAGTGTCATACATTGGCCCGCATCTCGTGGTCGTGCGGTAGCGTTCTCGCTTCCCACGCCCGGGTTCCCGGATTCGATTCCCGGCGGGGTCAGGGATTTTCTCTGCCTCGTGATGGCTGGGTGTTGTGTGATGTCCTTAGGTTAGTTAGGTTTAAGTAGTTCTAAGTTCTAGGGGACTGATGACCACAGATGTTAAGTCCCATAGTGCTCAGAGCCATTTTTTTGTCATACATTGGACCTTAACCTGCATCACCGTATAGATGGTTTCAAACCATCGATTCCATCCCTGGGGAGCTTTCAGCTCATTGGCTACAATATCCTGGATATTACACAACTACACAAGGTCTCTGTGTTACACTTTTTAAGATATTTTGGAGCCGGGAGGGGGGGGGGGAGGAGAGGAGGGGCGGAATAAAAAGATAGACATAGGGACTGAGATCCGGCGAATATGGAACTGAGAAACTTCAGAAATGCGATTTCTTCTAAAAGGCCGATTGACGGAAACGACACAGAGCATTGTCGAGTTCGAGAATCCAGGTGCGTGTAATACCTGATGACACACGAGCCTTCTTTTTCATGAGTCTCTCAAGGACTTCCCTATATGACGCTTTATCCATAATTTGTACTGGCGGCACAAACTTATGAACACGATTCCCCGCCTGAAATAAAAAGTGTCCATGGATTCCATTTTCGATTTGCTATTTCTCGCTTTCCTGAAACGGCAAGGGTTTACATTTTCCATTCACGACTTGATTTTTTTTTCTTGAAAATAGGTGATTTGTTACCTATGAGAAATTCTCTCTCTGAAAGTAGTCCCAAAAATTAAGACACCTATCCTTCCAACCGCTTTACTGAGTCTTGAAGCTCTTTGGAAGTAACTTTGCGTATATCTTTTGGATGTCCGATCCCTGTGTTAAACTGTCATGGCGCCGAACACATTCAGCTTAAATCACTTCCGTTCATTGACACCGACAGTCGACGATTTGACACTAGAAAACCCTTCACTCTTTCCAAATTGAGGTTGTCCTCCTCGAAGGTAAATATCTTCACATACGAGCTTCGTCTTTCCTTTCTCCTTGCCCTGCTAAAAGAGCATTGCGTCATTTGACACACTTGCGCTGGTAACGCTACAAAGCGATATGATACGGAGCGAGCGTGTAAGGATTGTAGTAGGAAGGCGAATTGTCGACCTCGGTTTATTGAGAGAATTTTAGCGAAGTGTGGTTCATCTGTGAGGGAGCCCGCGTATAGTACACTAATGGGAGCCATTTTCGAGTAGCCTCCTGCGTGAGTGTGTGGAATCCCCACCAGGTCGGATTAAAGGAAGCAATTCAGAGGCGGGCTGCTAGGTTTGTTACCAGTCGGTTCGATCAACACGCAAGTATTAAGAAGATTCTTCGGGAACTCAAGTGTGAAGTCCTGAAGGAAGTCGACGTTCTTTCGGAGGAACACTACTGAGAAAATTTAGAAAGAAAGCGTTTGAAGCTGATAGCAGAAAGATTCTACTGCCGTCAACGTACACTTCGGGGTAAAGACCACGAAGATAAGATCAGGAAAATTACGTCTCTTACGGAAGCACATAGATAGTCGTTTTTCCATGACTATAATTGCAAGTGGAACAGGAAAGGAAATGTGTAGTAATAGCACAAGGTACTCACCGCCACGCATCATATGCTGGCTCGCGCAGTACTTACATAGAAGTAGATGTAGATGGGGAATGTTCTACTGACGTCCTTCGTAGAATTTCATACGCCACATTAGCAGTTTCGCCACCAGGCTCCATATTAATTTTGATACCGTAGCGTTGCCAATACTTTTACCTGTCCGTGTTCACAGCACACTGGAAAACAAGCCTTCACATAAGATCTCCGCACTAGTATAGCAATAGCGTCTAATTTACGCCGGAAAAGCATTCGTATTCAGCATCCTCCTCTCACTGCTATTGGCTATGTCTGTCTCCCACTGTCTCGTCTTCCTTCCATTGATTTACAGTAAATCCCTCTGCCGCTGTCTCCTCTCCCACTCACTCTGCCTCTTTCTGTTTTCCTTTCCTGTCAGAACACAGAAAAGGCAAATATGTACCTCTTTTTTTAAAGAAATAAAAAAACTGTGACAGAAAGCTGGGTAAACAGCTCCTCAATCGTCATTCCGCATTCCTCGCCAAACATTTTGGCATGCGGACATATTGTGCTCCTTTAACATAGAACATACGAAATCATTTTGACCAATCTCTCATTGTAGTTTTTCATATTCAGTATTTCGTATTCAGCATCCTCCTCTCACTGCTGTTGGCTATGTCTGTCTCGCCGCTCGGAGTGGTCGAGTGGTTCTAGGCGCTACAGTCTGGAACCGCGCGACCGCTACGGTCGCAGATTCGAATCCTGCCTCGGGCATGGATGTGTGTGATGTCCTTAGGTTAGTTAGGTTTAAGTAGTTCTAAGTTCTAGGGGACTGATGACCACAGCAGTTAAGTCCCATAGTGCTCAGAGCCATTTCTTATGTCTGTCTCCCACTATCTCGTCTTCCGCCCATTGATTTACAGTAAATCCCTCTGCCGCTGTCTCCTCTCCCACTTGCTCTGCCTCTTTTTGTTTTCCTTTCCTGCCAGAACACAGAAAAGGCAAATACGTACCTCTTTCTTTAAAAGAAATAAAAAAAACTATGACATAAAGCTGGGTAAACAGCTCCTCAATCGTCATTCCACCTTCCTCGCCAAACATTTGGCATGCGAACATATTGTGCTCCTTTAACATAGAACATACGAAATCATTTTGCCCAATCTCTCATTGTAGTTAAGCATTCGTATTTAGCATCTTCCTCTCACTGCTGTTGGTTATGTCTGTCTCCCACTGTCTCGTCTTCCTCCCATTGATTTACAGTCAATCCCTCTGCCGCTGTCTCCCCTCCCACTTACTCTGCTCCTTTTTGTTTTACTTTGCCACTGCCATTGTCTCCACCACACCTCAGCAGCCCAAAATTCTGGTTGATACAACAAATTTTTTCGCGTATATAGACGTGTTTGAAATTTCGTTCCAAAATGCGCACTCCCATATATCTACGCGTTAAAACTCACCAATCTAGAAGGTTAAGACCCACCAAACCAATGTGTGCTCTCCGCTCATACGTATTTTTCATTTCCCGTATTTCTTCTCTCGTTTGCTCCTACTGTTTGTGTTTCTACCCATTTCTCATTCTCTTTTACTATTCCTGTTTCTCACTTTCCATCAGTATGTCCTCTCTCTTTGTCTCTCACTGCTGTTGTGTTCATCCTTTAATGTTTCATTGCCATTTTCTTCTCCCACCATCACTGTCTCCTCTCTCTTTATCCTACACTGACACTGTCTCTCTCTTCCACCGTCATTGTCTCTCTGCTACTGTCTTTCAGCACAAAAAACGCCCTAATATGTTCACATGCCAAAATTGTTTGGCAAGGAAGACGGAATTGGGTTTAAAGCAGCTGTTTCCCCACTTTTCTATCAGTTTTTGGCAGTTATTTTAAGTGCTTCTACGGCGTATTAAGCCCTTTTTAGCCCATTTTTGTCGCTGCAGCACTACTTTGGTCATGTTTATAGAGGCGTGTAATGTCCATTACGCAGACATTAGGCGCATATTCTATGTGGGTACGAACAGTAATTTTCAACCTCTGGATCTCGGTAAAGGATAATGTATCGAAAAAAGTTTAAAGGCTCCCCGAGAACATCATCTTAAGGACATACAGTAAAAATTTCGAGGATCAGTCGTGAATAGAAATGATAGAAGTGGTGATACCCATACTTGGTACTTCGGCTGCCTAAAGATCATGGTTTTTCGTGGGTGTCTTGATAACGGATACAATTTTCGAAAACGGAAAAATGATGTTTCTAGATGAATCTCTAAAGAATGTACAGTTAAAATTTGAGCAGTTTGCTATTGTTAGTTGTGTAGATAGTTGCGGCCACGTTGCAAAAACTGTTTTTATTTTTTCTGCTTAAGTACTGTAACTTTGACCCTCTGGATCTCGGTTATGGATAAGAACATTGAAAAACTTCTAATTTCCCCGAGAATTTCACCCTGTGAACATATGGTAAAAATTTCCATGATTTGCCACGAATAGGTAGATGTAGTGGCCATCCGCATAATTGGTACTTTAAGTACCCTAAAATCATGGTTTTTCAGGGTTTTGCCAGATTCTGCCCACGAATAAATGGTTATTTTATAAGCCACCTCAGCTCCACCGCGACCACACCTAACGCAAAAGAACCGACCGATTTGCTCAATTTGCCTGGGCTGAAGGAAGTGTGTGATATTAAAATTTTGACGCAGCACTTTGGAATAGCCTATTGCCCGCTAGGCGAAGGGCTATCCAAAACACGCGGCCCTTTACCTCTTGATCAACAGATCCGAGATATGAGCCCTGAAAAAATCTCATTTTCGCGGTTGGCTTTTCGGAACATATTTACCAGTCTTCTTACTTTTATAACACATTTCGTAGTGCTAAATTAAAAGCAGGACAGCAAGTCCGTCATTACGCTTGAAGGGGCAGGTATCAGTGCGTGCAGGTTGCCGACATCTCGGGCTGCAACCTGACGAACGACGCAACTGCTCTGAGCACACAGCTGTTGTCTTTCACAAAGCAGCGAAGATCACACATAACCTGACAACAACCGGGACAGTAAATGTTCTAGATGATGATATTCAGCGACGATGCCTTCTCCTAAACAGACTCTTTTACAGCCAGCGAATGGGCACACAGGCGATGCTCCGGAACGACACGAGACGTCTGTGAGCGGAGGGCGGATAGGCCTGCTCCTGACAACGTCACGCTGTCACAAA
Source organism: Schistocerca nitens (assembly GCF_023898315.1). Classification (NCBI taxonomy): domain Eukaryota; kingdom Metazoa; phylum Arthropoda; class Insecta; order Orthoptera; family Acrididae; genus Schistocerca; species Schistocerca nitens. The sequence goes on from NC_064617.1 coordinate 50,618,723, forward strand.
AACCCGTGTGTAATATATTGTAAGAATATGAAACGAAATAACTCCAAAGGCTCAGACATAGCTAAAACAGTCGGCAGACTTTCGTTTATTAGTACGATATTAGGAAAATGCAGATGGTATACAAACTAGATTACTGACAAAAGACTCGTGCAACAGAATATTGCTCAAGTGTGTGGGACCTAAACGAAATTGGACTAACGGGAGAAAATGAACGTATACAAAGGAGATGGGCAGAATGAATGGCCACAGATTTGTTTGGTACAAGGGAGAGCATCACGGAACTGCTGAATAAACTGAGTTATTAGATGCTTAAAGATATACGACAGCTACCTGAGAAAGCCTACTTACAAAATTTGAAGAACCAGTATTAAGTAAGGAATTCAGGAATATTCTACAAACTCCTACATATCTCTCCTGTAGAGATCGCGACTGAGATGTCTACACTAATTACGGCAGACACGAACATATTTAAGCAATTTTTATTCTCACCCTCAATACGCGAATGGAAGTATCCTCTGCAAGGCACTTGGCAATGGGTGGTTTGCCGGAGTATAGATGTAGAGGTAAATTTAGATCTGTCTTCAGAGTAGGGCTCCAAAGAGTCGCTTGGAAGTCTGTATACTGTTATGCGTGCTTGCAAAATTGAGGAGGGACATGAGCGGACATTCAGAAGAACGTAAAAAGAGAAGGCTTATGTCGTAGGCGACACTGCGGTGGTGTCTCTGTTCCAGCAAGCGGACGTTAACAAAGTTACAGCGCGACTTCGTGGCGCATAAATCCTGTTCATGTTGGTGTACAAGTTAGACAGCGGATGATTTGCAGCACCCGTGTCTTGCTTCATAGTTAAGAGATTTGTTCCGCGACCGTCGGTTGTTCTCATTATTCCACTTCTGCAACGCAGAGCGGGGCCGCACCATCTTTTTGCACGGTGGAACTCGTGTACTGACACGACTCCATTTAGTCTCGCTCGCTGTTGCAACCGCGGCATTCGAAACAGACCTGGCTGCGGGCCAGGTTCGTTAACAGTAATTGTCTGCGGCGTATTGCGTTTCCCTGGCGGAGTTGGGCGGTAAAAGTCCGGCGTGATGCCTGTGCTGTTCTTGATCCCTTTTCCGAGCCACGTGTTCCCTGCCGGCTGATACCCAGAGCGAATTTCACAAGTCACTTTGTGGATAGTGGAGCGATTTCGTCGCGTGTGAGGCGGAAGCACAGTGTTTTCCTCTGGGCCGACTACGTTCATATGAACTGCAAAGAACGTTTCTTACTCATTAAGTAAGTTATTTATTCATTCAGTTATTCGTTCTTGCCACATCCACGTGCCCTCTCCTACGCCATTCAGTCGCACTTTGACGAGTTACTGTGTAATGTACGCATGTGCGTGTAATTATGGAGATGCAAGATGCTAGGTTTTGTTATTTGGATCCGTTGCATTTTATCATCCTCTTTTTTTCTTTGTTTTTAAACGGATCATCTGGTGGTGATTTGCCAAAGGCTCGAAACTAATTAAGGTACCTTAAAATGTGCCGAATAGAAACTGTTTTTAGCTACAACTGATAATTTTAAAAAGTAATGTGAAAATCAAAATTGTATTGGGTTATTGGTTGTGTGACTAACTTTAAACTTATGATTACATTTGGGACCTGAGTCATGCTTTTATAATATAAAAAACAAAAACTTGGTGTTTCTGTTCATTCCACAGAAGAGTGTTAATAGAAAGAGCAATGCCAGTCTTTTTTTTTGTATTGGGGTAAGTTTTCTTTGGGGTAAGTTGGGAAATTTTAAAACCTGTTTCTGATGTAGGAGAATAAGGGAAAAAGCATATCGATCACAAACATTTTTATTCAATATAAAAACAAGTAAATTGCATGAATTGTGGTTTTTTATTCTGTTTTCTAAATAAAAATTGTTATATCTGTAGTTAGTTTATCTAATACTAAATTGATGAACGTGGTTTATATGTCACACATTTAAATGACTGACATCATGTTTGAAAATGATGTATTTGCATGTACAATTCATACCCCCAGAAGCAATGAAGAGGTTTCAAACAAATCTCTCCTTGACTAAAAATGGTCTCCTCATCCGGTACAATAAAAATGTTTAATCGGTCTATTTTTTTTAAACAGAATCCTTGCCTTCTACATAATAAATGTTACATTCATGTGTTCTAAATTAATGCTTACTTTTTCCATATACTTTAATCAAAGATCAATATTGGTTAAGAACAGCGTGAGGTGGTTCTTCAGTTCCGTCAGATTTTTGATCTTCTGATGAAATTCCGAAGATTACTGTTGCTATTCAGTCCACAAATTCCGAAAACACAAAGCCAAATTTTCAGTTAGCCAAAACACAAATCAGATTAAAAAAAACTTTTAAAATGAACTTCTGCTAAATGAAATGGGATTGCATAGTTCCGTACATAGCAGATACTTAAATCAAAACAACACAGTTTAGACAGACATTTACAAATAAAGTTCGAAGTAGGCAAACTAGACATCAAATAAGAAGTTTGCCATGGAGTGAACAAAACATCAACTACAGTGTCACTAACGCTGAAATTCGTACGGTAATTTATCTGAAAAATATTGCCATTTGTCTTCTGACACGACAGCATAGAACATTTTTGGAAATTTCGTTGCTATTCACTCATTAATTTCTTTTCACCCCATTTCACAGTACTATTTGTCTCACTTGAGGCAAAATAATATTATTATTATTTTTTTTAATAGTAAGAATAATACGGTCACAGTGTTCCCCTAAGGCAGTATGCCCAGTTGCATAATGTGAAAAACACATCAACCAGACATTATTTTTGTATAGCTGTGGTTCTGAATGGTATTTCTTAAACATACACTGTTCCAGACACTGTCTTATTTACTTTTATTTTATGCAAGGATAGAGTTTGAGCAGTGGTTGATGATGATGCAAAGGCGGAGAAAGAGGCCACTAATTGCAAGAAAGGCAGCTTAGCACTCAAAATGCAGTCGAGAAAGTATACTGATGAAGATCTAAACGTATCACTCATGTTGAATTTTGGCGAAAGCCCGACATGCGTCTCTGAACAAATTAAAATTCAACAATAATGTGGCTGGTTGATGTATTTCTTCACGAAATATGATCCACAATCACAGAGCTGAACCATCATTAATACAGTATACGTAATTCAAATACCTTGCGTCACTTATACAGAAATTTACCTGGATAAAACGAATACCATAAAAAGGTCACCATTTTAGTTCATGCCGGCCAGTGTGGCCAAGCGGTTCTAGGCGCTTCAGTCTGGAACCGCGCGACCACTACGGTCGCAAGTTCGAATCCTGCCTTGGGCATGGATGTGTGTGATGTCCTTAGGTTAGTTAGGTTTAAGTAGTTCTAAGTTCTAGGGGACTGATGACCTCAGATGTTAAGTCCCATAGTGCTCAGAGCCATTTGAAACATTTTAGTTAATAAATATTTACATTGTTGAACAACAAATTTTGACCACTATAGCGGGTTGGTCGACCTTTGGAAAGCATTACTGGAACGATTCTACGTGGCATGGATCGACAAGTACTTGATAGGTTTCGAAGATATGTGGTACCAGATGTCCAAGCACAGATTATACAATTTCCGAAAATTACACGGCGGTGGTTTGCGGGCGCGGAGCTTCGTCCAGTTACGTCCCTGATGTGTTGCATTAGGTACAGATAAAGAAACATTTGGTGACCAATATGTCATCGTCAGTTGACTATCATGTCCCTTAAACCACTGTAGCGCTAATCAGGTCTTGTGACCAGAATGAGATTTTCACTCTGCAGCGGAGTGTGCGCTGATATGAAACTTCCTGGCAGATTAAAACTGTGTGCCCGACCGAGACTTGTGACGTAATCCGGGAAGACTGCATCGGGTAAGCCGTCAAATATGAAGGAATGCAGGTCAAGATGTCATTTCTAATTAGGAGATTCATGTAAACAGGTTTCCGAAGTGATTAGGACCGCACTACGGGAATTAACAGACTTTGAACAACCTTTCTCTAGACACTTGGGACATTGCATTTCGGAAATCATTTGAAAAATTCCGAGATCCAAAGCATCAATAGTGCCCCGAGAATACGAAATTTGAGGTAATACCTCTCACCACGGACAACGCAGTGGCGGACAGCCTTCACATAATGACAGAGAGCAACGGCGTTCTTGTGGAGTTATCAGTGGTAACAGATAAGCAGCACTACCTGAAATAGCCCAATCAATGTGAGACGTACGACGAACGTATCCGTTTGGACAGTGTGGCGAAATCTGGCGATTATGGGCTGTGGCAGCACACGGCCGATGCGAGTGCCTTTACTAACAGCACGACATCGCCTGCAGCGCCCCTGTTGCGCTCGTGACCATATCGGCTGGACCCTAGGCGACTAGAAAACTGTGGCCTGGTGATATGAGACCCAATTTTAGTTGCTAAGAGCTGATGGTAGGGCTCGAGTGTGGTGCAGACCGCCACGAAGCAAGGGATCCAAGTTGTGCAAGCTGGCAGTGGCTGCATAATAGTGTAGGCTGTTTTTACATGGAACGGATTGGGTCCTAGTTATGTTCGGTTACTTCGAGATCATTTGCAGGCATTCATGAACTTGATGTCGCCAAACAAAGATGGAATTTTCATGGATGACAACGCGCCACAGTTGTTCATGACTTGTTTCAAGTACATTCCGAACGATTCGAGCGAATTATTTGGCCACGCAGATCGCCCGACTTGAATCCCATGGAACATTTATGGGCCATAGTCGAGAGGTCGTTTCGTGTCTAAAATCCCGCACCGGCAACACCTTCGGAATTATGGACGGGTATAGAGGCAGCGTATCTCATTGTTTCTGCAGGGGATTTCCAACGATTTGTTGAGTCCATACCACGTCGAATTGTTGCCCTAAGTCAGGCAAAAGGAGGTCCGAGACTGTATGAAGAAGTATTCTATGTGTAATGTTCAGTGTAATATTCACATAGTTCTCAGCTGTCGTAATGCTTATGATTAGTAACACAGGTTAAATGGAAACCCAGATGTATGTCCCCGTAGCATAATGCTGCATCCTTTGTGCGGGGCATGTTTGGAGCAGCCATTCGCCTGGATGACGGCATATCCGGACGCGACCACAGTCAAGTCTCGATCATCCCGTGCCCACTACACCTGTAACTGAAAAAGTCTTTCCGTCAACATGACAACACATAAGCGATATGTACTGAAGAGGCACATGTTTGACAGTTAACACTGAACGTTGCGCACCCGCAGTGTACTCCAGGGTGGCGATTCTTCTAGAAAACCTGAAATTCTCAGGAAATTACATTTTACCTGGAAAAGTCAGGGAAATGTCAGGGAACTTCATAAAATCTCAGGGAACTCTGTGGGTTTTTAAGGCAGCATTTAAGTTTAATTTTATTGAATTATATAAATCACAAATTTTAAAATACTTGATACTTCAGAGTGAGTCATTTACATGAATATTATTCCACATAAATTAGCGATGTGTAAAAACTGCAGGTAGTATAGCTCAGCTGAGAGGGAAAAGGCGTTATTGTGGTATGACATCGTGTCCGTGTCACAACCCCCTTTTCCCGCTCACCATTAATTTTATCAAGAGTTTCTTTACACCTGATTCATCCTCACACTTGTAATTTGATTTTCTTTTTTTCAAATTCGTGTAGCCACTCTATACTCTCTAATAAGGTATGATACACATCGCCACCGGGTCTGCTTAACGGAACGGATAAGCATCCGATCTTCACGTTCTGCTGATGCGTCGATGTCGAACACTATTGCCTGCTCGTGGTTTTCACCGTTCTTCAATCACATTCCGTCGATGCTCACGACGGGAGAGGACGGCAACAACGGAGCAGCTTCATCGTACCGAAGAAGCTAGTTCCCAGGCGCCCGACAATAACCACCTGCCATTTATCGAAGTCACAACTGTTAGTTCCATTTACCAACTTGTGGCTACTATCGTTGCTAAACGGTATTGCGCTTATGTACTTTCCTTATCGCGTCTCGCGCACGCAGCGCTACCACGCGGCATTTAGTCTCGCGGTAGGCAGTTTTTTTTCCCTCCATGGGCGTGTCTTCTGCGTATTGCCTTTGCATTCGGGTTGGAATGTGACATAATATGTGTAATCTTTTTTCCACATGATGTAAGTCATTCATTGCTTCATGTTAACAAGGTAGATACAAAGAGAGAGAGACGAAGGCGGATACCTTTTTTGAAACTTCCATCTTATCGCCCAGGGAAACGGTGGCTCAGAAATTCGATAGCCGACCGTGGCGTGACTAGGAAATCCGGCCACAGTCAGGCGTAGCGATCTTGAGAGGCGAGCGAAGTTTCCTGAAAGCCGGGCGCCGGGTGCCGTAACCCATCGCTTTCATCGAGTGCCCTCCGGCATTTAGCGGACTCGTCTGCGCACTGCGAGTTGCCTGCAGGCGCTGCCACTACCGCGACTGCATAAACTTCCCGTGTGGAACGCGATGCCGTTTGGCACCGCTGAGGATTAATCCCTGCCTCGATTAAACGTAAATACAAGGTGCGTACGAAACCTTCTGTGAGTGGTCTCAGAAAGTAAAGGAAGCAAGAGTTACAAACAAAATATTTTTATCTGCCTTTATACGGAGGAGTCCAGAAAAATGTATACAGACGAGTGCAGAAAAATGTAGATACTCTTTGATAGTTGCTATCTTTAGAAAACAATGACATATCGTTGCAATTTTGTGCGGTAGCGTAGTCCATTATTTTCTCAACAGATCTTGGCGCGCGTTTTCCAGCAGATGATAGTGCAGTAATGAATGAGGTAAAATTGTCGTTGAAGCAACGCAAGGCCATATTGAAGTGGTACCAGAAGTACGAAAATATATGGAGGTAAAGCGGCAGTAGCTTAATGTTTACGGAACCCTGCCACCGACACGTATAACAGTTTATCGTATTTAGGATAAATTTGAAGTCGACGGTACTATTAAGGATGTGCATGAGGCCGACTAAAGACATTAAGTGCAGCTGCTGTGTTCCAACATTTTACTAGATCACCTCAGAAGTCTGTGAAGCAGGGTGCACGTGAAAGCAGGGTAAGGCGATGAAGTGTACGGCGAATTCTGAAGGCTGCAAACTGGGAAGTGTACATTCCAAAATCGCAGCACGCTATGAACGAGGCTTCGCGTGGGTGAACGGTTCGCAGAGATGGTTATCTTGTCTGACGATGCGCAATTCAAACTGAACAATACTGTAAACCGTCACAAGTATGTGTACAGGGCTCCACGTTCAAGTGAAGAAAAACGTTAATCTACCGGCTGTTAACGTGTAGTTTGGTCTGTCATCCCGCGGTTTGATTGGCTCATTCTTCTTTGAAGGTACCGAAATTGGTGAGAACATAAGCAGCGAGCATCGATTTTACGTGCTATCTGAGAGATGTTGAGAAATGAGAGATTTTACTTTCAACAAGACAGCGCTCCGCCTCGCTGTCACAGAGATGTCAGAGCCTACTTGGATGAAAATCTACCTGAACGATGGATAGATCGAAGAGAAGCTGTTGAGTAGTGAGTAGCTGAGTGAGAAGTCTGCAGGGGCAGATCTAGAGAACGAGAAAGGTTTCTAAAAACATTTTGTGTTGAGCGAGGAAGTTGAGCACGAAGACGTTGGAGATATCCAACGACGCTGTGCACGGTGTTTCGTGCGATTCCACGAGGTGCGTTTGCTGAGTCTCCAACCGCTTTACAACCGGTGTCAGAAGTGTGTTGTAGTTAATGGCGATTACTTCGAAGGGCAGTAAAGATATTTTATATATAGCTCTTGTTTCCTTTAGTCGAGACCATTCACCGAACTTTCGAACGCAGCTTATAATCCTACAACGCCCGATTCACAGCGTATTGTGTTCCCGCTGGACAGAAATAGAGCGCTCTACCAGTGAAGAGTATGCGAGACTCCGGAGGTGACGTAAGGCGTCTCAAGTGACTGGTGATTGAAAGCAGAGTGTGTCTGTTGATAGTGTACTTCGTTGCTAGGTGTGGGCCACCCAAGATGCTGGAGCCTTATCTTGTTCTTTTGTTGGAAGAACATATCCTCTCGGGGGAGATCGAGCGCCGGCGAGCTCGAACGTCGATTTCTCTAGCAGTTTCTTTCATTTACGTTACAACTGTCACTTTCTTAAGACATAAAGTTCGATTCTGCGATTAGATGAAAGGCTGTTTGTTTGGTTACCAGAAGCATTAGGCTCCTTATACTCTCTAAGACAAAAAAAAAAAGACACGCCACGAGGGACTTATCCGAATGGGACGGAAATCGGGAGATGTGATTATACCTACGTACAAATGAACGAATGGAAATTTCAGGTAAGTTAGGAGATTTATTCAAGGGAAAGAGCTCCACAAATTGAACAATTAAATAGAGCGTTGGTCCACTTTTGGACCGTCTGCAAGCAGTCAAGCTTGGCATTGACTGGTAGACTTGTTTGATGACCTCCCGGGAAATATCGCACCAAATTCTGTCCAATTGTCCCATTATTTCGTCAAAATCCCGAGTTAGTTGGGCGGCTCTGCTCATAATGCCCCAAACGTTCTGAATTGGGGGAGAGATCCGGCAACCTTACTGGCCAAGGCAGGGTTTGGCAAACATGAAAACAAGCAGTAGAAGCACAAGCCGCGTGAGAGCGAATATTATCTTGCTGAAACGTAAACCGAGGATGGTACGGATAATATCGACGTACCACTGTGATGTAAGGGTGCCGCGGGTGACAACCAAAGGGGACCTGCCAAGAAATGAAATGCCACCCCAGACTATTACTTCCGGTTGTCGGGCCGTATGGCGGCCAACATCCAGGTCTGGAGCGCCTCCAGACATGTCTCGTCATCGGGAATCAACTCGAAGCGTGACTCATCTCCGAAGACAATCCTCCTGTCGATGAGATTGCAGGCCGAATAACAGAGGTTATTGGCAGTAGGTGCTAGGAACGCCTGAGCTCAGCGCTCTTTCTGTGAGCTGCCAATTAATGGTCTTTGTGGCCTCTGAAGCACCAGTTGCTCGTTGGATCGATGACTGTGATGAATCTGGGACTCGGAGTGTCTCTCTGAAGATTGCTCGGTCCTCACGTTCTGTCATCCCTCTAGTTCAACCACTTCCATCTTGACGCTGTGTCTTCGGCTATGGTTCCCTCGTTCTTGCCAACATCGTCGAATAGTGGTACCGCTCCTATTAAACGTCTAGTGATTCGTCAACTACTCCAACCGGTTTCTTTGAGCCCAACTACACGCCTTCTTTCAAATGCTGACATCTGCATATATTGGTCACGGGCCTGACTACGAGGCATGTTATCTGTCCAACTGAGTACACCGAATGAAATTCACAGAGATTTTATGCCCTGCCATCGACATGTTCCCTGCGATGAAATTGCGCTTTAGCGACGCACAGGTATCCTTCGGCCGCCACAGTTCACAAATTGCATTTTCCGTTCGTATCTGTACCAAATTTCAAAGCTGGCACCATATAGGCGTCCCAGGTGTGTTCTATCGGGTCCAGATCAGGCGAAGTTGTCAACATGAGTTCACTACCACACTTCTAAAACCACTACAGCAGGACTTTGGCCATATAACATGGGCAGTCATCCCGCTAGAGGAGGCCATCGCCGCCACGGAAGATATCAGACCTGATGGGCTGCAGATGGTGGCCAACTATGTAGACGTCGTCCATAGCTGTCATGATGGTTTCGATTACTGCCACAGGGCCCGTGGAAGACCAGGGGAACGTCCTCCAAGACCACACCGTCCTCAGTCCGTGGCATGGTAGATGTTTCGAGTAGCTGTTCACTGCGATGACAACCTACCTGGACGCGACCATCGATCTAGTATAACGAGAACGCCGATTCACCCAACTAGGCAACATGTTTCAATTGATCCACTATACAGTCTGGATGGTTTTTGTTAATCATTACTTTTTCTGTAGATATCTGACGTAGATTTATTTCCTTTAAACATCATAATGCTTACTTGTACTGAAACATTTGAAATTGTGTTAAAATTTTACATGCTATAGTCTTGCCAATTCAAGTGCAGCATTTGGTCTGTTCTTCTATGTAGATAACAGACGAAAAGAAAATAGCATATAAATAAGCACATATATCAATGGTCCCATGCCCACTGTGGAATCGTGGTTGACTATTGGGTCGACATGGGAGTAGGTAGGGTCGGCAGCGGCGGAGCCCCATTTTCAACGATGTGCGCTGAATGGTGTGTTCCGCATGGTGTGTTCCGCAACACTTTTGTCTGGACTAGCACTGTACTCTGCCGTTGGATCTGCCACAAATCGCTGCCTATCCCGCTTTATAGTGCGGGCTAACCTCCGACCTCCACGGTCAGTGAAGAGCCGGGGCTGTTAAACAGTTTTGTCAGCCAGTCGTGGTAGCACCACCCTTCACAACTTTCCGTAAATCCTCACCGCAGTAGAGTCCGAAGGGCTGATTAGTATCAGCGCTTCCGGTATGCTAGTTGTCAGGCGCGGGGCCCTTCGTGTAAGTAATTCATGTTAGTGAATTTCTCTTTTGTGGCCAGAATAATCGATAGAGTGATACCCAATTCGTCTCTGCTCCACTCATACGGGATGTTTGTACGCTGACGGACCGTAGGTGGAAAGTTTTGTAACATTGTTTGCTACTCGGCGATTACCACTGATTGCCAGGATCGCCAAGGAGAAGATGGAGCTAGCTGATGCATAGGAAGACCGGAATATGATGCTCTGTTGCCTAGGCTATTGACGGTTTTGGACAAAGGATTCCATCTGCAGGTTAGTTTTTCCTGCGTACCAAAACACGTTAGAGATTTTAGAGGGTTCCAGGAGAAAAATAAGCTGTGGATGGAAACCCGTGTCCTAAATGGTCATCCACCCAGGCAACAGAGCATCCCATTCATAGGAGACAAGGCCTTTCTACGCAACAGCTAACTCCATCTCCTCCACTGGTGTTCGTGGCAATAAGTCGCGGTCACTGAATAACAACAACATTAGATACGTCCCGCCTACAGTCCGTCAGCGTACAAAGTCACGTTTGTTGCGAAGGGGAGGCTATAAATTCGATGCTCTGTAGCGTCGTTGGAACACGTTTCCGGACACGTGTTCCTATCTTCGATTTGTTCCTCAAGACACCCTCTACCATCCCTCGAAGTTCGTCACTACATTTCCGTGACATCCAGTATATTTACCTTATGGCGTCACTTGCCTGTAGGAATAGATGCTAATGTTTTGGTCCATCAGCATATTACCATCAATGGTTTATGAACCGATTGCAGCTGCGCTCCTCGCACGTGTACGGGTGCAAGGAGAAGGCAGGTCAGGTTAGTCCTAGAGGTAGAGAACGTATGGACACGAGCTGTCTGACGATGTGTATCCGTAATTACAAGGACTGGCGCTCGTCCGACCCGGAGTGGCGTGGAGTGTGTTGTAGCATGGAGAGAAGTCACGCTGCCCGCCATTAGCGCCGCTCTGTTGTTTGCGTTGGCGCCGCCGATCCGTGCGTCGGGCCTCCCAGAATATCTCGGCCGCTGCACCGCACTGCACAGCTAGTTGTTTACAGTTCAGCTGCCACAGCAACAACCAGTCTAAGACTGGCCTTCGTCTCGCATGGTATTCTGTCCACCGTTATCGTGTTCCTGTTAACTCATATGCCAGCTGTGTTAGTCAGTTGCAGACGGGGCTTGCAGCCGGCAAAATGATACATGTGATCGATTTTCGTTGTTTACATTGTACCTTTGTGCACCGTGTTTGTTTTACGTGACAAAATGTCCTAAACTAGTCCCGACTATTACCGTTCCTCCAATATTGCAAGTCAAGGAGGAGCGTGTGAACGTATTCAGAACGGGAGTGTTATCTGATGTTTTATTGCTCGAATTCCGGAAAGCATTTGATACAGTTCAGCAGTGACCTTAACATATACGGCAACATCTACATGATTAATCTCAAATTCACATTTAGCTGGCCGGCCGAAGTGGCCGTGCGGTTAAAGGCGCTGCAGTCTGGAACCGCAAGACCGCTACGGTCGCAGGTTCGAATCCTGCCTCGGGCATGGATGTTTGTGATGTCCTTAGGTTAGTTAGGTTTAACTAGTTCTAAGTTCTAGGGGACTAATGACCTCAGAAGTTGAGTCCCATAGTGCTCAGAGCCATTTGAACCACATTTAGCTGCTTGGCCGTAAATTCTGCGAACCACTTTCAGCCTATCTCTCGACCGTTTCACTCTCGAATAGCACGTGGGAAATGTCCTGCTCGAGGTCTGAGATCCAACAAAACATTTTGGCATTCGGAGGAGGAATTTGGTGACCGAAATTTGGAGGAAAAGTTCTCGCCGCAACGAAAAGCGTCTTTGGTTTACTGACTTCAACACCAATTCTCTTACCGTATCTGCGAAATCCTCTTCCGTTGCAACCGAGCTACCCGCTTTTGATCTTCCATGTCGTCAGTCAGTCCATTGTGATAATCTGAAGCGCCGGCCGGTGTGACCGAGCGGTTCTAGGCGCTTCAGTCCGGAACCGCGGGACTGCTACGGTCGCAGGTTCGAATCCTGCCTCTGGCATGGATGTGTGTGATGTCCTTAGGTTACTTAGGTTTAAGTACTTCTATGTTCTAGGGGACTGATGACCTCAGACGTTAAGTCCCATAGTGCTCAGAGCCTTTTGAACCATTTTGATAATCTGGTAAGGATCTCATATCGCGCAGCAGTACTCCAGAAGAACACTGACAAGCATAATGTAGACATTCTCTTTAGTATATTTGTAGCATCTTCCATGTGTGCTGTCAATAAAACATAATCTGTCAATAAAACATAATCTTTCGTTCTCCTGCTCCACAATATTTTCTGTGTGGTCCTCCTCTTTAAGTAGTTTCTAATCGCTAGACATTTAGTCTAACCGACAACTTTAAATTTGTATGATTTATCGTGCAACCGGAGTTTAACATAATTTTCAGTACTACTGTGGAGGGCCTCATGCATTTTATTTTTAGGGCCAGTTGCACTTTTCGCACAATGCAAGTATATTGCCTAAATCATTTTGTAATAATTTTTGTTTTTCTGTTGACTTTACTAGACGGTAAACGACTGCATCATCTTCAGACAATCTAAGACGGCTCAGATCGTCTCTTATCCGTTTAAACAGATAAAGAACAGGAGGGTGCCTATACCACTTCTTTCGGGCACTCCTGACATCACTTTCGTTTCAGTAGATGACCTCCCGCCTCTTTCTGACAGGAAATAACGAATCCAGTCTCACAGTTTAGACAATGCTCCGTAAGAACGCGAATTGATTAGAAACCAAGTGTGTCGGTAGCCTTGTGCAAAATACAGAGAAGATAATAAGAGTTTACCAATTATCAGGCCAGATTCATGGCTAGATTCAACACTTCCAGGCGGATAGAACACGTTATTCGTAAGAGGACGATACTGGCAGATGTAAAAATAATTTCTGGCGTACACCAAGAAATGGTTAATATTTACATGGTTATTTTTCTAAATGAGAAGACTACAGGAAACTGTATCTAAGAGGATAAGAAGAAAAAAAAGTCGTATGGACATGTGTCCGGAAATGCATGGTCTCTCTACTACAGTCTGTTTATTAATTCATCATGGCTGTACAGTACAATGCAGTGCATAACATGCTGTGATGAAACCACCAGTAGACAAGGTGTTCAACGTAAGCGCAAACACAAGACTCACTGACTGATCTACTCATACCTTTAAATGTGCCATCCTGCAACCGAAAGGCACCACAGTTAGCATGGGTGCGTCCGTTGTTGCAGGATCTGCACGTCCGGGATGCGCTCCGCATACACGACTTATTTCACATACCTCCCACAGTCAGAAATCTGTAGCAGTTTTGGAAGCCAACAGCCGTTAAATAATGTATAAAATGCATATTTGAACAATTAGCTGTTTTTATTTTAAACCCAAATTCTACCGGTTTCGGTCTTGGACCATCTTCACCCATGAAGTGTTAAAATGATTTACGCTACCATATGGCATTAGTCATTACTTAATATGTGTAGTGTATGCCATGAAAGTAAATATATATGAGACAGCCCTTTAAAAGAAAACATCCAAATTCTAAATGTTTACGGAGCAGTGCTGCTCTCTATATACTTAGAATTCGGGTGTTTGCTTTTGAAACTAACCGCAGGGAAATGAGATTGGAGTCTGAAGTTTAATGGAAGGCTCTTAAGGAAATGTAATACGTTCACGAAAGAAATGGCTTACATACAAAACACTTGTTCGATCGGTTAAAGAATGGTGCTCATCAGTCTGCACCCTTTCCTAGTAGAATTAAGGGACAATATACAGGCTGTCCCACTCAAACCTCCCAGATTTTAAGGACCAAGGAGAGAAAAACCATAATGGATACGACGATGAAAAATGCGCCACATTGTAGAGCTTCTCAAAGAATTTATATTCCCGCGTCAGAAGTGCCAAGTATCATCGCCAGAGTGCAGCATGATCACATGCAGTGAAAATGGCGACTCCACAGCAGCACGCGCAAGCAGTAGTCTGGTTTTCAGAAGCAAAATCGCCGATTACTGTGCAAAGAAATTATAATCGTGTGTATGAATGTGATCCACCTGATGTGAAAAGAATTAAGGAATGGTATAGGAAGTTTCTGGCAAGAGAAAGTGTTGTGAAACTTTCTGGCGGTGCACGTTATGGAGTTTCAGAAGAGATAGTGGAGGACATCATACAAACACTTCTCAGAAGCCCACGTAAGTCAATTCCTCAAGTATCTAGGCAACTTGATGTACCTTGATCAAAATTGCATCGTGTAGTTCACCAGCGTCCTCGTATGTGTGCCTACAAAGTGCAAATTCTGAACATCTGACGCCAAACGGCAAACCACGCCGACAACAATTTGCTGTGGATATGCTGCAGCGTGTTGATATGGATGCTAGCTTCCTGGAAAGATGTTTATTCTCAGATGAGGCAACCTGTCATCTATCAGGAAGGGTTACCATTTATAATGTTCGGATTTGGGGTTCGCAAATTCCGCACGTTGTCATTGAACAAGTTCGTGATAGCCCTAAACAAAACGTCTGGTGCGGGCTAATGCAGGACAGGATTGTTGGACCGTTCTTCTTTGCCCAACACACAGTTAATGGGTCAGCGTGTCTGGACATGTTGGAGCAGTTTGTTTACCCTCATATACAAGACTTGCAACCCAATATCCGCCACATTGGTCAACGGCTGTTCGCAAGTGCCTGGATAGGAAATTTCCCAATCGTTGGGTCGGACGTGGAGGACGCATTGCCTGGCCGCCACGTTCACCCGACATTACGCCGCTTGACTTCTTCATGTGGAGATTCGTGAAGGACCACGTGTATGCGACCAAAGTGGCCGATACTCCTTCGTTGTGACATCGTATCACTAATGCAATTGCAACAATAACAGAGGAAATGTTACAAAGAACTTGGCAAGAAACTGAATATGGACTCGATATTCTTCGTGCTACATATGGTTCACATGTTGAGGTGTACTGATGATAAATAAATAAATTCTTTGAGATGCTCTACAATGTGGTGCATTTTTCACTGTCGTATCAAGTGTTTTTTTTCCCTGGGTCTTTGAAATCAGGGAGGTCTGAGTGGGACACCCTGTATATAAAGAAGATGAAACGAAGAACGGGACGAAGGAAATTACAGTGTATAAATAACGAGGACAGTCCGTTCGGATACGTTCAGGACACACTCGTCAGTTTAAATGCCTCTGTACCACACGTCTTAATGTCGGCATTCCACCACGAGTAACCCCGGTCGGTAAGTCGAATCGATTGCGAGCTTTCGAAGTAGAAGAACAGAAAAAGTTGCCTGCCACGGATATCGTCGTTCTAAGATGGTGAGAATTGAGGAGACTTGAACTATTTGTGAAGTGTGTGCGGCACTGATGCCGCAGACAGAGGCTGCGCAGTGTGCTGGGCCATTCGTCCCGCGCTAACGAGTGCAGGCGGCCGGCGGCAGCTGGCAGCCGGCGTTATCGGATCTGCGTCGCCGCTGCTCAGGCGTAACTGTGCGTCGACACCTTTCCGCTGCAAGAGAGACCGCTTGCTGGCGAATAGTTGCCACCTCTGTTCCCCCCAGTGGTGCTGCCACATTTTTATTTGTTTATTTGTTACGTTGCCGGGCATCCATGTAACACAAGAAGCTTACGAACCGTTGTGACAGTTCACGTAAGTTTATCTTTTTCTTTTAAGCCACCATTTTGTCTAGCGCGACGATCACCTGACCATTTGGCACCAGTCGTTCGTTTCTCGTCTCGCAATGTCCCAAGCGCTACTACAGCTCTTACGATAATGTCTGATGAGAGCGTCTTCCGATTGCTTACGCATTTCCTGTGGATGTTTTTCCATGTTCATGTGCCACGGTATTCTTCTTTTCCTTTTCCCGACAAAGATGTTGAATATGGGATCCGTCTATTTGAATCATTTATTCTTCTTAGTCACCATAACATCGAAATCAGCTTTTGCGGCGTTGTGTTCATATTTTTTGTCTATTTTAGAATATACTGACTCACTTTTTATGTAAATCCTGTCATTTTAATTTGTAGCCAGTACGTCGTGTGAGATTTTCTCTTTCCGTTATGATTCCGCTAGTAGACATCTCACAGCGAGGTCAGATGCACATAGACGTACTTGTTTTCTGGCAGAGTTATAATGAATTTTGGTATTTAAGAGAAGGGAAACTAAATTTACGTGAGATGAGAGATATGATACTTAGAGAATGAAATCGATAGAGCTATGGAAGCTATGGAAGGAAGGAAGATTAGAATTTAACGTCCCCCCTCCCCTCCACTTTCAATGGAACCATCCCGGCATTTGCCTGGAGCGATTCCCGTTTTGACAGTTCTTTACTATGATGCTGTAAGCATATAGCGTCATAATAAAGAACTGTCAAAATATCTGACAAAAACGTATTTTTATTATACTTGCTGAGACATGACAGAAAAGACTTCACTATAGATCAAATATGGTCGTCACTTCCAACTAGATGTCACTTGATCATGGCAATAAGCCGAAACAGGCATGTGGTGTAAAATATTCAAAAACATATCACCTTATTGCAGCTAGTTTGGAGCATTCATTTCCGTATCTATTACTTCTTCAGGCACAAGCTTGAACAATTATGTAAAATGGTTCAAATGGCTCTGAGTACTATGGGACTTAACTGCTGAGGTTATTAGTCCCCTAGAACTTAGAACTAGTTAAATCTAACTAACCTAAGGACATCACAAACATCCATGCCCGAGGCAGGATTCGAACCTGCGACCGTAGCGGTCTTGCGGTTCCAGACTGCAGCGCCTTTAACCGCACGGCCACTTCGGCCGGCAACAATTGTGTAATTATGCAGTCCATGGACGTTGTTTTTTATCTCAGTGGAATCGAGAGGAGGACATTTCTACATACAAATTTCCAGGTACATTTCAGTGGCGCAATAGATCAGTGTTGTTATGTTTCCAAGAAGTTTGCAAATTATCTACACAACGGTATTTGTGTTCCGTATTTCCTCAGAGACCTAACGCTATTGCCAACTTGGTTTGGGTACTGGGTGGCAATACAGGTTTACATTTTCCGTGGCGTCGGTACACCTGTGTCCTAGTCTACCATCTGCTGTGAGTCTAATAATATCATTGTCGACCTATGCTAATCCTTAATCTTATTTCTTTGTAACTGATTTTTTTATTATGATGACGAGTAGCAGTTCACAAATCAGTGAAATTTCACTGCCGGCGTTTACCGCAGTTGAAACTTTCGGGCTGAGAGATCGTTGTGGGTATATAAAACTGTTCCCTGGCGTTTCGTTTCCCACTGCGAGAGACATGGTCGGATGCGAAACGGCAACTGCATGAAAGTCACGAAGCACCAACGAATTTATAGAGCTGTATACAGGCACCACCATTCGTCACGTGATGCTGCTCGCGTGATTTTCTCCGGAAGGCGCCGTCGTTCTCGATTAAAAGTAGTCGAACAGCCTATTTTGTATAACTTTACACCTTCTCCTTTTCTGTTGAAATTACTATGGCGTTTGTAAATCTCTATGGACTCTCTGTACCTGCGCGCATGATAATGAGTTGTCTTTGCCAAAACGCTAATTCCACTAAATTTTGTTTCGTGTTTTTCACCTCGCCGGCAGTTCATTTTGTGTTTGCCGTAAGAGGGTGTTAACACTCCTATTTGTGGTTCTGACTCATCACTGGAAAGTGTTGACCAAGCATGGGGCTGAACCGACCTTTGGGGCCACCAAGAGTATAAAAGAATGCTTAAGAAACGCAAAAGACATAGGTATTCACTCGCGAAACTGGGTATATAAAATCCCGTGTATGAGGTCTGATGGATAAATTTCGGAACTTCGTCCACAAAATTTCTCTACGCTTATCTTTTACTTATTCTGTATGGTCTCCTTCGAAATACTCTCTTTCACAATTGACACACCGCTCCCAATGCCGTTTCCACTGCCGGAAGTAGTCTTGGCACTCCTTAGTCTTGCTGGATCGCACGAAGCAACATCTGAGAGTTTTCTTTTATCTCGTCTATCGTTGCAGATCTTCCTCTCACCGGGATTTTCAGCATTGGAAACTAGGAATATCTGTAGGGGACTAAGTCGGTAGAGTATGGAGGATGAGGCAACGCAGTGATTTTGTCTTTTTTTGTCAAACAGGCGCGGACTAACAGGGATGAATATGCGGGTGCGTTATCCTGTTTCAAGAGACATGAACTGCCTCGCCACAGTTCAGGCCGTTTCCTCCTCACATTTTCTCGTAGGCGTCACAACACGTCGCGATAGTACCATCGATTAACAGTTTCTTCCTGTGGCACGAATTCATGATGAACTAGTCTTTCAAAGTCAGATGCAACTATGAGCATGGCTTTCACTTTTGGTCTGACCTGGCGAGCTTTTCTTTGTCTTGGAGAATCTCTCCCGACCCATTGTGAAGACTGGACCTTGGTCTCAACTTCATAACACTAGATCCACATCTCATGACGTTATAATTCTGTTAAGCAACACCTCGTTCTCATTTGCGCGAAAGCTCTTCACAGATTGCGAGGCGAAGGTTGATGAGCCGTGGGACGAGCTTGGCGGCAGCACGGTGCATTGCAAGATGCCGTGTGAGGATTTCATGACGTGATCCGACTGAAATGCTACATTCTTATGCAGTGTCTCGGACAGTCAGTCTTCTACTGGCACGCACAGTTTCGTTGACGTTCCTGACATGAGCGTCGTCGGTAGACGGCGAAGGGCGTCCTGAATGAGGGTAATCTTTATCCTGCGTACTGCCATTTTTAAACCGTGCGAAGCATTCGTAACACCGAGTACGGCTTAAGAACTCACCACTGTAGCCTTCCTGCATCATTTGTTTTGTCTCTGTAAAGGTTTCCTTGCGTTTCACGCAAACTAGAATGCAGAATGGTGGCTCCCCTAACTCGGCCATCTCGAAATTCGCAAACTGTGCAACATGACGTTCTACTCACTACAGCACCGAACGATAACTAACAGACGTACAACAATGAAATTTCCGGAAGTTACACATTAGACACAGGTGTGTGAAGGGATGCCAACCGCATTTCGCTCGAACGCACCATTGGCGCGAAATTCTGGAATTTTTTGAACAGACCTCGTAGCTGTGGGCGAGTATACACTGAAACGACAAAAAAAATTGTTAATCCAAGGACGCGTTTAGACCGTTTGCTGTTCTCAAATTATACAAGTGATGTAAGAGACGACCTGAACAGCTCTCTTAGATAGTTTGCATATAGTGCCGTCTTTATCGTCTGCCAAAGTCATCAGAAGGTAAAACGAATTGTGTAGTGACTTACCAAATATCTCTGCTTGGTGCAAAAAGTGGAAACACGTTGAACAATACAAAGTGAGAGATCCTCCACATTACTATTAAAAAAGGTCCCACTAAATTTCGGATTCGCGATAATTCAGACTTAAAGGATTTCGATTTAACTAAACATCAATGGATTAAAATTGTAGACAGTTTAATTCAGAACCATCACATAAAATTTTGTCTGTCCTCTTCTGGAACACTGCTGAGCGAAAAAAATTGGCTCTGAGCACTATGGGACTTAACATCTATGGTCATCAGTCCCCTAGAACTTAGAACTACTTAAACCTAACCAACCTAAGGACACCACACACATCCATGCCCGAGGCAGGATTCGAACCTGCGACCGTAGCAGTCGCGCGGTTCCGGACTGAGCGCCTAGAACCGCGAGACCACGGCGGCCGGCACAGCTGAGCAATACGGGATCGTTACCTGTTAGGACTGATGGAGGATATGGAGCAAGTTTAAATAAGGGCAGATCGATTTATGTAACGGAGAAATAGGGGAGAGAATATCACGGATAAGATAAGCGATTTGGTGTCTTAATCATGAAAACAAAGGAATTTTTCGTTGCGGCCATATCTTTTCACGAAATTACAGTTTTTAACTTTCTCTTTTGAACGTTGAAATATTTGATCCACTCCCACATACATAGGGAGAAATGATCGTCGTGATAAAATAGGGGTAATCAGACCTCGCAGGGAGCTATTTAGTTTTTCAATTTCTCACCTGCTGTCTGAGAATGGAACGGTAGAAATATAGTCCCATAGTTGTTCTATGCACACTCTGACAAGCAGCATGAATTGCACAGTAATCACGTAGGTGTAGATGCAGAGAATACGGACCAAGCAGAAATCGTCGTGTCCTCGCCTTAACCTAATCAAAGAGATAACGAAAACAAAACTTAGTCAGTAGTGGAATAAAGGCCTGTACGTATGTCACGCATGAGATCAATATATGTTTAGCACGAGATAAATACGAAACACTACCGGCTGTGCTATCCTCCACGCAGGTGACATGCCACGGCGGCCTTGTCGCTGGACAGTTTCAGGATACCGGTACCAAAAATAGACTTCTTTCTGGGCATTTATCCACCCCGTGAACTATTCTTGTACAGGGGTGACGTGCTGTTTGAGATCCGACTTGTCCTTGATCTGGTTATACAGACCTTGTCCAGTTCCCCTCAGTGCAATACTGTACGAATCGTTCAACTTCTTCGTAAGCTTGTCAGCTTGACACGCGATCACCAATTCCTGCGTCTCTAAATGTCTAAATGACAGCGTATGAGAATGCGATGTGTGTGAATGTTGGTTCGAGCTGCTAAAGACTCTATCATAGAAAATAGGATTTTAAACCCCTCTCTGTGCGAATGTAATGTACTAGCTGTAAAGGGCCTGCTTCGTTTAGTCTAATTGTCTCTTTCCTCTCTGAAATGAAAAAAAGATGCGCAATTTATCATAATTTCTGTTTAGCATCTAACATATTCAGAGAATATTCATACGCGCACCATTTGGAGTTTTGCAAAGATAAATCAGTTTTGTGGTTGTCTATCACACGAACACGGTACGTAGTGGTTTTCATGCGAGAAACATATTTTTTTAAATTCTTTCTGCAGTGTTGGAATGTTTGCCGTTGTGGTTTATTTATAATTATACTGTACGACGGTCTGTGTGTGTGTGTGTGTGTGTGTGTGTGTGTGTGTGTGTGTGTGTGTTTATGGGCGCTCAGCGTGTATGTTAGCCTTACCGGAAATTGGAACCTTTTGAAAACGAGCCTTTCAAAGCTGAGTGGTTAGTTGAAATTAGTGGAATTCGTGGTTCGAATACTGACTTGCCTTTTTCTTTTCCGGTTAATATTCCGGCTTCTCTGATGTTGTTTAGAAGCCTCATTGCAAGGGCGAACCGGGAGCACTGAGCGAATTTACGAGTCCTGTTGGAGAGCGAACGCTTTTCGTCTTGGTTCATCATTTTATAAATGGATGTATTTTTTTTTCCTTCCCCAGGCAATGTATTCTATATTCGCAGATTTTTTTTATTGACGAACGTTATCTTTTTATAAAATTTTTCGCTCACAAACCCAGTCTTTGTGTTCATATACTCTGTGTAAGCTGATGCACTTCTTGATGAATTCTTCCTCGGTCTTTACAATGCTGCACAACACATCGGTTCAGATGCGAAAGACAGAAGGGCTCCTGGCGGCCACCATAATGTGATGGTGACCACTTCAGGTACCGGTATACCCACAGCTGCCAGCGAACAAACACTATAGGGCACAACGGCGGAGCCAAAGGGTAGCACCAGGCATCAGTACCAATGACTGGGACAGGTCGTTTTAGGGGTACCGCCAACTTCAACTACAAACAGTTTAATTTTCATAAGTATAGATACTGATTAAGAGACGGTTGGAAGATGCGCAGTGCTACTCCACAAATTTCAGGTATTATGACCTCGAAGAGAGAGAATGGAATGGCTGGGAAGCCCCACGGTATAGGTTCGGTTGCCTCCTCTGGAAGAGTTTTCTTCCTCCATGCAGAATGACCCCCTTCCTCGCACTGTTACGAATGTTGTGAGTAAAGTGCATTTGTCGAATGTACGTGACTGTAATGGTAATTTGTATAGAGCTGTGGCATTTTTGTGTTCTATGATGATGGAAGGGAGAAGCTAAACCGGGTGCGGTGCTGTCGCACAACTCACTCCTCCTGAACACTGCCATAGACCCACCTAGCTTTATGTCCCTGTCCGATGGACCGATCTGATTCAACGGTGTCGCATGCCTATACTCCATGAGATACTGCGGTCAATTTGGAATTTATCCCAGGATATTGGCCTAACGTCTAGTGAACAGGAACTTTCCCTCCCTTTCCCAGTCAGCAATTAGCGATGAGTATTTCTTCTACCAGTTTAAAACTTCCGAAGAATATGAGGGGCAATCAAATGACAACAGAACACCTGCCACAAAGTAACCATGGAACGGTTCCATTCAACAGTAATTACCGCACACGTTAAGACTTTTATCCCATTGGGAGACGGGATGATCAATTCCAGTTTCATAGAACGCGATCGATCACTGATGGATCTACAACCACACCGACTCTTGCACTCACCCGTCCAACTGAAACCGACGTCTACATCGACATCTACACGTTTGCTCCGCAGTTCACAATTAAGTAGCTGGCAGAGGTTTCATCGAACCACCTTTAAGCTACGTCTCTACTGTATCTTTCTCTAGGTCAGCAACGATATGAAAATCACTCAGTGAAGATGCGGGTTTTACAGAAGATGGTACAGTGTTTCCCAATACAGCTCCTGAATCGTAGCATTTGTCCGACTAACAGTGTGGCAGTATGTAGAGTTCCTCGAGCGTGGAGCCACAATCAGTGCACAGCATGCAAGAATCTCCCCTCCCCCCCCCCCCCCCCCACACACACACAAAACCTCCAGAAATGGTATAAGCAGCGTATAGTATAACTGGCCAGCCCAGTTTTGCGATAATTGAGCCAGTCCGTCCTCCAACTCACTTAGTGATCCGCCGCCTGGGAATTGTTCCTACCTGTTATGTAGAGATGCTCTTATAGTTGTATGTCCCCTTCCAGAGCCGTAGTAGCGCCGTCAGATTCTCTGAAACGATAGTACTACTGTCTATGGTTTACGTAATGAAGCGGGAAGAAGTTTTTTGTGCAAATAATTTTTACACAGGATTATGGTGCGTTTATTTAAGAAACAGCGTAAAATGAACTTGTTCAAACTGATTATAAGCTATATATTAACAGTATGAGAGTATGGTCTACCCCATGACTAGATTGAAAGGCACCCTATCGACGACTGCCTACTATGGCACACAGTCTGTAACTTGAGTGTACAATCGGTATAGTTCGTATAAGACCTTACATCTCGGTTATGCAAAAATTATTCATTTATTTATTAATATCAACTTTTCCTGGGAATGTGACATAGCTGAAAGATAGTGTTTGTAATCCGTAGACTCCTTCTAATGTCTGAGCGATAAAAGGCAACTTTTGTTAGTAAGTATTTATTAATAACAATTACTTGACTCGCGCCGGAATAGATGTACGAGTACTTTCCCTGCGAATTTCTTTGCTCACGTCACGACTTCTGCATCGGCACCTCATCCCACTGAGTGTGAGAGCGCCAGATGTCCAGCCGCCTTTGATAGCCAGCGTTTGAACCTACCGCTCGCTCCTTACTTCGTCTATACAGCAGGTCTGATACAATAACTTCACGTAAGTGAAATGCCAAAACTGGAGATAAATTAAAATGCACTCTTATCTGCAATTAAGGGGTACCTTACAAGCGCTGTGAAGACACTTTGCAGAAACTGCGATGCACCATGAAGTCAAAACGCCCAGGAATGCTGTCGGACGGATTCATCCTCTTGCAGGATGACGTCCACCGCCACGCTGCCAATCGGAAGAAGATTATGCTTCAACGACTTGTTTAGGAAATACTGCAACATCCTCCGTACAGCCCGGATCTTTCACCGTGTGATTTCCACATCGTTGGTGATTTGAAGGAAGACATGCGTGTGCGTCGGTTTCAGTCGGACGAGGAAGTGCAAGATGAGTGTGGTTGTGGATCCGTCAGCGGCCAATAGCGCTCTGTGGAACAACAACTAACTGATCGTCTCGTCGCTTTGTGGAATAAATATCTTAACGCATATGGAAAATATTTCATGCACCTTCAGAAAGAGAACCAAACTTACACCATCTGCCCTGGGTACAGACGAAGTAAGTTGATTCGTCCATCTTAAGGTGCATGAAATGTTCTCCAGACCAGTTCTGTTTTGGCCACGGTTCACATTACAAGACAGTATCGCTCAGCCGGTCCCAGTTCCAAGTTATCTAATGGCTTCCGGCAATTTGATTTTTAGTGTTTAATATAATTACTGACTTAATTTAAAACTTTGAAATAGTGTCATAATCTGCTCATTAAGAAATATGATCTTATGTTAAGGGTTTAACGCAATAGGTCTAGTATTAAAGTTAGAAACTTTTAATACATCTTGAGACGGTGATACTTCCGGTGTGCGAATAGCGCAGACTATATCAATCCCTTACTTGAGTTTGAAAGCACTAAGCAACTTCGAATAAACTTCACATGTAATTTCTAACTTTTCCGAGATTTTTTCTCACGGATACCCTCACTAAAGAATGAAAGGAAAAAAACTTGATCACGTTGCTGTTCGTGCAGTAAAACCTAAGCATCTAACGCGACATTTCAATTTATTTCCTCTTTATTACTCTTTCTATCTGCAAAACATTTTGCAAACAAGATCCACATTTATCATTGAATGCACCTGCAAAATTATATCATTGTATGACACATAGGTCAGGAGTTATGACGTCATTTTTAAAGTAATCGGACACCTGAATCTACTGTAAAGAATCGGGGGTTTCGTCTAGCCAAATTGTGGAAAAAAAGGACATATACTTTGCAAAAGGTGGGGAAGAAGAGTTTATTGTTTTAAGGTGTTCATATGGTTGGAGAGATTGGAAAACCAAGTTTTGCCAATAAAATTTGTGTTGGCTAAACTTTCTGTAGTCTAATTTTTTTTAAAAAAGGACGTAAACGTCAATGCATTAGGAGCACAGAAAACGGAGGTTTTTTGAAAAATCTGAATACGTCGGAAATTTTCATTTTTTTTTTTTTTTTTTTTTTTACTACAGAAATTTCAGTCAATATAAATTTTGTTGGCAAAGCTTGGTTTTTTCTGTCTTTCTAGAGAGATGAACGAGTTAAAAAAATCTTTTACCTCACCTTCTGCAACGCATGTCTATCACTTGGCTAGACTAGTTGTGAGTGCGGGGGGAGTGGTGGAAAGAGAGAGGGGGAGGGGGGGGGCAGCAGAGTTTACCGGTAAGATTCGAACCGGCTACCTCGGAGTTGAGCGGTACTGCATTAGCGTGCATTGGCGAACTAGGCTGCGGAGCCGCGTATTTGTGAGAGTAATTTATGGCGGCTGGATACCTTAGGACTTTATGATGATGTTTAATATTACGTTGCACTTCATAATGATGCTATTGCACTCCCAGAAAGCAATTTACTCCAGGTATCGACACCTTGTGGGAACCCAAATGAAGCGGCAAAGTGGAAGTGTTTTCAGAGAGTGGCTGATGAGCCTGTGATGGGGTCTGAGACAGGGGTGGGCGGCCGACTTCATTTTACGCTCGCGTGCCGCGGCAGCCTATAGCCGGGTGCTGCCGGATCGCTTAGGCAGCGCGCCAGCGGCATAACGTAATGCGGACGCCCGGCAGTATTTTCAGGGGCCGTGTAACAGAAATTCATGCCGCCGGCGTCGTGTCGTTAGGACGCGTCCCGCCCGAAATAGCGTGGGAGAAGGCGGAGGCGCTGCGGCGGAGCTGTGTTGTGTGCGCCGCGGGGATCGGGCACGTGTCCCGCCCACGAGCATTTTAGGAGAAAGGAAGAAACAAAAATATGTCGGATATCAAACTCTGGTTTGCGACTGCTTTTTTTCTCTCATAAAACCGTTCGGCTCTGGAGTTATCTGAGTGAGCTGTCTTGTATTCGGTTAAAGTGGGGTTTATTTTCGCCTCCCGAGGCTGAGACTACCGCTCCCACTTGGTATTCGGATCGTAGCTCCGCAATACAGTCCTTTTGAACCTACCAGCCAGTCCATTTAAATCGGTGGGTAGCTCGTTACCTCGGAGCAAATCCGCAAGAGTATTTCGTAATTTGATATTGAGGGTAATCTACTGATTTTATTTTTCCTTCTTTTCAAATGTCTTCTAGCAAAATCACT
The DNA here is from genome assembly GCF_023898315.1 of Schistocerca nitens. NCBI lineage: Eukaryota > Metazoa > Arthropoda > Insecta > Orthoptera > Acrididae > Schistocerca > Schistocerca nitens. The sequence goes on from NC_064617.1 coordinate 50,645,337, forward strand.
TGTGAGGAGTAGGTGGTTACGCACTGCACTAGTCCATTACACGCTGTCACATCACACCATATGCGAAAGCTGATGTCTCCGTGGCAGAACAACGGCTGGAGACAAAAACGAACAGGGAGCTACACAAGGCGATGCCTATTACAAATCAATCACTTACATTATTTCAGTCACTCAGATAGAAAGGAAGGACCCTAACAAGACTATGAATAGAGGACAATCCTCCGACGATCCAATCTCACAGGGAAAAGGAGCTCCGGTTAGTGGTTGTGAAGCTCTGATCCCAGTACACCACCGCATCTTGACATACTGCGTTCTGTATTCAGAAAAAAATAAAAATTAAACAGTAGTTTGTCAGCTACTCACCTGCCATCTATTTCAGGACGCAATAAGTCGAATGTGCAGAAGGTATTAAATTTTATCATATTGACTCGTCTCTTACCCAAACTATTTTCAAATATTGAAATGTGCGTAATTCCTAAGGGATCAAACTGCTGAGGTCATCGGCCCCTAGACTCACACACTACTTAAACTGACTTATGCTAAGAACAACACACACACCCATACCGGAGGGAGGGCTTGAACCTCCGGCGGGAGGGGCCGCGCAGCCCAAACTATTTTCACAACTACAACATTTTAAGATGTAAGATGAACGTACCATATCCCCTAGAAATTTCCTTTATACTATTGTTTCTGTGTGTTTCTTCTGCAAGAGATAATATAAAGTCGTTACACACTTTTCATGACGTATATGTATAGCTGTACTTACGTGTCATGTATTATATTGAAGGTCCATTTCTGTAGCCGGGTGATTAGCGTGTCTTGACTTCCATGCGGACGACCTGGCATCAGTACACGGTACTGCCACGGTTTCTCTTTGATAGGATGGTCAGGCCGGTGTGCACTCAACTTGGTAATGCCAGTTTGCGAGCTTCCTGAATGTTCTAACACCCCCCGCCCTCTCCCCTCCACGCCGCATCCGAGTGACGCCACATAACAGAGCTTGACATGGCAGGCTATCGGCACCGAATGATCCGTCAAGGCTGAAGCACAGAGCTGTCCTTCGTACAATTTAAAGATATTCGAATGACAGGGAAACGGTATGTGCGCTAGTCACCCGCGTGTCGTGCATCCGTCATTTCCCCGGTTTATGTGCCACATCAAACGTATTGCCCATTAGAAGGGTACATCTCAGTCTTAAACTGTAACCCACGATCATCATCATCACCATCAATAACATCGATATCGAGAGCTCTATCACAAATTAACAACTGTTGCTTCTTCGTCGTTAAGTTCAATTTTTTCTCACAAATCACCTTTTTCTTTCTGTTTGACGCGCGAAAGCCAGCTTTGAGAGCCGACGTTCTTCAATCCTGAAGTACCTTCATATTATTGTTGCATCTTGAAATAGGATCAATTTTCGTGCTGTACGGCTGCAACTGCAGAAGTCAGCAGGATTACAAATATGTACCGCCAACGAAGGAAACACGTCATCTTTGTCATGTCTAGGCAAGTAGAAATTAAATAGTAATGTTGTGCTTACTTTGCTACACATATTGGCAGCAAATGTACTGACAACATCATGCAAGTGCAGCGTACAAAAATGTATTGTGTTATAACCCACGTAATAAATTTCATCTTGCCAGATGATGACAATTACACTGAAGCGCCAAAGAAACTGGTATAGGCATGCATATTCAAATACGGTGATATGTAAATAGGCAGAATACGGCGCTGCGGTCGGCAACGCATGTATAAGACAAAAAGTGTCTGGCGCAGTTGTTAGATCGGTTACTGCTGCTGCAATGGCAGGTTATCAAGATTTAAGTGACTTTGAACGTGTTGTTGTAGTCGGCGCACGAGCGACGGGGCAAAGCATCTCCGAGGTAGCGATGAAGTGGGGATTTTCCCGTACAACCATTTTTACGAGTGTACCGTGAATCTCTGGAATCCGCTAAAACATCAAATCTCTGACATCGCTGCGGTCGGCAAAAGATCCTGCAAGAGCGGCATCAACGACGACTGAAGAGAATCCTTCAACGTGACAAAAGTGCAACCCTTCCGCACATTGCTGCAGATTTCAATGCTGGGTCATCAACAAGTGTCAGCGTCCGAACCATTTAACGAAACGTGATCGAATGGGCTTTCGAAGCCAAAGGCCCACTCATGTACCCTTGATGACCGCACAACACAAAGCATTACGCCACGCCTGCGCCGGTCAACACCGACAATGGACTGTTGATGACTGGAAACACGTTGCCTGGTGGGACGAATCTCGTTTCAGATTGTATCGAGCGGATGGACGCGTGCGGGTATGGAAACAAATGGTTCAAATGGGACTTAACTACTGTGGTCATCAGTCCCCTAGAACTTAGAACTACTTAAACCTAACTAACCTAAGTAAATCACACACATCCATGCCAGAGGCAGGATTCGAACCTGCGATCGTAGCGGTCGCGCCGTTCCAGACTGAAGCGCCTAGAACCGCTCGGTCACACCGCTCGGCTATGGAAACAACTTCATGAATCCATGGACCCTGCATGTCAGCAGGGGACTGTTCAAGCTGGTGGAGGCTCTGTAATGGTGTGGGTGTGTGCAGTTGAAGTGATATGGGATTCCTGATAAGTCTAGATACGACTCCGACAGGTGGCACGTATGTAAGCACCCTGTCTGATCACTTGCTTCCATTCACATCCATTGTGCATTCCGACGGACTTGGTCAATTCAAGCAGGACAGTGCAATCCCCCACACGTCCAGAATAGATACAGAGTGACTCCAGGAAGACTCTTCTGAGTTTAAACAATTCCAGTGGCCACCCAACTCCCCAAACACGAATGTTAGTGAGCATATCTGCGATGCCTTGCAACGTGCTGTTCAGAAGAGATCTCCACCCTTCGTACTCTTACGGAGTTATGGACAGCCCTGTAGGATTCATGGTGTCAGTTCCCTCCAGCACTACTTCAGTCATTTGCTTTCCCATACAGATACAGCCTTTGTTTCGACAGCAAGCTTTTTCAGTGATAATCGCATGTCTCTTCTCAAAGTACAACGTGTGCGACATTTACAGCTGATAGTTTCCAGCAACCTTTGGCTCTGTCCCGCATTCTCGATAAACAGTAATTCGGGACTAGCGCTAATAATGGAAATCAGTATTGTTTTTCTTATTGCGCATAAATTGCGTTTACTGTACTGAAAATCAGCGTACACACAAGATAAGCCTATGAACAAGTGAAAGAGCCCGAGGGTAGAGATAGGAACTAAATATCTTGAGTCCGTGATAAATGCTTGTGGTAACTCGGTCGAGCAACAATTGCTCCTTCTCCACTGCATATCTAGAGCAGGGACAATAATAAGAAGACTGGAAGCCGGCCGGAGTGGCCGAGCGGTTCTAGGCGCTACAGTCTGGAACCGCGCGACCGCTACGGTTGCAGGTTCGAATCCTGCCTCGGGCATGGATGTGTGTCATGTCCTTAGGTTAGTTAGGTTACAGTAGTTCTAAGTTCTAGGGGACTGATGACCTCAGAAGTTAAATACCATAGTGATCAGAGCCATTTGAACCATTTTTGAAGATAGGAAGCATACCTTGTGCTGTTGTTGTTGTTGTTGTGGTCTTCAGTCCTGAGACTGGTTTGATGCAGCTCTCCATGCTACTCTATCCTGTGCAAGCTTCTTCATCTCCCAGTACCTACTGCAACCTACATCCTTCTGAATCTGCTTAGTGTATTCATCTCTTGGTCTCCCCCTACGATTTTTACCCTCCACGCTGCCCTCCAATACTAAATTGGTGATCCCTTGATGCCTCAGAACATGTCCTACCAACCGATCCCTTCTTCTGGTCAAGTTGTACCACAAACTCCTCTTCTCCCCAATCCTATTCAGTACCTCCTCATTAGTTATGTGATCTACCCATCTAATCTTCAGCATTCTTCTGTAGCACCACATTTCGAAAGCTTCTATTCTCTTCTTGTCCACACTAGTTATCGTCCATGTTTCACTTCCATACATGGCTGCACTCCATACAAATACTTTCAGAAACGACTTCCTGACATTTAAATCTATACTCGATGTTAACAAATTTCTCTTCTTCAGAAACGCTTTCCTTGCCATTGCCAGTCTACATTTTATATCCTCTCTACTTCGACCATCATCAGTTATTTTGCTCCCCAAATAGCAAAACTCCTTTACTACTTTAAGTGTCTCATTTCCTAATCTAATACCCTCAGCATCACCCGATTTAATTTGACTACATTCCATTATCCTCGTTTTGCTTTTGTTGATGTTCATCTTATATCCTCCCTTCAAGACACCATCCATTCCGTTCAACTGCTCTTCCAAGTCCTTTGCTGTCTCTGACAGAATTACAATGTCATCGGCGAACCTCAAAGTTTTTATTTCTTCTCCATGGATTTTAATACCTACTCCGAATTTTTCTTTTGTTTCCTTTACTGCTTGCTCAATATACAGATTGAATAACATCGGGGAGAGGCTACAACCCTGTCTTACTCCCTTCCCAACCACTGCTTCCCTTTCATGTCCCTCGACTCTTATAACTGCCATCTGGTTTCTGTACAAATTGTAAATAGCCTTTCGCTCCCTGTATTTTACCCTTGCCACCTTCAGAATTTGAAAGAGAGTATTCCAGTCAACATTGTCAAAAGCTTTCTCTAAGTCTACAAATGCTAGAAACGTAGGTTTGCCTTTCCTTAATCTTCCTTCTAAGATAAGTCGTAAGGTCAGTATTGCCTCACGTGTTCCAGTATTTCTACGGAATCCAAACTGATCTTCCCCGAGGTCGGCTTCTACTAGTTTTTCCATTCGTCTGTAAAGAATTCGTGTTAGTATTTTGCAGCTGTGGCTTATTAAACTGATTGTTCGGTAATTTTCACATCTGTCAACACCTGCTTTCTTTGGGATTGGAATTATTATATTCTTCTTGAAGTCTGAGGGTATTTCGCCTGTTTCATACATCTTGCTCACCAAATGGTAGAGTTTTGTCAGGACTGGCTCTCCCAAGGCCGTCAGTAGTTCCAATGGAATGTTGTCTACTCCGGGGGCCTTGTTTCGACTCAGGTCTTTCAGTGCTCTGTCAAACTCTTCACGCAGTATCGTATCTCCCATTTCATCTTCATCTACATCCTCTTCCATTTCCATAATATTGTCCTCAAGTACATCGCCCTTGTATAGACCCTCTATATACTCCTTCCACCTTTCTGCTTTCCCTTCTTTGCTTAGAACTGGGTTTCCATCTGAGCTCTTGATGTTCATACAAGTGGTTCTCTTATCTCCAAAGGTCTCTTTAATTTTCCTGTAGGCAGTATCTATCTTACCCCTAGTGAGATAAGCCTCTACATCCTTACATTTGTGCTCTAGCCATCCCTGCTTAGCCATTTTGCACTTCCTGTCGATCTCATTTTTGAGACGTTTGTATTCCTTTTTGCCTGCTTCATTTACTGCATTTTTATATTTTCTCCTTTCATCAATTAAATTCAATATTTCTTCTGTTACCCAACGATTTCTACTAGCCCTCGTCTTTTTACCTACTTGATCCTCTGCTGCCTTCACTACTTCATCCCTCAAAACTACCCATTCTTCTTCTACTGTATTTCTTTCCCCCATTCCTGTCAATTGTTCCCTTATGCTCTCCCTGAAACTCTCTACAACCTCTGGTTCTTTCAGTTTATCCAGGTCCCATCTCCTTAAATTCCCACCTTTTTGCAGTTTCTTCAGTTTCAATCTGCAGTTCATAACCAATAGATTGTGGTCAGAATCCACATCTGCCCCTGGAAATGTCTTACAATTTAGAACCTGGTTCCTAAATCTCTGTCTTACCATAATATAATCTATCTGATACCTTTTAGTATCTCCAGGGTTGTTCCATGTATACAACCTTCTTTCATGATTCTTAAACCAAGTGTTAGCTATGATTAATTTGTGCTCTGTGCAAAATTCTACCAGGCGGCTTCCTCTTTCATTTCTTAGCCCCAATCCATATTCACCTACTACGTTTCCTTCTCTCCCTTTTCCTACACTCGAATTCCAGTCACCCATGACTATTAAATTTTCGTCTCCCTTCACTATCTGAATAATTTCTTTTATTTCATCATACATTTCTTCAATTTCTTCGTCATCTGCAGAGCTAGTTGGCATATAAACTTGTACTACTGTAGTAGATGTGGGCTTCGTATCTATCTTGGCCACAATAATGCGTTCACTATGCTGTTTGTAGTAGCTTACCCGCGTCCCTATTTTCCTATTCATTATTAAGCCTACTCCTGCATTACCCCTATTTGACTTTGTGTTTATAACCCTGTAGTCACCTGACCAGAAGTCTTGTTCCTCCTGCCACCGAACTTCACTAATTCCCACTATATCTAACTTTAACCTATCCATTTCCCTTTTCAAATTTTCTAACCTACCTGCCCGATTAAGGGATCTGACATTCCACGCTCCGATCCGTAGAACGCCAGGTTTCTTTCTCCTGATAACGACATCCTCTTGAGTAGTCCCCGCCCGGAGATCCGAATGGGGGACTATTTTACCTCCGGAATATTTTACCCAAGAGGACGCCATCATCATTTAATCATACAGTAAAGCTGCATGCCCTCGGGAAAAATTACGGCCGTAGTTTCCCCTTGCTTTCAGCCGTTCGCAGTACCAGCACAGCAAGGCCGTTTTGGTTATTGTTACAAGGCCAGATCAGTCAATCATCCAGACTGTTGCCCCTGCAACTACTGAAAAGGCTGCTGCCCCTCTTCAGGAACCACACGTTTGTCTGGCCTCTCAACAGATACCCCTCCGTTGTGGTTGTACCTACGGTACGGCTATCTGTATCGCTGAGGCACGCAAGCCTCCCCACCAACGGCAAGGTCCATGGTTCATGGGGGGGACCTTGTGCTGCTGTTCGATAATAAATGAGAAGGTGCTGCAGAAACTGAGCAAACCGTAGTGTAAAAAGTAAGAATGGAAATGTCGACTCTCATTCCAATGTTGCCGAAATAACGGTTCGAAGGATGTAGTGATATGGGGAAAAGCCGAAAATCATAAATATATCACAAACAAGCTTTCGTTACCATCTACAACTAGCTTGACCACCCAAACACAAGCACTTGCAGAATACCGCTCATATTGTCACGTCGTAATCATACTCAACGCCTAATTCAAAACCAAAGTAATCGGTGAAACAAGACACTCAGTACTGGAAGCATGTTTATTACGGACAACAGTGTACAGGTTCGAATCCTGCCTCGGGCATGGATGTGTGTGATGTCCTTAGGTTAGTTAGGTTTAAGTAGTTCTAAGTTCTATGGGACTGATGACCTCAGACGTTATGTCCCATAGTGCTCAGAACCATTTGAACAGTGTACAGCCGGAACAGAACTGATCGCCTGACGGAGAATGCTGCTATTTAAACACAAATCTAATATTTCAGAATACTTAACGATTACAAATATAAGAAACTGCGAGAATCTTCCGGAAACGAAACATACCAAATGACAAGTAATTGATGGTAGTCAGGTTTGAACTGGCGACACAGAGCACACTAGTCACTGAGACAAATTGCTACGTCACACAGCGCTGCTTGCGCCATGATAACGGGAAACTGTGAGTACTAGTGGGTTTATGAGTTTTTCTTCTTAAGTCGGAATGATTTTTTATGTCTTTAATTTCCGAGATGACGACAACACCTTCTGGTGAACCGTAGCTGCGTTCCAACCCAGTTTAAGTGAACGTTCTGTATCACGTCAAAGATCTTCGTTGATAACGAAGAAGTTTGCTGTTTAGGATAGAAATGCGAGAGATTCTTGGAATTCAGATCTGTTTTTTGCATTTTTATTTCTATTAGGAGAAGTACTGGCACGCCTTATTTGCACCTCCTTGCTTATCCCGTATTTTTTTATTTGCTTGACGTTCGTCGGAACAGTGATCAGCGCGTGTAGCTCGTATAAATGTAGAGTGGTTTCGAACGGGAGTAGTGGCGCCCACCTGTGGGCTTTGAAGGGACGTAAGGGTATTTTGCTGGCCCATACTTCTGTCTCCTTCCTCATGGGGAACACTCGCAAGAAGGAGCTGAAGGTTTTGATTACACTGAAAATATAAGAACGCATGTTTTAAAAAATAGCTCCAAATGTCTTTTCAGAAAGATCAGTCCATATTATAAGTAGCTATTGGCCTTTATTTCATATTAGGTATTCCATTCATATCTGAAAAATGACAGGTTAACATGAGAGCAGCTGAGAAAGAACGCGAGAGAGCTGAAGCATTTGCGGCAGTCATCTCGCAGGACGGGAAAAACTCCAAGTTCCCTGTTACATAGCACGCCCTTTGACGCAGTTGTCCTGTGGGTGCCAAGTATTTGCATAAGAGGTGAGCTTGCGGTGTAAAATGTATTACACACCGTGGGTCAAGGAAACATGGCCTGCCTTAATGTACAAGGGACCAGAAAAGCGATGTTTACGTTGCTGTTTCTATTATCCTTGCCCGCATCTCGTGGTCGTGCGGTAGCGTTCTCGCTTCCCACGCCCGGGTTCCTGGGTTCGATTCCCGGCGGGGTCAGGGATTTTCTCTGCCTCGTGATGGCTGGGTGTTGTGTGATGTCCTTAGGTTAGTTAGGTTTAAGTAGTTCTAAGTTCTAGAGGACTGATGACCATAGATGTTAAGTCCCATAGTGCTCAGAGCCATTTTTCTATTATCCTTGTTTATGCGACTACAGCCTCTATATAGGCCGATAATTATTTTCAAATTTATACGTGAAATGGTTTCTCAACTACGTTCACACTCTCGCTCAAATACTACATTTAATGCTCCTTACAAAAGTTGAGATACTGCATCATGTATCTCAAAAACAGGCTTACAGGGAAATTTCAGAACGGCTGTAGTTAGCTCTGTGTACGTTATTCAGAGAACAAAAACAGCTAGAAACTGAACGTGGAACGTGGCTTTAGTAGTTCTCTGAGTCGAAAAACTGTTTGAAAATTGGAATATTATCCAAAAAAGGTGGGAAATTATGGGTTAAATTATTATTTGCGAGAAGAACGAAAGTTGATGATTTCTCGAATGAGCCTTATCTTCTGTTGTTCCGAAAACAGATGATAGGCAAAGAAAATGAACTATGATGTAGAACACCTGTTCTCAAAATTTTTAGGCGACAGAACCCTTTTGAAATGCTTCACGGAGACCTAAAATAAGCAAAATCTAGTTTTGTGTTTACTCTTCACTTACAATCATTTAATGAAAATCATACAAAAACAGGTACATTATACACTACTCACTTCTACGACAATATGCACAACAACACGCAATAATAAAATACAAAAAAATAAAATTGAACTGATTCTACTATAAACTGTTCCCATTTAATGGGAGGTATGAAGTTTTTATTTATTTATTTATTTACTGAAATTTGGACCGACTGGTTATGCCAGGCTTGACATAATAGATTTGAAGACTCATGTCGAGTTCAGCATCCAGTCTATTAGGGTATTTTGTCTTTGTGGCTGCATATGCTGAGAATCCCGTTTCACACAAGTATGTTAGTGGGAACAGGAAACGAACAGTCAGTCTGTGCTTCAGGTTGTGAGCGATCATCACGAACCCTGCTCCAAAAATCAAGTGAAATTGTTTTGAGCAATGATCCCACGTTTCAATCTGATGTCGTTTCTAGAAAGGATTCATAGGTTTCGTTTGACATACACTCCTGGGAATGGAAAAAAGAACACATTGACACCGGTGTGTCAGACCCACCATACTTGCTCCGGACACTGCGAGAGGGCTGTACAAGCAATGATCACACGCACGGCACAGCGGACACACCAGGAACCGCGGTGTTGGCCGTCGAATGGCGCTAGCTGCGCAGCATTTGTGCACCGCCGCCGTCAGTGTCAGCCAGTTTGCCGTGGCATACGGAGCTCCATCGCAGTCTTTAACACTGGTAGCATGCCGCGACAGCGTGGACGTGAACCGTATGTGCAGTTGACGGACTTTGAGCGAGGGCGTATAGTGGGCATGCGGGAGGCCGGGTGGACGTACCGCCGAATTGCTCAACACGTGGGGCGTGAGGTCTCCACAGTACATCGATGTTGTCGCCAGTGGTCGGCGGAAGGTGCACGTGCCCGTCGACCTAGGACCGGACCGCAGCGGCGCACGGATGCACGCCAAGACCGTAGGATCCTACGCAGTGCCGTAGGGGACCGCACCGCCACTTCCCAGCAAATTAGGGACACTGTTGCTCCTGGGGTATCGGCGAGGACCATTCGCAACCGTCTCCATGAAGCTGGGCTACGGTCCCGCACACCGTTAGGCCGTCTTCCGCTCACGCCCCAACATCGTGCAGCCCGCCTCCAGTGGTGTCGCGACAGGCGTGAATGGAGGGACGAATGGAGACGTGTCGTCTTCAGCGATGAGAGTCGCTTCTGCCTTGGTGCCAATGATGGTCGTATGCGTGTTTGGCGCCGTGCAGGTGAGCGCCACAATCAGGACTGCATACGACCGAGGCACACAGGGCCAACACCCGGCATCATGGTGTGGGGAGCGATCTCCTACACTGGCCGTACACCACTGGTGATCGTCGAGGGGACACTGAATAGTGCACGGTACATCCAAACCGTCATCGAACCCATCGTTCTACCATTCCTAGACCGGCAAGGGAACTTGCTGTTCCAACAGGACAATGCACGTCCGCATGTATCCCGTGCCACCCAACGTGCTCTAGAAGGTGTAAGTCAACTACCCTGGCCAGCAAGATCTCCGGATCTGTCCCCCATTGAGCATGGTTGGGACTGGATGAAGCGTCGTCTCACGCGGTCTGCACGTCCAGCACGAACGCTGGTCCAACTGAGGCGCCAGGTGGAAATGGCATGGCAAGCCGTTCCACAGGACTACATCCAGCATCTGTACGATCGTCTCCATGGGAGAATAGCAGCCTGCATTGCTGCGAAAGGTGGATATACACTGTACTAGTGCCGACATTGTGCATGCTCTGTTGCCTGTGTCTATGTGCCTGTGGTTCTGTCAGTGTGATCATGTGATGTATCTGACCCCAGGAATGTGTCAATAAAGTTTCCCCTTCCTGGGACAATGAATTCACGGTGTTCTTATTTCAATTTCCAGGAGTGTATTTTATGGCGTCTGCAAATTTGGTACAAAGGGACTCTGAGTCCATGAATTCATTTTCTGTTTTGTATTCTGCTTTTCAGGAAAGTACATACCAAAATATGCGTGCATATCATGAAGACATCCTATCATTTCAGATTTCTCATTTGATAATTCTACTGTCTCACCAACGAACACATTCAGTGCTATAAAGCTTTCTAGTTCTCTCTTGCCACCACAAACAGTCCAAAAATCCAATTTTTAAGGCAGTTGTTTTGTTATTAGTATTGAAAGTTGATAACTGTTGCTTGTTTTATCTGTAAAAATAGATTTCATTCATTAATTTTTCCAAATATATCTGCCAAAAAAGCTAATCTTGATTAATTTTTCCAGTATATCTGGCAAATAGCTAATCTTAATAACCAATTCATATCACTCAAACGGTCTTTTAATTTAAGAGAAATGTCAGTCAGAAAAGCTTGTGATTTATGTCTTAGTTCGAATAATCTTATTAAGACTTAGGCTAGATAAAACATCTAACTAGTGTTTTATGTCTGGTCCCATAATTTTCACACAATATTGAAAACAATCGGCTCCCCAAGGAGCACATGGTTGAACATTACGGATTTTTTTTTTTTTTTTGCTTCATCAAGAACCAGTTTTAGATTTGACAGCATCTTCACTATCTTCAGTGATTGCCTATGCAGGGTACAATGGCTTGAACTACAGTTTTCCACTTTACTTTTTAATTAGCGGCACCACTACTGGTGTTTTACCAGTCATTACCTTGGTCTGACCTGTACAAATGTCGATACAGTCTTTCCCATCAAGGTGATTTATTTTAAAAAATTGTTAATCGTGTTAAAAATTTCTTTTCCTATAGTGTCAGTTGGCGGCGACGCGCACATAAGCACATCTTCTTTTCGCGTGAATGTTTATATGGATGTCTTACAGTCATCAGCAAGATGGCCAGTCCAGTAACATCAGTCGAGTCAGCCACTTGCAAGACGAATTTGATGTGTTGACGGCGACTATCTGGTTCTTGTTTGATACAGTCTGCGAGATCTGTAATTCGATGCGAAACAGTGATGTTCGAAACTGCACTGTAGAAAGATACTTTGTAGAATTTTCATCGAGCAGACATTGTGTTACGTCTGCCACACATGGTTTTATTAAATTCTCAGTGATAGTGTGTGCTCCGCTCACTTGTGCAGTGTGATAGCTGGTCAGATACGATGCCCCCGTGACTTTTTTTATTCAGTATTTGCCCTCCCATTCTTCACATTTTTGACGTCTTAATAAATGTCTTTTTTACATGAAAATGTTCTTCGGTATTTTCTTTGCAGTTTATAAGTGAAATGTCCTTTTTACATAGACATGTTCATTATTATCTTTGCAATCTTGATGTATAGTTCAAAACGTCGGTGCATCTTAGAAGAGACCATCGAATTATTTGGAAGTAGCTTGCTACGTAACACGCAGAGGGGAGAGCTGTTAAGAATCAGTAAGCCCGAGATCGACGTGAGATAGAACGTACTATTTTTCACCTTTAGTGAGAAGTTAAATATTTTACTGCTTCAAACCATGGAGCTTGAAATCGTTACACCACTTTCTTGAATCTCGTACTCTTAATTGGAAATACACTCCTGGAAATTGAAATAAGAACACCGTGAATTCATTGTCCCAGGAAGGGGAAACTTTATTGACACATTCCTGGGGTCAGATACATCACATGATCACACTGACAGAACCACAGGCACATAGACACAGGCAACAGAGCATGCACAATGTCGGCACTAGTACAGTGTATATCCACCTTTCGCAGCAATGCAGGCTGCTATTCTCCCATGGAGACGATCGTACAGATGCTGGATGTAGTCCTGTGGAACGGCTTGCCATGCCATTTCCACCTGGCGCCTCAGTTGGACCAGCGTTCGTGCTGGACGTGCAGACCGCGTGAGACGACGCTTCATCCAGTCCCAACCATGCTCAATGGGGGACAGATCCGGAGATCTTGCTGGCCAGGGTAGTTGACTTACACCTTCTAGAGCACGTTGGGTGGCACGGGATACATGCGGACGTGCATTGTCCTGTTGGAACAGCAAGTTCCCTTGCCGGTCTAGGAATGGTAGAACGATGGGTTCGATGACGGTTTGGATGTACCGTGTCCCCTCGACGATCACCAGCGGTGTACGGCCAGTGTAGGAGATCGCTCCCCACACCATGATGCCGGGTGTTGGCCCTGTCTGCCTCGGTCGTATGCAGTCCTGATTGTGGCGCTCACCTGCACGGCGCCAAACACGCATACGACCATCATTGGCACCAAGGCAGAAGCGACTCTCATCGCTGAAGACGACACGTCTCCATTCGTCCCTCCATTCACGCCTGTCGCGACACCACTGGAGGCGGACTGCACGATGTTGGGGCGTGAGCGGAAGACGGCCTAACGGTGTGCGGGACCGTAGCCCAGCTTCATGGAGACGGTTGCGAATGGTCCTCGCCGATACCCCAGGAGCAACAGTGTCCCTAATTTGCTGGGAAGTGGCGGTGCGGTCCCCTACGGCACTGCGTAGGATCCTACGGTCTTGGCGTGCATCCGTGCGTCGCTGCGGTCCGGTCCTAGGTCGACGGGCACGTGCACCTTCCGCCGACCACTGGCGACAACATCGATGTACTGTGGAGACCTCACGCCCCACGTGTTGAGCAATTCGGCGGTACGTCCACCCGGCCTCCCGCATGCCCACTATACGCCCTCGCTCAAAGTCCGTCAACTGCACATACGGTTCACGTCCACGCTGTCGCGGCATGCTACCAGTGTTAAAGACTGCGATGGAGCTCCGTATGCCACGGCAAACTGGCTGACACTGACGGCGGCGGTGCACAAATGCTGCGCAGCTAGCGCCATTCGACGGCCAACACCGCGGTTCCTGGTGTGTCCGCTGTGCCGTGCGTGTGATCATTGCTTGTACAGCCCTCTCGCAGTGTCCGGAGCAAGTATGGTGGGTCTGACACACCGGTGTCAATGTGTTCTTTTTTCCATTTCCAGGAGTGTACGGGATGGTTCCTTTCAAAGGGCACGGCCGACTTCCTTCCCCGTCCTTCCCTAATCCGATGAGACCGATGATCTCGATGTCTGGTCTCCTTCCCCAAAACAACCAACCAACCAACCAGGAGTGTATTTGTTGCTAATACCCCATCTTCCGAGCGAGCCACCTTTTGAACTTTCAATGCAAGATTTTTTCGCAACACCTTTAACCCAACGCTCCATTTTATCTTTTAAAATCAACAGTATAATTTTATATTATGACAAAAACAGAGTAATATTGCATCAAGACATTGAGTTGTACAAACATAGTAACAAACACAAATCGAAAATACTGCTGTCTGAAAGCAGTGCACGAATTTGCCGTGCCAAACTGGACTGTGTGTTGCAATCGCAAACTCGAGTAGGTTCAAAAATGGTTCAAATGGCTCTGAGCACTATGGGACTTAACTTCTGAGGTCATCAGTCCCCTAAAACTTAGAACTACTTAAACCTAAGTAACCTAAGGACGTAACACACATCCATGCCCGAGGCAGGATTCGAACCTGCGACCGTAACGATTGCGCGGTTCCAGACTGTAGCGCCTAGAACCGCTCGGCCACAATGGCCGGCTATACTCGACTAGGAACTGTACGCTGTATTGCATGGTGCGGGCTTATATAACACCGAGTGTTGAACCACAGATAGCGAAGCGACGAAATCCTTCGAGGCGGTACGAGATGTTTGTGGATGGGAGAGAGATGGAAAGAGTATAGTGGAATGTTCGTGGCGTGAGCAGATGAGACAGAGAGAGAAAAGGTGAGAAGGGGGGGGCGGGGGGGGGGGAGAGAGAGAGCGGCAGGGCGGCCGCTGCATGCATGTGCAGTGACGAAAGTCGAGTAGCCACGTACCTGTTCATACAAGTTAAATTCTTTTGTTTGTAGTTTTTTATTATAGCGTTATTGTAGATTTATTATGTTACTCGTTGCCTGTTTTCGGCTGTACTAAAACTGAGACACAAGGTATGCTCCTCGCACGCGAATTTACAACTGATTGCTCACACATATGTACCGTTTCGCGTTTGCAGCAAGTGGTATAGTACGCTTTAGTATTTTTAAACCGTTAGTAGTGTATTCGTTGCTACGAAGTACCTAAATTACTACCTCATCGATCTCAGGATTGAGACGAACCAGTAAAAGTAGACCGCCGCTCATCGACGCAGGGTGGGGGCTTCGGACGAGTGTCTCATTTCCTGCGTGGGTGCGAGCCTGCGGCAGCAGACGCAACTTTGACAGCGCACCAACAAACAGCCGCAGCCGCACTTCATTTCCGCGCGTAACTCGCGCTCTGTTGATACAGGCGGGCCACGGGCCTTCCGCTCCACTTTGCCGCGTCGTTCAGAGCCGGCAGTGACGCAGCGGAAGCGTTCTGCTAACTTTCTGGCTCAGCTCCGAATACGAGCCCGGGGCTGATACTAACGCTGCGTAACATTCCTATGCGCCATTTGAAACCACTTTCTTCCCCGTCCTACAGAGCATATCCTTCTCTTACCTCGTGCGCACCACTTTTGAGCATCGAAAATATCCTGATCAATTGTATTGTGTTTTTGGACGTTACTGTGGTATCGTTCACAGACAGCGGAACTGCAAGTCAGCTACGAGAATAGATACCAGTGACATTAGCGACGGTTAGCTGCAATCCGCAACAACGAAACCACGCCTTCCTCTCAGCAACAGTAGCGCCCCTGCACTGAAGTCAATATACAAGAGCACAGCACAGTTGGAGACCACAGCTACTTCATCATCATCGAGTAGCACAGTGACAGTTAAAATTTCAGATGGAAATATACTTTTGTCAATGTTGAACATTGTACCCCAACAGAACAGTTTGTTAATGACGGCATCAAGTGATGTTTTTGCACCTCCATGGCATGACAGTAAATTGCCCATTACTCTTGTGGAAAAGAGGTGTGTGAAAGATAAGTAAATCTTTTACTCATTTACTTAATGAAGTGAAATAATATTTCACGTGTTCTACATTGATGATCCTTCTCCCTGGGCAACCGAAGAACAAGCAGTTGTGGTCGAACGAGAGTAGTTTCGCTTGTCACGACAGTTACACTATTATAAAAAAAATGGTTCAAATGGCTCTGAGCACTATGGGACTTAACATCTGTGGTCATCAGTCCCCTAGAACTTAGAACTACTTAAACCTAACTAACCTAAGGACATCACACACATCCATGCCCGAGGCAGGATTCGAACCTGCGACCGTAGCAGTCGCGCGGTTCCGGACTGAGCGCCTAGAACCGCTAGACCACCGCGGCCGGCTACACTATTATATTTTGATGTCTTGTTCAATCTTTCTTCTCCGGTGTCCACGACTTACTGAAATTGTTTCCGTTTATCGCAGTCAGTCTGTGGAAACTGTTAATGTTCGCGGAGTACACACTGGGCATTACACAATCCAGACGGAAGTGTTTTGGCGTGCAGTGGTCTTCTGGTTTAGCTGGACGTGCGAGACTCGTATAGTCATTCGGCATGGAGGTTCACTTTTTGTCGCATTTACCTTCTTTAAAATTGCAGATGTACTGAAATAGTTGAACGCTTCCACATTTATTTTCAATATTACAAAAATAATACGTTTGTAGCAGGAGTTTTGCAGCATAGCTGTCCGCGTACCGCAGCCCAGTCTCCATACCTTTTTATCTATCTATGCGTTTCTTGCTTGGCTTCTGGAAATCCTGTATCTTATCCGTGGCCGGGCGTTGTGGCTGAGCGGTTCTAGGCGCTTCAGTCTGAAACCGCGCTGCTGCTACGGTCGCACGTTCGAATCCTGCCTCGGGCATGGATATGTGTGATGTCCTTAGGTTAGTTAGGTTTAAATAGTTCTAAGTCTAGGGGACTGATGACTTCAGATGTTAACTCCCATAGTGCTCAGAGCCATTTGAACCACTTGAATCTTATCCGTCTTCCCGGAGGTCCCCATGCCCACACTTTGTGAAGTGTTCTGTTATCACCAGTACGTCTCGCATGGCCTTTCAATTCTTAATTGTTTCTTGTATCTGCTTGGATCTATTTCTGTCATTCACTTTATGTCTTCATTCCTTACATTGTCCATTGTATTTGTTTTGCAATAGTTTCTACAAAATATGTTTTCCGTTGCGTGTATTCTTTCTCTCAATTTCTTTGTCAGTGCTCATACCTCTTCCCCACTGGACACTCTTCTCTGTAACCTTGAGACACTGTCGTCCCATACCACTGTATGCAGCTGCTTAGTTATGATCTTTTATTTTTTCTGGGTTTATTCTGTACATTTTGAACATAGTACAGGTACGAATTACATGTGGTTATGTTTTTAATAGTTTCCTTCTCCGACTGTAGGTAATGACCTTCCACTTATATACCCTTGTATTGTGTTGTTTGAACGTTTATCTCCATGCGCAACCTCTCGTATCCCTACACTAATTCTCCAAACATGTCTTCGTCATCCTCGGCTACAAATAATCACTTGGTAATCTTTGAAGACTAAGCTATATATACTTCCATTTCCCACTCGCAGACCTGTACTTCGACGTAGAGATTCTATAACTGCCGCGCGGGATTAGCCGCGCGGTCTTGGGCGCTGCAGTCACGGACTGTGCGGCTGGTCCCAGCGGAGGTTCGAGTCCTCCCTCGGGCATGGGTGTGTGTGTTTGTCCTTAGGATAATTTAGGTTAAGTAGTGTGTAAGCTTAGGGACTGATGACCTTAGCAGTTAAGTCCCATAAGATTTCACACACATCTGAACATCTGATTCTATAACTTTATCTTAGCCCCTTTTTGACTGGTGACTCTCCCAACAAACGATCGTCTATTTTGACTCTACATTTACTGTATTAATATACAAAGGAGAAAATTCGCATAGGCTTGAAACTTGAAATTGTTGCGAGTGAGGTAAATTTTCAGGTCTATTATCTCGTATAGTCTTGATTTGTGTGTGTGTGTGTATGTAAAAGAGAGAGAGAGAGAGAGAGAGAGAGAGAGAGAGAGAGAGAGAGCTGCCCACGCTTCAGAACTTTAACGCAGTATGGGTCACATACATTTCGAAGGTGCAACTTATACAAAGCATAGCCGATAGTTTGCTGGCAATAAAATTCCATGCAAATGTATAAAAGTGACTGGAAACCCAAGAAACTCTAATAACTCGAGCAATTTTAGATTAGTCCGTTTTACAAAGACTCTACTGCCACAAACTTTGTCTGCTGTAAGATGGAAATCGAGTGTGAGATCTTGGATCGGTCAACACACTGAAATGCAACTCACATGTAGATATAGGAAGCACATATAAAATTCTTGGTTCAATAGTCGTTAAATAAGTATGTATTTCGTATCTTCGTAAATAAAACGACAAAATGGATGTCACATTAGAAAGAAGACAATGGCGCAGTTATAATTATGATTTTACAGTTTTTTCCATTTTTGATTAATTTATTTGTACAAGTGGTAATAAGCGAGCTGTCCAAAGTCCTAGATGAAAAATAAAAAGTGACGTTTGCTGCTGATTCGTGACAGATGTTGTGGTCCGTTTCTGTATTTTCTCTTCCGTCTGCTGTCGAACAACGTGGCTTAACAAACATTAAAGAACTCATAAAGTAAACTGCCATAGGACATAATTTTTAATTTTCTGAATGTCCTCCCCGACTTTGCAAATTAATTTTTATATATCCCTCTTGGGACGCACAAAATTGCCAACTTCGCCCTCCTCTAGACACATCAGACCGAGCTTCGTCGTCTCTTCTGTTCGCACCGTGAAAGCTGGCTTTTCGGCCATTGCCTCCCTCGTACACCCCTACTTGTTTTAAAATTTCATAGGCCATTAAAAGTTCATAAAATTTCAGCACTTTTCACCTCTAATATTGGAGAGGCTTAGTCTCGGTTTTATTTCATTTCAAGTATTTCGATGCGAGTGAATCAAATCTCGTTAAAACAATTGTTATATTAAATTTCGTAAAAAAAAGAATTTGCACATCATGTGGATGAATGCGCTCTCTAATTAAATCCATTGATTCCCGATAGATATCATTAGCAGGGTGATTCCATTAACATCGACAGTGAACCTGATTATCCTCCTGTATACATAATAAAGCGGTGTAAACTAATGAAGTATTCATGCTCCCTATTACAGGCACGGCAAATCGGAATGCGTGCGGAATAATTGCCACTTACTCGTGTCCCTGTATTCCATTGGTCTCTCCTGCGAAAAGAGAAAATGTGTAATATTTTGAACTTCCTTTCGCGAGTATTTCTAGACACCTTCGGTCTATGCGTGCTACATCAGATAACGTCCGCAGTAACCTTTAAATAAGTACCCTTCACTTTGATTTGTGAATTATATTTCATAATTGATAAACTTAAAACGAATGACTTTCCTTGCAAAAGAAATGAAGTTAGTCGCAAGTTGCAAAATTCCCTAGAACATTTGACACGAAAGTATGCCGTTCCAAGGCACCAAAATGTCAGCTAATGATTATCAGATATTAAAGTCTTCGTGATCAAAGACGTAATTCCCACTTATAATCGCTTATAGTGGTGTTGCGGTTCGCAGCCAGATTTTTGCATTTGTCACACTTCATAAATCATTTCCATATTATGTGGAACTCCATTCTAAATTTCTATCGTACTGTTTAGAATAGCAGTTTTAAAAAGCGATATCCTTAATGACTGGACATGAACTTTCTTTTTTCCTTGTATCATGTTATGGATACTAAAGTTTATATTTACGCACACTACAGATGGACAATAGTCCATTTTTGGAAACAAACTGTGTAACAAGAGCGTTAGACACAGTCTACAGCAGCCTCTGGACGCCACTGCAGACGTAAATCATGATGAGGAGCACGTTCCGTGTGATTTATCAGCTCGCCTCTGAGTGTGCAGCAACCACATGCATATCACATTTGGCAAGCAACGCTTCCCGTTTGAGAACTGCTTTAGGATATCGAATGTGATAATACCTTCTATTTCGTCACATCATTTAACTGTCAAAAAGATCCGTACCAGATGTATTCCGCATAATTTGACCTAAAACCAGAATGCTCAAAAAATTGGACCACAGAAATGCAACATGGTAACGGAACATTAAATTTGTATATAACGTTACGAACCGAAAACTAAACAGCAGTAAAGAATTTTGGTGTTCATGACTGAACGGAAACCAACAACACATAACACTTCCAACAAAATATTTGCTTTATTTTTTCTTTGCACTGGACACGTAGCAACGTTTAGTTTAGACGATTGAAGAAAAAGTAATTCTGAGTAGTATACAACAATTTGTCACAATTCAGCAATGATAGGAGCAAAAAGGACGGGAAACATGGCATCGTTCCTCATTATGACAATGCGTCTGTCAATGGACAGCACGTCAAGCAGTTGATTATGCGACGGAGAAAAACATCGAATTAATCTCACATTCATCTATCCCTGGAGAGAGATTTTCATCGCTTTCGGAAGCTGCTGAGTCCAAAACCAGGTTTCTGAAGTGTCATCGTCATACTACTGAGCTTCAACAGAACGAAAACTTTAACATTCCGCTGACCTATCAGAGGAATTTTGAAGTTTGACATTCATTGAAGCAGTATATCACTTAATAAAGGCCTCAAGGCCGAAATTGCTGTTGTGAAAATAAATGCTTTTTAACGTCGATAGCGAATATGATGTGTTTTAAAATAAGAGACAATGTTTTTCAGGATTGCTTCAAACGCATGCAAAGAAGTCGAAACTTTTCAGAGACATGAAACGATTTGTACCAAATGATTTCGTCCTAATTTACAAGGCGAACCTCATATTAGTAGCATCGGGGCTTTGCGACGTGTCAGTATGGCAGGGGGGGGGGGGGGGGGGTGAAAGTCACACGAAGCAAAAAAAAAGTTTGTTTTACCTAAAGTAAGTAAGGTACACTACTGGCCATTAAAATTGCTACACCACGAAGATGACGTGCTACAGACGCGAAATTTGACCGACAGGAAGAAGATGCTGTGATATGAAAATGATTAGCTTCTCTGAGCATTCACACAAGGCTGGCACCTGTGGCGACACCTACAACGTGCTGACATGAGCAAAGTTTCCAACCGATTTCTCATACACAAACAGCAGTTGACCGGCGTTGCCTGGTGAAACGTTGTTGTGATGCCTCGTGTAAGGACGAGAAATGCGTACCATCACGATTCCGACTTTGATAAAGGTCGGATTGTAGCCTATCGCGATTGCGGTTTATCGTATCGCGACATTGCTTCTCGCGTTGGTCGAGATCCAATGACTGTTACCAGAATATGGAATCGGTGGGTTCAGGAGAGTAATACGGAACGCCGTGGTGGAGCCCAACGACCTCGTATCACTAGCAGTCGAGATGACAGGCATCTTATCCGCATGGCTGTAACGGATCGTGCAGCCACGTCTCGATCCCTGAGTCAATAGATGGGGACGTTTGCAAGACAACAACCATCTGCACGAACAGTTCGACGACGTTTGCTACAGCATGGCCTATCAGCTCGGCGACCATGGCTACGGTTACCCTTGACGGTGCATCACACACAGGAGCGCCTGCGATGGTGTACTCAACGACGAACCTGGGTGCACGAATGGCAAAACGTCATGTTTCCGGATGAATCCAGGTTCTGTTTACAGCATCATGATGGTCGCATCCGTGTTTCGCGACATCGCGGTGAACGCACATTGGAAGCGTGTATTCGTCATCGCCATACTGGCGTATCAGCCGGCGTGATGGTATGGGGTGCCATCGGTCACACGTCTCGGTCACCTTTTGTTCGCATTGACGGCACTTTGAACAGTGGACGTTAGATTTCAGATGTGTTACGACCCGTGGCTCTACCCTTCATTCAATCCTTGCGAAACCCTACATTTCAGCAGGATAATGCACGATCGCATGTTGCAGGTCCTGTACGGGCCTTTCTCGATACAGAAAATGTTCGACTGGTGTGGCCAGCACATTCTCCAGATCTCTCACCAATTGAAAACGTCTGGTCAATGGTGGCCGAGCAACTGGCTCGTCACAATACGCCAATCACTACTCTTGATGAACTGTGGTATCGTGTTGAAGCTGCATGGGCAGCTTTACCTGTACACGCGATCCAATCCCTGTTTGACTCAATGCCCAGGCGTATCAGAGGTGGTTGTTCTGGGTACATATTTCTCAGGATCTATGCAGGCAAATTGCGTGAAAATGTAATCACATGTCAGTTCTAGTATAATATATTTGTCCAATGAATACCCGTTTATCATCTGCGTTTCTACTTGGTGTAGCAATTTTAATGGCCAGTAGTGTAGTCTGCCACGTGCAACGACGCGTCCGACTGTCCTCCAAAGACGAGGTTTGCTGCACCTGCAGCAACGACCTGTTTTGCATACTTGCACCTACGCAGTGATTGTCATTTCTCAGATGATTATGTCGGTCTTCTAGAGACAAATTTGCATGGTAAACGTACACAGCATTAGCGGCAGGAGTCCATAAAATTATTCTTGCTGTGTGGCCGCCACTGGCAACCAGAAGGCGAGATTCTCCATTCCTTGATGCGGTTCACGGTTGACTGCCGGTTTGCTATGCCGACAGCCTTCCTGTTTCTTCTCTTCACACTAAGCAAATAGCTAAAATGAGACCGTTTATAAACTGTATTGCCTGCAATACCTGCCTTGGTGATACGCCACCGACAGACGTGTTTCGTGACTAAGCCCTATAGACCGGTGAACTAAAACGTAATGAGCACTGACAAACGCGAGACTGAACGTCGTCTGAGGGCTTTGCGGGAACGTGACGCGCTAAGGAAAGTATCTAAATGGAGCAGAGACGAATGGGGGATCACTGTAGCGGCAACATGGGGCGCAAGTGGCTGAACACATTGACATAAGTGACTCGGACAAAGGGCAGATAGTTGTAATCCGGTGCCTGGGAACGGGTGATTTCGGAAACAGCGAAGCTGGTCGACTGTTCGAGTGCTGCTGTCGTAAGCACCTATGGTCGAGTGCTGCTGTCGTAAGCACCTATGGTCGGAGGACGGTGAAATCTTCAGTAGTCGACAAAATGTTGGACGTCTATGCCCTATTCGAGAACACGGATTACGGATTCCTGTCCACTCTGTAAAGCAAGACAGGCGGAGGTCTGTTTCAGATCTGACAACGGAGCGCAGTGCTGGTGCAGGCACCAGTGTTTCTCAGCACACCGTTCATCGTACATTGCTGAACAGGAGGCTCCACAGCAGACGATCCTTACGTGTCCCACGGGGGCACGGCATCGTCGTTTATGGTTGCAGTGGACATCGGATTGTTGAGACTGGACCACGGATCAATGAAAATGTGTCGCCTGGACCGTTATATCACGTTTCTTGTTACACAAGATCGGTGGTCGTGTCCAGATACGCCTTCAACGAGGTGAACAGCAGTTCGAAATATGCACGGCGCCACAGACACAGGCATGTGGGGGTAGTATTGTGCTATGAGGGCCATTCACCTGGGCGTCCATAGAACCTGTGGTAGCAGTTGAAAGTGCCACGACAGCTGTGAACTACGTGAATATTATTGCAGACCACTTCCATCCCTTTATGCTTTATGTCTTTCCCGACGGTGATGGCATGTGCTAGCACGATAATTATCCGTGTTACAAGGGCAAAATCGTCCTACAGTCATTTGAGAATGATGATAATGAAGTAACGTTAATGTCTTGGTCACCAAACTCTTCTGAACTGAGCCCTAACGAACACTTCTGAGACGCAATCAGGCGTCATTTTCCCACCAACAAGCCACCGGTGCGTAATATCCGGGAACTACTTGACCTGCACTTCTACTTCTGGTGCCACATACCTCTGTAAATATACGATGGTCTTGTAGGATCCGTGCCACGCATTATACGGTATTTAACTGTCTTTTGGAAATCGTCATAAATGATTAATTATGTCATTTATGCTCCTAACAAGTTTTTTTCTTGAATTCCAGTATTGTTTCATAAAAACGTAAATGAAATTCAAATAATTTGAACGCCCACTACAACGCTCCCTTTGAGTCATGTGATGCCTGTGACGTCACTGACTAGCTCGCTGCTCCTACTGTCATAATACTAATTCACAGTGATGTCTTGTTTTGGAATTTACGTTACGGAAAATGGATTACTACTGGTGCACGAAAATTTTTGAAAACTTGTTTTCGAGTATTCCGTAGAACGAGAAGATGTGTAAAATGTGGTTTCACTGTACCGGCAAATTGCCATCATGTCAGCGCACAACTTCACTACCTTAATTAAAAATGTGTTGCACTATGAAGTTAACATTAACTTATCTGTTAGATATGCTCTCCCACTGTGACAACAAAGGATAGCGTCATTCAGCGAAATTAAACTCCTAGTGAAAATTGTCGTTTTACCTACTTACACCTCATTTATTCAGTAACTCAGTTATTAAAGCGGTAAACCGTCGAATTTCCTAAGACCATGTCCATAGATCAATGGCTTTGAATCTAACGTGAAAGAACGTTTTAACTTATTTGCCAAAGCGATTCGTCAGTCCTCTCATACGAAAAGCAAATCACAATTACAAACTGCACCACACCGAATGGTTTTCTTCTTGCTGTTTAAATGCGCTTACATTTGCAATCCCTGCTCACACAAGCACTTTCAAAAAGAAATTTTGTAGTTAATGTTACCACACATTTTTAATTTATTAGAAACAACGTTTTTTCTCCTCTTACCGTCTAGCTAGGATTCCTATAGTTCCCACTGACAAACATCACAGCCATTACGTTTGTGTCGCCAACGGTCTTGCCGCAGTGCTAACACCGGTTTCCGTCAGATCACAGAAGTTAAGCGCTGTCGCGCTGGGCTAGCACTTGGGTGGGTGACCATCCGGGAGAGCGGTGTACTGACCACATGCCCCTCCATATCCGCATTCAGTGACGCCTGTAGGCTGAGGATGACACGGCGGCCGGTCAGTACCGTTGGGCTTTCCTGGCGTGTTCGGACAGAGTTTAGTTTTTACGTTTGTGTCACCTGCATGTTGTACACGTTTTATATCTCTCCGTATAACCTCATCCTCCTACTACTCGTTGTAATGATACCTTCATTACTAGAAACGCTTTCCAAAAAAGTGAACTGTTTGTTTCCAAGTAAATACATTTATCCTATGTTGTTCATTTCTCAGACAAAGACTAATGTGAAGCTATATATAACACATCCCACAATTGAAACAACTGCCACAATGAGCTCTTTCTAACGGCCGCGCGGGGTAGCCGTGCGGTCCAGGGCGCCTTGTCACAACTCGTGCGGTCTAGGGCGTCCTGTCACGGCAAGCGCGGCTGCCCCCGTCGGAGGTTCGAGTCCTCCCTTGGACTGGGGACATGGGTGTGTGTGTTGTCTTTAGCGTAAGTTAGTTTAAGTTACATTAAGTAGTGTGTAAGCTTAGGGAACGATGACCTCAGCAGTTTGGTCCCCTAGGAAATTTCCAATTTCTTGCTAACGCTATTTCCGTATTTAATGTAAAACTTTTAAAAATATATTATCCTTCGACGATTCGAACATATGACCTCTTTGTCTGCAGGCGAACGCTATATCCGTCGCGCCACGCAACGCCTGCTGGACACAGTGTCGCTGCCAAGCAGCTCCTACAAAGGAAACCAGCACTAACTTTCGTCAAGAATAATTTTCTTGGGCTTTGGGTCGTAGCCCATGACTCATAGTCTACAGTCCAGTTGTAATATACGAACCAATTGGCAAAAGTTCTACAATTCCTTAGTATTGAGCGAGTTTAATGATGTTGCAGGGAGCAGGAAAAAGAATGTCCGTCTTTGCACACATCGCCGCTCTAAATGGATGGAGGACTAACGCATCAGCTTCCTCAAGGTTTCCACTATTAGCGTTCACAACATTCCTTTCTATTGATACTTAAAAGCTGTAATTGTGTTTTCCACAAGTAAATAGCTCAACTATTTGCAGTAAAAGTATCTAAAGTCGCATAACTTCGGCTAACGCTTCTATAACACAAGTATAAATTCGTCTTACTCCTGCTCTATGACGTCACGAGAGCATCAGCCAGTAACACAGTGTTTTCGATCACGTGACCAGATCTTGATATTTAATGATATTTAAGCTTTAATTACATAACAATAACAGCCAGACGCGGTGGCCGAGCGGTTCTAGGCGCTGCAGTTTGGAACCGGTCGCTCGCTACGGTCGCAGGTTCGAATCCTGCGTGGATGCGTGTGATGTGCTTAGGTTAGGTTTAAGTAGTTCTAAGTTCTAGGGGACTGATGACCTCAGAAGTTAAGTCCCATCGTGCTCAGAGCCATTTGAACCATAAAAATAACATAATGTTGACCGTAAATGCTATTTAAATGTTACGTTCAGTCACAATAACAACAATCCGAACCATGTTTTTAAACTAGGAAAATAGGTTACTGCGTCTCTATTGCATCCCAGAATTCGACCAATATGCTGTTAAGGTGTTAGTCGCAATGCTGACCCTCTGCAGTTCCGGGGGTTAGAATAGGACCGAGGTATTCCTGCCTGTCGTAAGAGGCGATGAAAATGAGTCTCACACGTTTCGGCGTTTATGTGTGTTCCCCTATAGGGTTTGACCAGCAGTTTTCAAATTTTTCCCGAAGGGTGAGCCAATTGGGGAGGGGCGCCTTACATGGTGCATAGTGTCCATCGTGCGCTGAGACCTCTCGCATCCTTCGTCGACGTGGATCTGCACTTCCGCTCATTCTCCAGCTGTTGGGCGAGGTCACCCTCCTGGGTGCGTTTTCCTCCATGCTCTGTGCAGTATCACTTTCTGCGCTGTCGACAATAACGAACTTCTTAGCTCGTGGCAGCACAGTAACCAGTCTGTTGTGGTGGGGCCGCCATGTACCCTGTTGGTTGTAGCTCCTTGACCACACAGGGACCGCTCTGCTGATGCCTGCGCCGTTAACACTCTATGTATGCCAAAGAGTCGATGCCCGTCAAGATGGGCCATTGGGACTCCCGTCAATGGCCATTCTGCCAGGTGGCCTTTGCTGCAGCTGGGTGGTGCCCGTGGGGAGGGCCCCTAGTCGGAGTGGTTGGTATCAAGGCGGATGACACGCCATGAAGCGTAGTACGTCGTCTCTTGCTGGTGGTTAAACACCAGCAGTCTCTAAGCGGTCAAGTTCTAACTTCACTGCTAAGAAACACGACCCCAAATCGTCCCCCCCCCCCCCCTCCACCTCTCGGCCACACCACGGGAAGAACGCCACGCTAAGGATGGCAGCGAAGCTTACTCACCTCAGTACCTCGTATGTACGATATTTAATGGGAAATCTTTATTGTCAATGGAACCTCAGTTTCTTGTGGAGCATTTAGAGGACACGTTTGGGGAGGTGGAAGGCTTGTCCAAAATGCGGTCAGGGTCGGTCTTGACCAAAACAGAATTCTCTGCTCAGTCACGGGCACTACTCGCCTGTGACAAGTTTGCGGATATTTCTGTTTCCATCACGCCCCATAAAAGCTTAAACATGGTCCAGGGTATCATAGTTCACAGGGACCTTCTTTTGCAGTCTGACGTTGAGCTGCGCGCCAGTCCATTTCGGCCGGCACGTCCACCGGGGTCCGAGGGATAATCAGGTTGCCACCAGTGCCTTCATCTAGGCCTTCGAGGGTGACACATTACCCGTGAAGGTCAAGGTGATGGTCTAACCGTGACGTAAAGCCATATATATATATGCGTCCCCCGATGCAATGCTTTAAATGCTGGAAGTTCAGCCATATGCTTCCTGCTGTACTTCTAACGTCTTCTGTCAGGATTGTGGACGCCCTTCACATCCCAATACCCCTGTGCGCCGCCTCCCATCTGTGTCAACTGCGGAGAGCACCATTCGCCTTGCTCTCCAGACTGCTGGATGCTTCAGAACGAAAGAAAAATAATGTAATACAGGACCCTAGACCGACTGACCTACATTGAGGCTAAGAGCAAATATGAGAGGCTACATCCTGTGCATATGACGTCAACCTATGCCGCCCTACGACAACGGTTCTACCATCTTCCGTTCTGCCACATACAGTTGGCCGTCAGACTCCACCTGCCCCCTTGATGGTGGAGGTCACTTCCTGTTGCTCCTGGACAACCTACTTCAGGAGCAACCCCCCTCCCCCAACCATTGAAGACGTCAGTCCCTACTTTTCAGCCGGAGAAGTGTAAGTCTTCTTCGGCTCCCGTCGCTAGGAAGGGATCTCTTGGGTCACTTCCTTCCCAGTGCCAAAGCTGACACCCACCAGTGGCTGAAGCAATCACAGGTAGCTGGTCATACGGCTTCACAGTCATCCTGAGACTGAATGGGTGAAGCCCTCCCAGCCAGACAAACCTAAGGAGCAGCAAGAGAAAGCTAAAAAGAAAAAGACCCCCAAAACCAAGGCACCCACACCACCACTACCTATAAGCTCTGTGTCTGAGGATGAGGTGGAGATTCTGGCGTCCACTGAGGACCTAGATCTCGTTGGGCCCTCAGACAGAATGGATGTCGATCACACAGGTACTCATTTGGTGGCATCAGGCGACCCTGAGGCGTGAACTGCCTCATTGAATGTTCCATTCCTTCCCAATCTCACGATCACATGATTCTCCAGTGGAATTGCGGTGGTTTTTTCCACCACCTGGTTGAGCTATGGCAATTGTTAAGCTTTACACCTGCTGTGTGCATTTCCCTCCAGGAAACCTAGTTTCTGGCAATGCGGACCCCTTCCTTCCGCATCTATGAGGGATATTACAGGATCCGTAGCGACTATAATAGTGTGTTAAAAATGGTTCAAATGGCTCTGAGCACTATGAGACTTAACTTCTGATGTCATCAGTCCCCTAGAACTTAGAACTACTTAAACCGAACTAACCTAAGGACATCACACACATCCATGCCCGAGGCAGGATTCGATCCTGCGGCCGTAGCGGTCGCGCGGTTCCAGACTGTATCGCCTAGAACCGCTCGGCTACTCTAGACGGCTAATAGTGTCAAGTGGAGTTATTGTCTAGGTCCTGAACTCAGTATGTAGTGAACCTATGCCCCTTCAAACTCCTCTTGAAGCTGTGGCTGTCAGCATAAGGACGACACAGGAAATAACTGTCTGCAATGTATATCTTCCTCCAGATTGTTCCGTACCCCTGAACGTATTGGCTGCACTAATTGATCAACTCCCTAAACTTTTCCTTTTTAACGCGCATAACCCCTTATGGGGTGGCGCGATGCTTAGTGGCCGAGGTAGGGAGGTCGAAAATTTACTGTCACAACTCGGCCTCTGCCTTTTAAATACAGGTGTCCCCACATACTTCAGTTTGGCACATGGCACATATTTGGCAATTGATCTCTCGGTTTGCAGTCATGGCCTTCTCCCATCTATCCACGGGAGAGCACATGACACCCTGTGTGGTAGAGACCACTTCCCCCTCTTCCTGTCACTCCCCCGGCGTCATGCCTACGGACGCCTTCCCAGATGGGCTTTAAACAAGGAAGACTGGGAAGCCTTCACCTCTGCTGTCACCGCTGAATCTCCCCCACATGGTGCCATCGACGTTGTCGTTAAGTAGGTCACTACAACGGTCGTTTCTGTGGCGGAAAATGCGATCCCTCGTTCTTTAGAATGCCCCCAGTGAAAGACAGTCCCTTGGTGGTTGCTGGAAGTCGCTGGGGCAATTAAAGATCATCAGCGAGATCTACAGCGACATAAGCGGTACCCTTCCATAGAGCAGCTAATAGCCTTTATACGTCTCCGTGCCCGCGTTCACCAGCTTATAAAACGGCGGAAACAATAGTGTTGGGAGAGGTATGTGTCGACCATTGGGTGTCATACGTCACCTTCCCATGTCTGGACGAAGATCAGACGTCTTTTTGGCTACCAGACCCCAACAGGTATCTCTGGCATTAACATCAATGGCGTGTCATCTACCGACGCAAACGCGATTGCCGATCACTTTGCTGAGCACTATGCTCGAGCCTCTGCGTCGGGGAACTACCCCCCAGCCTTTCGACCCCTCAAACGGCGGATGGAAGGGATAGTCCTCTCGTTCACTACACGCCACAGTGAACCCTATAACGCCCCATTTACAGAACGGGAGCTTCTCAGCGCTCTTGCACATTGCCCCGACACAGCTCCTGGGCCGTATCGGATCCACAGTCAGATGATAAAATATTCCTCGTCTGACTACAGGCGACATGTCCTCGTCATCTTCAACCGGATCTGGTGCGATGGCGTCTTTCCATCGCAATGGTGGGAGAGCACCATCATTCCCGTGCTCAGACCCGGTCAAAACCCGCTTGATGTGGATAGCTACTGGCCCATCAGCCTCACCAACTTTATTTGTAAGCTGCTGGAACGTATGGGGTGTCGGCGGTTGGGTTGCATCCTGTAGGCCCGTGGCCTACTGGCTCCATGTCAGTGCGGCTTCCGTCAGGGTCGCTGTACCACTGATAATCTCGTGCCCTCGAGTCTGTCATCCGAACAGCCTTTTCCAGATGCCAACATCTGGTTGCCATTTTTTTAACTTACGTAAAGCATACGACACGATCTGGCGACATAATATCCTTGCCACATTGTGTGAGTGGCGTCTCTGGGGCCTGCTCCCGCTTTTTATCCAAAACTTCCTGTCGCTCCGTATTTTCCATGTCCAAATGGGTGCCTCCCATAGTCCCCCCGTATTCAGGAGAATGGCATTCCGCAGGGCTCCGTATTGATTGTCTCTATTTTAGTGGCTATTAGCGGTCTAGCAGCAGCTGTAGGGCCGTCGGTCTCACCTTCTCTGTATGCAGATGACTTCTGCATTTCGTACTGCTCCTCCAGTACTGGTGTTGCTCCTACAGGGAGCCATTCACAAGGCGCAGTCATAGGCTCTATCCCACGGCTTCCAGTTTTCAGCTGCGAAGTCGTGTGTCATGCATTTCTGTGGGCGTCGCACCGTTAGTCCAGAACCAGAACTTTACCTTAATGACGATCCACTCACTGTAGTGGAGACATTTTGATTCTTAGGAATGGTTTCCGACGCCCGATTGGTTTGGCAACTTCACCTTCATCAGCTTAAGCGGAAGTGCTGGCAGCACATCAGTGTCCTCTGCTGCCTGAGCAACACCAACTGGGGTGCAGACCGCTCTACGCTGCTGCAGCTCTACAGAGCCCTTTTTCAACCCCGCTTTGACTATGGGGGTGCGGTTAACTCTTCGGCGGCGCCCTCTGCGTTGCGTTTACTCGACCCAGTGCACCACTGTGGCGTTCGCCTAGCGATGGGAGCTTTTAAAACGAGTTTGGTTACCAGTGACCTGGTGAAGGCTGGAGTCCCTCCATTGAAGGTTAGGCGTGCACAACTACCCGCCACTTACGTTGCACACGTTCGTAATTCTCCCGCGCATCCTAATTACCGTCTCCTTTTCCCAACCACGGCGGTTCATCTGCGCGTCGGCGGCCGAGGCAGGTCTTACAACTGTGGTTCGCGTCCGGTCCCTTCTGTCTGGAGTCCTTCCCATTACCACCTCTCCTCGAGGTCCATTCACGTACACCTTCATGGTGTACACCTAGCCCGCTGATTCTTCTGGACCTTTCACATGGCCCTAAGGATTCCGTTAACCCTGTGGCTCTCCGCTATCACATCCTCTCGATTCTCGACATATACCGGAACCATGAACTGGACGGCTCGATGGCTGATGGTACGTTTCGGTATTTTTATGAAGGACATATTGAACAGCACTCCTTGCCAGATAGCTGCAGTGTTTTCACTGCAGAGCTGGCTGCCATATCTCGTGCTCTTCATCACATCCACTCATTCCCTGGTGAGTTCTTTCTCCTGTGTATTGACTCCTTGAGCAGCCTACAAGCTATCGACCAGTGCTACCCTCGCCATCCTTTGGTAGCGTCCATTCAGGAGTCCATCTATGCCCTGGGACGGTCCCGTCGTTCAGTGGTGTTTGTGTGGACCCCAGGACACCTCGGAATCCCAGGCAACGAACTTGCCGACAGCCTGGCCAAACTGGCTACGCGGAAAATGGGCATCTCCGAAACTGACCTACGTTCTGTCTTACGCCGCAGGGTTTTTCGGCTTTGGGAGACGGGATGGCATAACAGTACGCACAACAAACTGCATATCATTAAGGACGTGTGATCCTCTCGCAGGGAATCAGTTGTCCTCTGCCGGCTCCGCATTGGCCATACGGGGCTAACGCATGGTCACCTACTCCGCCGCGGGGACCCACCTCGGTGTCGCTGTGGCTCACAAATGACAGTCGTCCACCTCTCGATAGACCGTCCACTTTTACCCACTCTGCGGCGGACTTTTAACTTTCCCAGCACCCTACCTTCGGTGTTGGGCGACAATGCCTCAGCAGCAGCTTTAGTTTAACGTTTTATTCGTGAGGGTGGGTTTTATCATTTGATCTAAGTTTTAGCGCATGTCCTTTCTCCCTCTGTATACTTAACCCTAGTACTTTTAGGATGGAGGTTATAATGCGTTGCAGAGTGTCTGGCTTCTCCTTTTTATTCTCATCGTCAGCAAGTCATTGTAATCTACTCTCTTGTTTTGATCTCTTCTTCATGTTTCTTGCGTATGTCTGTGGTTTTCTTGTCCGATTTTGCCCATTTTAGTGTTTGTTGCCCTTCTGTTATTCTTCTGGTTTTCCCCTTTTTTTCCAGCTGTGTTTTGTATGTCTCGATTATTTTACTCCCACCCTTGTGGAATTATTTTAATCGGAACGAGGGACCGTTGACTAACAGTTTTGTTTAAACCAACCAACCAACCGTAATGCTGTGACTCATCAGTACACTCCTGTCCTCTGTCGTAGCGATTCCCGTGGACTACTGTCGCGGGAAGCTTGTTCACGGCCCCTTTAATGTATTTCTTCACGTTTCGTAGTTTTGCTAGCTTCAGGAGATGGGTTTGAATCCCCCTAAGTGTAGAATCCTGTCTACCCTATCACTCTGGGTGCCCTTTATCTTGCCTTGTTGCTGTAGTTTTCTTTATGGTATTCTCGCTGTCTACATTTCCCACGAAACTAATGAAACTATGTCGTAGCTTGAGAAGGTCACCTCGCAGGCTGTCAGTACCGCTGATTCAGTGTGTTCTCGTGGTTAATTTATGGATCACGTGTTGTTCTGCTTTGGGTGATGAAGAGACACAGTGTTCAGGTTTCTGTTCATGCTTGTTGGCTCCTTACACTCTGTGTCTTTGTCTCTCGCTACCTGGCATATAGAAAAATACGTCCAGAAAAGGTAATACAAAGTCATTTTCGATTTCGACTATGATTTCTATTTTGTCAAATCGCTCCCAATTCACATCAACCTCAGTGCCATAAAAGCCAAAAGCAGCTGTCAAAGGGCAAGCTGAACCCTGCTACATGTCAGAGCTCAACATCTCCGCCGTAAGCTCGATAACAGTAACAGGAGTCTGTGCTCTCTGTAGACTAGAAAAGTGATGGCGGTGTACTGGCAGAAGACTAACTTAAGGTACTAGAAGAATCTAGATCTAGAACTTCATCTGAACCCCAACAGGAGAAGGTTCCCCTAATTGGCGCCACGCCCACTGTGAATAATGAAAATAATACGAAAGCCTTTCCCGGATACGTTGCGAACAACTCGGACCACACCGTCAACGATGCAGCTGTGCATGTGTTATCCAAAGACTTCAACTTCGCAGTGGCTCCAAATCGGGTGTGCACAGAGCAAGTAACAGAGACTGTGGATCCACACCAAGCAGAAGCAGACTTGATCAGATGAGAGACCGTCAGGAGCATTGCTGCTTGCAAAGCCGCCGAAAACTCATACCTCGAAGTAGGAACGACACGCCATCTTAAAAATGAGAAACAGTCCTGCCACGGAAGTGTTACAAACAGGAAAGGCAGCATGTTAAAACTGTTGACGTATTACGTGGTGGCACCACCCCCAGTGGAGTCTGAATCTTTGATAATGCTAGCCCCTCATGTTGGAGAAATGTCAGAAAAATAATCAGACATACGTGGACCAAAGATCCCGAGAGGAAAGTCAACAGGTAGCATGTCAACGCGTAAAAATTTATAAGCGTGTTAACAACATTTCATGCATTAGATATTTGGGGTATCGGGGGGGCATGTATGGTGAATAAGGAGGGGTTAAGAAAAAACACTCCATTTATTCTTACGATATGTAGAAGACTTCGTTTGCTATTAGAGGAATGTAAAATTTGAACTGCCAGTATCCGTTAATCAACCTGAGACCCGCATGTGGTGGTGAACGAACGTCGGAGGACACCCTGAAAATAATGTTCGGTAGAAGAAGGCTTTTGCATACTGCTACTCTGTAGGAAATGTTGTTTACCAGACAGCTTTCGCCGCGGTTCAGCTGCATATGCGTTTGCGCGCTGTCAATTTTTGTGCCAAGAGTTGCGTGTTTGGCAGCGGACTCGGCTAGTGTTACCGGCTGCGTCTTTCATGTCGACGACCAAGTCGAGTGCAGTAAGTCTGGCTCTGACAGCGTAACAGGTCCTCTCGCCTCTTGCCTGGACGTCACGCATGCAGCGGGTTCTTTCGACAAAGTAAACATGCCATTAATTATATTTTAGCACGCGACAGGCAGACACTCCTATCAGTCATACGAAACATTCACGTTGTAGCATCTGATCTTAGCTTACCAAGACGCGTATCGTCCATTTCCTACCTCACCACACTGTAATTTTTCTTTTATTTGTTTGTTATTTTATCTGCGTTGGATGCCGGTGGAGTTACCTGGGCAATGGTGTCACATCCCCACCTGTGAGTCAAACGTCAAAAGTTGCAACTAATTTTAAACGCACTGTAGTTACGGCCACTTTATACGTCGTGTTGTTGACTAAAAGAGGATGGATCAGGGTAGAAATTTTTTTGGCCTATTTTTTATTGGCTTAAAATGTTCCTTAGTGAGAAAAAAGTGTGCCATAAATGTTAAAATATGTTAAATCCGCGGTTTATTGCAGGGGGGCCTGGCGCATCCGAGTGGTGTAATGCAACCGATGTAATATTATAGGTAATTATTACCAATGGAATAGGAGTCTTGTTAGTCTCAGATAGTATCACAGAGGGCATCGGTGTCAACTAAATCACTGTTCTCTACACGATTTCTCCTCGTAAAAATATTCGATTATGGTAAACAGGCTGAAAGCACGTGCTTGTCCCGCGTCTGTTTAACTTATCATTTCGCTGGTTTTTGTACGAGGTAAAATGTGAGTGCTTTAGAATGACAGACAAATGTATTTATGCGGATAGAAAAGGTTCGAAAAGCAATCCTAGTCGTGAATAAAGGCTTCGATTCGTAATCGGAAGTCAGTTAATCAATATAATTTCGTCCAAATGAGAGTATTTCGACATCGCTGAAAAATAGGCCAAATGTATGATGCTGGCATTGCCGGTTCAGGTTAAATATTAAAAACACGAGTTAAGTTTGTTATTTCAAAACAACATTTTTCATGTCCTTGGGAGCTATAACACATGAAATATACGTGCAATTACATTACATATTTTTGTAACTTGTGAGTCGGCGTTTTTCCTACTGTGGTACATAGAATTTTTGGGATATATTTTTTGTCATAATTTTTAGGTCGAAATCATTGACTTTATTTCACCCCTAGTGTCTCCATTTTCTAAAATTTTTTTTAGATATCCCTATGTAAAACGTTAGACAATATCAGCAGTTTTAAAGCAGTTTCTGAAATTTTATTCTAGGGTGAATTTTATGGCGTTAAGAATTGCCAACAACCGCCCTCGCACTCCGCGAGGGCCTTTCGTCGATGTCGTGTAGTGTCCTCTGTGTGGAATATTTCTGTCTGAAACAATATATAATACAATCTTAAGCTTGTACAATAAATGTATAAAGCCAGTTTTCAATTTGTGTGTTATGTTGTTGAAGAAAATGGTAAATACCGGTTTCAGACTCGAGTCTCATCCGCGTCTACTGCATTAAAAATGCGAAAAATACACTAGTATACGTAAAATGGTAAAATATGAAATGAAGATCTACATGGACTTATGTTTGTTATAATGAGCGTCATTTCGTCTCGTTTTCGTCGTCCTGCATTTTTGGGAGGCTGAACACGTAGTGACAAATAAATGTGGCACGCAATGACTTCACAAAATTCTCCATGTCAGTTCCTGCTTTAGAGCTTTGCGTTACATGTATTGTTTTAGTTTACAAGGCGAAGACTGTCACTTATGTAAAGAGATCATTCAAGTCCCAACGGGCAAACATATCAACTACCTAAAATAACCAAAGAATACATGTAGGATATTGATTCCTCGAATAACAGGAGTTGTTCAGTACAGACGAGCAAACCAAGAACTGTATACCTAGACAGAAAGAATCTCGCATATCATCAAGATAAGAAGGTGTGTTGTTACTGTCAGTTGCTATGCGAAAAAAATCATGTGTGAGACAACTTGTCTTGTAGTCCTTAAATATATTTACCCTTACAGATAAAGCATTCTTTCTGTTAACTTATAACATACTCCTTAGTTACGTCTGGTAGTTGAGATCTTTACTTGTTGTAAAATGATATCTTTACACAATGGATAAGCGTTCTATTGTGAACCTAAATAGTACATGTAAAAGAAATGTTTAAATTTGCAGTTGACATGTATACTTCTGTAAAGTGTTTATGGGCCACAGTTATTTCTGAGATATATGTGTGCAGCATCGTATAAATGCATAAGGAGGAAAACGAAATGAAACAACGTTCACTAGAATTGCATAAAACTTCTTCACTTTATATGTTACCAACTGTAGCACACTAGTAAATTTTTATGCATTATCAATGTGGCGTTAGTTGCTCAAATATTCTTATACGGTACAGAGGAGCACGCTCTGCTGCTGAAGAACATAATAGGCTGTATTTAAGAAAAGTACAGCCATATTAGAGCACTCGCCAGAAAAAAGGCCTGAATTCCTTGCAGTGACAGTGTTTCCCGTTTTTATTTCCTTCTTTTCATTTTTACCGTCTAAGGACCACATTCATTCGGATCAACTTTTTTCCTTCTCGTCTTTCTCTCTGTCCAGTATTCTTTTATTCTCATTCTTTCTTAGATCTTCTGTCGATGAAGGTTTTGTCTAAGATGCAGACCATCCCTGGTAACGTAAGGTGACACGAAGTTTTGATTAGATAGTTACGTACTCCTAACCCCCAGTTTCCTCCATTCCCATTTTTCCAGATCCGTTTGTACTGCTTGCACCATACACTAGCCAGTTCTATGCTTGTGTCCGAACAACATAGCCCTTATTTTCCTGGTGACGTACGAGCCCCTTTCTGTCTGAGATTACAGTTCTTCTTGTCCGCTCGTCTTCCTGCTGGGCGACTCCAGTTCTTAGAGGCTCCAGTATTCTCCTGAAAATCCCCCTTTCAGAATTTCTAGCCTGTAAAGTAATCATGTTCTCACAATGCTCAGACTTTCCACTCCGTACAAGGCTTCAGAGCCAATTTGCATTCGTCTCAAGATTCTTTTCTTATTTTAGTGAATTTCTATGTTGCAGCGCTGCCATTTAAAATGTCAACGCTCTGAAAGAGGTATTCTTCAAATTGGTATGGTTGGACATGCTAATCATTAGTATTTCAGTGCAACGGCACAAAATATGTATCAGTTACACGGTCAAGCCACATTAAAGTGACCACTGCCTGTGTTCGACGTCAACGTGCAACAACCGCTCACAGGCGGCAGGTGGCACCACTAGCAGTGAGGGTGTATAAAACGTGTCGGGGCGACGCGGAAAACCGTGCAGTCTTTGTCGGAGCAATTTATCTGATCTCCAGAAAGGCATGATCATTGGCTTTCGAGATGAGAGTGGAAGTGTTGTGTACATAATTCCGCGTAGCGGCGCGTAAACAACTTTCCCACTAGAGCGCGCCCCGCTAAGCACAACAGCGCAGGCGCAGCGCTCGTCCGTCTCCGCACTACGAGATGGCGCTGCCTTAGAGACGGACCAAATTCTGCTTCCGCCGATCCGCGTATTAATATGTAACACAGCCAATGAGATTGCTGCTAACGTAGAACCTTTTCTCCTCGCGGATCACACTCGCGCAGTGATACCTGAACGCGCGAGGTATTATAACGAGTGTACAGACCTCCGATTAGTCAGTCTGCATTTGTCTGCACCAGTCTGCATTTGTCTGCACCAGTCTGCATTAGTCTATAGTCAAGTTTCAGTCTGCACCTAATAAGATTATCATATTCCTGTACATAGCCATGAAGATAAATGTATAGACACATTGTCAAGTATCAGAGATATGTGAGAATAAGATTAACGTACAAAGACCAAAGGAACTTCAGATTGTCAGTTGTAAATAGCATCCAGAATCAAGTTAAGTAATTCTGTATTTGTTATTATTTTAATAAATGTGTGTGAAAATTAATCAAGTTCTGTTTAAAGTTGGTCACCGTCAATCTGCTACTCTAAGTGTGCAAGTGGCATTTCTATCGTCTGACCTAACGGCAGAAGATAAACACGCCACGATAAGACCACGAGACATATTGCTGACACTCGCCTACTTCGTTAGAGCGACAAGTCAAATAATCTGATGGTGTGTGTACCGAAGGTCTTACAGTACACACACCACAGGAAGCATATCCAAAACAGCTGAGTTTGTAAACTGTTCACTGGCCGCCGTGGGTAAAGTACACCGTGCATGGCAAAATGGCGCTATTCAAATCCGGCGCCGAGGCAACTGCGGTGCACCACGGAGCACAGATCACAAGTGCGAATGACGGCTGCGGAGGTGGGCGCGAGGGAATAGACGTACAACTCTTGAGAAACTGACCGTCCAGCTGAATCAAGAGGCTACCAACTGTGTCTCTTGAACGACTGTTCAGCGAACATTGCTGCGTACGGGCCTCCACAGAAGGCAGCTGGCTCACGCACCTATGCCGATTGCTCTTTATCGGCGACGAAGACTGGTCTTTGCTGGCTAATACCTCATCTGGAATTTGCACGCCAATACCGATACTGGACGTCAGCTGAGTGGTGACAGGTGGTCTTCTCAAATGACAGACGGCCGTTGGCGTGTACGGTTTGACGACATCTACTAGCAGAACAGTACGACGTATCAAGCAGCCCACAGTGTACGTGTGTGGTTCGAAGAGCACCAGGATGAGTTTACCATACTCCCCTGGCTACCAAGCTCCTCAGATTGAAGCTCAATCGAGAATCTATGGACCCACCTCGATCGGACTGTTCGTGCCATGGATCCTCAGCCGAGAAACCTAGTGCAGATGACTGCGACAGTGGAGTCGGGCATGGCTCCACATCGCAGTCAGTACCTTCCTGAATCTTAGTGACTCTCTTCCTGTACGTCTCGCACCTGTCTGCACTGCAAAATATGGTTAATCAGGCTTCTGACAGGTGGTCACATTAATCTGATTGGACAATATACATTCTGTGTATAATGAAAGATTACACAGCGGGCTTCTCATTCATTAATTGCAATTGAGTGTTGGGTATTTGTGAGAAGATCGTGTTATTCCTTGTGGAAGAAGGAGAAACTTCTTCCAGCCCATGTCACAAGTCGCCAGTGACAGGATGCTGGCCTACTGAGAGCGGCTCGTCGTTCCATGATACTGCTCATTGCATTGTTCGGGATCCCACAATTATCATGCTACTATGGTACTGATAGGTTCCGACCAGCTATACAAAATGCCGTGGGATCCTAAGCGGCTCCGAGAGAAATAGCGCTTGAAAGATTATAGATATCGTTCGCTCTGCGGTGAAGTACCGTACAGCCATGTCATCCGTCTTGAGTCAGAACTGGGCTTATTCGCAGGAAGGCACGTTTCCTTACAGACACTGCAACAATGTCTGGGGCTCGACTGAGAGTCTATAAGGCGACCACTGTTGCGAGTTCCCTTAAAGCGGTAGTAAAGAGAGGGGCACTGACTACGTCGGCGTCATGTCATCTTTACAGATGAGTACTGCTTCTGTATACCGCATAACGATTAACGCATCTGTCTACGGAGGCTCGGATGAGAACGAACGTTGTCTGATTTTATTCGCCATCATCATACGAACCCAACACATTACGCGATGGTATAGGGTACCTCTGAGTTAACAGTACAGTCACCTCTGGTTCGCGTAACCAACAATTTGGACAGCAGGTGCTAAATTTCTGACGTGTAGAGGCTTATGCTGTGCCCATTCTGCGAGGCTGCCGTGACGTCGCCTTTCAACAAGATAATGCAAGACCACATTATGCCCGTGCTGTTTTGAAAAATGCCCATATGCCATATTATGGCTGAGAGTCTCCTTTCAGAGAGTGCGGCCGCCGAGTGCCAGTATTTTTATTTGACGCCACTTCGGCGACTTTCGTGACGATGATGATGAAAAAATGATGGTGGGGATAACATAACTTCCAGTCCAGAACGAAGAAAATCTCCGACGCAGCAGGGAATCGAACCCGGCGCCTTCACACAGCACTCATCCGTCCTGAACACTTTGTTTTCATTTTGTTCGTTATTGCTCTTTCATTTGGTCGTGACGGACGTCACGTGACACCCGTTGAAGTTTGTCGTGGATCCCTTCATTCAGTCTTTTTAGTAGCGAACACGCTAAGGTACTGTGCCGGCATGCCACTCGCGTACGGCGGCTGATCGAGCTATCCTGAGGCACCGCGATACAAAGGGTGTTCGACTACTTTGCCTGTCCAGCACGTTCTCGAGATCCCTCTTCCACTGAAAACGTCTCGTCGCGTGTTACCGAAAGAGTGGCAAGTCACCACTGAGATTGAAAACTGAAGTAGCGTATTTATTTTACGCATTACGATCAACAAAAGTAAATTTATACTGAACTTTGAGAACTGCGTGTATCCACAATTGGCAATGTAAATTCCGCAAGATCTAACTTTCTCGCAACGACATCCTTGTATAAAACATTCTCGTTTTACGTGATGCATGAAATCTGTGTAATAGCTCAAGCTTCCAAATTAACGCTCCTCATCTAGGTCGAGGGAATGCTATGTCTGCACAATAAGCAAAATTTCATTTTTTGCTAACTTTTACTAACGTAGAAATTTTATTGGTCAGAAAAGTAAATGCATGTTTTTTATTGGTGGTCCCTTAGCTCTTTTTTTTTTGTCAGACCACTTTTTGTCCATCGTCCTGAGTTTTCTTTGTTCTGTCCTCCACGTAGGAACTGTCTTGATGTGCGTGTTTTCGAGAGACATCTATAAACCTGCTTCAGCCGCCTGTTTGGAGCTCGGTGGTTTGAATAATTTGTGTCTTCTACACTGACGGAAAAAATTAGTATACCGTTTTAGAGGTTTCCAATTCCCCTTTCAAACTCGTTCAGTTGGCTGTAGGAAGCACGAGTGTGTCTCCGTTGCATGGTTGCGCGGTTGTTTCACACGTTTGCAGTTCACTGAGCCTCTTGGCTTTAACCATTCCTTACTAAAAGGTAGACATGTAGACGCAGATGGCACTCTGATAGCTATGACACTACGCCATCTGTCGGCGGATGACGTCGAAACCATTTTCAGTACATCTACTATCCCTCAGGTGGCATATGCCGTCATCGGATCAAAATTGACGTCCTGTTTCGAGGTGCACTACTCTTTGTGCTGAATAGTACTCCACTCATTCCGTTCGTTTTTCTTCATCATTCTTTGATCGCCGTAGCGAAGGCACAATTAAAGGGCAAGCTGGCGAGTTCGTCTCCAGGACTCACTCCAGTTTTGATCTTGAAGGACTCTAACAGCTGTCCTCTGAAATTGGCCCTGGATGTTGAGTCCGTTAAGAACTGTTCAATCAGTACACTGGATTTTTTTTTATCGAAGTTCATCTCCTCCCAGATTTATAGCTATGTTTGTCTGCCTTCTCAATAACAGACTTTCTTGAATTCCAGAAACAGGATATTCCTGTTTCTGATACGCGATAACCAGTTGGAGAGGGCCAGTCGCGGTGGCCGAGCGGTTCTAGGCGCTACAGTCCGGAACCGCGCGACTGCTACGGTCGCAGGTTCTAATCCTGCCTCGGGCATGGATGTGTGTGATGTCCTTAGGTTAGTTAGGTTTAAGTAGTTCTAAGTTCTAGGGGACTGATGACCTCAGATGTTAAGTCCCATAGTTCTCAGAGCCATTTGAACCAGTTGGAGATTCAAAGTGTGTTATGCGCTTTTATCTGCTCTGCCCATTGTCCACATACACACACACACACACACACACACACACACACACACAGGTAGGCTGATAATCTCTTTTGTTTACAACTGATACCACACCTTTCGCGGCTGTTGACGAGCCACTGCATGCCCTACCCTGAAATGTGCAGCTCCATAGTAGCACTCGCGCTGCACCGCTCCACGGTGCCTCTCGGAAGTTTCCGACGCCGAGGTTGCGGCAAGGGCGGGCGCCCGCGTGTCCGCCTACCCGCCGTCAGCGAGTAAGCAAACAGCGGCGCGGCTGTGCTAAACACTGCCCGGTGCCCGCCGCTGCCCCGTTTCCTCTGGCCGGCCACCAGCCTGCAGCTCGTTTCATAATATTTGTCTTGGGCCGAGGCGAGCCGAGTTCGCCGAACGTCAGCTGTCGTGACACTCTTTGTAGTGCCGCGTCCAGAAATTGTGTCATCCGTCGTTTTAGCGAGATGTTCACAAGTCCCTTTTACATACTACACATAGTGCCCATTGCTTATAGGTCTGCTTAATTCAGCAATGTGTTGTTCAATACGCTGTTGTTGAGACGTAGTCAAAATTGCGTTAACCCTCCACCGGTCACGATGTTGTGTTGTTTACGACACCTGGCTTATTTTAATTGCCCTTCGATTCCGGTCAGCTTCGCGGAATCCCGATTGCAGCGCGCGACTGGTGGAGAGGA
Source organism: Schistocerca nitens (assembly GCF_023898315.1). NCBI lineage: Eukaryota > Metazoa > Arthropoda > Insecta > Orthoptera > Acrididae > Schistocerca > Schistocerca nitens. Next base: position 50,688,254 of record NC_064617.1, read on the forward strand.
TGAAGAATTAAGATGCCTGGCCTCAGCTAGTTCTTACAGTTGCGAGTAAGCGATAAAGCATAATACTCCAACAAAAATCATTTCAACTTATTAGCTGGGGAAAACACAAACATTCAGAGGCTGCTGCTGCGAAGTGCCACTCAAGCTGAACCATTCTTCTGGAATAGTATAATGATCTCCATCAGTTGGGCTGCAGAAAGAAAGATCGCTCCCCAAAGCACTCAGATATTGAGTTAAAATGTCACATAACTGATCTTATTGAACGCTATAGAAAAAGACTGGCCCTAGCACTGAGTCATGGTTATTAATACTCCCGTGATGGAGTATTAACAAACTGAATGAACAAGGGATTCACTAACTACCAAATCAAAACTGTGGACCAAGTGAACCTAATTTATGTTCCAAAATGTTCAGTGTGCACAAATTAATAAGGACATAGCATATAATTCAGCTGAGCAAATGACAAAGACCATGCAACTGAAATATCAAGTTAAACTCTAATAAACGCTGATAATTTTGGCAAAGTTATCCAAGAAAATAATGTGGATGGAGGCAATCAACTTCCTAGATTGTGCTAGAAAGAGAAATGAAATTAAACATGCAGCTCTGCTGCACACCTGGTCATGTATGAGCCTATATGAATTTACTAAAGTACTGGAAAACCCTAACTTACTTCGTCCTAACCAGCCGATGCCGCCGTATATTCTCACCATTATTGTTGAGTGTGGTCAGGAAAACTGTGGATGGTGCAGATGGTTGCCATCGAAACTCTTTTGCCAATTCCAGCTGCCTCACAAGCAGCAATTAGTCTAACTGCAGGTATCGTCTTCGAATCTCCACCTGGAAAAGTGTGCTCTTCGTCTCTGACCTGTTTCTGCTTGCTTTGCTGAGGGTCCGCGTCTAACAATCGCCCAAGAATGAGAAAAATATCGTCGTGCTCTAACCAATGGCGTAATTGTTCAGTAACTGCTTTACTCCCACCAAAAATATGTGAAAATCATTCTGCAATCGGCTTGGCTTTTCGCCAACGCTGTTCTGAGAATTTCTGACTCGCGAGCCTACGTCATAGCCACACTTCTTCATTGTTTCATTGCACGGTATTTTAGCGTACAAAAATTCAGTTAAAGGCTTCTGGCCTCCCAGTCTATCTGTTTTTTTTATATTTTTTTATTTTTTTAAGCAACATCCAATGCATTTCCTTCTTGTCCGTGAGCGGAAAAATATCTCCCGTCCCAGCGGGTCTTGCTTTCATCAAGTGGTGAAAAACACAGGAAATGAGTCTGAGTAGTTTGTAGTTTGGCTGCTTTCAAAGAGGCAGGCAGATAGCGGCCTGTGTGTCCCTTCTGAGAATTCACTGGGGAAGATACAATGCCCTCAGCAAAAAGCGTTTTGTCGGAAGGGCGTAGCTGAAAAAAAAAAAAAAAAACTTGCTGCAACGTGTCTGCACGGGTCACTGTTTTAGAGTTCTGCTGTACTTCCACACCCACGTCCGGCTGGGGTGAGCGCCTAATGGTCCCCCCCCCCCTCGCCCCCTGCCACCGCCCAACCCCACCCCCTCCCCCGGAAAGTTCTAGTTGCTGGCTTTCAAAAATCTCAGTTTAAAAAGTCATAAATCCATTATTATATGCACAGAAATCCAATTAGAATATATGGAAGAAGATTAAATGATGGCTTGACCTTTACAATTCGAGTTGTTAATCTCGTACGTTGAATTAGGAAAGATGATCGGTCTGAACATGACTTTAATTGATGATTAATTGTATCTGCTTATTAAATATGAGAACTGTCATGTCGTCAACGGCCTGACGCTTCTCACTTGTAACGTTTGCGTATGCAATTTACCATTAAGAATTACCAAATTACAAGATAAAAATAGTAATAAACGGTTCCGAAGAGCAGTAGAATGGACCGTTGCAACAAAAGTGACAAACAAGATGTCAATAACTATAGAGGTATAGCCCTTTCGTCAGTTTCTTATTTTTCTTAAAAATTTTGCTATACGGGATATGACAAATTACTATCAGATGTCTGTACTGGAAAGGAAAGAGATTGCCTGGGAAAGATATTCAATTTAAAATCTATAATTCATTATAAATTATTTTATACGAAAGATATATTCGTAAGTTCTATTGATTGTAAGAATGGATTTGAATCCATTGACAGGGAACCAATACATAAGTAATCCGAGAATGTGGAGTTAAAACTAAATTAGCGAACATAATAACTTACGTGAATTCGTGTCAGCAACAGTTTCAAAAGTATATCAGCTGCTTTCTTCTATTACGTTCAATACCTATTGGTCTATGTACCATACCAAGGAAAAGTTCTCAAAATTGCACATTAGAGAAACGTGTCTATAACAGAAATAGCTATATTGACATAGCAAATCTGCTAACTGATGCCGGCCGAAGTGGCCGCGCGGTTCTGGCGCTGCAGTCTGGAACCGCGAGACCGCAACGGTCGCAGGTTCGAATCCTGCCTCGGGCATGGGTGTGTGTGATGTCCTTAGGTTAGTTAGGTTTAACTAGTTCTAAGTTCTAGGGGACTAATGACCTCAGCAGTTGAGTCCCATAGTGCTCAGAGCCATTTGAACCATTTGCTAACTGATTTTTGTCACAAGTAAATAAAACATGTTGTCCGCCTCTGTAGCTGAGTGCCTTATGGAGGAGCCGGTTAAATTCCCGGGATTGGGAGGCATTTTTCATTCGTGAGAGAAGTGCAACGGAGTGTATTCAGCCTTGTGACGCTTACTGAGGAGCTACTTTAGTGAGAAATAGCGGCTGCAAAGTCTGGAAAGTGACAGCGGCCGGGAGCGAGGTGTGTTGATACCACGTGCCCTCCATATCACATCCGAATGACGGATGACACGGCGGCCGGTCGTATCTCGTGGTCCTCTGGATCCGATCGCAGAGTTGAGTTAGTTGTACTTGAATACGATGTGCAAGGTCAATGATTGACGTCAAACTGAAGATGAGGGGCTGGCATTCTGTTGAGAATGAGATCGTTAGAGACAGAGCTCGTGTTTTTGATGGGCGAGGGGGGGGGGGGGGGAGGTGTGTCGACCTAGCCTTTCAAGGCAACCATCCCGGTATTTACCATACGCAATTTAGGTTATCTCGGGTGAATGGGCAGACGGTGATTTGAACCTCTCTCCATCCCAGTTAGTCCAGTGTCTTACCACTGCGCCACAGCTTTATGTTTCTCATTGTTGTTGGAGCAAGGTGCTTGGGGCTATTTTTTGGTATTTCATTAACAACGACAGTAATTTTTATGTGATTCAATACTGCACGCGATGTTTAGACATTTCACAGTTATGTGAGGAGAGGTGCTAATTTTGTATAATTTCGGCAAGGTAGGTGCGCCAGTAAATGTCATTCTCTTACGATTATCAAGCGCTATACCCCTTGTTGGCAACAGCTTGTAACTTTGTAGCAGGAGGACATTTCGCAGAAGACCGAGGAACAGTGGCAGTGTCACGTGCAAAACGTAAACCCCTCTCACTAACATTTGGAGCAGCGAGTGTACATTTGTGAGGCGGACTGAGCGGTGCACGCTACAGGGAAACTGAAGTTACAGGGAACAGGATGTGACAGTTAGAGATAACTGCATTTGCTTCTGCTTGATGGCGTTGCACTGCGCGCAGATGTGCGGAAGCCACTCTGCTTGCCTGCTTGCAGCAAGGACGGTGAGTGAGCCAATTTATGTAAACACCTCTGCAAAGATTTTGAAATATAGTCTCTATATAGCGTTGTGTGAGAGCTGAAAATATTACCTTTTCAAAGCGAAGATTCAAACATACCTACGTACTTCATTAGTGGAAAAATTATGATCAGTTTCGAGATTATGTAAAAACGAGTTATTGATTTCGACATAAAACGAAGGAAAAAAAAACCTCGCAATTAATGTTTCATAAACAACCGCTCGTATTTTTAGGAGATAGACGCACATTCACATCTTGTTGATAACTATGTCAGTACTTAACCTCAGCCTGAAAATTGACTGACGTAACATCGAAAAACGTGTTCGCAGCTTTTTTCTGCTTTTAACAATACTCGTAGAACGACATCACATATTGCGTGGTGCAACCTAACGCTGCACTTGTTTTACTGATGTAATAAGGAAACCAGTGCTGAAAATACTAAAATGAAGATAAAAGTAAATTGAACAGATCTGCAACTTTCTGATTGATTGTACCACGAGCGGGACTCTGCCTTTCGCGATTATGTGCTCTACCAGCTCAGCTACTCACGACCCGTCCTCAGACCTATACATGCTGCAGTACCTCATCTCCTACCTTCCAAACTTCACAGATGCTCACCTCCATACCTTGCAAGACTAGCAGTTCTGGAAGAAAGAATATCGCAGAGATATGGCTTCGCCACAGTCTCTGGGGCTATGTCGAGAATGAATATTTCACTCTACGGCGCAGTGTGCTGATATAAAACTTCCTGGTAGATTAGAACTGTGCTTCAGACCGAGACTCGAAGCCGAGACGTTTGATGCACACGCCGCTGCATAGTGAAAAATTCTTTGTGGTAAACCGAAAAGTTTCCCAGAAGTCGCCCACAAGTAGATGTCGCTGGTAACCAGCTGATCGAGATATTGTATTCAATATAGTGAGATCATGCACAATATGTACGCACAGACCAATCCGATTAATATGACCACCGCTTGTGTTCGAAGGCTGCGTGCAATAACCACTCACAGACGGCAGGTGGCAGCACTAGCAGTGGAGGATATATAAAGCGTGTTGAGGGTACGCGGAAAGCAATGCAGTCGTTGTCGTAATGCGGAAATGGAGCAATTTATCTGACGTCTAAAAGGGCAAGATCAGTGGCTTTCAGGCCAAGGGGGGAAGCCGTCGCCGAGGTAATTGTGGAGCACCATGGGCCTTAGATGACAGGGACGAATAACGTCTGCGGAGATGGGTACAGGCGAATAGACCAGCAACTTTTGGGCAACTATCGCCCAGTTGACCAAGGAATTACCAGCAGTGTTTCTTCAACGACCGTTCAATGAACACTGCTGCGTATGGGCCTCCGCAGCAGGCACCTGGTTTACACACCCAAGCAGGCGGGTGTTTATCGTTGACAAAAGCTGGAACTTGCAAGCCAATACCGGAGATGAACATTCACTGAGTGCCGACAGGTGGCTTTTCAGATGATACATGATGGTTGGCTTGGCGTGAACGATGTGAAACGTCTAAAAGCAAACACCCTGTAACAATCGAAGGGAGGGTCCAGGCCAGAAGAGGGAATATTATGGTCTGGGGAATGTTTTCGTGGCACTCCGTGGCTGATCTCGTCATTCTTGATGGCACAGTGGATCCATCCTTGGAAACCATGTCCACCCGTACAGGCAGTATGTTTTTCCTTGGCTTGATGGATCTACTAACAGGACAATGCAATGCGTCACACAGCTCGCAGTGTGCACGCGTGGTTCGAAGAGCACCAGGATGAGTTTACTGTACCTCTCTGGTCACCAAACTCCCCGGGTTTATACGCAGTCGAGAATTTGTGGGATGACCTCGATCTGGCAGTTCGCACAACCGATCCCAAACCGAGAAACCTAGCGCAGCTGGCCGCGGCACTGGAGTCTGCATGACTCCACATCCCTGTCGGGACCTTCCAGAACCTCACAGACATTCTTGCTGCATATCCCGCAGCGGTCCACCCTGCAAAAGGTGTTATTCAGAATTTTGACAGGTGGTCACTTTAATGCAACTGGACAGTGTATTATCTATGTTCTAATAGACCCACAACGATTAGTCGATCGATTTTGACCGGAAGGTCGCTCGTGTAGAATGAGCTTAACAGGATGGCAGGGGGGTGGCGGGGACTCCGAGGACTGTCGCCATTAACTGACCGCCCGTCCGGTGTGTGTGCTATTACGGGTCCCGCGATAATCCTTAAGACCGTGGTCGAACCTGGGAAAGTTCTCTAATCTGGCGCAAATGCCGCAGGCGCCGACCTGCCGGGCGCGTTGTGCGGCGTGTGAAAGGGGCGGGCGGGAGGCGGAGACGACACCTCCCCTCCACCCCCGCGGCCGTATTTTTGGCAGAGGTGCGTGGCTGCGGGCCAGGTGGGGGCGTCGGGGGCGGCTGTCAGGACGCGCTGGCTGGCATTCCTCACGGCTCCGCACCCGTGACGCACTTACCGTCAACATACGCTCCGGCCCGTTGGCGAGCGCTAAATTGCGGTGACGTCAGACTGACCCACCAGGATACAAATCTTCTTTCTAGCGTTCTTCCTGCAGTATGTGGACATCTGTTTTTCATGTTTTGTACAATTAATTTTGCTGCCTTTTTGGCATATTCATGTTATTTGATTTTGTGACCGGATGCCGTTCCTGTCCTCAGATGACCTATGGAAGCGAAGTTGTTTGCCATATGTTTGTCAACCGTGGATGACGTGTTTAACGGTGTGCGTATCGTATTTTAAATAGCCGAATTGGGAAACTCTCTAGTATTTCCCAAAACGAGCTCGAACAACAGCCCAAAAACCACAATTTGCCTTGCAGGTGTACCAGACTTGGAAAGCGTACCACATATTGTAATTTAAGGGTCCAATCTCCTCCGTTAGCCTGTAAAATAAGCGATTTCTACGATTTTTTTGACACCTAATGAATCAGTCAACGTAAACGTGTTTACACGTTGTTTAATGATTCCTGGACAACGTATTCTAATTTTTTTAAAAAGAAATCGTCATCATTAAGCCCCTCATCCAAGGACTTATAGTTGCTCTGTCCAAAATGAGGTATTTCCGAGACGGAATTCTTGCAGCCTAAATATTATCTGAAATTTTAAAAAAAGCAAAAAAATTCGTGGTCTATAGGATTTTGCACACGCAGTTTGATCACGTTTACTGACGAATAAATTAAAATAAAATATATCAGCCTATTACTCGTTGCGGACAGCCACATTTCAGAAACAGGTCGTTATTAATGTTCCCGCAATCCATTCAGCCGGCTTGAGAAACAGTGTATCGAGAAATACGCGTTTAAAGATAAAAGTATGATTTCTATTACATTAAAAATGAATATGCGCAAAAGTTTTCATACCCGCAGCTAAATTCCATTCCGGCACCGTACACGATTCCTTCCGTGACGTCAAAATCCTGCTGCTCCGCGGTTTCCGCGTCGTGTTTCCTGGAAGGCAGCGCTTCGCGGGAATCTTGAAGCGGGTGGCGGCGAATATTTTGTCCTGAAGGTGACGATCGTCGCTATCGATGGCAAATATTTCTGCATGGTATCCAGCTTCGACTCCCACGATTTACAGCATTTTCAAAACGGGTTTGACACCTTCATTGAAAACCGAACCAGCCATGAAGCACGATATCTCAGTGGTTCTCAAGACTGAATTGATGTGTTTTGGAGCAAACTGCCAGATGATCTTGTTAATGTATTGACTATTATTTTGTTATATCCGCCTACGCTTCGATTCAAGAAATCATCTGCTGTCAGAATCTCGCACCTGCTCTCCGACGCGCCACAGGGAGTCGTTCCACCCCTGAAACAAATGGCGTGTAATTTTGTTCTAACTTATGCATCAATTTCGACTCTTGATAGGGTATTTTATATAACCGTAGCTTCAAAAAAGAAATCGTAAAACGAAAAATGGATTTTTTGAAACTTACTGACGATAATGGACCCTTAAACGTGAATGTTCATGAAACTTCTTGACATGGTTTGCCCTGAAATTTACCCAAAACTATTGAGCTTGGTCCGTAGCTAACTCTATCTAACATGAACAATAACATTCTTGATGTTGACAGAACTCTCGCAAGCGCAACTAAGTGCTGTTCAGAAATAGTACTCAAAGATTTTAGGTTCGAACACTAGCTGCAAATACTTCATAGCAAATTTTCATCGTGTACTAAGCGTTGCTAACACTCTACGAGCTGATGTGATGAATAGACTAACTCCGATGACGCCGGTTCAGCAACTGTGTGTCTCGAAGACCTATAATGTTGTAAAAAATCTAGTAAAGACAACAGCGAAAGGGCTCCATAAGCAAGTACTGTGGCCACGAATACAACACTATGTTTGTAATGAGACACGTGTCCATCATTTCCAGTCCCAATATTCGTAGCCCGCCGGTGTGGCCGTGCGGTCTAGGCGCTTCAGTCTGGAACCGCGTGACTGCTCCGGTCGCAGGTTCGAATCCTGCCTCTGGCATTGATGTGTGTGATGTCCTTAGGTTAGTTAGGTTTAATTAGTTCTACGTTCTAGGCGACTGATGACCTCAGAAGCTAAGCCGCATAGTGCTCAGAGCACGTGGAACCATTTGAACCCAATATTCGTGTGAGCAGGTGAGGGACTATTATAGACAAACGCGAATGTATCAAGCACCGAATTCACGAGCGTCAAAGCCACTGAAAAAGCATTGTAATGATCAAAAGGATTCTACAGAATCAATTATTCCTCATGGCCTATACAAAAATAAACTCTGTCATATTCAACATCTAAACTCTGCATCTTCCCACGAAACGCCTTCAAAACGACATTACAAAGCCGAATATGGTGATTTTTCGACTGAGAGAATATAAGTCACTTCTGTCAACGGATGCATGAACTAATACCAGATACTATCTTCTACGACCTCTTGTGAAACCGAATAGCCCACAAAAGAATTCCTGGTTCTTCAGAAACACGACTAAAAAAGAGACATGACAAGCTTTTTTTAAACTATGTACAGCTTAAAAGTAATGTAAATCTCAGCAATGTAAACAAAATGCAAATGCGCGACGCAAGTTCTGATCTCAACAAATCCTTCGATACAGCGGGCTGAGTGCCCCCAACTCGAAACACACAGATAAACGTCTACACTACACTACCGCCTTTGTTTGGACGATTACCTGCAATAATCACTCACAGAAGGCAAGTGGGGCAGGCAGTGGTGGGTATGCAAAGCTTGTCGAGGGACGCGGACAACAGTGCAGTAGTCGTCGTAATACGGAAACTGAGCGATTTATCTGTCGTCCAAGGGTAGAATCATTTCCGAAACGGGGAAGTTTGTAAACTGTTCACGTGCCGCCGTGGTTAAAGTGCACTTTGCGTGTCAAAATAGCACATCGACAACCGACACCGAGGCAAATGTGGTGCAGCACGGGCCATAGACGATAGTGGTGAACGACGGCTGCCGAGATGTGTACTGGCGAGTAGACGTGCAACTGTTGAGCAGGTGACCGCCCAGATGAACCAAGGGGCTATCAACAGTGTCTCCTCAACGAGCTTCCAGCGAACGTTGCTGTGTATGGGCCTCTGCAGCAGGCAAATGCTTCATGCGGCAATACTAACTAGTGCTCATCAGTGGCGACGGCTAGAATTTGTATGTCAATACCGCAACTAGATGTCCACAGAGTAGCGACATGTGGCCTTTTCACATGAATCACTTTTTATGCTCCGTCCGACAGAAAGCAAACAGTCTGCAACAATCGTCGGAAGGGTTCAGGCCAGAGGAGGGAGGTGATATGGTCTAGGGAACATTTTCGTGGCGTTCCCTGAGTGATGTCGTCATTCTGGAAGGAACAGTGGATCATCGCAAGTAACCATCTATCCGTGGGGACCTGTCCACCGCTACATGCAGTTCTTTTTTCTACGACACGATGCCATCTACGCGCAGGACAATGCAGCGTGTCACACAGCTCGCAGTGCACGTGCGCGATTTGAAGAGCGCCAAGATGTGTTTACCGTGCTGCCCTGACCACCAGACTCCCTGTATTTGACTCCAGTCGAGAATCTGTTGGACAACTTCGATCGGATTGTTCGCGCCATGGATCCTTAACCAAGAAACCAAGCGCAGCTGATTGTGGCACTGGAGTCTGCATGCCTCAACATTCCTGTCGGGACCGTCCAGAACTTCATTGATTCTCATCCTCCACGTTCGCGCTGAGCCAGGTCATTTATTCAGACTTTTGACAGGTGGTTACATTAATGCTACTGGACTGTGTACATTCATTCGGCGAAGAGATGGGAACCAGAGTAAAGCTTTCCTCGACCACATAAGCTCTGTCAAACGAATTTTGGTGGCTCGCACCCCATTCGGCCATCACTGGTCGAAACACCGCGAGTGACCAACATATACCACATGGCGCTTTGCAAAGAGATATCTTGTTAGCAGACAAATTTGCCAGCAAATGATGCTCTCTGAGGAACAAGGGACTTGCGTTTGGCGCGCGGATGTGCGGAATACGAAATCAGGCAACGCTAGACAGCCCTGTATGAACCTCTTTGTCCTCCCCTCTTCCCGTTACTCGGTATCGACATTCGTAATGAAGTGGTGCCATCTATCCTATTCGTAAGCATTGTCTTCACTAAGGCTTAGCTTCTCCATATCACTTTGGATGTTAAGAAACTACCTGGTAGATTAAAACTGTGTGCCCGACCGAGACTCGAACTCGGGACCTTTGCCTTTCGCGGGCAAGTGCTCTTCCAACTGAGTTACCCAAGCACGACTCACGCCTCGTCCTCACAGCTTTACTTCTGCCAGTACCTCGTCTTCTACCCTCCAAACTTTACAGAAGTTCTCCTGCGAACCCTGCATAACTAGCACTCCTGAAAGAAAGGATATTGCGGAGACATGGCTTAGCCACAGCCTGGAAACATCCCCCATGCGGTTATGGAGGGGATGCGGTCAGCACACCGCTCTCCCAGTTTCCGAAACCGAAGCCGCTACTTCTCAATCAAGTAGCTCCTCAGTTTGTTTCACAAGGGCTGAGTGCACCGCGCTTGCCAGCAGCGCTCGGCGGCCTGGATAGTCACCCATCCAAGTGCTATCGCAGCCCGACAGCGCTTAACTTCTGTGATCTGACGGGAACCGGTGTTACCACTCCGACAAGGCCTTTGGCTAAATGAGTTACTCTCTCGGCACTCAATGTGGCTTCAGTCACTCTCCTGTGAAGAATGCTCTGCGTTATCGCAGATTGCACGTAACTGCGTCCATATTTACAGGAATAGCAGGACGTATGAGGGGCCTGATTTCCCACATTAGAGCAGAACACTGAAATTCTCAAAATGATCACTCATCTTGCGTCTGCAGATGATGTTCTCGTCTCTGCACAGATGTCGAAGATCCGATGTTCATGGTGTGTGGCTGTATGAAAGCTGCTGGTGATTTGGCTAAGGATCACTGTGCTATTAGTCTTAGAGTCCCAACAACATAAAAAATTTGAATTGTACAATTTTTCGCAAAATTATCCTAGTAAGCAACGAATGCAAGAACAAATGGGCTGCAGTCATGGACTGTGCGGCTGGTCCCGGCGGAGGTTCGAGTCCTCCCTCGGGCATGGGTGTGTGTGTTTGTCCTTAGGATAATTTAGGTTAAGTAGTGTGTAAGCTTAGGGACTGATGACCTTAGCAGTTAAGTCCCATAAGACTTCACACACATTTGAGCATTTGAACATTTTTCAACAAATGGGCAAAAAGCAAACAATAAATTGTTTTAAGGAGATGGTTTCACTTTGGAATACAGTTGTAAAATTTGTCACGAAGTTATCCGTTATTATCAAAGTTATCACCGATTACAAGAATAAAACGACAAAAACTAAAAAAATCAGTTTCATTTTGGAAAAATTGGGACAGGACGCAATCCCACAACCTGAAACTTCCAGGAACTCATAATCACTTAAACAAATTATAGAGTTATAAACATTCAAAAATGGTCCTAAAATTTAAATAATTTATATCAAAAGTACATACTGCCCTATGGTTTCATTTTGAAACTACTCATAAAGGCAGTGGTACAAATTCAAAGTTATGGTATACTTACTTTCACCGTCCCTGATCTCCTCAACATGACATAAAAAAAGCCACAGTAGCCTACAATCGCGTTGCACAATCTCCGCGCCGAGAGTTGCTTTGAACCCTGTGAATGATTGCTGCAGTGCACTACGTTCGTAAACGTGCCGCATTGTACAACTAGACGTCTCTGTATAGCAATAGCATCGATGGTTTCATACGAATTGCACTAGTACGTCCAAAGAAAATTAATGAAATGGTGCTTTGAGGCAGAAACCACCGGTGCTCAAAGGGTTAAATGAAAATCCAAAATTTTTGGGATCCCAATGGCTTTCTTAATAGCACTCTATCAAAGAAAGCCATAAACTGATCTCAACAGTTGTAGAAAACGTAAAGCTGCAAGCTTACAGGTGAAGTATTTCAAATATGTCACATTTATATTTAGATGCGTTGTATACATTGTAGAAAAAGCGGTTACAAATCGAATTCTACGTCCTAATCTCTACTTTCCATTGGATTGCTCTCACAGTAACGATTTCTTATGAGCGCGTTTACGGCGGGAAGTTTTCATCTTTATATTACGATCCCTCGACTGATACTGACCTGTACTGCAGGGCTTCTCAACCTTTTCAGCTAGTGGACCCCTTCTTCAATCGAAAATCGGTGGCGGACCCCTAGTCAGTCAAGAGCACAGTAACTTTAAATTTCAGAGCGAAGCCCATGGGAACTGAAAGCTTCTTAATGCAAGTTTCATGTTCCCAATGTCCCCCCCCCCCCCCCCCGAAATATCAATAGTCTTTGGGTTAGAGATGAATGAAAACAACTTGAAGGTCAAAAATCGACTTATAAAATAGGTAGTGCACTGACAAAGCAAATTTAACATTTAATGATGCCTGGGGCCGCATGCGTAAAAAGTTTCAGCGCATCTACCGCCGTGAGCTGGCGCTCAAACGACCCCTGTATTGTTGCGAAACAGTCGATCACAGAAGCCGCATTCTCTGGCACTGAACCAGTGGCATTATCCCCACACGCGGTGCAACTGTTCCTGGCTGCCTCCGCTACTGTCACCCCTCTAATGAACACAAAAAGAAGCATATTTCCTAAATGTTTCGATTTCTTCACTTGGCACTCTATTTTCTAGCGCCCACAACTCCACTCACTATATCCAGATGACAAAATGTCAATATGAAAACTCAAATTGCAACACTGAACTATAAATAAAAAATGATAGTTGGTAAATAAACCCACAACAATCGGAATACCAATACGCACAACATAAACCCTGCGAAGTTACGCACCAACCTAATACTTTGAGAGGAGGTAGTGCCACAAGAGAGTAGGTGATGACGGGCAGCTTCAGTCCACCCGGAACGTGGTAACTGAAAACCGCCGTTTCCCACGTGGACGGCCAGTGTGTGTGGCTGCCCGTCCCTCCTCGTGCCCTGGGTAACTCAGAGCGGCCGCACGCTGCGTGTCGTTAGGCGCGCCCGCCGCTCACGGGCGGAGGCGGCTTCCGGCCCGTGTTTACGAGGTGAGGCCGCGGCTAAATCTGGCCGCAGCGCCGCAGGAATCGCGACAGCCGCGGAAAGACGTGCCGCGTCGCAGATTAACGCAGCCGCGCCGACAGCACAGGCGCCGTCTCAGTGGCCCAGCATCCGTTGGGTGCGAAAAACGAAGTAAACACGCGGAGCACACTGAGTTGACCAAGTTCATGGGATAGTGATATGCACGAATACAGATTTCGGTAGTATCGGTTACACAACGTATAAAAGGACAGTGCATCGGCGGAGCTGTCATTTGTATTCCAATGATTCGTGCGATGAGGTTTTCGATGGCGCTATGGCCGCACGACGGGCTTTAACAGATTTTGATACGGAATGGTAGTTAAAGCTATACAAATGCGACATTCCACTTCGGAAATCATTAGGACAGTCAATATTCCGAAATCGAAGCTGTGAAGACAGTGCCGAGAATACCAGATTTCAGGCATTACCTTTCAGCAAGGACAACGCAATGGCCGACGGCCATAACGACTGAGAGCAGCGGGCTTTGCGTAGAGTTGTCAGTGCTAGCAGACAAGCAACACTGTGTGAAATAACTGCAGAAACCAATGTGGCGAACGCATCCGTTAGGACAGTGCGGTGGAATTCGGCGTCAATGGGCTACGGCAGCAGACGACTGACACGGGTGGCTCTGCTAAAGGCACGACGTAGCCTGCAGCGGTTCTTCTGGTATCGATTGGACGCTACACGCTGGAGAAACAGTACCCTGGTCAGATGAGTACGGCTTTCAGAAGATAAGAGCTGATGAGGTGGTTCGCGTGCGGCGCAGACCCCACGAAGCCACGGACCGAAGTTGTCAACAAGGCACTGTGCACGCTGGTGGTGGCTCCATAATAGTATGGGCTGTGTTTACATGGAATGGACTGGGCCCTGGTTATGTTCGGATACATTTGCAACCATTCGTGATCTCCGTGCTCCCAAACGACAGAATTTTTATGAATGACAATGCGCCATGTCACGGGTCCACAATTGTTTGCCATTGTGTTGAAGAACGTTCTGGACAGTTCGAGCGCGTGATATGTCCAACCAGATTGCCCAACATGAATTCCATCGAAAATTTATGGTACATAATCGAAAGGTCAGTTTGCGCACAAAATCCTGTACGGGCGACACTTTCGGTATGACGGAGGGCTATAGAGGCAGCACGGCTCAGTATTTTTGCAAGGAACTTCCAAAGACTTGTTCAGTCCGTAGCACGATATTGCAAGTAATGACTTTTGTCACCTCAGAGTGTGACAAGGCGTAAAAAGCCCTGATGATTCCAAATCATTACGACCACATCTAAACCTATACCTAAAATCTGCTAATCACTGTGAGGGTACATCAGATTGCACCAATTACTACGGCTTTTTCTCGTCACATTCACGTGTGGAGCGTGGGAACAGTGATTGTTTAAATGCCTCCATAAGTGTTCCAATTAGTCTAATCTTGTCCTCACGATCGTCTTGGGCGCGGTATGTCGGAAATTGTAGTATTTTCCAGAGTCAATATTTAAAAACGCTTCTTGATGCTTCGCTAATAGACTTCCGTCTATCTTCAGGAGTCTGCCAGTTGAGTTCTTTCAAAAACTCTGTGAGGCTATCCCGCGGGTCAGGCAGGCGTGTCATCATTAGAACGGCCCTTCTCCGTATACGTTCAGTATCTACTGTTACTCCTCGCTGGTATGGGTCCCACACACTTGAGTAATATTCTAGGATGGGGCGCATGAATGATATTTAAGGAATCTGCCGTGTAGTCTAATCGCATTTCCCCAGTATTCTGCCAATAAACGGAAGTCTACTACTTTCTTTAGCCACGACTGGACCTACGTGATCGTTCCATTTCATGTCCCTACTGTTACACCCAGGTATTTGTGTTAGTTTACAGATTCCAGCTGTGACTCACTGATGTTACATTCATAGGATATTATGTTTTTACATTTCTGAATATTTATAGCAAGCTGCTAGTCGTTGAAATACTCTCAAATCTTATCGAAGTCTGACTGAATATTTATGCAGGTTCGTTCAGACTGTACTTCATCGTACATACCTATATCAGGTGTAATATGTCTGAGGTTAATTGTAATATTGTACGCAAGGTCATTATTACACGACAGGAAGAGCAAGGGACCCAACGCATTTCCCCGGGACACACCCGAAGTTGTTTCTACATCTGTCGATGACTCATCATCCAAGACATGTTGTCCCCTATATCAAGAAATCCTCGATACAGTCACAAATTTCGCCTCATACCCCATACGATCGCACTTTTGATATCTACATCTATATGTATACTCTGTTAGTAACATTTAAGTACCCGGCAGAGGGTTCATCGAACCACCTTCTCAATGATTTTCTATTACTTCACTCTCGAAAGGCGCGCAGAAAAATCAAACACCTATATCTTTCCACGCGATCTCTGATTTCATTTAATTTATTACGATGACCGTTTCTCTCGATGTTTTCGATGTTTTCGCATTCGGAGGAGAAAGTTGGTGATTGAAATTTCGTGAGAAGATACAGCAAAGAGAAACGCATTTGTTTCAATGATGTTCACAACAAATGCTGTATCATATACGTGATACTCTCTCCCCTGTTGTTGTTGTGGTCTTCAGTCCTGAGACTCGTTTGATGCAGCTCTCCATGCTTCTCTATCCTGTGCAAGCTTCTTCATCTCTCAGTACCTACTGCAGCCTACATCCTTCTGAATATGCTTAGTGTATTCATCTCTTGTCTCCCTCTACGATTTTTACCCTCCACGCTACCCTCCAATACTAAATTGGTTAACCCTCGATGTCTCAGAACATGTCCTACCAACCGATCCCTTCTTCTAGTCAAGTTGTTCCACAAACTCCTTTTCTCCCCAATTCTATTCAATACCTCCTCATTAGTTCTGTGATCTACCCATCTAATCTTCAGCATTCTTCTGTAGTACCATCGAAAGCTTCTATTCTCTTCTTGTCCAAACTATTTACCGTCCATGTTTCACTTCCATACATGGCTACGCTCCATACAACTACTTTCAGAAACGACTTCCTGACACTTAAATCTATACTTGATGTTAACAAATTTCTCTTCTTCAGAAACGATTTGCTTGCCATTGCCAGTCTACATTTTATATCCTCTCTACTTCGATCATCAGCAGTTATTTTGCTCCCCAAATAGCAAAATTCCTTTACTACTTTAAGTGTCTCATTTCCTAATATAGTTCCCTCAGCGTCACCCGAGTTAACTCGACTTCATTCCATTATCCTCGTTTTGCTTTTGTTGATGTTCATCTTATATCCTCCTTTCAAGACACTGTCCATTCCATTTAACTGCTCTTCCAAGTCCTTTGCTGTCTCTGACAGAATTACAATGTCATCGGCGAACCTCAAAGTTTTTATTTCTTCTCCATGGATTTAGATACCTACTCCGAATTTTTCTTTTGTTTCCTTTACTGCTTGCTCAGTATACAGATTGAATAACATCGGGAAGAGGCTACAACCCTGTCTCACTCCCTTCCCAACCACTGCTTCCCTTTCATACCCCTCGACTCTTATAACTGCCATCTGGTTTCTGTACAAATTGTAAATAGCCTTTCGCTCCCTGTATTTTACCCCTGCCACCTTCAGAATTTGAGAGAGAGTATTCCAATCAACATTTTCAAAAGCTTTCTCTAAGTCTACAAATGCTAGAAACTTACTTTTGCCTTTCCTTAATCTTTCTTCTAAGATAGGTTGTAGGGTCAGTATTGCCTCACGTGTTCCAACATTTCTACGAAATCCAAACTGATCTTCCCCAAGGTCGGCTTCTATCAGTTGTTCCATTCGTCTGTAAAGAATTGTGTTAGTATTTTGCAGCTGTGACTTATTAAACTGATAGTTCGGTAATTTTCACATCTGTCAACACCTGCTTTCTTTGGGATTGGAATTATTATATTTTTCTTTGTCTGAGGGTATTTCGCCTGTCTCATACATCTTGCTCACCAGAGGGTAGAGTTTTGTCAGGACTGGCTCTCCCAAGGCTGTCATTAGTTCTAATGGAATGTTGTCTACTCCGGGGGCCTTGTTTCGACTCAGGTCTTTCAGTGCTCTGTCAGACTCTTCACGCAGTATCTTATCTCCCATTTCATCTTGATCTACATCCTCTTCCATTTACATAATATTGTCTTCAAGTACATCGTCCTTGTATAGACCCTCTATATACTCCTTGCACCTTTCTGCTTTTTGCTTTCCCTTCTTTGCTTAGAACTGGGTTTCCATCAAAGCTCTTTATATTCATGCAAGTGGCTCTCCTTTCTCCAAAGGTCTCTTTAATTTTCCTGTAGGCAGTATCTATCTTACCCCTAGTGTGATAAGCCTCTACATCCTTACATTTGTCCTCTAGCCATCCCTGCTTAGCCATTTTGCACTTTCTGTCGATCTCATTTTTAAGACGTTTGTATTCCTTTTTGCCTGTTTCATTTACTGCATTTTTATATTTTCTCCTTTCATAAATTAAATTCAATATTTCTTCTGTTACCCAGGTGTTTCTACTAGCCCTAGTCTTTTTACCTATTTGATCCTGTGCTGCCTTCACTATTTAATCCCTCAAAGCTACTCATTCTTCTTCTACTGTATTTCTTTCCCCCATTCTTGTCAATTGTTCCCTTATGCTCTCCCTGAAACCCTGTACAACCTCTGGTTTAGTCAGTTTATCCAGGTCCCATCTCCTTAAATTCCCACCTTTTTCCAGTTTCTTCAGTTTTAATCTACAGTTCATAACCAATAAATTGTGGTCAGAGTCCACATCTGCCCCTGGAAATGTCTTACAATTTAAAACCTGGTTCCTAAATCTCTGTCTTACCATTATATAATCTATCTCCTATTTCTAGCCGGCCGAGGTGGCCGAGCTTTTCTAGGCGCTACAGTCTGGAACCGCGCGACCGCTACGGTCGCAGGTTTGAATCCTGCCTCGGGCATGGATGTGTGTGATGTCCTTAGATTAATTAGGTTTAAGTAGTTCTAAGTTCTAGGGGACTGATGACCTCAGAAGTTAAGTCCCATAGTGCTCAGAGCCATTTGAACCATTTGAACCTATTTCTACATAAAACAAAACGTGCTGCTCTTCTTCGAACTTTGTCCATGTATTCTGTTATTCCTATCTGGTAAGAATCCAACACCTCGCAGCCAGTACTCCAAAAGAGGACGTACAACTGTAGTGTAGGCAGTCTCTTAAGTAGATCTGTTGAATATTTTAAGTATTCTGCCAATAAATCGCAATCTTTGGTTCGCTTTCCCCACAACATTTTCTGTGTGTTCTTTTCAGTTTCAGTGGTTCATAATTATAGTTCGTTTATATTTTGTTGAATTTACAGCCTTTAGACCTGATTGATTTATGGTGTAATCGAAGTTGAACGGATTGCTTGTAGCACTCTTGTTTATGACTTCACATTTTTCATTGTTTTGGGTCAACTGCCAATTTTCGCACCGTACAGATATCTTTCCTAAATCGTTCGCAATTTGTCTCGATCTTCTGATGACTTTACTAGGCAATAAACGACAGTGTCATTTGCAAACAGCTTAGGACGGCCGCTCAGATTGTCTTCTAAATCTTTTCCTTAGATAAGGAACTTCAGAGGGCGTGTAACAGTACATTGGGGAACGTAAGAAATCAATTCTGTTTTACTCGATGACTTTCCATCAATTACTGCGAACTGTGACCTGTCTGACATGAAATCATGAATCCAGTCGCATAACTGACACGATATTTCATAAGTACGCTTGTGAGGTACAGTGCCAAAAGCCTTCTGGAAATCTAGAAATACTGAATCCCTTGTCAATAGCACTCAACACTTCCTGTGGGTAAAGAGCTAATAACCGGAGGTGTGGTACTGAGACATGTGCTTTCCGAAAATAAAGAAACACTGTAGCTGCATGACTACTTTATCATAGTTTTCAGGCTGTCATGTGAAAGAAGTGCGACTTGGGTTCCACATAATAGATGTTTTCGGAATCCGTGCTGGCTGGCATGGGAGGAAGTCGTTCTGTTCGAGATACATCATTATTTTTGAACTCAGAATATGTTCTAAGATTCTTCAAAAAACCGATGTCAGGCATATTGGACAGAACTTTCGTGGATCGCTTCTGATACCCTTCCTGTCGACAGGAGTGACTAATGCTTTCTGCCAACTACTGTGCACGTTTTTTTGTTCGAGGTATCTACGATAGGTTCTAGATAAAGAGGGGTTTACTCATCCGCAAATTGGGTATAATCCGATAAGGATTTCATTGGGCCCTGGGACTTTATTCAGTTTAGGGATTTCAGCTGTTTCTCAACGCTACTGATACCGATATCTATTTCACCCACCTTTTAAGTGATATGAGAGGTAAATTGGGCCCGTAATCCTGTGTTTTTCTTTGTAAAGAAAGATTTGGAATCAGAGTCATGCATTTCTGCTCTTCTTCGCTGCTCTCAGTTTCAGTTTCTGTCTTGAGCATGAGTGAATGGACTCTAACTTTGGTGCTACTAACAGCATTTACACACGACGAGAATCATTTTGAATTTTGTGATAGGTCTTTCGACACATTCTTCTACGGTAGTCATTGAAGGCTTCACGCATTGCTCTCTTAACTGGCAAACTCGTTTCATTTAGTATCTCTTTATCTAAAGTCCTATGCTTTGTTTTACACATGTTATTCTGTATTCCCTGTTTCTTCAGGTGGCTGTATGCCACGGAGAATCTCTCCCATCAGGAGCTGTTCTACTAGGTACATGTCTACCGTCGACATGGTCAACTATTTTGTAAACTTGAGCCACCATCACGTTCCTCGTAGAGATATGACGTTACTGCTTCTGTGACTAGTTTGCTGAACAAATAACTCGTTCTAACTGCTTTAGTTGTCCTTTGTACTTTGGTATTCATTGTTCTTGTAACTGTCTCAGGTCACGGATAACAATTTCGATGTGGACATACTCAAAGAGGTCAGGTCTGTTTGTACCTATAGTTCTAATATTTCCATAATGAGTGGTGTTGCCAACTGTCTCTTGATTAATAAATATCATGTTGGTCCCCGTTTGGGACGCAGTAGAGCAGCGGTTCTTTCCGACATGTATTCGACAAGTGTTTGGTAGGTTTCTGGAGTTAAGAGACACTAGAGTTCTGCGCACAGGTCACCCATTTCCGTAAATTACAAGCCAGTGGTTTCCACAAGGAGCTGGCGCATGTCTTCCATCAGGCTCACATCAGCCAAATTTGGTGGTCAACACATCAAAGTGAGCTCACTACCAGGTTCTCAAACTACCTCAGCCCGACTCTGGCCTTGGGATGTGGACAGCTATCCTCCTAGCAGATTCCATCGCTGTTGGGGAGTACATCAAGGGTGAAGGGATGAAGCTCATACACAATAACGGTAACGTACATGCAACAGCTGTAGCAACAAGTTTGCATAAATTTGCACTATACATGCAGGGTCGAGGGAATTATTGTAATTGAAAACATGCGAGGAAATATGGACTAACTCTCAAATGTAAAAACGTAGAGATAAGCGTTGCCATTGGTTGCTGGGTACGGGAACTATCAAAATTGACATCGGTCTCACCACTAAATATCCTAATGTGATATTTGGGGGTGAGACCAACGTCAATTTTGATACTTCCCGTACCCAACAACAGACGGCAACACTTACCTGCAAGCTTTTATATTTGAGGGTTAGCCCGTTTCTCCGAGCACATCTTCAATTGCCCTGCTCCCTAATAAGAAGAAAAACACCTACATTCGCCAGTTTCGTCTGAATAAGCAAGCAGTTCATCAGTGCCTCCAAGAAAAGTGGATGTTGACCTTTAGGCGGCCGTGATATCAGCCCTTTGTAATCTTTTCCACTCAAGTGAAATAATGTTGTTTCCATATGAAGAAGAGCTTATGGAGACAAGCTCAGGATCTTGATCTAACTGATGGGACTGTCAGAATGAAGATTTGAGACCAGTGTAGACCAGATGTGGCTTGAATTCAAAGAAATATTATCGGCAGCAATTGAGAGATTTATACGAAATAAATTAACAAACGACGGAGCTGATCCTCGTTGGTACACAAAACGGATCAGAACACTCTTGCAGAAACAACGAAATAAACATGCCAAATTTAAACAGATGCAAAATCCCCATAATTGGCGATATTTTGCAGAAGCTCGAATGTTAGCGCGGACTTCAATGCGAGATGCTTATAATAGTTTCCACAACGAAACTTTGTCTCGAAACCTGGCAGAATACCCAAAGGTATTCTGGTCGTAGGTGAAATAGGTTAGCGGCAAGAAACAATCAGTGCCTTCTCTTCGCGATAGCAATGGAAATACTATCTAAGACAGTGCTGCCAAAGCAGAGTTACTAAACACAACGTTCCTAAATGCCTTCACAAAAGAAGACGAAGAAAATATTCCATAATTCGAATCAAGAACAGCTGCCAACACGAGTCACTTAGAAGTAGATATCATTGGAGTAGTGAAGCAACTATAATCTCTTAATAAAAGCAAGTCTTCCGCTCCAGTCTATACCAATTAGGTCCCTTTCAGAGTATGGCGATGCATTAGCTCCATACTTAACAATGATATACAACCGTTCGCTCGACGACAGATCCATACCCAAAGACTGGAAAGTTGCACAGGTCACACCAGTATTCAAGAAAGGTAGTAGGAGCAATCTACTAAATTACAGGCCTATATCGTTGACGTCGATATGCAGCAGGATTTTAGAACATATATTGTGTTCGTCCGCAGCTCGTGGTCGTGCGGTAGCGTTCTCGCTTCCCGCGCCCAGGTTCCCGGGTTCGATTCCCGGCGGGGTCAGGGATTTTCTCTGCCTCGTGATGACTGGGTGTTGTGTGCTGTCCTTAGGTTAGTTAGGTTTAAGTAGTTCTAAGTTCTAGGGGACTGATGACCATAGATGTTAAGTCCCATAGTGCTCAGAGCCATTTTTGTGTTCGAACATTATGAATTACCTCGAAGAAAACGGTCTATTGACACACAGTCAACACGGATTTCGAAAGCATCGTTCCTGTGAAACACAACTAGCTCTTTATTCACATGAAGTGTTGAGTGCTATTGACAAGGGATTTCAGATCGATTTCTTATTTCTGGATTTCCGGAAGGCTTTTGACACTGTACCACACAAGCGGCTCGTAGTGAAACGGCGTGCTTATGGAATATCATCTCAGTTATGTGTCTGGATTTGTGATTTCCTGTCAGAGAGGTCACACTTCGTAGTAATTGATGGAAAGTCATCGAGTAAAACAGAAGTGATTTCTGGCGTCCCCCAAGGTAGTGTTATAGGGCCTTTGCTGTTCCTTATGTATATAAACAATTTTGGAGACAATCTGAGTAGCCGTCTTCGGTCGTTTGCAGATGACGCTGTCGTTTATCGACTAATAAAATCATCAGAAGATCAAAACAAACTGCAAAACGATTTAGAAAAGATACCTGAATGGTGCGAAAAGTGGCAATTGATCATAAATAACGAAAAGTGTGAGGTCATCCACATGAGTGCTAAAAGGAATCCGTTAAACTTGGTTACATGATAAATCAGTCAAATCTAAAGGCCATAAATTGAACTAAATACCTAGGTATTACAATTAAGAACAACTTAAATTGGAAGGAACACAAAGAAAATGTTGTGGGGAAGGCTAACCAAAGACTGCGTTTTACTGACAGGACACTGAGAAAATGTAACAGCTCTACTTAGGAGACTGCCTACACTACACTTGTCCGTCCTCTTGTAGAATACTGCTGCGCGTTGTGGGGTCCTTCCAAGGTAGGATTGACGGAGTACATCGAGAAAGTTCGAAGAAGGGCAGCACGTTTTGTATTATCGCGAAATAGAGGTGAGAGTGTCACTGATATGATACTGGATTTGGGGTGGACATCATTAAAACAAAGGCGTTTTTCGTTGCGGCTGAATCTTCTCACGAAATTTCAATCACCAACTTTCTCCTCCGAATGCAAAAACATTTTGTTGACACCTACCTACATAGGGAGAAACGATTACCATGATAAAATAAGGGAAATCAGAGCTTTTACGGAAAGATATAGGTATTCGTTCTTTCCGTGCGCTTTAGGGGATTGGAGCAATAGAGAATTGTGAACGTGGTTCGATGAACACTCTGCCAGGCACTGAAATGTGATTTGTAAAGTGTCCATGTAGATGTAGATGTAGACGTAGACATCAGCATATGCACAGCGCTGGTATTTGTAAAACAGGAGTACTGACTAGGTTGAGATTTATGCACCAGCTCCTTATAACGAAAGACTCGCAGTTGTTTGAGTGGTTTGTGGATACCTGGCTACAGAATGATGGAACTGCATGAACAAATGTACCGAACAGACAAATGCTGTTGAAGTGTGGCACAAAAAATTAAATAATATTATTGGATACCTTGACCTTAGAATCGACTATTTGGTGGAAAGCCTGAAGAAGGAAGCGGAGCTCACAAACTGCATATACACGAAGTTAGAAACTAATCTTTAAGGAAAGAAGAGGAAAAAGATATATTTGAACCTGGAAGACAGGATGGAGTGCTGCAAAATAAATTATGAAAAGACTGGCGACGTCCTGATTGAAAGCCATTGCCCTCATTCAGAACTGGACTAAGATCTATTCACAAGGAATATATTAAAATGTATGAAAGCCGCTGAATCGTCACCAATGATTTTGGTAAAATTATTAACTATGCTGAAGAAACATTATCAGCATTAATTTCAACTTTTATTAATAACTGATTGCAATGCAGTTTCTAGCATAAAAATGGTGAAGCCTATGGAAGAAAAATGTGAGTTATTCCTCACTGATACCGGTGTTTTCCCAGATTATGTAAAGAGTTTAAAAAATAAATGCAATACAGTGTTTACAAAAAATGTGATTGTTTTCCTGGTTACCTTAAATACAGTCTGTCCTTGAAATGGTCTATTCTTTAACCATTTCGTGAAGTTTACTCTTATGTCCATAATAATTATTATATGACTGTGTACACCTTGTTGGTCTCTGCTTAATTATAGGCATACTTCTTCCTTATGATGAGTATTCTGTGTTACATAAATCGAGAGAACTGTGACCACCACGAAGCTGCTACCAAAAAATTACATAGTGGTGTTTAACTTGGAAGAGGCGAAGTGTTCAAATAATAGTCCATGTTTTCTAGTACATGAAGAAGCTGGAAGCACTGTTTGGCCTAAGAATATACCTGAAATGACAGTATTTGTTTCCATGCATGTTTTCATACTATGCATTTAATACATAACAAAAACCTTCTTCCATAGATAGAATTTTTTGAAAAGTGTTTTAATACTACATTCTTAAGCGGCATTAAATATGTACAGTAATATTTATATCCATCACTTCAGAATGAGTCTAATAAACGATTTTCTGGGACATAGTTTTCATTTTAATTATTAAAACGAATCACAGCAATATTTCGCGTAGCGAGTCAGAAAACTGCTTCCACTGTAAAATGTACGCCACTCTCATGAAATTATCGCAAATGATTAAGGTATCTGTGCATCATGATGCAGCAATATTCAGTTACCTGTAGAACAAAATCGAAATCTATATGTACTTAAAAGGCTTTATTCGTCTTTGTTTATGTATGGTGCCGCAGAAACGATGACTTGTTTCAAGTTGCGCTTCATTGTTGAGCACGGCCGTTAGCTAACGAAGGTGGTGTCCGCACATTTCCGCTAACCCTTGCTTTCTTCGTATCTCCGCGTCCGCATTTCTCCGGCATTCCTTAAAGCTGCGTTTTTGTAATGAAAAGTCTTTCTAAAGAAACATGGTAGCGATTCGTGACGTCAGCAGTCCTGAGAATCTTGTTGTCGAGCCAGCTGGATACGCAGAGCCAGCCCCACAAAGCGAACGAAACGAATGTCCGCAAGATGCTGGAGGGAGCAAAAGAAAGAGAAGGCAGCCAAAGGGGGAACAGCGCGAATTTGTATCCGCCGTCGCCGGTCTTGCTGCTCTCCCTCGCTCCAATGTTCCCTTCCCCCAAACCGCCTCGCTCTCACCCACCATCGTCTTGGTGCTGGTAGAGCCACTCTTTCCTTCCGAGAGAGGCGTTAATAATAAACGCGCTTAAGCGTAATAAGTCCGTTCTGGGGCGTAACAATGGCTTGGCGAGAGGCCGGCCGGGGAATTATTCAGCCGCTTCTTTTGTTTCCCGCTGCCGGCCCACAAAGCCCGGCAGCCGCCGCGCAGATGGCGCGCGGGTACAGAGGCTATCTGCGCGCGCCACTCGCGCTGCTCGCCTGTCGGAAGTGCTGCCGACAGAGACACCTGCCGGCGCGGCGGCAAACCGCGCCCAGTCACGTGACTGACGGGCCCGCGGCGATAAGCGGCCCCGCGTTAATGAACTGCTCGCTAGGCGCCGCGTCGGGCAGCCGAAAAAGAGCTGAGAAGCGCGAGGGCCGTGGGGAGGGGGTGACGCGTTTGCCGCGCGTCGGCGTTTCCATTTGCGTCGCAAATAATTCACGGCGAGCTCGAATTTTCTTTTCGCTTTGGAGCGCTAACCAGATCTCGTCTATTGTTTTGCTTGCCCGAAGGGTGAGGAAATTAACACGCGGAAATTCTCGTCTTCGCAATACGCGATGTAAATTGAATATTTCCATTAACACTTTTAACAGTTTTTGTGTTGCGAGCAAGATCTTACAGAAGCACATAAATTCACTTTGAGAAGAATGGTACGATAACGCTCCAGTAGCAGTGCAAGTTCTGCATATCATGTTATAATTTAGCCCTTAAGCTCTGTATACAGGTGAGAGCCTTAAACGCTCTGAAAGCTTGTGCGAGTAATACGTGTCCTGTAAACGGACTGCCAGTCTTGCTTGAGAGATTAAGGTCACTATCTGCAGTATCGTCGACAGAACCGACTGTGGTCCTTTAGTGAAGAGCCGAGTGGAAGGTCTGAATCAAAGGCTCAGGCGGTCCTGTGACCGAGTTGGCCGCAGATTCCTTGACTTGCACCATCGGGTGATGGGTTTCCGGATTCCGCTTAATAGGTCAGGAGTCCATTACACACAGGAAGCGGCTTCACGGGTAGTGAGGGCTGTGTGGAAGGGACTGGGCGGTTTTTTTAGATCGGAGGGCCTCTGGGAACCACAGAAAGGGCGTCTGTCTAAAAGAGGTCACATTAAGTTAGTTGTAGAAACGATCGGATTGTAGTTGTAAATTGTCGTAGTTGTGTTAGGAAAGAACCAGAGCTCCAAGCCCTAATAGAAACCACTGAAGCTCAAATAGTTATAGGTACAGAAAGCTGGCTAAAGGCGGAAATAAGTTCAGCAGAAATTTTTTCAAACGATCTAACAGTGTCCAGAAAGGATATATTAAATACAATTGGTGGTGGAGTATTTATTGCTGTCAGAAGTAGTTTGCCTTGTAGTGAAATTGAAGTAGATAGTTCTTGAGAAATGGCATGGGCAGAGGTTATACTTGACAATCAGACTAAACTATTAACTGGGTCATTTTTACCGATCCTCCCCCGACTGAGAAGAGTTAGTTGCTGAACAGTTCAAAGAAACCTTGAATCTCATTTCAAGTAGGTGCCCCACTCATACAATTACAGTCGGTGGTGACTTCAATATACCCTCGATACGCCGGAAAAATTATACGTTTAAAGCCGGCAGCAGACATAAAACATCACCCGAAATCGTACGAATGCTTTCTCAGAAAATTAATTTGAACAATTAGTTCATGAGCCCACTCGAAGCGTAAATGGTTGCGAAAGCATACTTGACCTCTTAGCAACAAATAATCCTGGACAAACAGTGAGTATCGCGACCACAGGGCAGTAGTTACTAGGCCGAATACCGTAACTCCTTCAATCATCAAAAAGAAACGCAAAGTACATCTATTTGAAAAAAAGCTGATAAAATGTTCTTAAGAGACAGTCTCCACTCCTTCCAATGTGGTCATGTAAGCGTAGGAAAGTTGTGGAATGATGTCAAAGAGATAGTATCGACAGCAGTTGAGAGATATGTACCACATAAATTAATAAGTGATGGTACTGACCCCCCATGGTACAGAAAACGGGTCAGATGGCTGTTGTAGAAGCAGCGAAAAAAGCATGCAAAATTTAAAATAACTTAAAATCCCCAAAATTGGCAAAGTTTTGCAGAAGTTCGAAATAATAGCGCGTACTTCAATGCGAGATGCTTTCAATAACTTCCACAACGGAACTCTGTATCGATGTCTGGCAGAAAACCCAAAGAGATTATGGTCGTACATAAGCACACCAGTGGCAAGACGCAATCAGTACCTTCACTGCGCTGTAACAACGGTGAAGCCACTGATGACAATGCCACTAAAGCAGAGATATTAAACACGATTTTCCTAATCTCCTTCAGCAAAGAAGACGAAGTAAATATTCCTGAATTCCAATCAAGAACAACTGCGAATGAGAAACATAGAAGTAGATATCCTCGGTGTAGCAAAGCAGCTTAAATCACTTAATAAAGGCAAGGCCTCCGGTCCAGATTCTATACGAGTCAGGTTCCTTCCAGAGTATGCTGATGCGATAGCTCCATATTTAGCAATTATATAAAACCGCTCGCGCACAGAAAGTTCCGTACCTGTAGACCGGAAAATTGCTCAAGTCACACCAATACCTAAAAAGGGAAATGGAGTAATTCGCTGATTACAGGCTCTTATCGCTAACGTCGATTTGCAGTAGGGTTTTGTAACATATACTGTATTCGAACAGCCGGCCGCGGTGGTCTCGCGGTTCTAGGCGCGCAGTCCGGAACCGTGCGACTGCTACGGTCGCAGGTTCGAATCCTGCCTCGGGCATGGATGTGTGTGATGTCCTTAGGTTAGTTAGGTTTAAGTAGTTCTAAGTTCTAGGGGACTAATGACCACAGCAGTTGAGTCCCATAGTGCTCAGAGCCATTTTGTATTCGAACATTATGAATTACCTCGAAGGAAACGCTTGATTGACACATGGTCAGCACGGATTCAGGAAACATCGTTCTTGTGAAACACAACTAGCTCTTTATACACATGAAGTAATGAGTACAATCGACAGGGGATGTCAAACTGATTCCATATTTTTAGATTTCCACAAAGCTTTCGACATCGTTCCTCACAAACGTCTTCTAACCAAACTGCGTGCATATGGAATATCGCCTCATATGTGCGACTGGATTCGTGATTTGCTGTCGGAAAGGTCACGGTTCGTAGTAATAGACGAAAGTCATCGAGAAAACAGAAGTAATATCCGGCGTTTCCCAAGGAATTGTTATTGGCCCTCTATTGTTCCTGATCTTTATTAACGAGATAGGAGACAATCTGAGTAGCCGTCTTAGATTATTTTCAGATGATGCTGTCATTTACCGTCGTGTAAAGTCATCAGATAACCAAAACGAATTTCAAAATCATTTAGATAAGATATCTGTATAGTGCGAAAAGTGGCAGTTAACCCTGAATAAGGAAAATGTAATTACAAGTGACGTAAATGGGAACGATCACATAGATAATGTTATGGGTCGGGCGATTCATTCGCAGAACACTTACATCTACATCTACATCTACATCTATACTCCGCGAGCCACCTTACGGTGTGTGGCGGAGGGTACTTATTGTACCACTATCTGATCCCCCCTTCCCTGTTCCATTCACGAATTGTGCGTGGGAAGAACGACTGCTTGTAAGTCTCCGTATTTGCTCTAATTTCTCGGATCTTTTCGTTGTGATCATTACGCGAGATATATGTGGGCGGTAGTAATATGTTGCCCATCTCTTCCCGGAATGTGCTCTCTCGTAATTTCGATAATAAACCTCTCCGTATTGCGTAACGCCTTTCTTGAAGTGTCCGCCATTGGAGCTTGTTCAGCATCTCCGTAACGCTCTCGCGCTGACTAAATGTCCCCATGACGAATCGCGCTGCTTTTCGCTGGATCATGTCTATCTCTTCTATTAATCCAACCTGGTAAGGGTCCCATACTGATGAGCAATACTCAAGAATCGGACGAACAAGCGTTTTGTAAGCTACTTCTTTCGTCGATGAGTCACATTTTCTTAGAATTCTTCCTATGAATCTCAACCTGGCGCCTGCTTTTCCCACTATTTGTTTTATGTGATCATTCCACTTCAGATCGCTCCGGATAGTAACTCCTAAGTATTTTACGGTCGTTACCGCTTCCAATGATTTACCACCTATGGCATAATCGTACTGGAATGGATTTCTGCCCCTATGTATGCGCATTATATTACATTTATCTACGTTTAGGGAAAGCTGCCAGCTGTCGCACCATTCATTAATCCTCTGCAGGTCTTCCTGGAGTACGTACGAGTCTTCTGATGTTGCTACTTTCTTGTAGACAACCGTGTCATCTGCAAATAGCCTCACGGAGCTACCGATGTTGTCAACTAAGTCATTTATGTATATTGTAAACAATAAAGGTCCTATCACGCTTCCTTGCGGTACTCCCGAAATTACCTCTACATCTGCAGATTTTGAACCGTTAAGAATGACATGTTGTGTTCTTTCTTCTAGGAAATCCTGAATCCAATCACAAACCTGGTCCGATATTCCGTAAGCTCGTATTTTTTTCACTAAACGTAAGTGCGGAACCGTATCAAATGCCTTCCTGAAGTCCAGGAATACGGCATCAATCTGCTCGCCAGTGTCTACGGCACTGTGAATTTCTTGGACAAATAGGGCGAGCTGAGTTTCACATGATCTCTGTTTGCGGAATCCATGTTGGTTATGATGAAGGAGATTTGTATTATCTAAGAACGTCATAATACGAGAACATAAAACATGTTCCATTATTCTACAACAGATTGACGTAAGCGAAATAGGCCTATAATTATTCGCATCTGATTTATGCCCCTTCTTGAAAATGGGAACGACCTGCGCTTTCTTCCAGTCGCTAGGTACTTTACGTTCTTTCAGAGATCTACGATAAATTGCTGATAGAAAGGGGGCAAGTTCTTTAGCATAATCACTGTAGAATCTTACGGGTATCTCGTCTGGTCCGGATGCTTTTCCGCTACTAAGTGATAGCAGTTGTTTTTCAATTCCGATATCGTTTATTTCAATATTTTCCATTTTGGCGTCCGTGCGACGGCTGAAGTCAGGGACCGTGTTACGATTTTCGGCAGTGAAACAGTTTCGGAACACTGAATTCAGTATTTCTGCCTTTCTTCGGTCGTCCTCTGTTTCGGTGCCATCGTGGTCAACGAGTGACTGAATAGGGGATTTAGATCCGCTTACCGATTTTACATATGACCAAAACTTTTTAGGGTTCTTGTTTAGATTGTTTGCCAATGTTTTATGTTCGAATTCGTTGAATGCTTCTCTCATTGCTCTCTTTACGCTCTTTTTCGCTTCGTTCAGCTTTTCCTTATCAGCTATGATTCGACTACTCTTAAACCTATGATGAAGCTTTCTTTGTTTCCGTAGTACCTTTCGTACATGATTGTTATACCACGGTGGATCTTTCCCCTCGCTTTGGACCTTAGTCGGTACGAACTTATCTAAGGCGTACTGGACGATGTTTCTGAATTTTTTCCATTTTTGTTCCACATCCTCTTCCTCAGAAATGAACGTTTGATGGTGGTCACTCAGATATTCTGCGATTTGTGCCCTATCACTCTTGTTAAGCAAATATATTTTCCTTCCTTTCTTGGCATTTCTTATTACACTTACAAGGTGCAACAGATCTACTAAAGAGACTGCTTACACCACACATGTTCGCCCTATTCTGGAGTATTGCTGTGCTGTGTGGGATCCGCATCAGGTGGAACTGACGGATGACATCGAAAAAGTTCAAAGAAGGGCGGCTCGCTCCGTTCGAGACTGGAACGGTAGAGACAGCTTGAAGGTGGTTCATTGAACACTCTGCCAAACACTTTATTCCGAATAGCAGAATAATCACGTAGATGTAGATGTAGAGAGTCAGCGACCGAGGGTGTGGCAATATCGCAGATAGTGGCGCTCTGAGAGTTCGGTCATCTCGTGTAGACGGTAACCTCTATCGCTCGAGAACTGCTCGTCTTAGCTCTCAGGCAAGAAAAACTATACTGGCACTGTCGGGAGAGCACAGAGTACTCGGAGAGTACTGAATGGCTAGATTCGTGCTATGTTTCACAATTTGTGCGCCACCACGTCTTGTTAATATGTCTTGCGGTACTCATACATTGACTAAATAAAAGTACCCACAACACTCCGTCTTTTGAGTCATTATATTTAGCGGTGGCATGTTGCTGAGTGAAGAAATCGCCCTTTTAATCACCTAAACGAAGGGCATGAGCAGTTAGCCTTTTTCGAAAGTTCTAGACTTAAATAAAGCTACGCAGCAAATAACATATGAAAACATCGCACATACATATTGCATGGAGTTAACAAACGAAAAATCGAGCGAGGTAGCGCAGTGGTCAGCACACTGGACTCGAATTCGAGAGGACGACTGTTCAATCCCGCGTCCGGTCATCCTGATTTAGGTTTTCCGTGCTTTCCCTAAATCGCTCCAGGCAAACGCCGGGATGGTTCCTTTGAAAGGGCACGGCCGACTTCCCTCCCTAATACGATGAGACCGATAACCTCGCTGTTTGGTCCCTTCCACCGAACAGCCCCAACAAACCAAAATTAAAAAAAAATTGTCGCTGATGAGAAGCGATCCCAAGTTAATTAGAAGATATGAATAACGGAACAGCGTACTAGGCACTGCACCACAGCACCACTGCAGCGAGCAGCTCTGTAAACGTGTACCGGCATTGCACGGACAGTTGTGACTGGTGTCGCGATGCATTGCGCACTGTCAGTTAATTTCAGCTGTGTGTCGGCAAAAAAAGTAATCAAGAAAGCTGCCAGGAGGTGGACACAGGACGAAGCTGTGCGTTTAATTAGTTGGTACGAGGAAAGGTCAATGTTACGAAGTGTACGATTACTGGACAACAGGAATTGATATAACTGCCAATGTTTGCAATGTTTGTTGGCTAGAATGGCTCCAGTTTTGGACATCTCCACAGAAGAAATTTACCAAAATATCCACAATTCAAGGAATCAGGCAACATAGGTTAATTAACATAGAGAAACAAGTGAAGTTCGTAATCGCTTTGGAACACGGAAAATTGCCACTTAACTTCAAGTAACACAGCTTGATCTATAATTTTATATGACATTGTATTTATTTGTTATATAATTACATTGGATTTTGCACAACCGACCTTCAGAAATTTATGAGTGTTACTTTAAGTCAATACAAGTAAAAAAATAAATGTATGGCTGGAAATTCTTCATTTATCAGATCGCCGCCCTATTTCAGTTTTGACCGTCTATAGATATGAAGATGAAATTATTGTAATGTTAGGTATAGTAATTCTTACTTTACTCGACTTGAAAGAGAAACGTAACTAATGCTACAAATATTAGTGTCACAAGCAGTCCGTCTTTGACACTAATGGATTTACGCATAACAGTACCTATCTAGACTGGTCAATTTTGGATCCAGTTGTAAAGAATAGTACTTCCATCTCCATCGATGTCATTCTTGTAAAATTTCGATGTTGTGTATTTTCCATCACAAGATTCATTCATGCTCTAAAATCATCCCTCCGCCTAATCAGCCTCGTGTCCAACAGGAACATAGTCGTCTATGTTTTTTCTTTGCCACTAAAAGTATTAAAAGTGCAGTCTGCAACCCGACGCTCCTCCATCTCAAACTCTTCCTTCACGCACAGTACTACTACAGAAAAATCTCGCAGAGAGGGATCTCTCAGCACTCACTGACGCTCTCACCCACCTATTTTTAAACACTTCCGAGTTCAGCTCTCGGAAGACTCTCAGACACGTCCAGAAATTACTCGCAAGGAACTCTGAGACATTAGCTAGCAGCGAAAATATCGCCCATAATGTAAGCAAATGTGGGAGTACTATCTCAGAGTACCAAACTGCCTGAGAGCTAAAACCTTTCACGTGTGTCCCAGCCCTTTTAGCCCTTTATCACCGTGGGAACTGCTGGAGATGATGTGGTTTTTACCATCATCATCATCATCATCAGACGATATCTTTTTTGTATCTTTCTCTGTCCCTCGCCATCTTTCCCATGTTATTGTAGCTGCTGCAGTTAATTAGATTGATAGCACTTCGTAATATCTTCTGGGCCTGCTTTTTTTTTTCGCCAGGATTATCCCTCCTAAGATGTTTATCGATCTGTCATCCCGAATTACATGTCAAACTAATATAATTTTTCTTCTCTGTATCATGTTAATCAGATTCTTTGCTCCTTAATTAATTTTAGTATTTGTTCATTAAATTTTCCTTCAGTCCAAGGTATTTTTGTGGCTCTTCTCCCTATGCACATCTTTATTGCTCCAGTTCTTTTCTTTTCTTGTTCCACCAGCCTCCATCCTTTAAAACCATTGCTTAAAATGCTCCAAATGAATGTTTTGATGCTGCGCGGGATTAGCCGAGCGGTTTAAGGCGCTGCAGTCATGGACTGTGCGGCTGGTCCCGGCGGAGGTTCGAGGCCTCCCTCGTGCATGGGTGTGTGTGTTTGTCCTTAGGATAGTTTAGGTTAAGTGGTGTTTAAGCTTAGGGACTGATGACCTTAGCAGTTAAGTCCCATAAGTTTTCACACACACAATGTTTTGATTAATGTCCTTCTCCCGCACTCAGCACCCGAGTTAACTGACATTCAAGAAATGTTGGAAAGAACGAAGGCAGAAATGAACAGTACACACCCAGCTGAAATCTAGAATGCTGTCCGTAATCTCCTTTATGCTGTTCCTAATTGGTTGCCACATTTGCGGCTAGTGTGGAAAAAATATTTTCAGAAATAATCAGAATCATAACCAAAGAAAGATGTTAAACTTTAGAAGGATACCGGATATCAACATTTAAAAGAAATACGAGATTTGCGTCCTGCTACGATTTCGCACCTGTCACGGAGTTTCAACGTCTGACATATAGTTACATCTACAAAGAAGTCGCGGAGGAAGAGTTCTAGACTGGCGAAGGAACAATGTGTACTTTTCTCTTGGCACTCACTATTAGTTAACATAACGATAAATGTATCATTTTTACGGTATCTTCCGAAATTTTTAAGTTCCTTCTCAAAAAAAAAATTAAAATAGAAAATAATTATCTGTCAACACTCTTTGCATCACCAACACCAGTGCTTGCAATGAAATTGGTATTTAAACACGAATTCATTGGAGAAGGAATACGTCACAGGACTTCATAGCCTGTATTCATTTTGTAAGAGGCACTTACTGAGGAAGGTTACTCACAAATTTACTCTCGTTTGGTTTTCTTCTCGTCTGAACTCTGTTGTACTAGTGGCTATGTAAGGAACAGGTTGTGTGTGTATAGATTGAGTCAGTGGTCTAGGAAAATATAGCTCCACCGACTTTTCCACTGACGTAGCATATTTATGGCAGAGGCGCACAAGAAAATAGTTAACCTCCTTGTTAAGTTTAGCCGTTCACAAAAAAAAAAAAAAAAGATGCGAGTCGCGGCTCATCTTTGGGGTTTGAATCCTCCATCTGTTGCAGAATTACGTATTCTTGTATACGCTAAAAGTATCCTACCGGTCTGCCACTTCTTCTGCTACGTGTCTGCGGCAAGTTTTCTTCTTCATAGAATTTCTATACTATCTTTTTGTTTCGCATTTAATTTGTGCGCGTAATTTCGCAACTTCGTTTTACATCAAGAATAGTTGCATTGACAGCGAAACGCAGTAAGCTCACCTTAGCTAACCTTGTCATGCAATACGATACACGTCCCATTTTCAGTTCTAAGTAATCAAACATGTAATTTTACTTCTCGTAATGCTTCCCTTTCATCAATCTGCTTATACCTTCAGCTTCGTATATAATTTCTTCAGTCGTTTATCTTCTGAGAATGTCTATGACTTGCAACAAACAAAAATTATACAGCTACACAATAATTTTTCATTGTAGTGAAGAATACATGTCGGAGCTGCAGTATCAGGATGGTAGTAGATTCAGAATCGAAGGAGGAATGACACACGGACATTGCATTGCCGGAAATCTGTTCTATTCTCAGAGATCCTAGAGGACGTTTTAATTGCTGTGAAGAGTTAATGAAACACATATTGATGAACCAAAATTTTATGACTGCTGTCCGCACCTGGTGAAGTTGCGAGCACGTGAAGCAGTAAGAAAAGTGTATAAACAGAGAAGAGACAAATAGGGATTCATGTTAATGACGATACGGACCGCAAACGGAGAAATCCACCGGCATAATCAGCTTTGACAAACAACTGATTGTAATGGTGGCCCTTCGTCTGGGAATGAGCATCTCGCCCACAGGCGGAGCTTGAGGGACGTTCCGTTCTCTACTCGCGACCATGTGCGGGCAGTGCCTGAAGGACGATGAAACCACGAGTAGGCGACAGTGTGTTGTACGTTCACGCCTCACATGGAGGTCGAAGGCTTGTCGCCTCTGTAAAGCAAGATCTAAGGTAGATCTGAAGGCAGAATGCAATGCCGTTGCAGGCACAAGTCTTTTGGAGCACACCGTTTAGCGCACTTTTTGGACTTGGTGGACTTAGGGGCTGTGCAGCAGACGTCTACTCGTTTGCATGTTGATCAACGACATCATCAATTAATTATTATCCAGATTAGATGGCTAATCACTGGAAACGTGTTGATAGTCGAATGAATCACAATTCTTGATAAACTAAATTGATGATCTTGTTGCACACACCGTCATACAGGCTAAAGGCCACTCGAAGCATACACGACGCCACGGACGCCGCCGGGTGGGGTGTATTCCGCTACCTGTGCTTCTTCGGGATTTGTGTTGGTGATGGAAAGCACTAGACAGTTGTGGTCTGCGTGAACATTGATCTGGACCAACTGCATCAGCTCGATGACGATGGCATTTTCCAGCAAGATAACCGTCGGTGCAACAAGGTCAGGGTCATGCAACAGTGGTTTTGAAGAGTGCCAGACAGCGAACTAAAATTGATGTCTTGGCCACCAGATTCGCCTGGTTTGAACCCTGTCGAGTACGTCTGGCAACTCCGCACTCACAAACCAACGGCGTGACTCGTGCGTAGAAATCTGGTACAGCGTTTCTCCATTAAGCTGCCAAAGACTAGTCGAATCCGTATCTCACAGAACGCTGCTGTGTTGCATTCCAAAGGTGGACCGACACTACTAAGCAGGCTGCGACTCATCAACATATATATATACACACCATATGATCGAAAGTATCCGGACACCTGGCTGAAAATGATTGCAAGTTCGGGGCGCCCTCCATCGGTAATGATGGAATTAAATATGGTGTTGGCCCACCTTTAGCTTCGAAGACAGCTTCCACTCTCGCAGGCATACGTTCAGTCAGGTTCCGGAAGGTATCTTTGGGGAATGACAGCTCATTCTTCACGGAGTGCTGTACTGAGAAGAGGAATCGATGTCCGTCGGTGAGGCCTGGCACGAAGTCGGCGTTCCAAAACATCCTAAAGGTGTTCTATACGATTCAGGTCAGGACACTGTGCAGGACAGTCCATTACAGGGATGTTATTGTCGTCTATCCATTACGCCACAGTCCGTGTACTATGAACAGGTACTCGATCATGTTAAAAGATGTAATCGCGATCCCCAAATCGCTTTTCAACAGTGGGAAGCGAGAAGGTGCTTAAAAGATCAATGAAGGCCTGTGCTGTGATAGTGACACGCAAAACAACAAGGGGTGCAAGCCCCCTCCATGAAAAACACGACCAAACCATAGCACCACCGCCTCCGAATTTTACTGTTAGAACTTCACACGCTGGCAGATGACGTTCACCGGGCATTCGCCATACCCACACCATGCCATCGGATCGCCACATTGTGTATCGTGATTCGTCACTCCACACAACGTTTTTCCACTGTTCAGTAGTGCAATGTTTACGATCCTTACATCAAGAAGGCGACGTTTGGCATTTACCGGCGTGATTTGTGGCTTATGAGCATCCGCTCGACCATGAAATCCAAATTTTATCATCTCCTGATTAACTGTCATAGTACTTGCAGTGGATCCTGATGCAGTTTGGAATTCCTGTGTGATGGTTTGGATAGATGATTGCCTATGGCACATTACGACCCTCTTCAACTGTCGGGGGTCTCTGTCAGTCAACAGACGAGGTCAGCCGGTACGCTTTTGTGCTGTACGTGTCCCGTCACATTTCCACTTCTCTATGACATCGGAAATAGTGGACCTAGGTATGTTTACGAGTGTGGAAATCTCCTTGCAGACGTATGACTCAAATGACCATGTTCGAAGTCCGCGAGCTCCGCGGAGCTCCCCATTCTGCTCTTTCACGATGTCTACTGACTACTGAGGACGCTATAGGTGGCAGCATAATGTACTTAATATGAAAAACGTATGTTTTTTGTGGGCGTCCGGTTACTTTTGATTATATAGAGTACATGCACCGTGGCGGCAATATACACCAACAGTCCCTGTAGCGTAAACGAAGTCCTGACATTTGGGAATGCGGTACGAAGCGCTACGGACTACAAAATCAAAATGATATAGCACGCGCAACAATTAGGCGTTTCCATAGTAACATTCAGAAACTCGCCACACCTGATGACTGAGACAGGCACGCAAGAGAGGCAGTTGCGCCCTGAACACTGCATCTGAACTGCATTCACATTAAGTCTCGTGTATGGGATTTCGCCAAAGGTGATAACAAACGGATAAAAATGTTCAAATGTGTGTGAAATCTTATGGGACTTAACTGCTAAGGTCATCAGTCCCTGAGCTTACACACTACTTAACCTAAATTATCCTAAGGACAAACACACACAGCCATGCCCAAGGGAGGACTCGAACCTCCGCCGGGACCAGCCGCACAGTCCATGACTACAAAACATCAATTGTAAATTAATTAAAGTATTTAATTTTGTATACGAAGTTGCCGGTGTGAGCTTTATCATCCCCTCCGGAAAATTTATCCGCAGTCCCAAATTTTCCGTTGCCTTTGCTTTTCGCGCCTTGTATGAAATTATTAATAAATACAATATATCGAATATTATTTCAGTTTATTTGCAGTGTAAGAAACATATAAATTAAAAATTTAATAATCTCCAACACACAAGGGCTCGACCATATGATCATTGGATTAGCGCTTTTCCGCTGTACCAACTGATGCTTGGAAGCTACGCAAACATAAATGGCTCATACCATGCCCGAACCACACCAAAAATGCCGATTATTCCAAACTTTTGCCCATCTGGAGCTTCCACTCCTGTCCATTTCGTTACTGGCCAACGCCTGCATGTACCATAAATTTAAAGGAAATCGGTGATGGCGATTAGGCGTGGTCTCCTTGTGACGTCGACACGGTACAGTGCCACTCTTCCTCCCAATGCAGAACTGTCATCAGTACTAGAAAAGAACGCGCCCAGACACAGAATGTGAATGGCGGAAACACGTTCAAACAAGGAACAACTCGGGACTTCGAAACATACGTCCCAAAGACGCGTAAGGCAGTGGACATGCAAAGAGGTTGCTCAGATAGCTTATTTCGATCAAGCTGAGTATAGTAGAGATACGCAGAGTATTGCGAAGATATCTTCCGCGTTCAACTAACAGCAAAATATAAGTGGTTAAAAATGTATTGTCGAATGAGCAGGCGAATTTCAAAGCCACCGGATCAGTTTATACGTTCTTACATACAAGTCGATCGAAGAAAGGAACAGGATGAAAGCAAAAGAAAAATAGTCAAAGAAGTTCTATCAAAAGTTTCTGTGAAATGGTCTGTCGAAAAATAAGAAATAAAATAGAGTAAAGAAACTTTTGACGCACTGCATTTGCTGTACACGATTTCAAGCATCTTTCAGAGGTGCGTCAAATGTTCCTCTATCCTGTTTTATTTCTTACTGTTAGGTAGGTCATTTCACAAAACATTTTACCGTTTGGTTCAATTTTTTCTATTTTCACCTTTTTCCTAGAGATCATGAAGTATAAAATATTGAAATGTCTTTCGGTATCGCGTTGAGTACATAGATCAAGAAAATGCATAGAAGTTTGAATTTGAGCTGTAATTTTATGTTTATTTTATTTTTTCAATATGAAGAAAGAATTCAAGAGTTTTTATACCAGTGCAATTTATTATACACAAAATTGGTAGGCCTGGAAGAGATGATCTTTTTACAAACATAGCAGCAATTGTTTCTCAATTATCATGATTTTATTCGAAGTCTTTTGTTCCACAACTAACCCTCATGCTGATCAATTCGATAGCCAAATTTTGCTATAAAAATTCGGACAAGAAACCATTGTATAATTTTTCCTCAAATTATTAAGTAGATTTTTCTTAGTTACCCTGATTACTTTCAAGCGATTAGATCCTTTTTTGCAAGACTAGACCTCACGATGGCCAGTTTGACAACCCATTTGTACGTTTGATATTCTTCGTTTGGCTACCAAAATTAGGACAATAGAACAAAAAACCATTATGTAATTTATAGGGAATACCGGTTTTGCCCCACTCTAACATTTGACCAAAGAAGAGTAAAAAGACGGGGAGTACATGTAACAAGCAGGATTTTCAGAACTAATCTTCCGACTGGTCTGAAATGAAAGCGTTACAGTTTATGTGTACTACCAGTTTTAATCACTTCGTCTTTCAATGCGGAAATCATTTATAATCTGAAACGTTCAAAATGGTTCAAATGGCTCTGAGCACTATGGGACTTAACATCTATGGTCATCAGTCCCCTAGAACTTAGAACTACTTAAACCTAACTAACCTAAGGACAGCACACAACACCCAGCCATCACGAGGCAGAGAAAATCCCTGACCCCGCCGGGAACCGAACCCGGGAACCCGGGCGTGGGAAGCGAGAACGCTACCGCACGACCACGAGATGCGGGCGTATCTGAAACGTTGCTGAGTGAGTAATGAGGAGATGCTTATTGTGAGTCACTGGAAAAGACAAGAAAACAGACAAATGGATCACGTAAAAGACTGGGGTAGTAGAGGTATTTGTGACGTGACACACGTAAGTATGCAGGAGAAGTGGGTGAGGCAACTAGCTAGGTGAAAGAACGTTAGCTGGACCAGGGAAATTCGTTGATGCACTCGAAATGACCAGAAATAATCTAGACTACGGCCAATTGGAAGTCAGGCAGATGACACTGAAAAACTTAAAGAGGAGCGACGCGGATGTCTCCAGCTGGAAACCGAAATGCGTGAAAAAGTCTGATGTAGACTTTCCGCAGCAGTGGGGCAGCACGCACAGCATGCTGTCTTCCGTTAACTTGTTGAAAGATAATATCACGGAGACCTCGTACACAGTGCATTGTCCTCGGCCTTAACACATCAAAAATGTAATGGTTGCTGTCCAAATGATTGGATACGCTCACCAGAGACGAAAGCACCCCTTACTGTCACCCTAGGCGCTGGGCTTGTATGACGATGACGAACGCAGTCTAGCACGTTATTTTTCCTCGGAGTCTCCACACATGGATACGTCCATCGTGATGCGGTGCGCAGAACCGGGGATCGTTTGAAAAGCCGATGTGGTGCCACTACATAGTTTTGTCTTTGGGCCCACCTCTGTTGGCACGAAGACCTCGGAGAAAGTGCACTCTCCCCAGCGTTAACAAGTCAAAAATGTAATGATTGCTGTCCAAATGATTGGATACGCTCACCAGAGACAACAGCAATCCTTACTGCCACCCTAGGTGCTGATCTTGTATGACGATGACGAACGCAAAGGCGAACCGCAAATGGTACAGATGTGGCTGTACGATCCTGCACGCTTGAGTGAACGATGTGTCTGTCCTTTCGGGCGCTAGTCGCGTGGTACCGACGAGATTCTGTATGGCGTCGAGTATGGTCCTCCGGAACCCGCCATTTCTGTATCTGCACGATAGCCGTGCGATCCTGACCCAAGTAAGCAGAGGTGTTTCTAAGGTATCAAAATCAGAGTGGCAAAAATGTTGCTTGCATTGCGAATAGTGTTTCAGCATTATAGGTGATTATTCTGAATTGAAATAAAACGAATTGTACGAAAAACTGTTTTAATTTCGATTTCTTGTAAACACTAAAAAAGGGCTCTCATATGTG
The DNA here is from genome assembly GCF_023898315.1 of Schistocerca nitens. Taxonomy (NCBI): domain Eukaryota; kingdom Metazoa; phylum Arthropoda; class Insecta; order Orthoptera; family Acrididae; genus Schistocerca; species Schistocerca nitens. The sequence continues at coordinate 50,729,561 of NC_064617.1, forward strand.
TTTGCCTCCAGACGTTCTGTCAGTTTTCTCACGCAGATTCTCACAACAGTTACTCTGAATGAAAATGGACTGTAACTGAACTTAGATAAAACACAATACACGCAATTGAGTACTGCACAGGGCCTGGTAACATCATTAGAAGTAAGGCGTGAAAATAAAACAATAAATGGAAGTCATATGTTGTAAGGTTGTTGCTTTAATTTGCTATGAAAGCGGCACTGATAGACAATATAAGCGGGTTAAAAGCTGTGAGCTGTCTGGGGAAGTTAACCGTGCATTACTGCGCAACTGTTTCACCAGGTATCTAGTCTAGGTTTACCAAATTCCCAAACAGACTAACATTAATTATAATCTTTTAATAGTCATACAACAACCGGTAATATACATATAAAAAAAGAGAATTTAAATAAAAAGAAAGAAATCAGTTTATATTTGGAAATTTATTTTAAGATTGATCATTGAAATTTCAGCATATTAAACGCGATTCATAACTAAGCTGGTGCCTTATTTAGGATTGTGAAAATGTGAGATTGTAATCTTACGGAACACATCAAATATGGAGCCAAGATTGGGAGACTGCATACAACACTGCATTCATAAAATAACGCACGAAGAACGTTGAAACATATGCAAGAGGAAATTAACCACAACCAACCGATTCAATTTTCACCCAAAGAAATTACGTTCGTAGCACAACCCTGTCCGTCATGTAATTACCACACACTGGTATACTAAATTCATACTAACTCTTTGTGAAATCTTCCCAAAAAGAATAGCTGAGGGCTACTTTGATGATTACACCACATGCTTCACGTGGTCAACTTGGTTTACACAAAGCGTATAACTCCACAATAATTTTGATAATTAAAATAAATTAGATCGAAAAGCAATTTACAAAAGAAAAACCTCGAACTGGTTACTAACGTCTTACTATTAACCTGATGGGTCAAACAGTTATATAAGCACGTGGTACTGGTCTCGCAAAGTACACCCCACGTGGGTTGAACATAAAGAAAAGTTGCTATATTGAAAAATATTGTCAAGACGAGACGTTATAATCACACAAGCATTCGCATTTAAGATTGATCTTAGTTAGAGTTACTGATCAACACGTGGTTCCACTTTACTCACAAAGTAGTGACAAAGCAACTACCGGAAAATAATCTGAACTTCACAGGAGAATTACACTGCGCTGCAATTTAAGATAACATTAGATATTTTAGAGCTAAACCTGAAATAAAGGTGATTAAATTTTCAGTTAGGCTGAACTTAAGAAATCCATTGTCCTACGGACTTAGCAGACACGCGCTTAGCCGGAGATCTTACCACTTCAGACGCTCGCCACGGACAGACTGACCTGCGCTCCTACCGAGCGTGCTTCCCAAATACCCACGGAAGTGACCAGAGAGGCAGCTTCCTATACCAACATGACAAGGGACAGACAGGACCATACTAAGCATAGAAACCTCTCTGCTTTTAGAAAGCGTAGCTACCTGTTCCGACGTTGGTCCTACTGTTCTCTAGCAGACAGGCTTGTCTGCTACCCTCAAGCATGCAACTAGAAATACATTTGCTCATTCATCCTCTCACACAGAAGGGAAGGGGGATGACAGTATCTTATCATATACAGTATATAAAAGAAAGCGGATGTAGGTTCCGTATGAGACTGTGTGACATGAATTACATATAAACTGTGTTTTAAAGTGTAGTAGTGTGACAGATCGTTCTTGTTTATGTGTAAAAGTAACACGTTCCACTACTCAGTCTCCTCCCAGACAGTCAGAAACGCCACAGTAAATTTAGAAGAGGAATTTATGCCGTAAATGACAACAGATTTAAGAAATTAAACATGAAAGGAATCCAACAGAGACTTTTCATAACCCCAACGCTCCGGGAAAAGACTGTGCAGGGAATTTCCTGGCCATGCTAGGACATTCCCAAGCAGGCTTCTCACACCCTACTTAAACCAAAAGTGTAAAGAAAAGGCAAAAGGTCACCAGCTACTTGCTAAAACACAATAATTTCAACAAATCTTTAAAGTCTACTAATTTCAAACAGAAAAAAAAGAACACAATCTGTGACACCTATTTAAAAGATAGTGTAGACCTAATTCGGTCAGCAAGTAAAAACAATGGTTCCTGTGTCATTAATATGAAAACAATTTCTGGTTGTTACCCTTATGGAGTTCACCAGTATTTGCTCATTGCAAGAGCCAACTGATCACAGGAAAATTTATGACTGTATATTAACAAGCAAAATTTATGAAAATAGCAAAGGTGCCACAGCAATTAAAAAAGAACATGAAATAACATCAGTATTATAAAGACGAACATTACAATGCACAATCCGCAAAAGCAAAAAAATGATAAGAGAAAAAACATGTTTTACAAAGTGGTTATCGCAAAAAAATTCTATATCTTATAAAACTAATAATTTGTAGAATTAAAATAACTATGTGGCACTAATTTAATCACTCTACTATATTTCAGTTAGTTAGCAAACAATGACCACTGTGTCATTATACTGAAACTACAATTAATTAAGTGATTGTTACCCTTATGAGGTTCCTCACTATAAATATGCCCCATGCAAAAGCTAATCCATCACAGTCCAATGAGAATGAATAGCTATCTGATAAACGAAGCAATGCCACAGGAATGAATTTACGAAACAAAATATCACAAATCTAATACATCACACAAGAACAAACATTGATCAATAAAACAGCTCTGAAAGTACAATAGTCAACATCTAAAAAAAAAAAACACCTGCAAAATACAAGAGTCAAAGTCTAAAAAAAAACAATAAATAGAACACCTGCAAAATACAAGAGTCAGTCTAATAAACACCAAAAAATCGAACCCCTGCAAAACACATGAGTCAAAGTTTCTGTGACAGAAACACACGTATATGCACTGGACTAAGAACCGTATAATCACTGTTCACTGACACACTCAGTACTTCCACTGTTCCGAGGCACAATATAAGGGGTGGGGGATGGGGGGGGGTTCGTCGCCGCAGCTGTCAGTAGGGATTTTTGTCCATCTGTTGCGTGCAATCCCGCCGTCTCTGCCCTCTCATGAAGTTTCTCTTGGTGGCCCGTGTCACGTACATCTCGATTTGGTTCCATGTTTGTGTAGTCAAATTCGTGCGGTATCCTCGATTGACACGCCAGGTTGATATTCCTGGGCAAGGATGACACTTAATGGCTCTTCTTTGTGCCACCCTTAGCGACCAGAGAACATCGAACCATGATTTAATGTCGCTTGATAGTAGGCATCCGTCAGGAAATGTCGATAGGCGTCGTTGACGTCTGCAAGTTTCTCTGGACAGTACCTGTCAAAAGGCTCCACGCCCCTTTATCCCCTGTCTTCTGTCGTTTCACCGCGGCCGTCTCGTCACGGTCGCGTGCTTGTGGTGCGTTGCCAGCAGATGGATTTCCGCGCGGTGGACCGCTCGGCCATCTCAGGTCATCGCCTCCACGACTGGGGCAGCCGCCCATTAGCTCCAGGTGCAAGGGAAAGTGTTTGTCGCGTGCCCTTCTTTTGTTGTCGACCGCGCTCCCGAAGTGGCCTGGTTGACAGCGTGTCCTGCTGGGAAACCCGCTAGTTTACAACTAGCCCTCCTCCTCACTGCTCCCGCTGTCTCGTAAGAGTTTAGCCGGTTCGCTTTCACGTTCTCAACTGCATTTAAAGACATTGTTCATCATAGTTATGTGATTACAAAATGTCATACATAATACCTCTTAGTATTGTCTTTCACAATTTTTAAGAACAAAAGTGAGACTTAATTTTTTTTAAAATAAAAAATTTGATGAATCGACAATATAAAAATGACTTGACAATATAAAAAAATAAAAGTTAAATGACTTGACAATGTAAAAAATAAAAATTAAATGAACTGACAATATAATTTCTAAATCCACATCACTAATGTGGTTCACTTACGTTTTAATAAATCAAATGCTACTTATTAATTCATTAATATGAATAGGATTATGCCTTGTGGAAGTATAGGTCAGGACAGCATAGGGTTCACATGTTATTTACACACACACACATGCACACCTGTTGTCTATTCTACAAACTAACTACCCATAAACATGCATTACTCAAACTTCTACTTCAATCCACTACTAGTTAAGCCAACAAGCTACTTCAACGCTTCTTCAACACCGTGTTTATACCACTACAACATTGTTCTAATTCGTCCTCTTCCTGACGCTCGCGGCATATGTCTTGTCACATGATAAATATGGAGAAACTTTCCTTAAGCATACATAGTAAAAAGAACATTGGTTATTTACACGCAAAAACATTTATACCAGTTGACACACTTGATAAGAGACTCGCAATTACACATCTATCATACTCATATGTTCATACATAAAACAGTAAGACAATTTCATCTAAAATTATGTTATCACAAGAATTAATCACACAGATGACTGAGAACGGTAAAAATATCTGCATCATACAGGTTATACTACATTTTCTTATCCATTTTGCTGCGATTTCGTTCCTTCTTTAAGTTACCTTTCGCTTCCAAATCAGTTATTTCGCCTGTGGTGGTTATTCTGGATTGATTTCTCATGAATGGCAAAATTGTGGTCTCCTCTATTCTGTAAAACAGTTTCATCTTAATATATTGAACTTACAACAGACACAAAAGATCCGAATCCTCCTGTAGTTTAAATGACAAATGTTTTGCTTCATCCTTACTACCTTAAACCAAGCTTTCCTTCGGTCCCATAATCAATATTATTTAAGCTTCCTCTACCTTCAAGAGGGAAATTTCCTCAGTACAAATCATATAGGCTGCAGTGCATCCCGCACCAGCGAAAACAGTAAGCTGTAATGCTCACAGCATCAGCAAAACACATAAACGTCGCTTTTCTAGGACAAGTATTAACGCAGAATAATTTTTCAGGCTTTGACTCAACATCAAGCAAGACTACAGAAAGGATCCATATTTCTGCTCCATTCTCCATTTGCTGAAAAACTGCTCGTATTTGACTACCACAATAATATTTCAGGGCCACGTAAATTACACAAACCACAATTCTTCTTTCACCTTGAAGGGAATCAATATACTGACGAAATCCACAGACAGCACTTTACATACTCACCTATAAAGAACAAAAAAGACATATATAATCAATATTAACATATCATCGCATATTGGGAAGCCATTGGTTGAACAATCGTATTATCGCATCCTGTTTTCAAGATTCCAAACTTTCTCATTCCTTTCTCAGAGTTCTCCTATCTTAAAATATTTATACAACACGCATACTATAGTAAGAGATCCTCATTTATACTGACAGATATAGAATAGTAATAGATAGATAGTAGCACTGAAAGCAGAAAATCGGAAACAAGGCTACTAACAGCTGGGGACCTGGGTTTGCCAGACCCATAATACCCGCAGATCGGATATTCCCCTGGGTTTTTGCACTAATTCAACACAGATCTTGCTTCTCTCAGGAGCGACTCCATTCAATTTACACCAAAAAAACCATAAACAGCATTTCACTCGTTCACAAAGAAACCTTTTATCTTCACATTTTGAACCAATCTAAATCCTAATTGCACAAGGAAAGAAAAAAAACTAAAAACATCACATAGAAACATCTTTATCATTATTTTTACCAACATATTATTCAAACTGCATACGTCACAAATTTAAACTAATCAATTCTTTCTCCTCACCGTCCTCTCTACTTCTCACTGTCCTTTCTACTCATTTGCCATGTCGCTCATTTGTTCCGATTGGGCGCCTTCTGCGCTGATCGTTTGTCATTGCCAGTTTAGTTCATTTCCATTTGCTGGATTATGTCTAGGGTTAGCCGGCCGAATTTCAACATCATGAGGTGCTCCGCCTACAGTCCTATTCCCACCGTGTTCACCGTAGTATCGATTCTGGTTGCCGTAACTGTTCCGTTCACGATTCTGTCCACGTCCTCGATCATTTCCGTTGTTCCACCTGTGTTCGCGACTGTTACCCCAGTTTCTATACGGCCGGTCCCGATTATTGTTCCGTTCGCGTCGCAACGACCAGTCACGCCGTTGATTAGTACTACGGCCACGACTGCGATCGCGCTGCTGTGCCCCGTAATAACTTTGTGCCTTATTAGGTGGGCATTCTGCTGTATTATATTCCAACTCTTGGAGAAGTGTCTTAAACGTTTCCACGTCCTCTTTGCATCGTCCCGCAAGAATGACGTGGCGCAAGTGCATCGGCAATTTGGTGATGCATATCCTAATTAGTTCCGCAGGCCCGTATGGGTCGTATAGAAATTGATTTGCCTGCAGCATGTGGTCGAATAGGCGTGCTGGACTGCCGAAACCAGACTGGTTCAAATTTGGCAGCATAATTATGCCATGCTTGACCCTATCTTGTGCCGTTTCCGACCAATAGGCGGAAAGAAAGGCTTGTCGAAACTCCCGAGTGGAGTTGCAGTGACGCGCTGCCGACCTCATGCGAATCGCCGGTTCGCCTTCCAAATAGCCACACATATATTCTATCTTATGTGAACTTGCCCAGTCGGGGGAAGACAAAACTCAAATTGCTCGAGCCATGCTCATGGATGTATTCCTTTTTGCGAATTTCGAAATATCTCAAACTTTCTCACCGTAAGGAACTGCTTGAAATCAAATCCCCGCATTTCCTCCTGGCGAGCCCCTTGAATGTTTCTATTTTTCTCATGTCTGCCCCTCAAATTACATTCTTCCCTGTCGTCAAAATCTCCCTCGTGGCCGGAGTCCCTCTCTGCACTGTTCGTACAGCTATTTTTAGTGCTGTTGGCGAGTTCGGAATCACACGCCATGCGGTTTTCCAGATGCGCCACGCGTTCTTGTAATTCGCCTGTTACAGCTTTGTGCTGCCTGTTCACTTCGAACTGTCCCTTCTGAAATCTAAGAAGCGAACGCACTTCTTCGGTCTCTGCGGCCGCTACCGGTGTAGTATTGTTCTCGCTTTCCGTCAGCTTCATCGTGCCTCCAATGTCCGCTAATGCCGCAATCTTATCATGTATTTGTCTCTTGTCCTCCGCCCCAGTCTGCTTCAATTGTTCTACTTGCTGTTCCAGCACGTGAATCGCTAGACTGTTGTCCGCTATTGTGTTGCTAACGGACGTGGGACAATGCGGTTCCTCCTCTTGGACCCTCGAGAGTACCTGCTGGTGTTCTTTTTGGCATTCTTCTCTCAGCGCTTGGAAATTCCTAAGTAGCTGTTCTTCGCTCTCTTTCGATTCCGCATCGCGACTCCGCTTGCCCTGTTCTAAGGCTTGCAGACGATCATCGATTTGTTCAAATGTACGGCCTAATTCTTTCATAATATCACTTTTTATTTCACTTGCCAGATTGTTTATTCTTTGTGAGATATCATCGGACACTCTCTGCATCGACTTGTCAACTTTATTTGTCTGCTGGATTAGTTTTTCGTCTATTTGTTCGCCTAGCTCTCGGATCGATTTTTCAGATTTCTCTGCGTTTTCTTTATTTTGTTGCAATAAGGCTTTCATGAGTTCTGCCAAATCAATTTGGTTAGTTGGAGGCAAACTATTTTCTCGCTCTGATGTGAGCCCGTTCGTCCTGTTTTGCATTTCCTCTGAAGTATTCCCCATTACATTTTCGGAACCGTCCGGCGTGTTAATATTCGAAATCAAATTATCCCCATGGTCCATGTTGCTTAAGTTGTCGGACCGCTTACTTTTAGCTTGGTTACGTGTCTGCATTAGTGCAATTTATACCCGTTACCCGACACACTAATCAAAATAAATGTGTCCCCCAAAAATTACGACAGTCACACGAAACATACCCAACATAGTACGCACTTTTTCACACGCAAAACAAATTTTTACCTTTGATCGAAACAGTGGAATTTACAAGCGAGAAAAAAAAACACACACACACATATAAAACACACAAATATAGAAAACAAAACAAGACAAACAACACAACGCCGCTCAACAACGCCGTGAATCTTTTAAAAGTCTGCTCAGAAACAACGCAGAAGTTGTTTGAGCGCTGTAGGGAAAAAAATTAAGATTATACAACGCTCGCAATCCAACGTTTCAGAGATTCCAGAGTCTAGCGGAATCACAGAACAGGGTCGCCATGTGTAAGGTTGTTGCTTTAATTTGCTATGAAAGCGGTACTGATAGACAATATAAGCGGGTTAAAAGCTGTGAGCTGTCTGGGGAAGTTAACCGTGCATTACTGCGCAACTGTTTCACCAGGTATCTAGTCTAGGTTTACCAAATTCCCAAACAGACTAACATTAATTATAATCTTTTAATAGTCATACAACAACCGGTAATATACATATAAAAAAAGAGAATTTAAATAAAAAGAAAGAAATCAGTTTATATTTGGAAATTTATTTTAAGATTGATCATTGAAATTTCAGCATATTAAACGCGATTCATAACTAAGCTGGTGCCTTATTTAGGATTGTGAAAATGTGAGATTGTAATCTTACAGAACACATCAAATATGGAGCCAAGATTGGGAGACTGCATACAACACTGCATTCATAAAATAACGCACGAAGAACGTTGAAACATATGCAAGAGGAAATTAACCACAACCAACCGATTCAATTTTCACCCAAAGAAATTACGTTCGTAGCACAACCCTGTCCGTCATGTAATTACCACACACTGGTATACTAAATTCATACTAACTCTTTGTGAAATCTTCCCAAAAAGAATAGCTGAGGGCTACTTTGATGATTACACCACATGCTTCACGTGGTCAACTTGGTTTACACAAAGCGTATAACTCCACAATAATTTTGATAATTAAAATAAATTAGATCGAAAAGCAATTTACAAAAGAAAAACCTCGAACTGGTTACTAACGTCTTACTATTAACCTGATGGGTCAAACAGTTATATAAGCACGTGGTACTGGTCTCGCAAAGTACACCCCACGTGGGTTGAACATAAAGAAAAGTTGCTATATTGAAAAATATTGTCAAGACGAGACGTTATAATCACACAAGCATTCGCATTTAAGATTGATCTTAGTTAGAGTTACTGATCAACACGTGGTTCCACTTTACTCACAAAGTAGTGACAAAGCAACTACCGGAAAATAATCTGAACTTCACAGGAGAATTACACTGCGCTGCAATTTAAGATAACATTAGATATTTTAGAGCTAAACCTGAAATAAAGGTGATTAAATTTTCAGTTAGGCTGAACTTAAGAAATCCATTGTCCTACGGACTTAGCAGACACGCGCTTAGCCGGAGATCTTACCACTTCAGACGCTCGCCACGGACAGACTGACCTGCGCTCCTACCGAGCGTGCTTCCCAAATACCCACGGAAGTGACCAGAGAGGCAGCTTCCTATACCAACATGACAAGGGACAGACAGGACCATACTAAGCATAGAAACCTCTCTGCTTTTAGAAAGCGTAGCTACCTGTTCCGACGTTGGTCCTACTGTTCTCTAGCAGACAGGCTTGTCTGCTACCCTCAAGCATGCAACTAGAAATACATTTGCTCATTCATCCTCTCACACAGAAGGGAAGGGGGATGACAGTATCTTATCATATACAGTATATAAAAGAAAGCGGATGTAGGTTCCGTATGAGACTGTGTGACATGAATTACATATAAACTGTGTTTTAAAGTGTAGTAGTGTGACAGATCGTTCTTGTTTATGTGTAAAAGTAACACGTTCCACTACTCAGTCTCCTCCCAGACAGTCAGAAACGCCACAGTAAATTTAGAAGAGGAATTTATGCCGTAAATGACAACAGATTTAAGAAATTAAACATGAAAGGAATCCAACAGAGACCTTTCAATGTTACATAACTTCTTAGACATCTAAGTTCTGCAACTTTTGCGTTATGCATAATATCATGTTTTGGATCAAAATATACAAAAGTTGACATATTTTTCCAAATTTTGTTAATTGTTGGCTTATAGCATAATAATCGGGAGTAACTTGACATTGAAAATAAAAGTGTGTGTGTCGCTGAAGCATATAATAAAAGTATACGTGGGTCCATTCTAGAACCATTTGCAGACAGTCCTTTAAACTGTTGGACTTCGTGATGACAGTCTCACAGTACATCTACTTCTTATGAAATTTGTTAATATCGATCAATACGGTTAACATGAGTAACATTCATAGATGTACTGGGAGGAAAAATGAAATCATTGTTCATCACTCAGGCGTAGAGCAGTACAAAAATGAATGAGGTATTCAATCATAAAGAAATCTACGATACCTACTCAGTGATGTACTTAAGCCTTATATACATAAAACAGGTTGTATGTATTTATGTGTACATTGTATATGTGTATGTCTAGCATCTCCTTTTAAACCAGCGGATCTATTTCAGCAAAATTTAATACACATTTTGCTTGCTATATGAGAATCGGCACTGTAGGAACCAGAACCTGCTAGTTCGCACAGGAAGGAAATACAGGCAAGGATTTTTCAACTAATGACATCCAGACTGTCCTACATGACAGGTGTGTTATGTGTAGTACCTTCCTGTACTGATGGGGCTACACATGTTGAAAGGGGACAGCTGAGCTGAGAGAGTGGGTACAAGGAGATGGATAGTGAGAGGGCGAAGATTGAGGTGGAGGGAGGAAAGGGGAGGAGGAAGTGGACAGACAGATAGGTGGGAGAAGAATATGGACACAAAAAGTGGTGAAAGGAGGATCTGGAGGGAAAGAGAGAATGGGGAGTAGGAGATGGACGCAGAGAGGGGTGAAAGGGATTTGTGGGGAGGAAGAGACGGACACACACGTGGTACACGTATTAAATGAACCACAAATACACTATGTGATCAAATGTATCCGGACACATAGCTCAAAATGACTTGCAAGTTCGTGGCGCTATCCATCGGTAAAGTTGGAATTTAATATGGTGTTGGTCTACCCTTAGCATTGATGACAGCTTCCACTCTCGCAGGCGTACGTTCAGTTAGGTGCTGGAAGGTTTCTTGGGGTATGGAAGCCTACGGAGCGCTGTACTGAGGAGAGGTATCGAGTCGGTCGGTGAGGCTTGGCACGAAGTCGGCGTTGAAAAACATACTAGAGGTGTTGTATAGGATTCAGGTCAGGACTCTGTGGCAGCCATTCCATTAGAGGCGTGTTATTGTCGTGTAACCACTCCGCCACACGCAGTGCATTATGAACAGGTGCTGTGTCGTGTTGAAAGATGCAATAGCCATCCCCGAATTGCTCTTCAACTGCGGTAAGCAAAAAACTGCTTAAAACATCAATGTAGGCCTGTGCTGTGGTAGTGATACGCAAAACAACAAGGCGTGCAAGCCCCCTCCATGAAAAACATGACCACACTATAACACCACCGCCTCCGAATTTTACTGTTGGCGCTACACACGCTGGCAGTTGACGCTCACCGGGCATTCGCCATACCCACACCCTGCCATCGAATCACCACATTGTGTACCATAATGTTTTTCCACTGTTCATGTTTACGCTCGTTACACCAAGCGAGGCGTCGTTTGGCATTTACCAGCGTGATGTGTGGCTTATGAGCAGCCGCTCACCATGAAATCCAAGTTTTCTCATCTCCCGCCTAACTGTCATAGTACTCGTAGTGGATCCTGATGCGGACGAGGTCAGCCTGTACGCTTTTGTGCTATACTCGTTTCTCACGTTTCCACTTCACTATCACATCGGAAACAGTGTACCTAGAGATGTTTAGGAGCGTGGAAATATCGCGTGCAGACGCATGACACAAGTGACACCCAATCACCTGACCACGTTCGAAGTCCGTGAGCTCCGCGGAGCGCCCCATTCTGCTCTCTCACGATGTGTAATGACTACTGAGATCGCTTCAGCTGGCAGCACAATGCACCGAATATGAAAAAGTATGTTTTTGTGGGTGTCCGGCTAGTTTTGATTTTTGCGCCCTCCCTGCTTCACTTATCATGTGTAATCTTGCTTCCAAAGCAGTGGGAATCCTTCACTTCATCCACTTCGTGGCTACCCATTTTGTGCTAATGATCATCTCATTCCCGCACTCCTCATTATTTTCATCTTTCTCCAGTTTAGCGTTAATCTATATTATGTTTCCATTAGACCATGGGTTCCTAACAAAATTTTCTCGAGGACCCCCTCATCGATCTGTTGTAGAATTTTAGAACATGTTTTTTGCTCGAGTATCATGTCGTTTTTGGAAACCCAGAATCTACTATGTAGGAATCAACATGGATTCCGGAAACAGCGATCGTGTGAGACCCAACTCGCTTTATTTGTTCACGAGACCCAGAAAATATTAGATACCGGCTCCCAGGTAGATGCTATTTTTCTTGACTTCCGGAAGGCGTTCGATTTGGTTCCGCATTGTCGCCTGATAAACAAAGTAAGAGCCTACGGAATATCAGACCAGTTGTGTGGCTGGATTGAAGAGTTTTTAGCAAACAGAACACAGCATGTTGTTATCAATGGAGAGACGTCTACAGACGTTAAGGTAACCTCTGGCGTGCCACAGGGGAGTGTTATGGGACCATTGCTTTTCACAATATATGTAAATGACCTAGTAGATAGTGTCGGAAGTTGCATGCGGCTTTTCGCGGATGATGCTGTAGTATACAGAGAAGTTGCAGCATTAGAAAATTGTAGCGAAATGCAGGAAGATCTGCAGCGGATAGGCACTTGGTGCAGGGAGTGGCAACTGTCCCTTAACATAGACAAATGTAATGTATTGCGAATACATAGAAAGAAGGATCCTTTATTGTATGATTATATGATAGCGGAACAAACACTGGTAGCAGTTACTTCTGTAAAATATCTGGGAGTATGCGTGCGGAACGATTTGAAGTGGAATGATCATATAAAATTAATTGTTGGTAAGGCGGGTACCAGGTTGAGATTCATTGGGAGAGTGCTTAGAAAATGTAGTCCATCAACAAAGGAGGTGGCTTACAAAACACTCGTTCGAACTATACTTGAGTATTGCTCATCAGTGTGGGATCCGTACCAGATCGGGTTGACGGAGGAGATAGAGAAGATCCAAAGAAGAGCGGCGCGTTTCGTCACAGGGTTATTTGGTAACCGTGATAGCGTTACGGAGATGTTTAATAAACTCAAGTGGCAGACTCTGCAAGAGAGGCGCTCTGCATCGCGGTGTAGCTTGCTGTCCAGGTTTCGAGAGGGTGCGTTTCTGGATGAGGTATCGAGTATATTGCTTCCCCCTACTTATACCTCCCGAGGAGATCACGAATGTAAAATTAGAGAGATTAGAGCGCGCACGGAGGCTTTCAGACAGTCGTTCTTCCCGCGAACCATACGCGACTGGAACAGGAAGGGGAGGTAATGACAGTGGCACGTAAAGTGCCCTCCGCCACACACCGTTGGGTGGCTTGCGGAGTATGAATGTAGATGTAGATGTAGATCGAGCATGATTGGTAACTTGTCATATCACAGTATCAAGTAGGTACCTAAAAAAGCCAAATTGAGAGTCTTTTTATACGTTTTCTATTTTCGGTACCACACACAGATTGTAGCACTAAATATCTCCAAGGTCATGTATACATTTACATTTGAAATAACAAGTACCCTCCTCCATTCGAAGCCCTGCTGAGACTTTTACCAATTCTGTAGGAATGTGATAAGAGCATCCCTTTGTTAATGAGAACCAGGTTTTTAAGCTCTGATTTATAACTGTGGAAATATACTCTTCGAGTTTGATCCTGACTAAATGATAGAGATACGGAAGGACGTTCAGAAGTCAGTATACGATGTATATGGTGGAGAAGACTGTAGTTTTAACACATAATTTGTTAGTTACTCCCTACACAGCATCACTGTACTTATATGGACCCGACCATCATTTGAGACCTAAGTCATATGCATCTCTTTTTATTGCACTGTACGATCTATGGGTATTTTTTTTATTCATGGGATAATTACGTTTCAGGATTAGAATGGAGTATACAATCATGTATATGACATAGATGGCTCTAGTTTTTATGAAACATTTGTTAATTGTGGGAGGGAGTACCACACATAGAATCACTGTACTTAAATAACCCTAACAGACATCCGGCCGAAGTGGCCGAGCCATTCTAGGCACTACTCGGGAACCGCGCGACCGCTACGGTCGCAGGTTTGAATCCTGCCTCGGGCATGGATGTGTGTGATGTCCTTAGAAAAACATTGACATTTCTATTACTGAAAAAATACTGAGCGGCCAAAACAAAAAATCTGTTATTATACGAAACATATTTAATACATTTTTTATTCTAATAACATCTTGCAGACCCCTGTGGCATAGCTCGCGGACCCCTGGGTGTCCGCTGACCACCTGTTGGGAACGACTGCATTAGACTATTCATTCCATTCAACAGGTCCTGTCAGTCTTCTTCCTCCATGATTATAGGAACGTCATCAGCGAATATTATAATTGCGTTCCTTTCTCCCTGAATTTTAATCCCATTCCTGAACTTTTCTTTTATTTCGGTTATCGCTTCTTCGATAAATAAATTGAACAGTAGGAATGACAGACTGCATCCCTGCTTTACACCTTTGATAACACGAGCTCTTAGTTCTTATTCTTCCGTTTTTATGAAAGATGTTAAGCGAGAAATGTCAGATCCATCACTCACCACTCGTATTATATATCAAACATATTGCATTAGCCAGTGGTTTATACTTGCTATAGGATGGTAAAACAGTATTTAGAAAGAATTAAGAGTGGAAATATTCCTGTGTGAGTTGAAACCATTGTACGAGAGACACATTTCAGTACCAACATTAAATGGGCTCCAATGGCTAATTAAACATACACAATGACACAAAATTACTATTGTTGTCTTTTGCACATTATAATTTGTCCACACTAATTTTCTTTCGTTTTACAGTTGTACCGCCCTATATTAACCAGCAGCCCCTAACTTCAACAAGTTTGATACATAATAAGACTGGTGAGTTCTCTTTTTAACATGTCCTGCCTGATATTAGGTGAATATGGAATGGGGGTAAGAAACGAAAGAGGAAGCCGCCTGGTAGAATTTTACACAGAGCGTAACTTAATCATAGCTAACACATGGTTCAAGAAATATGAAAGAAGGCTGTATGCATGGAAGAGGCCTGAAGATACTGGAAGGCTTCAGATAGACAGAGATTTCGGAACCAGGTTTTAAATTGTAAGACATTTCCAGGGGCAGATGTGGACTCTGACCACAATCTATTGGTTATGAACTGTAGATTAAAACAGAAGAAAGTGCAAAAAGGTGGGAATTTAAGGAGATAGGACCTGGATAAACTGACAGAACCAAAGGTTGTTGAGAGTTTCAGGTAGAGCATTAGGGAACGATTGACAGGAATGGGGGAAAGAAATACAGTAGAAGAAGAATGGGTAGCTTTGAGAGATGAAATAGTGAAGGCAAAAGAGGATCAAGTAGGTAAAAAGACGAGGGCTAGTAGAAATCCTTAGATAACAGAAGATATACTGAATTTAATTGATGAAAAGAGAAAATATAAAATTGCTGTAAATGAAGCAGGCAAAAAGGAATACAAACGTCTCAAAAATGAGATCGATTGAAAGTGCAAAATGGCTAAGCAGGGATGCCTAGAGGACAAATGTAAGGATGTAAAGGCTTATATCACTAGGGGTAAGATAGATACTTCCTACAGGAAAATTACAGAGACCTTTGGAGAAAAGAGAACCACTTGAATAAATATCAAGAGCTCAGATGGAAACAAAGTTCTAAGCAAAGAAGGGAAAGCAGAAAGGTGGAAGGAGTATATAGAGGGTCTATACAAGGGCGATGTACTTGAGGACAATATTATGGAAATGGAAGAGGATGTAGATGAAGATTTGGATTCCGTAGAAATGTTGGAACATCTGAGGCAATACTGACCCTACTACTTATCGTATAAGATAGTATAAGGAAAGGCAAACCTACGTTCCTAGCATTTGTAGACTTAGAGAAAGGTTTTGACAATGTTGACTGGAATACTCTCGTTAAAATTCTGAAGGTGGCAGGGGTAAAATACAGGCAGCGAAAGGCTTTTTACAATTTATACAGAAACCAGATATCAGTTATAAGAGTCGAGGGGCATGAAAGAGAAGCAGTGGTTGGGAAGGGAGTGAGACAGGGTTGTAGCCTATCCCTCATGTTATTCAATCTGTGTATTGAGCAAGCAGTCAAGGAAACAAAAGAAAAATTCGGAGTAGGTATTAAAATTCTTGGAGAAGAAATAAAAAATTTGAGGTCCGCCGATGACATTGTAATTCTGTCAGAGAGAGCAAACGACCGGGAAGAGCAGTTGAACGGAAAGGACAGTGTCTTGAAGGGAGGATATAAGATGAACATCAACAAAAGCAAAACGAGGATAATGGAATGTAGTCGAATTAAATCGGGTGATGCTGAGGGAATTAGATTAGGAAATGAGACGCTGAAAGTAGTAAATAAGTTTTGCTATTTGGGGAGCAAAACAACTGATTATGGTCGAAGTAGAGAGGATGTAAAATGTAGACTGGCAATGGCAAAGAAAGCGTTTCTGAAGAAGAGAAATTTGTTAACATCGGGTATAGATTTAAATGTCAGGAAGTCGTTTCTGAAAGTATTTGTATGGAATGTAGCCATGTATGCAAGTGAAACATGGACGATGAATATTTTAGACAAGAAGAGAATAGAAGCTTTCGAAATGTGGTGCTACAGAAGAATGCAGAAGATTAGGTGGGTAGATCGCATAACTAATGAGGAGGTACTGGAAAGAGTTGGGGAGAACTTTGTGGCACAACTTGGCTAGAAGAAGGGATCGGTTGGTAGGACATGTTCTGGGAGGCACCAATATAGTACTGGAGCGCAGCGTGGAGGGTACAAATCGTAGAGGGAAACCAAGAGATGAATACACAAAGGATATTCAGAAGAATGTAGGTTGCAGTATGTACTGGGAGATGAAGAACCTTGCACAGGATAGAGTAGCATGGAGAGCTGCATCAGATCAGTCTCTGGACAGAAGACCACAAGAACAACAACATTAGGAAGCAATATTTTAAATGTCAAATTGAGGATTGACAGAAGAGTCCATTAACATGAACTTCATTCCACTGAAGTCTTTATTTATGAAATTTAATTAGAAGGTTTGGTTACGCAAGCAGAACTTTTGTAGGGAGTAAATTTTAAATGTAAAAGCACTAAGGAAAAATTGTCGCAATAATATTATCAATAAACATAACCATAGTTACAATTCGAGAACTTCATAGACCACAACGACCAACTACAAACCCACCTATTATGAAAGAAAATTTTCTACTTTTACATTCATTTCACTGATTTACACTTACCATAACGTAGTTAAGTAGAAGTAAAATACTCCACTACACTTTTCCCTGCTGACCTATTCCTTCCCACGAATCACAGTACTCTTACCACGATGACGTTGTCCTTATAATCGTATTTTTGAAATTCTTTTGTATCCATGCATGGACAGTAGGTTTGAAAGACGCGATTTATTACAAATAAACTTGTACTCCTGTAGAAAAATGTGCAGTGTTTTCGTTGCTGCCATAAGGAACTTCCTTTCTGTTCCGATTTGTAGCTCCACACCAAAATCTCTTTCGGTTGCATGTCGGAAGATACAAGTAGCAGCACTATTAATCTTTGATGTTCTTCCACTTCATTTGTGAACGAAGAAAGAAAGCTCCCCTTCACGATAAGAGAGAAGATTTATGGTCAGACAGCCTCTAGGAAATTTTTCATAGTGAGGTCGCTGTCCTTTCTGTATGATGTCAGAAAAATGTTACTCTATTGCACATACTTCCAAAGTATTACACTGCAAGGATGGTATCATTTACAGTTATTTTACAACTAAGGCCGGTTTTCAAGTTTTAATCTGTTGATACTGAATGCTTATGATTGGTGTAATTCCCGGCCGCTCTCTAAACTCATCACAATTTAATATTCGAAGGCTGAATTATAAACTCAACAATCATTAGCTACAGTATTAGTAACTTAAATGTAGATTGGCTTCAGTTTCTATGTGAAGGCTCTTTTCAATATGTTATTGGTATTTTTCAAATACCAGTTTCACAGAATTTTCTTGGACTATGCCTATGAAGTTGAGCGGAGAACAAGAGTCCGAAATAGACCAAAGAATAATTTTTGCGAAGATTGCTCAAATGGCAGTCAATGGAAAAGTCGTAAATTTTTGTTGTTACTTCACGATGGCTTGTCTATGAGCGTCCAAGACAAATTGAAACAAAGGTGGCGAAGAAATAAAATCAGCCGCATAGCTATTTCAGAAAAAAAAACAAAAATATTGTTATTAAAAGATGATGAGGTTTTAAAAAATGTAAAAAAATATTGAAGAATGACAAGTTTTTTATGTCCTGATTGGTAAAAGCCCGCCTGTTTGGAACAACTGGCCATTCTTCCCTACGTGCTTTGCTAGCAGTTCGGGAGAAACGAAGGAAAGACAGTTACGATCTAGCATCCCGAATAGTTTATATGACGAATAGGCCATTAGAAGCCGAGCACAGATTCGGAATGTGCAAATATGAGGAAGGAACTTGACAATTTCCCTCCTCAAAGTAACCGTTCCAGGATTTTGGAGCATATACTGCACTCGAACATTATGAATCACCTTGAAAAAAAATGACTTATTGATACATAACCAATATGGATTCAGAAAAAATCGTTCTCGTGCAACACAGCTAGCTCTTTATTTCCATGAAGTAATGATTGCTGTCGACAAGGGGTATCGGATCGATTCCATATTCCTAGATTCCAGAAGACTTTTGATACCGTTCCACACAAGCGACTATTAATCAAATTGCGTGCATATGGAGCATCGTCTCAGTTGTGTGAGTGGATTCGTGATTTCCTCTCAGGCAGGACACAGTTCGTAGTGAGAGACGGTAAATCATCGAGTAGAACAGAAGTGATATCTGGCGTACCGTAAGGTAGTGTCATAGGCCCTCTGGTGTTCCTGGTTTACATAAATGATCTAGGTGACAATCTGAGCACCCCCCTTAGATTGTTTGCAGATGACTCTGTGATTTACCGTCTAGTAAAATCATCAGACGATCAATTCCAATTACAAAATGATCTAGAGAGAATTTCTTTATGGTGCGAAAAGTGGCAGTTGGCACTAAACAAAGAAAAGTGCGAGGTCATCCACATGGCTACTAATATAAATCAGATAAATTTTGGATATACGATAAATCGCACAAATTTAAGGGTTGTCAATTCGGCGAAATACCTAGGAATTACAATTACGAGCAACTTAAATTGGAAAGACAACATAGATAATATTGTGGGGAATGCTAAACAAAGACTGCGCTTTGTTGGTAGAGCACTTTGAAGATGTGACAGGCCCACTAAAGAGACAGCCTACAATACTCTTGTCCGTCCTCTGCTGGAATATTGTCGCGCGTTATGGGATCCTTACCAGGTAGAATTGACGGAGGACATCGAAAAAGTGCAAAGAAGGGCAGCTCGGTTCGTGTTATCGCGCAGTAGGGGTGAGAGTGTCACTGATACGCTACGCGATTTGGGGTGGCAGTCACTAAAACAAAGGCGGTTTTCTTTGCGGCGAGATCTATTTACGAAATTTCAATCACCAACTTTCTCTTCCGAATACGTAAATATTTTGTTGACACCCACCTACGTAGGGAGAAATGATCATCATAATAAAATAACAGAAATCAGAACTCGAACGGAAATAGTTAGGTGTTCCTTTTTCCCACGCGCCATTCGAGAGTGGAATGGTAAAGAATTTGTTTGAAAAGGTTCGATGAACCCTCTGCCAGGCACTTAAGTGTGAATTGCAGACTAAGCATGTAGATATAGATGTAGTAGATGTGCCGTATGTAATTAGGGAATCTTACATCTGATCGACTGGATGGGTGGATATACTATCTCTCCCTTTAATACGAGTGCGTACTTTCTTGTTACACAACAGTCAACTGACTTTATGCCATTTATCTACACTCCATACTCCGCAAGCCTCCATAAGATGTATGGGCGGGGGTACATTGTACATGTGCCACGGTTCCACGCGCAAATGGAACGAGGGAAAATGACAATTTATGTCCCTCCGCAATACCCCTAATTTCTCTTATTTAGTCTTCGCGGACCTTTATAGATGAGCAGCACTTCCCTGTAATTCTCCCAATAAACCGAAGTCGATTATTCGAGTTCTCTATAACTGGCCTTAACTATTCGTTCTATTTCATAGCGCTTTGCACCGTAACACTTAGATACGTAGTCGACGTGACTGTCGCAAGCAGCGAACCATTAATACTGTGTTCGATCAGTACAGGCTTGTTTTTCCTCCTTATCTACATTATCTTACATTTTTCTATATGTAGAACAAGCTTCCATTCGTTGTATCAAACAAAAATTTCAAGTCATCCAGTATCCTTCTACAGCCACTTAACGACGGCTCTGTTCCGCACACTACAGCGTCACCAGAAAACAGTTGCAGATTTCCGCTCACTCTGCCGTCAGATCGCTTATGTATACAGAGGACAAGAGCGGTCCAGTCACACTTCCCTGTCTTACTCATGGAAATGCCCTTCCGTGATAGCGTATTGCGTCCTATTACTTAAAAATCCTTCGAGTGACTAACATACCTGAGAATTATTCATCAACAGTCTGCAGAGGGGTACCGTGTCAAACGCTTTCCGCTTTAGGAATATGGAATCTGTGTGTTCCCCTTCGTCGTAGGTTCGCAGGATAACATACGAGAAAAGGTCAAACTGAATTATGTACGAGCGATGCTTTATAACATGAGCTAATTTTTGAACAGACCCTTTCCTGTCTCGAGAGAATTGGCAGCTAACCAATGTTAAAAAAAGGAAATTGTAATTTTGCGGGTTCGTTATTTTATCCTTCTTATATACGGGAATTACCTGCGCTTTCCTCCGGTCACTCAGGACTGCGCTGAGTGAGAGATTCGCGATAACTGCATCCTAAGTAAGGGGCCAACCTCGCGATTTGTTGGATTTCAACTCCTTCAGTTTCTTCTCAGCGCCAAGGATGCCTGTTTCTACAGTATGTCCTACAAACTGGAGAGTCTGTGCGAAAGCCAAACAATGATTTGAAGAATAAAAATGAACAACTTCTGAGTGTCAAATATGACATTTGCCAGGAGAACAGAGAAACAATATATCTCTGTTTGTACATACCTGATTTGCATCCGAAAAATGGATAAGGTATTCTGATATCAAATTATTGTAGTGGCCACTGCATCACAAAAAAGGGAGAAATTTGAAGATAATAATTTGTTAAGAACGTTCTAAGTACCTCGCCGATTCCCGTAAGAGTTGGAGCGTGGGGGTATCTGCAATGAAGGGATCATTGGGTGTCATAGCCAATGATGCCGCGAGTATTGAGGGTAATGAGAAGGCCACTGCATCAGTAGTGTGTGGCATAAGTTGAAAATTTGGGTCTGACGGGAGGCGTGCTAGAGTCGTCCGTGCGGTTGTAGTGATCACTGTGTCCAGATGTCGTACGGATCAGCGGACCTGCCTAGTAAACAGGAGACCCTGGTTCGAATGCCGATGCGGTACAAATTTCCAACTTTCCCCATTGATATAAATCAATGCCTGCGATAACAAGAAACGTGATTTATCCTACCACACGACAGGTTTTCATTGTATCACTTTCCATTCTCGATTATCCCGTGGCCACTGTAATCGTAATTGACAAGGCGTTGCGTCAATATGGGAACCCATAGACGTCGTCTGCTGCGGCTCCTCATCTTCACCCTTGTGCCCAGTACGCCTCCTCCAAAGCTTTAGAGAGCGGACAAGCCTCCGACCTCCACGTTCTGTGATGAAGCGTGGATGTCCCACACCTTGTGACCTACACTTAGCTTTATCAGCCTTCTTCAACCAGTTTCCATATATACTCACGGCAGCAGCACACACAGCGCCAACCAGCTTGGCCGTTTCCGAGATACCCGTCCCCAGACGCCGAGGCATAAGAATCTGCCCTTTCTCAACACCGTGTAGGGGTCGCTGACTTCCGCACTGCAAACCCCTATTGTTTGTCAGGATGAAGACCGGGGAACCTGTGTGGCGTCGCCACACTCAATAAAGCAGGATTAAATATTATTTCACTTATTATTCAGAATACATCTCGTCGCCATATCTCCAGCGGTGGCTGGTGGTTTAGTAAGGTGGCGAGGAATATGCTGAACACAGCGGCTGACTCACGCTGCCGTATCTCGCTGCATCAGCCCTCTGTGCTCAGGCCTTGACTTTCCGCACGTGTTGTCGGTGACGCGCCCTGTCAGAAGTTCGTGCCCATGTTGTCCCGGTAGATGTACTACGATGCTGGATATTGTGAGGTCTAATTGAACGCTGAAGATGGCCCTCCGGTTCTGTAGGCACATGACCCAAGCGATGCTGGAGTTTAGAGGAGTATGGCGGATATACTCACGGAGGTTGTCTTCCGTCATGCCTGGCAACGGATCGATGGTCATCTCGTAAGACGGCAGGAATACGATCGGTTCAGGAACAACCCCACACACAAGATGTTACAATACAATAACTAGAGAATCGAGTGCGGTCGACGTGAGCGCCATCGATCCTCCTGAGGGACTGACTCTAGCCGAGCGAGGAGGGGTATTTATGGTGTCGAGGAGAGGCTTTTTGACGTCTTTCGTCATGTCCGAATCGGTTCTGCTCGTTACGAGCTGTGAGCAGTCTTCGTTCCGCTTCTTTTACTTAATTTGTTTCAGTGTCTTAACTGTTTTGTTAAATCTCTGATGGAAAGAAACTGGTAAGGCACGCGTATTCTAATACAGAGAGAGATATAAAAACAGGCAAAATACGGCGCTGCGGTCGGCAACGCCTATATAAGACAGCAAGTATCTGGCGCAGTTGTTAGACCGGTTACTGCTTATACAATGGCATGTTATCAAGATTTAAATGAGTGTGAACGTGGTGATATAGTCGGCGCACGAGCGATGGGATACAGCATCCCGAGGTAGCGATGAAGTGGGGATTTTCCCGTACGACCATTTCATGAGTATACCCTGAATATCAGGAATCCGGTAAAATATCAAATCTCCGACATCGCTGCGGCCGGAAAAAGATCTTGCAAGAACGGGACCAATGACGACTGAAGATAAGCGTTCAACGTGCAACCCTTCCGCAAATTGCTGCAGATATCAATGCTGGGCTATCAGCAAGCGTCAGAGTGCGAACCATTCAACGAAACATCATCGATATGGGATTTCGGAGCCCAATGCCCACCCTTGTAGCCTTGATGACTGCACGACGCAAAGCTTTACGCCTCACCTGGGCCCATCAACACCGACATTGGACTGTTGGTGCATGAAAACAACTTAGGCAATTCCAGCAGGACAATGTGACATCCCAGACGTCCAGAATTGCTACAGAGCGGCTCCAGGAACACTCTTCTGAGCTTAAACACTTCCGCTGGCCACCACAGTCCACAGACATGAACATTCTTGAGCATTTCTGGGATGCCTTGCAACGTGCTGTTCAAAAGAGATCTCCACTCGTACTCTTACGGACTTGTAAGGATTCATGGTGTCAGTTCCGTCCAGATTAGTCGAGCCCATGTGACGTCGTGTTGCGGCACTTCTGCGTGGTCGAGGGGGCCCTACAAGATGTTAAGCAGGTGTATCAGTTTCTTTGGCTCTTCAGTATAAAATGTTACGGGAGTAGTGGAGACGAGTTGATCTGTACTCGTCTAACCTTTTTCCGCTAAGCTCGCTCGCACGCTCACCCAGTATTGTTGATGTCGCACTGTTGGCGACCGACTAACCATGTCTAACGTTTACGTCAAGCGGCTGGCTCGAGCTGACACTTTAATATGCTTGAAAAATGTCATTTTGTTCGGACTTAAAAAATTTCACCCTCACGCTCCCTTACTTTCTTCATGCGTAATAGTCGTTTATGTCACTGGTTTTTCCCATTTTTCCCATTTTCAGTCCGTATCGTCACTGTAATGATACCCAATTCGTCTCTTTTCCGGTTATACACGTACCGTCAACGCCACAAGGTGCCATTCAGTTCATCTGTAGGTAGTGGCCAAAGTTTTGCCTCGTCAGTTTATGTTTATTGCCCTTCACATGAAAAGGAAAAACTGGGAATCTAATCGACTTATCAAACCGACTTATCAAGAACGTTTCTACTCAGGAAGTTGCGACTGATACATTGCTGCCGATACCAAGTCGCAAGGACGAACGTTGCAGGGTAATGAGGACTTTTTTTCAGGCATCTTTTACAGTTAGTATTTACGAGTTTATAATTTTGCTTAAGCCAAAAATAGTTCTAGATGATACTTAGCGTCGATGCTCTAACACTGAACTATCTTTCGAGAACCTGCATTCGCCTTCCTCAGACACAGATTCTCAAAATGTACCCTACAGTGTTTTCCGAAAATGGCGTCGGTTTCCTTGCGGAGATTCCCATGTAAGCTCCACCGAGCATTTGTGCTAAATTTCCAGTTGGTGTTACGATCATGGCAGCGCACCTCTGAGTTCATTCGATGTCTGTTGTCACGCCTACTTGATACGGACTCCAGACACTGGAAGGATATTTTAAAATTGGTCTCACTAGCGTCTTGTTTGCTGTTTTCTTTGCAGATGCGCTCGACGTTTCCAGAACACTTGCAACATATGTAAAAGAACATGATCATTCCATTTCGTATCTTTTTTTAAATATTATAGCTAAATAATTCAGTGGGCACGTTGCAAATATTTATCACTAATCTTGTAGTGTAATGCATCCCGGTTCTTTTTCTTTGTAATGGACATTATGGACATTATCTCGCAGTATCCACGTTTAAAGATGACTGCCATTGTTTGAAGCAGGTGAAATTCCATCTGTTTGTTATTTAGTGCTCTGTAACTACTGATGTCCGATTGTAGTCATTCCGTATGTAGTTTGCACTGACATATTGTGACATTTTAAGAAATCCGGGAATTTCTTAAAACTTTTTCAAATTCACTGAATAGTACGTCTGACTTTTTGAGATACGCACTTCGAGCAGCACAAAGATGTTGTAACACCTCTAACGTCCTCCAAACAACGCTTGATTCATTCGGATAGTATAATTATCTCTGACATTTGATGCCCTTAATATACGATTGCGTATCGCCACAAGTTTTCCTTTTTTGAATTTGGAGTAACAGTTCAAATTTTTTGCATGTGTTGGAATTGAACCAGGATTTCCTGCTTATCGTGACCATGGCCAATAATAGTTTTCAAAATAAGTCTTTCGATCTTATTCTTGTCCCGCGTCAGCGCAGGTTAGCTTTGGTAACTAATGGATCAGAGAGGTCACAGTTCGTAGTAACTGACGGAAAGTCATCGAGTAAAACAGAAGTGATTTGTGGTGTTCTCCAAGGAAGGCGACTGACACTAAATAACGAAAAGTATGAGATCATCCATAAGAGTGTTAACATGAGTCCGTTAAACTACGGTTACATGATAAATCAGTCATATCTAAAGGCCGTAAATGCAACTAACTACCTAGGAACTGCCCGCATCTCGTGGTCGTGCGGTAGCGTTCTCGCTTCCCACGCCAGGGTTCCCGGGTTCGATTCCCGGCGGGGTCAGGGATTTTCTCTGCCTCGTGATGGCTGGGTGTTGTGTGATGTCCTTAGGTTAGTTAGGTTTAAGTAGTTCTAAGTTCTAGGGGACTGATGACCATAGATGTTAAGTCCCATAGTGCTCAGAGCCATTTGAACCTAGGAACTACAATTACGACCAACTTAAATTGGGAAGAACACATATAAAATGTTGTGGGGAAGGCGATCCGAAGAGTGCGTTATATTGGCAGGACACTTAGAAAATGTAACAGATCTACTAAAGAGACAGCCTACACTACGCTGGACCGTCCTCTTTTAGACTACTGCTGCGCGGTGTGGGATCCTTACCAGGTATGATTGACGGTGTACATCGAAAGAGTTCAAAGAAGGACAGCACGTTTTGTATTATCGCGAAATACGGGAGATAGTGTCACTGACATGATACAGGATTTGGGCTGGACATCATTAAAAGAAAAGCGTTTTACGTTGCGGAGGAATCTTCTCACGATATTCCAATCACCAACTTTCTCCATCGAATGCGAAAATGTTTTGTTGACACAGACCTACATTGGGAGAAACGATCACCACGATAAAATAAGGGAAATCACTCGGAAAGATACAGGTGTTCGCTCTTTCCGCGCGCTATACGAGACTGGAATAACAGGAACTGTGAAGGTCGTTCGATGAACCCTCGGCAAGGCCCTTAAATGTGTTTTGCAGAGTATCCATGTAGATATAAACGTAGATGTGTGTAGACATGGTTAGTTTAAGGGGTGGACGGATGCGCTTGCTGTCGCCACCTAGCATCCTTGGGATGGAATACGTGTAGAACACTTTTAAACCACAATCTGCGTGCAATATTATTCATATGAAACTGGGCGAGAGTTTTCGAAATATTTGCAAATATTATAAAAGCACATATATGCTAGGCAGACACTGGATTCGTCTGAACGTAAGTCGCCAATGCACCAATGCACTGGCATTCCTCATGTCATCCTCATCACACGAAGGGCTTCGTGCCACAGGTTTCGGCTATGTGGCATCGCAGTTGGCTCTGATAACTTTCCGATGTTGCTCTCGTTTTGTTATACTTATAAAGTAGGGTTTTTATTAAAATTTCGCCGGCCGATATTGTACGGGATGTAGAGGATTTAGAAGTTGTCGCATGTGCAGCGCTTATTTTAGCGCAAGAAAAAAGGAGAAAAAGAAATGTTGATGGTGGAAAATCTCTTTTTTAAAACGTCCCTGAGCAATGTGGTAAGACATAATGTCTACCTTAAAAGTATACTGGAACGTGGGCTATTTCATAATTTTTTCCGAATTTTTGTTAAATTGTGTTACCCCTAAACTTTCCAAAGATCACACCTCCTTTAGGACAGCTGTACATGCAGTACGAAGATTATTAGTGGTGAATCCCTGTTTTGTTTTGTTTTTCTTTGTCGTTCAAGGCGAAAAGACAACAATAAAGACACCATTTTCTTCTTCACATCGTGCACATTTCTAATGGCTCAGTTATTTCCCCTCAAAGCCCCTAATGTTTTCAATTTTTTTTTTATAATTCCATTTCGCAGGGGCCCATAAACATTCCCGTTCACGAGAAAACTCTATCAGCTTTAATGCTCTCTCCATATTCCACTCCATACTCCATTATTTTTAAACGCAATAAATACACACCCTTAGCAAGAGCAGGCATTGCCTGCAGGGGAAACAGCGACTGTTGAATTTTTTTCAAAACAGCTGTATGTCGCTATTGGTATGTTTTATTGGCCGGTTTCGCTCTTTAATTTAACAGCCAACTACTGTACTTTAAACTGTAAATTCCAGAGTTTTTTTTATGATGCTCTTGTTAAATTAAAGAGCGAAATCGGTCACTAAATCATGCCAAGTGCTATTTGTGGCTGTCCTGAAAAACTTGAATACAAACCCGTTCTAGAGACACAGCAAATCGCTACGGGATCAACGAACCCAGCGTCCAGACTAGGAGAGCCGTCCAAAGCCCATCCAAAGCCAACGCTTGATTTTATCCCAGAAGATCGAACCGAGAACAAAAGCCTCCGCTTCGTTAGCTCCTGTTTGCCGTCCGTACCCACGAACCAAATGTCGGCGGACAAAGGGATTGGCTGTCGTTCGTTAGCCTTCGTTGGCCTAGTGTGTACGCGCCTTAACGAAGGCGGAACTTGGGTACCCCAGGGATTCATTCACCTTGTGGGATGTGAGAAACCCCTAAAACCAGTAAAGGCTGGCCAGGACAACGACCCTCGATGTTAATCCGCCGGGCGAATTCGATCCGTCGCCAGCGAACCTTCCCTCCGCGAAGCGGCGCTTTAACATACACAGCTCTCTGGGCAGGTTAAAGTCAGTTTTCCGACTAAAACAAAAATGAAAACTTCTTTTTCATGATGTAAACGTACATCGTCTTTCAAAAAATGCTCTGGTGTCCAAAACTAAAGCAACAAACGTTATTTCCCCGTCCTGTGTCTGATTAACGATATAATCATATTGTCAACCACATGTCCGTACGATCTTGTTCTCCACGGAAGATAGCATTCCGGTGAACGGATAATCACGCCAACGATGGCGTCAGGGCACCTATGGCAAGAAGTAGTGTTTTCCGGGTAGTCCCACTTCCACAATAACTGTGTACACAGTGACAGACGGTGCAGTTTGGCACAGAGAAGATGCCTACCAGACTCTCTGTGGTGGAGGGCCATAGAAAGAACGGAAGCAGGACAGTCACAAACTGATGTGGCCCGATGGCTTAGTGTGAATCCTTCTGTTGTTCTTCGGATGTAGCGACAGAGACCGAAACTAAATCCCGAAGACCAGGACAGGTCCGACCATGTGTGACTTCGGAAGAGAGGACCGTCATTTGGCTGTAAGGGCACGACAGTACCACCTTAGTACTGAAACTTCCTGGCAGATTAAAACTGTGTGCCGGACCGAGACTCGAATCTCGGTCCGGCACACAGTTTTAACCTCCCACGAAGTTTCATATCAGCGCACACTCCGCTGCAGAGTGAATATCTCATTCTGCACCTTAGTACTGGCATGTGAGCTCGCAGCATCCACTAGATCTGTTATATCGAGGCAAACGGTGTGCAACAGGCTTTCGCAGAGTGGCCTTTATCGTCGGAGAGCTGCTGTACGCCCACCTCTGACGCGTCTTCACAGAAACGAACGTCTAGAGTGGAGTGATCAGCATGCCACGTGGCCTGTCGAACAGTGGGCCAATGTTGCTTTCGCAGATGAGTCCCGCTTTAGTCTGGAGAGTGATTCTCGATGGTTCGCGTCTGAGGAGAACGTGGAACACGATTTCGGGACGCAAACATTGTGGAAAGAGGCCGATACCGAGGGGGTACCTAATGATGTGAGCAGAGATTATGCTTAGACCGCTCTTCATGAAATTGTACGGGTAAATCGGCAAGGTTTAACTGCTGTCAGGTATCGTGACGAGGTCTTGGGACCCCATTTGCGGTTGTTGCTAGTTTCTTTGGGCTCACGCTTTGTACTGATGGACGATAATGCTCTACATTATAAAGCACGGGTGGTTGATGTTTTCTTGGAAACGGAAGATATTGCACGCATGGCGTGGCCTGCTTGATCTCCCGATTTTTATCCCACAGTTCATGTGAGGGATGCACTAGGGAGATGGCTTGCATCACATCAGCATCCACCAACCACTCTCCAAGACTGCGAGCAGCCCTGCAGGAAGAATGGGCGTTATTGCCTCAACATGTTACTGATGACATCATTCACAGCATGCCCCGTCGTTGTCAGGCCTGTATTACTGCCAGAAGGGGCCACACCCAATACTGTGCACATTAACCAGTTGTCCGAATGTGTGTGCAAATCCGTTAAGTTGGAAAAAACGAATAACGTTTTTGCATTTTGCAGTTATTTACGTTGTTTGTATTTTACTGTCACTGTTTTATGGCAAAACAAAAGCAACCTTGCAAAATTTCCGTTTGTTACTTTAATTTTGGACACCAGTGTATAATCTTAGTCCTTCCAAGAAATTTAAGTCGTCCACCGCCTTCCCCTATACTCATTTTACGTGTTCGTCCCATTTCGTATTGCTACGGGACGTCACAACGCGAGAGACAAAGGTATGACGATTTGAGGCGCGCGACCGCCTACTTGCAGCCGCGTGATGTACGGACATGCCGATAGCGCGCAGGAAATGGTGAGGCTTCTGGCTTCTGGCTTTCGGCGTCGGCGTCGGCGTCGGCGTCGGCACCACCCGCGGCGTCATCAGCGCGGGCTGCCGCGTTTTGTTTGCAGCCTCGTGGCGGGGGTGGGGCGGCGGGGGTGGGGGTTGGGCTGCGACGCGCGGCCAGTCGGCCCGCCACCGCCACGCCGACGGCATGAGGCCGTGCATCGTCTCGCACAAGATAGGGGTGAGTGCGCGCGCCGCCTCCCGCTGCCCCCACCCCCCACGATGACGGCCTGGACCGCCGGTGGCGACACGGCAAACCGCCTAGCGCTGCTCTGTGTTTGTTCCACACCACCTCTAGTCGGTTACCACGCGGAGTGTGTTGCTCGTGTTTCGCAGTGATTTTCGAAGAAGTGGAAGAATGTTGATAAGAGGTGGGCCTTTCGCTTCTGCTTCCAGTTACATATACACAGACTCTCCTGTCATGTAACTACTTTTGCAATTCGCCGATACGATTTATATTTGCGTAATATTCGGAACGCTGAGAATGTGTGCGCACGTGTACGTTGCGATTTCTGGCGCGTGCCTGTTTTATTAAGCTCTTTCAGGAACACTAGATACATAAAATTTGGTCTGTATGTGTCGCACGTGTTTATTTTTAAAAAATCGAACGTTGAATTTCTTTCATGATTTTCCCAGTTACTTCCAATTTACAGGGTTATCCCTCGCTTTCAACTTCTTGAATTTCTAAGAATCTCCCACCAGTGTAGAGACTTCCGAATTTTCTCCACATGTGATATGTGGAGCTCGAGTGATATGGGAAGTAGTAAACTGTAATTTTTGTTATTAGTTTATCACTTATTTTCAGTTCTAGCGCTGTAATTAGAACAAAAGTTTAGGAACAACAGGAATGACACTTGGGTAATATTAATCGAAGCTTCGGGTATCAGGTACGTTGTCTTACAATCTCTTTTCCTTTTGTACCAGTTATCACTTGAGTGGTGCTTCCTCCACCTCAGAAAAAACATTTTCCAAAAATCTATTCATTGACGAAAATACGGCATTTATCTATATAGCAGTACGGGCACAAAAAACTTCCGAACATGAAGGGGCTCCAAAATTCGTTGACGAATAATTTTGAGTTCCTGGGGACGTTTATATGGATGTTTTTATGTGAATTTATGCGTATGAGCGTTTAATAAAATCTCTCTGTGATTTGCATTCATAATTATAAAGGGATGAAGCACGCGTATCTGCGTGCGTCTGTGTGTGTGTGTGTGTGTGTGTGTGTGTGTGTGTGTGTTTGTGTGTGTGTGTACGAGCCTGAGTTAAAATGATTTTTTTAAAATTCTTCCGTTGTTTTCTGGGCTTTTGGCTATATAATTAGAAATCTGGAGAGAGATGTCAGCGGTGCGAAAAGCTTGTAATATTTTCCGTGTGTTACACATGAAATACAAGCGCGTAGATAGAAGGATAACCGCGCTTTTTCTCATTATTTCATCTCTTATTTTCAGTTCGAGTGCTGTAATTGCTTCCTACAAAACGTTTGGACAGCAGTTTCTCAAAACAACTTTCTCCGCGTAATGTGAACCTTGTCACAAGCGGTAGGAAGTTCGTCATTCTAGGTGTGTGTTTATCTTCCTTTCACAAACAGTGTCATGAAAAATGTGATCATATGAATTTTTTGATAAAATATGTTATTTACTTCTGTTCAGATTAGTTTTTTGAAGCGACTACAGCCACGTTGACGAAAAGATCCTGACGACTGACTGAAATTTAGACATTCTCCAGATACATTTCAATTCAGGTGTAAAAACTTTTATTTTATTTTATGTAAATTATTACTGGCGGTCTAATTACCTTTCCTGTGTTTCTTTATCTGTCTAAGACCTTCTTGTCCTTCACATTGTAAGAAAACGAGACATCAATCTATAGCTTTGGATGCTGGAAAGAATCGCTGCTTCTCACTAAGTCGAGATATAAAATGCGAAGTAGTGAACTTACTCGTTTCTTTCATTCCTTGGACGATATATTATATGGTCGACTAGACACTGTTAGTTTGCTTAAATATATAGATGAAACTTTTAAAATTTTGTACACCTGTAGCTTTGCGTAAGGAATCGTCCTTATGATACCACGGGTTTCGAGTGGCACTACTCCTTTTATTTATTTTTTTATCTTCTAATTTTCAATACATTCAAGTAGTAAAATATTTCGAGATTTACATCATCCTAATGCAACTTGCAGTATTTAAAAGAATAAAGATGGTGTAGTTGCCAGGTCATCGTGTAAGGACGTGCCTAGACAATTTATACGCCTTCTCCATTGTGTCACAAAGATAGATTTTTTCAAAACAAGAATAAAAGTGCTTCTCGACATAATGTAATACTTTCTGAGTTTTAAACATCTAATACTCTTCATGCCGAACAACTCCATAGTTTCAAATTATCAACCGCACGCAAGTCCTGTGTGTTTCCTAATATTAAATTTCATTTCCGCACTGACACCATACCGATAAAAAAACGCCCTGTTAACGAAGAGGCAACTTGTTATAGAGCTGATGAAATTTAAATCAACAAATTTGCAACTCTTCCCGTCATCACAGCAATCAGGAGACATCATAAAATAATAGACTAATTTAATATATTCTCTGTAAATTATTGTGACTAGCAGAGAAGGCTGATTATGCACCGCACAAATATTAAGGTTTCTTCTATTTCTATAAGCGGATATAGCTGAGAATAAGGACATTTATCTCTAAGATACCCGTTATTAAGTTACAATTGAAAGGTTCGGCGAAAGAAAGTGCTAATCCACAAGAGCACTTTTTGCGTTACTGCACGTTATGTGTTTTGTTAAATTCAAAGATAATAAGATAAGTACTATAATACTAAGCAATTTATGTACTAGACAGTACATTCTATGAGTACATACGGAACTCTTTGTTAACCGCGTGTGTTATATTTTAAAACACAGCAGATAACGCGAGCAAAGTAATTCTTGCTGTATTGTGGTTAGCACTTCCTTCCAGTGACCCCTTATTAGAACAATGTCTAGAGCAGCAGAACCGTCCTTGAATTTCCTGAAAATCAATCTTTGAAGCTTCCTACATAAATTTATCCGCACCCTTATCACTTAGGATTTTCCGCCGTACTGAGGTGAGTTAGACTTGCATTCCCTCACTGTGGATTTCTTTAGTATACACACGATTTCTGCTGTTTGTTAAACATGGTGTTAGACACTGGTATTAACTTTTTTGGTTTTAGGCTGCATCGTACTTACAGCAATAATTACATATGATTAACTCACTGTAGCTATGAAGGTATCAATTTATGTACGGAATACAGAAGTAACATTTTTCATTATATTCGTAAAACAAATAATAGACATCTATTCGTATGATACTTTGGCACAGTAACAAGTTGCGTTTTTCGTATAGTTTGTATTCAAATATTACACTTTAATTCTACTATCAGAATAACCTTTTCTTAAACTGACATTTTATACGAAAGAAGAGTCTTCCAGAAATAAATAAATAAACGAATCAGTATCATTCCATTTATAGTGTCGAATGAGATACGGTTTATGTCTTTATACACAGACATAATATTTTAATCGTGAAAAAGACAACAAACTATCGATACAGCTTCAAATCTATTACAAATATAAAGAAGAATACATCTGACGACCATGTTATCACTTAAAAAATCACAGTTCATTGATAATGTAATGCGATAGGAAAATTGTCATTTATAATTTTCTGTCTTCACTACTTAAACATGTGAGTGGGATATCTGTCAAGAATTAAACAACCATACTGTACCGGTGAAGGTATAAATAACGTATTAAAGCAATGAGACTCGCGGTAAAACGAATTCCAGGGAAGCTATGTCCTGTACAAGTTAGGTGCACTTGCTTATGTTTTGTGCTAGGTAGTAATATATCATATTCGTCTCACACGCCTGTGCTTGAATAGGTTAATCGGAAAGAGCATTGCCTGCGCAAGACAAGATTGCGCCTTCTACTCTTGGCCTGATCCTCAGTTTCAGAATGTCAGGAACTTTCAGCGTTCCATTCGACATATGCACAGAAATAGGTGGTAATATTGAAAATATGCACATTCATTGGACACATAGAACTCTTCGTAAGTAGAACGAATATTAAATAAAACAAATCAAATTTCCTATTAATTTCTCACGTTGTCTGGAGCCCTAAAAGTGCTTGTTAATACGCTAGTGTGTGTGGCAACCGGCTGATGGAAAACGTACTATGATTTAGAAGTTGCGAGCGTCAGACTGTATCAGAGTTGCCTTTTGCCCATTTCGTTATTCAATAAAGGTCAGTGTTGTTGGTACGCTATGAGTTCCTAAGACTGGACTGACATCGCTGTGCACTTTACTCCAACCCATGCAAACCTCTTCAGCTCTGCAGAACAACAGCAACCTACGCCCATTTGAAGCTGCTATAGAGCCCTCGGTATCCGTCAACAGAGTTTACCCTCACACTTCCCTCTGTTACAAAACAGACTATTCTGTGATGGCTCCAGAGGTGCCCTCTCAGCCTTCTCATTCTTTCAAAAAAAATTCCAAAGATAAAGTACTTACACTTTTAACATCGACACAGTTGAAGCGATGAAATATCTATATAGCTGTGTCAGTTATTACGTTGTAGCATGCAAGTGGCGTTAATGTGGTTCACTGTATGGTCAGATTGTTGCATATGACGTGCTTGCCACATTGTTTGCAAGCAGTGTGACTAATTATCATGGGATACTAACGGATCGCTTGAAAATGGCTATAGAGGCGAGATTGTAATGCTGTCCAAAAGGATAATAAAGAACAATCAAATGGCGAACATATTGTAACAGTTAGAATGACTTTTTAAAAAGATTTCATTTTTTATCTGAAACACGTCACAAAGACTCGATGATCGCGCAGAAATAACCGCTTCCGAAAGCGCACTTCAGCTTTGGGAAGCACTGAATCACGTGAAAAATACCGTAGACTTTAATTTAATGTTGGTGGACAGACTGATTCAATCGCAATGATTCGATTAACTAGATTCCGATCTATTGAAACGTGGTGACGAAGGCTTCTCGCGTGCTGCTAGCGAATGTGTAAGGTTTCTCTGAATGTAGATCCGATTACGTGACGGCGATGACAAAGGCGACCCGGAATTTCCAGCCAAAACCGGTTCTTGATCACGTCAGTGAAGGAAACTTCCTAAATACGCAGTCTGGGCTATTCCGTATGTGGGTAAAGCCTTTAATTTAAAGGAGTACTGGGTTCCAGACAAAGATACTCGCTTTCAGCTAGAACAGGAAAATCTTAGTAGTGTCTTCTTCTCAGTTTACTGGGGTATGAACTACAACATTGCGGTTAAATTATCAGAGGTCACACGGTGGCTCAGTAGTTAATGCTGCGGCTAGGAAAGCCAAGGTCTCGATCCACCGGCATTTCTTGGGTTTTCAACTGTCTGTTGTGGGCTTGGGTCTTCCAGTTTGATGAAAACCTCGCTGCCGCTGGAATATACTAATAAGGGTGTCTGGGAAGGACGGATGCGTGGGTTCTAGGACAGAACACACGCAATGAAAGTAACACAGAATAGTGAGCAGTGAAATATGTTACTTGACTTTGATAACGCTGATTGCACCGGTTAGAAGAAAGCAGGTTTACTCAATCTGTCCAGTGTTGACTACAGTTCCATGAGTACAAACTGAATATGTTCTTTGAACTAAAGTCGGAGGAAAACTAATCTTCTATCTTGATGTACCGTTCCAAGAACGGTTCCAAACTAACAGTACTCGTTTAAATCTCTAGGCAGGCTGACTCTATCCGTACAGGACAATTCTATTCACTGTTCTGTTTCTACTGAAGACTAATCGCTCTTTATCTATCGACCACTGTTTCTATCTCGCTCAGCGGCTTGAAGACACGACGAACGTTCTGCATCAACTCCCCTCGAAGACTCAGGCCATTACAGCTTCTGCTCGTGCACGGTTACTGAAGTGCTCGTCTCTTCCTGGTGGCGCTGCCGCTCCAGGTGGCGTAATTCCCGCGGGCAGCGTGATTGGTTTGCTCGCACCGATGTTCCGGCCGCGAAAGGACGTCCTCGGTATTTCTAGAACCAACTGTCGCAAATTCCTCTTTGTGTGGTATCTCAGTGCACTACACTGTCACTTATAACTTCTTTCACCTCTGTCAATGTTTGTTAATGCGTTACATGCCGAATGCCCTGCCATTTGTAATTCACGTCAAACGCCACGCACTCCAGTAAACGGTTAGGGTAATTTAGAACGTCAGAGGTAGGCTAGAGCAAACCATCTGCAGTATGTTTAGAAGTACTGTGGGGCTCAAACCTGCCTTCAGGCTGATTCATCCTTACTTTCCTATCTTCAAAGCCACATTAGCAATAGTAAAATACTTACAAAGTTCTTTTTAGATACCAAATTGTGCGTTGTGAAGCGTTAGTCACAAACATTACGTAACATAAGGCTCGATTGGACAATGAATCTTCTCTACATCAGCATCTACATCTGTGTTCTGCAAACCACTGCGGAATGCATGGCAGATGGCTTTCCAAGTGTACCATTTATTAGGGCTTTTTCCCATTCCATCCGCGTATGGAGCGCGGGAAGAATGGTTGTTTTAATACCTTTGTACGCGCTGTAATTATCATAATCGTTCCTTCACGATCCCTATGGATTCGGAATGAAGGAAGTTGCAATATGTTCCTAGAGTCATCATTTACAGCTGGTTCCCTAAACTTTGTAAGCAGGCTTTCTCGGGATAGTTTCCGTCCATCCCCAACAGTCTGCCAGTTCAGTTCTTCCAACATTTCTGTGACGTTCTCACGTGCATCGAACAAACCCACGCCTACTCTTGCTGTCCTTGGGCGGAACATTGTTTCCAGATAAACTGAAACAGAGTTGTGGTTGTGGTTGTGGTTATATGGTCTTCAGTTGGAAGACTTGTCTGGTGCATCTCTGCACGCTGATCTGTCCCGCGCAGGCTTACTGTGCTCTGCACAACTACTGCAAACGACTTCCATCTGAAACTAACTACTTACTACATTGGTTTCTCTCTACAATATTTACCCTTCGCACTCTCCACTTTACGAAATCAACTATTTCCTGATGCCCAAGATATGCCCGATCAACCTGCCCAGCTTGTAGTCCAACTGTACCACAAATTTTATTTTCTCTCGGATTAGATTCAGAACTCTTGCATTAGTTATCCTGTCTACACAAACAGTCGTCGTTTTCCGGTACCATCAAATTTCAGAAACTTCTTGTCTGAACTGCTTATCGCGCACGTTTCGCTTCAGTACGAAGCCACAGTCCACACACATACCCTCACAAAAGACTTCATAAACTTTAAATTTATATTTGATGTTAGCAAGTTTTCCTTTTTCAGAAATGCTTTTCCTGCTATTGCCAGTCCGCACGTTATATCCTCCTTGCTTCACCTTCATCAGTTATTTTGCTGCCCAGATAACAAAACTAATCTACTAGTTTCAGTTTCCCTCTCCGAATCTAATTCACCAGCATCATCTTATTTAATTCGATTATGTTCCGTTACTCTTGTTTTTCTTTTGTTGTTATTCAGCTTATAACATTTTTTAAGCCACTGTCCATTCCGAACAAATGGTCTTCCAAGCATTTTGCAGTCTGTGGCAGAAATACAATGTCATCGACAAATTTAACTTCTTTGTACTAAGTAGCAAGAAAACACCTCTTTGCATGTTTATATAGATTTTTGTTTATATCCGGAAACAAGTTTCGCCTTCTCATCAAAACAATCTCAGTGGGCGTCGTGGGTTATTACACGAATTTTCGTTTTCACTTGTTGGTTTTACAGAATTAAAACAATTCACGTAAATATTTTATAATAAAAGGAAGAGGTACTTACTGTACAACGTTTAATTTTTTACTTGATCGTGCAATTTTCTCCCATGTAGAAAACCTTAGAAAGACGCACTTTTCCATGTGAAGTCATTGCAGTTTTGTAATATAATATAAATTCAGCTGTCATTTCCGATGTCTAGTATGTTATTTGTTTCTGTAAGTGATGCCAAAATATTAGCAGGTAAAATACAAGTACGATTTCTATCGTCCACTATATGGAGGGAAAACGCAAAAATCGTCAGGAATGCAGAATTAACTAACAAACTGCAGATGGTTTTCAAACTAAGGTCGAAAATCGTCTGGTATAATAAATGTTAACACTGCAGATGGAAATGGCTGATTGTTTACAAACAGCTATCTAAAAAGAAACTGTCGAAACCTACAAAAAAGGCACAGAACAAAATAGCGATTACCTGTGCACATAGCTACTACACCAATTATTGTGAAAAAATATGGAATATTCGAAGAAAAAACAGAATTTGTCATTCATTCGTGCCCACAATTATTCGTAAATGCATATAAAAACTCAATGGCCGTCAGATAAAACAAGGAATGATTTCGGGAAAGGCTCGTCTAATGGACGACTCTTTAGACAACCGTGCTACAAACGTGATGCTGCGGCTGCAGTGTACGTAATAATGACGTTATTCATGCCGTAAGCCCTGCAGTTGAACGTCAACGACGGATTAACAACGCACGTGGCCGCGGCCGCAACAAAGCGCGGCCAACTTGTGAGTGGCAGTTGTGCCCAATATCGCGTCATGCGTCTGACCTTCGCTCCCCATTGAATGGGCGCGTCACCCGTTCCACCACTCCGGATTTGCTGATCATATTTTCCAGTCTTCATAAGTCCCACTGGTAGTTGGGGTTTATGTGGAGGACCATTGTGTATGTACAAGGGGCGTTCAATAAGTTTTGCCACACTTTTTTCTGACAGGAAGTTAGTTCCGTTCAGGCTTCCAATACACCATATCATTCCTCACTCTTTTCGCTACAAAACCTGGTTTTCAACATAATCTTCATTGAATGCGACGTCCTTACGCCACCTTACTGGGAGGACCTCTATGACCGCATGATACAATTCTACTGGTCGGTGCGGGCGCCACCTTCCTGCTCCATTAATAACCTTCCCATCATTCACATACCGCTTCCCGCGGAGTGCATACGTCATTGGCCCAAACAGATGGAAGGCGGAAGGTGCGAGATTCGAGCTGTATGGTGGATGAGAAAGAATAGGATGAGAAAGAATAGTCCAATTAAGTTTTGTGAGCTTCTCCGGGTGCGCTGACTTGGGTTAGACCTTGCATTGCCGTGGAGAAGGAGAAGTTCGTTTGCATTTTTGCCAATCATCTCGAATGAGAGTGCCCGCACGTTCCAGCACTGCAGGAGTCACAGCTGTGTGTGGCCGGCTGGAACACAAGACATCGGACAGGTTTGCGCGAACTTGTTGCGATGATGACAGACGCCTCGCCCAACGACTCACCGTGCTTTTGTTCACTGGCAGGTCTCGGTAGACATTCTGCAAGCGCTTATGAATATCTGCGATGGTCTGTTTTTCCGCCAAAAGAAACTCAATAGCATCTCTCTGGTTGGAACGCACTTTCGTTGCAGACGTCATTTTGAATGCTACATATAGTGCCGCCACCTGTCGGAACTTCATGAAACTACAGGGGCTGAAGGGAGAACATTCCCCCCGATGCCCCACAACAAATTTCGCATTTATTCAGTCGAAACTGAACGTCCCTCCTAAATAACCAAAAGAGAGTAACTTGCTAATATTGTAGTTTTTGTTACTGATATACTACACTCAGAACGATCTATAATGCTCAAAAATTCAAATCGCAAGCTAGTGCCTGCTACTAGAAATCACGTTCCTGTAACCATAAGAAAGAAAAATAAAAAAATAATTCGGGATTTTTGTGCTTGAGACGTACAGCGGTTCTTCAGTCATGGAGATGGAGGGACCTGCGGCGTTGGCAACTCTTTTTTAAAAGACAAACATTGATGAGCCAAAGCGTGATGACCTCGTGGTTAACAGCGTACTACCGAGCGAGGTGGCGCAGTGGTTAGCACACTGGACTCGCATTCGGGAGGACGACGGTTCAATCCCGTCTCCAGCCATCCTGATTTAGGTTTCCCGTGATTTCCCTAAATCGTTTCAGGCAATTGCCGAAATGGTTCCTTTGAAAGGGCACGGCCGATTTCCTACCCCATCCTTCCCTAACCCGAGCTTGCGCTCCGTCTCTAATGACCTCGTTGTCGACGGGACGTTAAACAACACTAACCTACCCTTAACAGCGTACTGTTCCACCTTTGGAACGCATACAGTTTCCGTTCTGCGTGGCACAGGGTTTTCCTTTTTCTTTTTTTTTTTTTTTTTTGGGGGGGGGGGGGGGGCGTGTCCAGAGGCATGTGGCACTAGGTGTCTACGCCCAGGACAAGCAGTTTGGGTCACTGGTTGGTAGGCGCGCCTGATCCACGGATGACACGTTCCTACTGCAGTCGTAATTTACGATGCCGTTCGGCCAACTGGGGAACACGAGGGGTCGTCTGCTGCGGAGCTCCATGTTCAGCCATGTGCGCTGAACGGTGTGATCCGATATACTTGTCCGTGCTCCAGTACTGTGCTCTGACACCAGACCTAACACAGATTGCTGCCTATCCTACTTTTACAGAGCGTGCAAGAGGAGATACTGAATGGAATTGAGGAGAAAAGAAATTTATGGCACAGCTAGGGTAAAAGGACGGATCGTTTCAAAGGAGTCATCCAGAGGTATCAAGGAATAGTCTATTTGGCAATGGAGGCAAGTGTGTGTGTGTGTGTGTGTGTGTGTGTGTGTGTGTGTGTGTGTGTGTGTGTGCGGGGAGGGGGTGTTTGGGGGGGGGGG
The DNA here is from genome assembly GCF_023898315.1 of Schistocerca nitens. Taxonomy (NCBI): domain Eukaryota; kingdom Metazoa; phylum Arthropoda; class Insecta; order Orthoptera; family Acrididae; genus Schistocerca; species Schistocerca nitens. The sequence goes on from NC_064617.1 coordinate 50,770,037, forward strand.
AGGGGGAACTACTAGGGACAGACTTTCGGACGAATGGAGTAAGCAGGTTCAAATGGATGTAGGTTGCAGTACTTTTGCATAGATGAAGAAACTTGCACATTGTTATTTCTTCGTAAATCACCTAAGCCAATGGCGGGACGGTTTGTTTAAAATGGATACGGAATATTCCCTTTCCTGTCTTTGCTCATTCTGATCTTGATCTTAATCTCTATTGATCTCCTTCCATGCTGCACAGAAGTATTACTGTTACACGTCCGTACATGGAACAATCGTTAGTAAAATGAATTAATTATTTTTGTTACCTTTCCTATGATGCATAAACATGTAAAGTGCACGGAAAATAAGCTGGGCGATATTTGCGGAGACGGCACAGTAGTCGAGGATGCAGGAGAGTAGTGGCGGCTCCGGCGTGAACGACCAGTGCACAGAAGGGGAGGTGCAATTAGACATCTGAAGCCTATGAACAAGCACATGTCTTGCGTAACGTACAGGGTGTCTCGGTAAGAGCGTGCAAAAATGTAACAGGGCATAGAGAATAATCCACTGAACCTGGGGTCGGAGAAGTTCACTGCTTTGTCTAGCATTATTATGTTTTCCAGCCTATTTACAACTAAGGTGCGTACAATTTTACACGTACTGTGCTGTTTATTTACATGAACATTATTTCCTGTAAGGAAGCAAGTTGGACGAGCCTGATCACCGGTAAGTCATGATGCAGGTTTTGTGTAGTTTACTTGTCCATAAAGTAACTGTCGTATCGTATTTATAGTATTATATAGTATACTATATAGTATATATATATAGATAGATAGTGTATAGTATATATAGTGTAGTATATATATATATATACTATATATAGTATATAGTATACTATACTATAGTAAAGTATAGTATCGTATTATAGTTGGAAAACTAAAACTCCTAACGGACACTCTCAATCAACGCAACATACTTATGTTAGCTCTTCAAGAAACAAGATATCAGGATGAAAATGCATTTGAATCAGGTGAATACAGGATCTGCAAAGGAAAACCAGCCATTAAAAATTCCAATAATACGACTATATTAGGGACCGCATTTATGGTCAAACAGCAACTTACGGAATCAATAACTAATTTTAGCTCCCCATCAGAACGAATTTCATTTCTGACGTTCAAGTCCGGCAATTATTATAAATGCACATGCACCTATTAACCAACATAACAGAACAAATGTTGACAAAGTGGAAGATTTTTGGGAAATGCTTGAACACGAAACATCCATATTACCAAAAGAATATATAAAAATTTTAGTGGGAGACTTTAATGCACAAGTTGGCAAAGAAATAAAATTGAAATCAGTAGTTTGAGATTATCCAGCACATGCAAGAACCAACAGAAATGGGGAAAGACTCATAGATTTTTGTAGACAGTTTAATCTAAAATTAATGTCGACATGTTTCAGGAAACTTTCAAGAAAGAAAAAAACGTGGGTATCACCTAATCCAAAACAAGGTGAATATCAGTTGGACCATGTGGCAATAACGACTCGCAACTACAAGGAAATCTTGGATGTCAGAGTGAGGAAGTGCCTAAACATAGACTCGGATCATTATCTGACAGAAATAAAGACCATGTTCCAACCAAACAAACCTAAACCAAAACCAAGAAGATTTCCAAGAGTAAACACTAAATTTCTCCTGCAAAAGCAGGACAAATTCTGTCATATACTAAACACAAGAAAAATGGATAATTGGGAAGAAATTAAAGAAACAATGATAGTCAGTTAAAGAAATGGGACAGCCACGAAGAATACCAAAACACAGATGGTGGAACGAGCTGTGTGATGAAGCAATTGTCAATCGACTAAAGGCATGGAAAAAATGGAACAGTAATAAGAAACACGAATACTGGGAAGAGTTTAAAGAAGAAAGGAAAAAGACAGCAAAAATCGTCAGATCAGTGAAAAGAAAATATGACAAAGACAGATTAGAAGAAATGGATTCTGATTTCAAAAGGAACAACACTAGAGACTTCTATAAGACTTTCAGAGAAGTTTTAACAGGATTCCAGTCACCAAGCTTATATTTTAAAGATAAAAATGGAACAATGGTTTTAAGCAATAAAGAGAACTGCCAAATCTTAGCTGAATACTTTGAAAATCTATTAAATTGTGAGGAGCCTAATGACAGGTTACAATTTGAAAAACCACAACATGAAAATCCACCGTCGGAACCACCTACAGTAGTAGAAATGATTATCAAAGCATTAAAGAATAACAAAGCACCAGGTGAGGATGGGATAGTGGCAGAAATGTGGAAACTAGGGGGCTTATCCGCATGTCAGAAAATTCACAAAGTAATTAAAGACATTTGGACAAAAGGAATCATACCCAGTGACTGGAAACAAGCATTGATCCACCCTCTTCATAAAAAAGGAGATAAAACAGACACCAACAACTACAGGGGCATATCCTTGTTACCAGTGACATACAAAATACTTTCAAAAGCACTTTTAAATAGAATAGAGGAACAAGCAGGACCTAATATAGGAGATTATCAAGCAGGATTTAGAAAAGGTAGATCATGTGCAGAACATATTCTTAATTTAAAAACTATTTTGAGAGTGAGAGCTACACAAAATAAAAATACAGTAGTTACTTTCGTAGACTTCAAAAAGACCTACGACTCGGTTGACAGACAAACACTATTCCAGATACTTTATGAATCAGGGATAGATGAAAACACCAGTTGACTTGTTAAACAAACGCTCACAGATACAACATCAAGAATTAAGTTTCAAGGCGAGATTTCTGAACCATTCAAAATCAAAACAGGAGTTCGACAAGGTGACGGACTGTCCCCAATTCTCTTTAACTTGGTTTTAGATAAAGTAGTAAAAACATGGGAAAACACATTAAAAAACAGAGGCACAAAGGGTATAAGCATGGGCCAAGGAAAGAACAAATTTGAAGTAAAATGTTTAGCCTTTGCGGATGATATGGCATTGATAATTGAAAACCGAACAGACACCACAGTTATGCTTGATATGTTACACGAGATTGCTGAAAAGACTGGGCTAAAAATATCCTACGAAAAACCGAGCATATAGAACAAAAACATAATAGAGAAAAGTTTATGAAAACAAAATATGGAAAAATTAAAAGAGTTGATAGATTCAAATACCTGGGGGAGTGGATCCAAGCCAAAGGACTGGATAACACAACAAATAAAGAAAGAATAAAAAAAGTTGGAATTTGCATATAAATTAACACGAAACTACTACAGTAAGAAATCAATATCCATACAAGCAAAGACTAAACATTATAATTCAGTTATTAGGACAAAAGCAACATATGGATCAGAGTGCCTAACATTGAATAAGAAAGGCGAATTAAGAGAACTAGTAAAAAGAGAGAGAAAAATATTAAGAAAAATTCTAGGTCCTGAGAAAAACAAGGAAAATAGGTGGATTAAAAGGAGAAATGAAGACCTATACAAAAATACAGAAAAGGTCACAGATACAATGAGGAAGAGACGGCTAAAATTTTATGGACATTTAAAAAGAATGGAAGAAACACGGATTACAAAGAAAATGTTTAATTACGTTAGTAAGCTGAAAAAAAACTGTAGGATGGATAGAAGCAGTAAAGAAAGACGCCAACAAAATAGGTGTTACAGAAGAAATAATACGTGACAGGAATAACTTTAGGCTACTTATAGAAAACGCAAACTGTGAAGAAGATGCGCCAAAACCTCGACCCAACAGAGTGTGGACAGATGAGCAGAGACGAGCAGTTGGCGAGAAAATGAAGAAGTATTGGGAAGAACGGAAGAAAAAGAAACACCATATGTCTTAAGTTGTATGTGGTCCATAGCTGGCCAAATTCATAAATAAAAAAATAAAAAAAATAAAAATTGTCCCATGACAGAATGTGCTATGGATCAACGACAGATAGTTTCATTACTCAGTGCTACTCAGAAACATACAGTACAATACGATGGAGTAGTACCGGTACAGTATTTCCTGATCGCTGGATTGGAAGGGGAGCTCCTATTCCATGGACTGCGAGGTCACCTGACCTGAATCCCCTTGATTATTTCCTATGGAGACATCTGAAATCACTTGTGAATGAGAGCACGGTGGATACTGAGATGGAATTAGTTTCCAGAACTGTAGCTACCTGTAATGTGATTCGGAACTCAACAGAGATATTCGTTGGGGCGCGTCAGAATCTCGTTCGCCAATGACATTCTTGCATTGAGGTTGATGGCCGTCAGTTTCATCACATTTTGTAAGATAAAGTATAAATGGTACGTGCATAGTGTCAATGATGGTATAGCCGGCCGCTGTGGCCGAGTGGCTATAGGCGCTTCAGTCCGGAACAGCGCTACTGCTACGGTCGCAGGTTCGAATCCTGCCTCGGGCATGGATGTGTGTGATGCCCTAGTTAGGTTTAAGTAGTTCTAAATCTAAGGGACTGATGACCTCAGATGTTAAGTCCCATAGTGCTTAGAGCCGTTTGAACCATTTTGAATGATGGTATTTGGAGTTAACTAATGTAAATAAAAAAGTACACAGTAGTGTGATTTTATTTCTGTTATCTTCTTAAGCTGGCTTCTCCGACCCCAAGTTACGTTTCTCAAACTGTTCAGTGGAGCAATGTCTGTGTCCAGTTACATTTTTGCCCGCTCTTACAGATACAACCTGTATAAACTAGCGAGTCTGCAAACTATCATATTAATAGGTTATGTCAGCGGGACCAATAATTCGACTAATACTTTTCTCACTAAAGTAATGAAGGGGTAATAACCGCGTATACGAAGGATCAACAAAAGCAATACAGGACCAACCACTCACTGCCAGATGAAAAATTCTTGAAACAAAGATAACCAATGGAGTGTAGGAGGCAACGTCAGGTACGACAATATTGACATTGTAAAACAGGGTGGCCAACCGGTGGCCGCGGCTCCGATCTCACCCGCCATGCAAGAAAAATCCATAGGGCAGAGGCAGTGGCGAGTCGTTGAAAAATTTCTTAATATAGGTACTGCAACATGTCATAAGTCAACAAGCAACGTACATGACACATAAATTAATGTAAATACGAAGGCTCACTGAAAAGTAATGCCTCCACCTTCGTAACTCTTCAACAGTTGGCAGCACTGGTAGCCTTTTCACTAGAGCTCCAGTTGGCAGGAAGCCTTAGCATTGATTGGTTGTATTGTTATAGTGTAAAGTATGGAACCTTGCGCAGACGGTCGGTGAATGCGAGTTAAGCAACGTGCAGTCATTGAATTCTTGACAGCAGAAGGTGTCGCCCCGAAGGAGGTTCGTGAGAGAATGAAAGCAGTTTATGGTGATTGTGTTGATGTGAGTACTGTGCGTCGTTGGGCGAGTCAGTTTAAAGATGTTGAGGTGGGAACATCTGTCCTGCGTGACAAACAAAGAGATGGACGTCCTGTGACAGCAACCACCGAGTTTCACAAGCAAAATGTTGAGATAAATGATGACTAACTGACAACCTCAGCTGCTGATAGGTGTTGTTGTTATACCTCGATGTGGACAGCTGAAAATGTGTGCCCCGACCGGGACTCGAACCCGGGATCTCCTGCTTACATGGCAGACGCTCTATCCATCTGAGCCACCGAGGACACAGATGAATAGCGCGACTGCAGGGACTTATCCCTTGCACGCTTCCCGTGAGACTCACATTCCCAACTGTCCACAATTCTACATATGTACTGTACCTTATAGACATATAGAATTGTGGACAGTTGGGAATGTGAGTCTCACGGGAAGCGTGCAAGGGATAAGTCCCTGCAGTCGCGCTATTCACCTGTGTCCTCGGTGGCTCAGATGGATAGAGCGTCTGCCATGTAAGCAGGAGATCCCGGGTTCGAGTCCCGGTCGGGGCACACATTTTCAGCTGTCCACATCGAGGTATAACAACAACACCTATCAGCAGCTGAGGTTGTCAGTTAGTCATCATTTATTTCAGGGAAAAGCTGCACGGTCATCAATGTAGAATTGTGGAAAGTTGGGAATGTGAGTCTCACGGGAAGCGTGCAAGGGATAAGTCCCTGCAGTCGCGCTATTCATCTGTGTCCTCGGTGGCTCAGATGGATAGAGCGTCTGCCATGTAAGCAGGAGATCCCGGGTTCGAGTCCCGGTCGGGGCACACATTTTCAGCTGTCCACATCGAGGTATAACAACAACACCTATCAGCAGCTGAGGTTGTCAGTTAGTCATCATTTATTTCAGGGAAAAGCTGCACGGTCATCAACAATAACTGTTCTTTCGAGAACAAGTTACTGTCTTTGTATATATAGTTAAAGGCTACCCAGCCATTGACCTTTGTCTGTGCGAATGCGCACAGGTTGCCCTAACTCTTACGGGAATCGCCAGCGCGTGCGCGAGTAATGAGTGGGTGGGCAAATGTCTATAAGGTACAGTACATATGTAGAATTGTGGACAGTTGGGAATGTGAGTCTCACGGGAAGCGTGCAAGGGATAAGTCCCTGCAGTCGCGCTATTCATCTGTGTCCTCGGTGGCTCAGATGGATAGAGCGTCTGCCATGTAAGCAGGAGATCCCGGGTTCGAGTCCCGGTCGGGGCACACATTTTCAGCTGTCCACATCGAGGTATAACAACAACACCTATCAGCAGCTGAGGTTGTCAGTTAGTCATCATTTATTTCAGGGAAAAGCTGCACGGTCATCAACAATAACTGTTCTTTCGAGAACAAGTTACTGTCTTTGTATAAAATGTTGAGAGATTGTGATTCAGGACGATCATCGTATCACTCAGAGCGAAACTGCAAGCACAATCGGAATGTCACCAGCACGTGTGGATCAAATTATTGCTTTGATTGGCTATCGGAAGATCTGTACCCGATGGGTACCCCGGATGCTGACTGCTGACATGAAAGTGCACAGACTTCACATTTGCCAGGAATTTCTCTCGCGTTACGAGAATGAAGGTGACACCTTTCTCCATTCAGTTGTTACAGGAGACGAAACGTGGGTACACCATTACGACACGGAGACGAAACGTCAGTGTATGGAATACCGACACAAACACTCGCCCCAGAAAAAGGAAATTCAAGACGCAGCTCTCAGCTGGAAAAATCATGGCCACAGTGTTCTGGGACGCGGATGGGGTTATCCGTGTTGATCTCCTTGATCGTGGAACAACAATAAATTCAGACCGTTACATCACAACGCTGCGAAGTCTGAAACGACAGCTAACAAGGGTCCGAAAGGAAAAGGGAAATGTTTACCTGCAGCATGACAATACCAAACCACACACTTCACGTGCCACCACAGCAGAACTTCAGAGACTGAATCTCACCACGGTACGGGATCCTCCATACAGTCCAGGTTTAGCACCGTCTGATTTGCATCTGTTCCCAATAATGAAAGACGATCTGCGGGGACATCGTTATGCTTCTGACGAAGACGTTGAGAGAACTGTGAGACTGTGGTTGCGGAAACAGGGTGTCGACGTTTCCCGTGACGGCTTCAGAAAACTTGTTCATGGTTGGGAGAAATGTATCCAATTGCTTGGTGATTATGTGGAAAAGTGAATATTGGTAATTAAAGATTACATTCTAAGGATTATTTCTGCATTTGATTTATTAAAATATTCCCATCCAAACCCAATTAACGAAGGTGAAGGCATTACTTTCTATTCTACCCTCGTATTTAAATACAAGTGAATGTACCCTCAAAAACGCTTTTTTTGAGGTATCATTTGCTGGCGTGGCGTGTCGGGAAACGGTTGCCACTCTTATCGGTGCGTTACCCCATGAAAGGTAACGTTATGGACACTATAGTGCTGACCGTTTGTGCTGAGTGCGTTGCTGTTGCATCACGCGACGAGGGGGCCCGCGACCATAAGAAAGAATGTGAGTCAGGCGCGCAGGACACCAAAAGTTGCTCATGGCTCCTGTAAAATAAAAAACAGGGATGAGGTGGAAATTATGGTTCAAAATGGCTCTGAGCACTATGGGACTCAACATCTATGGTCATCAGTCCCCTAGAACTTAGAACTACTTAAACCTAACTAACCTAAGGACATCACACAACACCCAGCCATCACGAGGCAGAGAAAATCCCTGACCCCGCCGGGAATCGAACCCGGGAACCCGGGCGTGGGAAGCGAGAACGCTACCGCACGACCACGAGCTGCGGGCAGGTGGAAATTATGTTTCTGTCCCCTGACACCCACTTCTGCCATATTAACTAAAAATCAAATTTTCTTCTCCTTGCCGGCCGCGGTGGTCTAGCGGTTCTAGGCGCGCAGTCCGGAATCGCGCGACTGCTACGGTCGCAGGTTCGAATCCTGCCTCGGGCATGGATGTGTGTGATGTCATTAGGTTAGTTAGGTTTAAGTAGTTCTAAGTTCTAGGGGACTGTTGACCACAGATTTTAAGTCCCATAGTGCTGAGAGCCATTTGAACCATTTTTTTTCCTTCTCCTTCTCCCTCATGTTTTGGAAGTACCAAAGCTGTGGGAGATTCTTGCAGCCATTCTCCCCCACCCCCTCCCTCCCTATTGTTTCTACTGTGTGACCGGCGTAGCTAGCCGTTCGTGCAGTTTTCCCAAGCACAGTTTTTAAAGAGATTTTTGTTTCGTTGTCTGCCTATCGAAACATGAATATAAGGGACAGGCAATTGACGTGGCCACTCAGTAACATCGGATGGACTCCCCAGCGCTCACAACCAGAAGTACGTTTTCACTCAAGTGCCACTTTATTTTGTGCAAGCTCTGCAGTCCTACACAAAAGTCAGTGCAGCATACATTTCCTGCTTCACAATTTCGCATAAGAATTTTGAAGTATATACTTTGCGATGTAATAGCATTTAGCCGCTAGAATGTCAACCATAAATTTTCAGCCGAACCGACTACTGTGCAGAAGATGTCCAGAAGAAATTCAGCGATGGTTACCGTCTGCCGTTATTCGAGTCTCGTTACTGTGATCTTTATTTCAGGATGCGTGGCTGTTCAGCAACCGTCCACAGCCAACGCGGAGTCCGGATACTGGACCATAATACGATTGTTACACGATGCAGGACATGTTTTATCCAGGTGTCTGGCGGAGCGGAGGCACTCGGCCCGTCGACAGTACAGCTCGAGCGGTGATAGGAGCCACGCTGACGGTAGGTCCAAAGGCGCTACGGCAGCCGCTCCCGTTCGGTAGCTGAGAGGAGCGTTTGTGGTCCCGCAGGCCCGCAACAAGCCGGCGGACGGCGGCGGGCACGTCAACCAGAAGGGGGCGGCGGGGGCGAAGGCACCGCCGGGGGCGGGCCCCAAGTCGGGGGCGGGCGCCAAGGCGGGGGCGGCCAAGCCGGCAGTGAAGGCGCCGTCGGCGCAGAAGGGGCAGGTGAAGCAGGCGCCCACCAAGCAGGCCGCCGCCTCCAGCACGGCCGCCGCCGTCGTCAGCAACGCCGCCGTCACCGCCGCCGCCGTCAAGCCGCTCAACGCCGCCGCCAAGAAGAACAAGAAGGGCCAGCGCCACCAGCAGCACGACCTCATCGTCACCATCAACCTGGTGAGTACGGCCTGCCGCCTGCCGCCTGCCGCCTGCCGCCTGCCTCTCCACAGCTACAACAGCGGCACCACTCGCAACTAGCGTAATAATGGCGCCGTAAATTTTTCGCGCACTTTAAGGTAGGCTACCTAAGCATCAGCCCCTGTTGCAGAAGACGTAAGTTGGGTTGCATATCTTAAGGAAATAAATGCTTGAAATATTTTCTGGGCCAATTTTCTTATGCCCACCCAGTGTAATTAAACTCATTCCTGTGGGTAAATATCTAGAAGAAAGTCACTTTCTTGCAGAGACTGTTCTTGTACCCATTTATTTATAAAAAATCATTTTAAGGGGTGATTCGGCAGCCCCTACCGATGGATTTTATGGAACCCACAACACCAAATACCAGACACAACATTTTCATATTCTCACGCTCGCTTTGTGTAAACTGTTGGTCCTACAGGAAAAAAATGAAGAAGACCTTTTTGTAGTAAGTTGAATTTATTTAAATTAGTACTGGGATACCTTTTCGCTAGAGGCTTTGGTTTTCCTATTACTGAGGAAAAACCTACAAAAGAAATCTACAAAGGCGTTTTTCGTGAATAACTAAAAAACTGTGGCCCCGAGCTGTATTCTAGTACAGAATATGACTACATGAAATTTCCCATAAAAAAGCCATGTTGATTTTTTTCTGCAGGACAAATACTTGCTGTGTTGTGAGGGAGGGAATATAAAAGTCTCACACATACATTTTAAAGGTGTTGCGGATTGCATAAAACGCATTGGTGGGGCAGCTGAATCACTACATGTATATGTATGTATGTTCCACATCTCCTCTAAACCAGCTGATCGATTTCAACTGTACTTACTACAAATATCCCTTATTATCTGAAAAAAAAACTCTGTGAGACAAATAGAGAGTGAAGCATACGCAAGAACCCTTTGGACCATTACATCCATATTTTGTTTATACGTATGGGGTTTACATACCCCTGCCACCCATGGGAAGTCACTACCCCTAAAAGTAATTGATAATGCCCGATATTAGAATTTAATCCATAGTTTTTGGCGTTGGTGGACTCGTTATTGATAGTCCTGATTACCTTTCACTTGCTGGAGAGGGGTGTTGAAGGATGGGATATTCCAAGGCAGTGACGTATCTCTAACGCATGAAGCAGTTTCTACTCCTACTAAACTTGGCACATGTATCTCTTGCTATCTGGAAGAAACTGCTGCCACTGTAAGACATCCCCAACATCCCTATGGCTGAGGTTGGGAGTAAATAGGACTGACATATAAGAAATATAAAACGTGTTTGTTCCATTTTCACTCCAACAAAATTGAACCATGGTCCATGACTCACTGCATGTTTCGTACCCAAGCAGAGTTACAAGTTTGCTTGGGATTCAGGTAAACTACTAGGCGAAATTTGGTACAGATGCAAATGAAATACGTGTACATACAGGGCCTAATGGGTATAAGTGCAGATTTTTTTTTTTTTTTTTGTGATTGAGGACAGTGTACTGAATAACTTTATATCAGTCTTTACTTCATTCGTAGACTAATTCAAAAATGGCTCTGAGCACTGTGGGACTTAACATGCGATGTCATCAGTCCCCTACAACTTAGAACTACTTAAACCTAACTAACCTAAGGACATCACACACATACATGCCCGAGGCAGGATTCGAACCTGCGACCGTAGTGGTCGCGCGGTTCCAGACTGAAGCGCCCAGAACCGCTCGGCCACTCTGGCCGGCCGTATTAGCTATTAGGAGTAGTATATTTTTAGCTTGGATAGTACCACCAAGTTCAAATGGCTCTGAGCACTATGGGACTTAACATCTATGGTCATCAGTCCCCTAGAACTTAGAACTACGTAAACCTAACTAACCTAAGGACAGCACACAACACCCAGCCATCACGAGGCAGAGAAAATCCCTGACCCCGCCGGGAATCGAACCCGGGAACCCGGGCGTGGGAAGCGAGAACGCTACCGCACGACCACGAGATGCGGGCTGTACCACCAAGTACATGTGGCAAGAGAAAGCCGTTAGTGCTTGTTTTCCCCTGGGCTGCAGGTCAGGTGTGATGTATGGACACCTGAACAGAAAACGGTTAAACTATACTGACAGGCGTAATTTACTTAGTGATGCAGTTACAACCGTGCAGAAAACATCTGTTTGTAACGTATGTGGCGTGTTTGTAGGAATAATTAAACAAAGGGGAAAAACTACCAAGACGCTGATGTGTGTACATATAAAGGTAACACATATAAAAAATACCTACACTTATACCCGTTACACCCTGGTTGTATGTGCAATATGTTAAATATTTGTTGAACATAAGTAATATATATAGCACATACGCTGGCGAAACCGCGGGCAGAAAGCTGGTTTCGAAATAAAAAAGATTTCACTATTTAACAATTAATTAATTTCGTCCCCATGAGTATTACCAAGCTTCACTACAATAAAAACTGTTGCTCTTACAGCATGTTATATTCCACAGCTCTGAGTGGTGTAAAAGCCACATGTGATGATGTCCTAAATAGAGTTTAGTACTGCTATGGTAGATACGGCACAAGCGTCCCAGGTTTGTGATCCATATCGAGAAGTAGAAAAGAGCACTTTGCCAGCATACGTAACACATTAGAATACGTCAGCGTGACAAATGAAGCAAAAACGTGGATTCCGGTGTCAACGCCTTAAAACTAAATAAGGTGTTGGCACAGTGACAAGTTGTGCATAGCACCTACACTTTTTGAATTTCACGTGAGGATTTCACGTCTGGGACATTTGTGCCTGTACCTACAATAATCATGCGAAACTCTTGTTACCGACGCGGTCACATGTTGCTTTTTCCCCTCACTGATTTGTGGAGCACAGTAACTTTTATAATGATGTATTCTCATGTTGCCCAACGGGGTGAAATTATCTAACTGCCAGATAATGAATTAAAGTGTTTATTTCTCATTAAAAGAACAGACTACGCAGGAAAATTACTTCCTTCAGAAATTGTACGTGGCATCTGACTCCAAGCAGCTTGTCACGGTTTACTTCACACAGTGATTACATCTTTTAAGCGATTCATTATTCTACTTTACTATAGCTATTTATAGCAGTATAGAAAGGCGTCTATGCACCAAGTCTTGTCCCATATACCTACATATATAGTTACAGTTGTACTGCTCTGAATAAGTCACTTGCAGCTTTGTGTTATGAAAAGCAGAAATAATGGAACTGTTTTTATTGAGCTGTTCTATGTTCTACTGCTCAGAATAATGAGCAAGTGAAACCATAGGATAACTAACAAAGTGAGAACAAATCGCATTTCACACACTACAGTGCCACAATAAAACGGAATTTAAAGTGTTCTCGTAGATAGTTACCGATAACCTATAAGCAGTTGGCATGACATGAGCGGGTAATCTCAGAGTTCATGCCACGTGCAGCGCTTATCAAAAGAAGCGGCGTAAGGCACTTGCATTCTTTTAGACCAAATGGCCAGATGTCAGTAGAAAAAGCCTTTAAGCTCTGGATGCCCCGGTGCACATGGGTTTCTCCCACTTTCTCTCTATGTGGCCCTTGATCATACGCAAGTTATCATGTAAGTGATGCCTCATTGTGCGATAAAAAGAATATTAGAAATATTTACAACCGAATAGACATTCGTGGCTCTTATGACCAGCAGCAAGCAACAAAACAAGCAACTTAAATCAGCTTTGGTCGTAGTACTTGTTACTACATTCCACTCTGCGTTAACTCCATCAATGCTCAGATGAATAATGCCCAGGCATATCGGTTTATCATTCAGATGTCGCGGGAAGACAAGAGTCAAAGAGAACACTAGGGCCATCTTCTTGAACGAACTGTGACAGGAGCCCGAACAACAGGGGACTTACGTACTAGGACATGCATCGATACCATGAAATGGTGCATTGGTAATGGCTAGGTACTGGCCGAAATTTGGATTTGCCTGATAAAATATGAAAGAAAAGGACGATTTATTGCTGTGCTCTATCACCTGAACACTAGGGTATTCCTCAAAGAAGTTAGTTTATCCGGGCGACGGACGATACATTTATCACATATCCTAGCCGTGAGTAAACCCATCAACGAACAATACATGCATACTGTAAAGATTTGCAAGACCACGAAAGGCTCCTAATAGAATAGACTCTTCTTCTTTCAATCTTCATGGAATTTTTTTCTTAATATTGTAATACTAGAAATAAACTAGTTACCAAGATTTCGTTTGTGTCAGATATTCTACACTCCTGGAAATTGAAATTAGAACACCGTGAATTCATTGTCCCAGGAAGGGGAAACTTTATTGACACATTCCTGGGGTCAGATACATCACATGATCACACTGACAGAACCACAGGCACATAGACACAGGCAACAGAGCATGCACAATGTCGGCACTAGTACAGTGTATATCCACCTTTCGCAGCAATGCAGGCTGCTATTCTCCCATGGAGACGATCGTAGAGATGCTGGATGTAGTCCTGTGGAACAGCTTGCCATGCCATTTCCACCTGGCGCCTCAGTTGGACCAGCGTTCGTGCTGGACGTGCAGACCGCGTGAGACGACGCTTCATCCAGTCCCAAACATGCTCAATGGGGGACAGATCCGGAGATCTTGCTGGCCAGGGTAGTTGACTTACACCTTCTAGAGCACGTTGGGTGGCACGGGATACATGCGGACGTGCATTGTCCTGTTGGAACAGCAAGTTCCCTTGCCGGTCTAGGAATGGTAGAACGATGGGTTCGATGACGGTTTGGATGTACCGTGCACTATTCAGTGTCCCCTCGACGATCACCAGTGGTGTACGGCCAGTGTAGGAGATCGCTCCCCACACCATGATGCCGGGTGTTGGCCCTGTGTGCCTCGGTCGTATGCAGTCCTGATTGTGGCGCTCACCTGCACGGCGCCAAACACGCATACGACCATCATTGGCACCAAGGCAGAAGCGACTCTCATCGCTGAAGACGACACGTCTCCATTCGTCCCTCCATTCACGCCTGTCGCGACACCACTGGAGGCGGGCTGCACGATGTTGGGGCGTGAGCGGAAGACGGCCTAACGGTGTGCGGGACCGTAGCCCAGCTTCATGGAGACGGTTGCGAATGGTCCTCGCCGATACCCCAGGAGCAAAAGTGTCCCTAATTTGCTGGGAAGTGGCGGTGCGGTCCCCTACGGCACTGCGTAGGATCCTACGGTCTTGGCGTGCATCCGTGCGTCGCTGCGGTCCGGTCCCAGGTCGACGGGCACGTGCACCTTCCGCCGACCACTGGCGACAACATCGATGTACTGTGGAGACCTCACGCCCCACGTGTTGAGCAATTCGGCGGTACGTCCACCCGGCCTCCCGCATCCCCACTATACGCCCTCGCTCAAAGTCCGTCAACTGCACATACGGTTCACGTCCACGCTGTCGCGGCATGCTACCAGTGTTAAAGACTGCGATGGAGCTCCGTATGCCACGGCAAACTGGCTGACACTGACGGCGGCGGTGCACAAATGCTGCGCAGCTAGCGCCATTCGACGGCCAACACCGCGGTTCCTGGTGTGTCCGCTGTGCCGTGCGTGTGATCATTGCTTGTACAGCCCTCTCGCAGTGTCCGGAGCAAGTATGGTAGGTCTGACACACCGGTGTCAATGTGTTCTTTTTTCCATTTCCAGGAGTGTATTAGTAAACGACTGTTGACGCTTTCTCGCCATTTCTGACAAAAATTCCTATTACTAAGAGCTCTTGTCGTAATAATTAACTGAATTGCGTATGTCAAGCAGCCATCTTACCGACAGAATGTAACGTCTCATTTACAAGCCGTACAGACAGTACTCAATTAACAAATCTCGTTTGTAATGTGAGTAGTACGTTTACATACAACATTTGTTGTGCGTGAAACAACCGAAACATGGGCACAATTTCTTGTATTGGCGCTCACTTTAGCAGCCTTTTTTCCATATCTAACGATTCGTTTTCCCTCTAGTAGAGTGCTCCAGCAAAGGTGCCCACAGGTTGACAACGTAACTCCTGGTTGCGTTCTGAACGAGCAGTCCGAGGTTGACAAGAAAGCTGTCTGACGATGAATGCCACAGAGTCAGAACCAATAACAGCTAGAAAAATCATACGTGACTGCTACTGTGGAGAAAGCCTATGTACACATGTACGTGTCGTGTCGTCTCGGAAGAAGCCTCATCTGCTGTACAGTGTTGTGCCTTCTCCATATTGTTGCCATCATTCAGTTACGTTGCGCGGTTTTAAACTACACGGAGGTGACAAAAGTCGTGGGATACCCCCTAACATCGTGTCCGACCTCCATTTGGCCAGCGTAATGCAGCGACTCGACGTAGTGTGGACTCAAGTCGTTGGAAGCCCTGCAGAATTATTGAGCCATGCTGCCTCTATAGTTGTCAATAATTGCGAAAGTGTTTTCAGTGCAGGACCTCTCGATTATGTACTATAAATTTTATGTAGCATGTCGGTCGAACTGAGTGGCCAAATCATTCGCTCGAACTGTCCACAATGTTCTTCAAATAATTTGCGAACAATTGTAGGCCGGTGTCACGGCGCATTGCCATCCATAAAAATTCCATAGTTATTTGGGAACATAAAGTCCATGAATGGCTGCAAATGGTCTCCAAGTAGGCTAACACAACCATTTCGTCACTGATCGGTTCAGTTGGCTCTGAGGACCCAGTGCATTCCATGCAAACACAGACCACACCATTGTGGGGCGACCTCAGTTTGCAAAGTGTCTGGGGTCTGCGTCACACTAGAACCCTACGATCATCTGTTACAACTGAAATGGGGACTCATCTGATCAGGCCACCGTTTTCCAGTCGCCTAAGGCCCAACCGATATGGTCACGAGCCCAGGAGAGGCACTGAAGGCGCTGACGTGCACTCGCATCCGTCGTCAGCTGCCATAGCCCATTAACGCAGAACGTCCCACACAGATTTCTGTGGTTATTTCATGCAGTGTTGCCTGTCTGTTAGCACCGACAACTCTATTCAAAAGTGGTGCTCTCGGTCGTTCAGCTAAGGCCGTCAGCCACTGCGTTGTCCGTGGTGAGGGTAATGCCTAAAATTTGATATTGTCGGCACACTCTTGACACTAGGGATCTCGAAATATTGAATTCCCTAAATATTTCCGAAATTCAATATGGTATGCGTCTAGCTCCAGCTACAATTCCCCGTTAAAAATCTCTAACTGCCGTCGAGCGGCCATAATCGCGTCGGAAAGTTTTTTACATGATTCACCTGAGTACAAATGAGAGCTCCGCCAATGCACTGCCCCTCTATACTACGTGTCCTTCCTCAAGGCTTCGTGCTGAGAGCACAGCACAAAAGCCCTGAGGAATTGCCGTGAGGAACTGAAATAGTGCCTGAATAGTTGGATAATTTTATATATTTACAATACGGTCAACAGCACAGAAGAAATTTATTGACAAGGACAACGGCCGCGGAAGCCTGCGCTTAAACCCTTACAAGTGTTTCACATTTTCTGACCACCCTGTATATGGGAAGACCAGAGGTGTACAAATCCGATTTTAACCTGCGCGTGCTTGCCTGTTAGCCAGGCAGGCAAGCTGCCACGCGTTATCAGCAGAGCGGGCAGGCTGCTTTACTCTCATCCGAGCCAATCTACGCCCAACCCAAGCAGGCTAAAGGAGTCTTGCTTGCCTGCGCGTATTGCCGCGACGTAGCAGTTTCTGTGTTCTCTACGCTTTCATTGTAGTGTTATGAATATGGTTCATAAGTTGATGAAAGTTCTTTTTTTATCCGAATCATAAGACTCAGTGAAATAAATATTATTTTGGATCATTGTAGGATAGATAATGGTGAATTTTATTTGTCTTTTTTTTCCTTTTCGAGATATTTATATCTTCTTTACTTATTTTGATATGTACGATTTTCTCTGCAGTTTCACCCTCTTTCGACTGCTACTGGCTATTCTCTGAAAATCGAGATCCTTTCCACCTAAAAAGTTGAAGATTTCTATTATACTAGAACTAAAGTAATGTTTTGGAAGTCTAGTTCGTATGTTCCAGCCTATTACGACCCGAGTTACAGCAGTTTTAATTACTTTTTCCAGGATGTGTGTTGCGGGTTTGCTGAATTCATTCTAAATGGTCAAAATAGTTCATACTACATGCCCCAAATGCATTTTAGCAAACATGAAATTAGAATTTCATATTATGTTAAAGTACATGTTTGAAAGAAGCAACTTTACGTCCATGCTCAGCTTTCATCGCCACCAGAATGTGGGTTTTAATAGTCACTGTGCCACGTTTATTTTCTAATTCAATGTTTTTCCTAAATTTAGAAAGCCTATATACTGATAAATGACCTCAAGTCCTTAGCACACATTTCTACACACTTGTCAGCCGCTAAGTCATCGTCCTCATTCAAAATAATTACGGAGTGAGGAAACTGCCGGTCAAATTTACAAACATGTCTTAACGTACTCCATATTTCTGAATGAGTGTTTTCCCGGTCGGAGTGGCCGAGCGGTTCTAGGCGCTACAGTCTGGAACCGCGCGACCGCTACGGTCGCAGGTTCGAATCCTGCCTCAGGCATTAATGTGTGTGATGTCCTTAAATTAGTTAGGTTAAAGTAGTTCTAAGTTCTAGGGGACTGATGACTCAGAAGTTATGTCCCATACTGCTCAGAGCCATTTTTTTAAATGAGTGTTTTGTAATTTGCATGGCGAGATACTTACTGATTTATTAGAAGCTGCACCATGAACACACTACAATTTGTCCCCTGCTGGACGTGAACTCTGTTACGTGACGTATGTGCACCCCAGCGTATCTCCTTTAAGTTTTGTTTGTTCATTTTGCTGCTTCCACCATTAAGATGGCTGGACTGCAGTGAAATTACCTACGCAGACATACACCTGGCCATACTGTAATCACGTTGGATTGGCAGCTCAGCCTTTTGTTAGGTGCAGTAGGCTGAGCGGGCCCCGTGAAGCTTGCCAGGTTTACGGAAACCCAAGCCGGCCTGCTTTTACCACTGTTGTGACAGGTTGTTCTACCTTAATATTTGCAGCGGAGACGTGGCGGGCAGGCTGGAAGGATAATTTGTGCACCTCTGGAGTGGTTTCGGGATGAAACTTCTCTCATCAGAGAGTACGAGCAGTCATGTAAGAAGTTGTGAACCGCATGTCGCTGACAGCGACATACTTCACAGGATTGTACAGTCTCGTATCATGTGAAATTTGAGCTCTATTCTTTTTTTAAGGGACCAAAGTGCTCACGTCATCGGCCCCTAGACTTACACATTACTTAAACTAACTTATGCTAAGAACAACACAGACACACCAAAGCCCGAGGGACGACTCGAACCTCCGGCGGGAGGGGCCACGCAGTCCGCGGCATGGCGCCTTAAACCGCGCGGCCACTCCGCGCGGCTAAATTTGAGCTGTAAGTTGAAATAGCAACCAGTGACTCCAGGAAGGAAACTGTTTACAAGGCCGGTATGTGGTAAGTCATGGCTTTTGCAGGCGCCTAGACACATTCAGAAGTTCTCTCCACATTTCCTAGTTTTATGAATGTCCGTTGAACTGACACTTATTGACTCAGGAGCATGAGAAGAACAGTCTTCAGTTTGTAGCGTGAGTTGATTCATCACTTATGTATACATGGTGATTCAGCTGCCCATGTCTATGAGTTCTATACAACCCGCATCGCTTTCAGATACCACGCACAAGAGTTTCACATTCTCTCGCTCGCTACGCGCGAAGTATTAGCCCTACAGAAAAATTGACAAGACCTTCCTGTAGGAAATGTAATCTCGTTAAATTTTGTACTGGAATACGTTTTCTCTGGAGGCTACAATTTTCGAGTTATTCAAGAAAAACGTTCAAAACTGACCTTCAAACCCGTTTTTCTCGAATAACTCGAAAATCATTATCTTCAGTAGAAAAGTATCCCAGTACAAAATTCGACTAAATAAATTTCCCTACAAAAATATTCCGATTTCTTTTCTGTAAGGCTAATAGTTTGCTTGTAGCGAGCGAGAGGATATGAAAATCTTGCGCGTAGGTTGCATAAAACCCATAGATAGGGCCAGCTGAATCACCATGTTCACAAGTCGTCTCACAGTAACATTACAGGCTTGTCTGGCTTGTAGAAGGGAGTTAGTAGATAAAATTTTGATAAGGAACTGATGTCTGGCAATATGCCATTAGGGTGTAAAGTAAATTTGAAGTCCAGATCATTTTTAAATGTTCCGCTTCGCGATACACATATAGCGGCCACACACAATAAACTTTGAGGTGGGTACTCTACAAGGGTTGCTAACCATAGAACCCGGCTGCTCGGTGGACAAGGTACATCTTGGGAAGCATGCCTTCATACTCGCGGTCCACAGACGCTGGTGCACATTCTTGGAGTACTGTGCATTATAGTCATCCTAGTAGTGAACCCCCAATTTCTTGCACTCGTTGTTGTAGTCGAACGTAAATGGTATGTGATGCACTGAGGAGATACGGAAAAAGTCCTCGATACGTACTTTGTGCATCTTTGCCGTTACGTACCTCAACGGAAGTGGGAAATTTGAAAGTGGTCTGATATTCAAATTTATTTTGTGTCCAAACGCCACGTTTTCGGACATGGTTTCACTATCAAAACTTTATGTAATAAATACCCCTCTTCAACCCATGCAAGCTTGTAATAGCAACTGTGAAACATTCTGTGTAGAAGCGGAAACCGAGTGAGGTGCAGGTATCGATATAAGCAAACCAAACACACACACACACACACACACACACACACACACACACACAGTAGACGAAGTGACTTTCATTTATCTTTTGAGCAAGAATTTAGAATGAACATCTCATATTAGTTGTTAAATTCTATGGACATCGCCATTCAGGCTGACCATACTCACTTCCGCCTTGAGGTATGTGATCAACTGGTGCCTGGAATCCACCCTCAGGTGAAGACGAAGCAACATGGCAATGCGAATCCGAAGAAACGATGTCACTGTGGAGCTGATACGACACCATTGACACTTCAGTAGCATTTTTTCGGCGATTGCTTCCATCTTCTATTTTTCTTTTCCTGCCTTCCCAGAAACAGTTAACACTCGATAACTGCTGGAAGGTTTATTGTATCATACGTTGGAACGAGCGACAACTGTTGGCGTTACGCGGATAGTCGAAACGAGAGACGTACGATCGCACCGCAGATTGTTCTTTCTTGAATTTTAGTGGGCTCGGTGTTTAAGAAGAGCGCGTCACGATCGATACGGTACTATAAGCTCAAACACTCCCCGCGGCTGTCAATGTCGCTGGGGCAGGTTTCCTGGCGGCAGGCAGCGCGATACGGGATGACGACGCAGTGTACCAGCAGTGACACCGGCCGATAGCCGGTCGCTCCGCGCCTCATGCCTCCCCTGTTTCGGCCCCTTCGTGTAACATGTTCGTCGCCGCTCTACGACCGTCCTGAGAATACTACACACCAAACAAATACACCCAGCTTATCTTAGTTATGGACCAAATTGTTTTCTGTTAACTCATTTCTTAATGAATGAGTTTTGTGTCGTTGCGACGGCGTATGAACAATTTACCTTTATTATTTTTCTGCGGTCGCAGGTTCGAATCCTGCCTCGGGCATGGGTGTGTGTGATGTCCTTAGGTTAGTTAGGTTTAAGTAGTTCTAAGTTCTAGGGGACTTATGACCTAAGATGTTGAGTCCCATAGTGCTCAGAGCCATTTGAACCATATTTTTCTGATACATTTTGTGTGTTTGTCTAAATCCAAAATTAAAGCATTACCGAATGCTACTACAATACACACAACAAAAAAAGTTTTGCATCATCCCGGTTCCCAGGACTCCTGAACATAGACATTGACTGTGGATATTGTATCACAGACACAGTCCCTTTGACTGTTCACAGATGTCACTAAACCCGCCCAAAGATGTACACAACCACGCATGAGCAGCGCCTATTAGACGGATGGGTCCGACAGCCGATCAGTTCCAGTCATTCCACCAGGAAGGAGGTACACGGCTCGTGTTATCTGTAGTTCAACCACGCCTAGACGGCCAATACCGCGGTTCGATCGCGTCGGCATCCTTAGTTTGTGCCAGGAAGGGTTCTCAACAAGGGTAGTGTCCAAGGGTCTCGGAGTGAACCAAAGCGATGAGGTTCGGAGATGGAGGAGATACAGAAAGACAGGAACTGTCGATGACATGCCTCGATCAGGCCGCCCAAGGGCTACTACTGCAGTGGATGACCGCTACCTGCGAATTATGGCTCAGAGGAACCCTGACAGCAACGCCACCACGTTGAATGATGCTTTTCGTGCAGCCACAGGACGTCGTGTTACGACTCAAATGGTTCAAATGGCTCTAAGCATATGGGACTTAACATTAGAGGTCATCAGTCCCCTAGACTTAGAACTACTTACACCTAACTAAGGACAGCACACACATCCATGACCAAGGTATGTTTCGAAGCAGCGACAGTAGCAGCAGCGCGGTTCCGGGCTGAAGCGTCTAGAACCGCTCGGCCACAGTGGCCAGCGTTACGACTCAAACTGTGCGCAATAGGCTGCATGATGCGCAACTTCACTCCCGACGCTCCATGGCGAGGTCCCTACTTAATCGCTCTCAGTGTGGGTTCAGGAGGTATCGCTCCACTCTCGATAACTTGATTCTGCTCGAAGCTGCAATTCAACAAGCGTTCCTCCGTAAGCAACACCTTACCGATGTTTCCTTCGATTTGGAAAAGGCCTACGACACTACCTGGAGGCATAATATTTTGTCGCAGCTCCTTCAGTGGGGATTCCGTGGACGTCTGCCGACCTTCATACGGTCCTTTCTCTAGGACAGATATTTTAGGTTCAGGATTGGGAATGTCCTGTCTGAGCGTTTTAAGCAGGAGATTGGCGTCCTTCAAGGAAGTGTTTTAAGTGTTACGGCTTTCGCTATCTCAAATCGATAGTATTACAGCCACAGTGTGACGTCCAGTACTGTGTTCCTTGTTTGTGGACGACTTCTCCATCTTCTATGCATCCTCCAGCCTCGCCACAGCTACTCGGCAATTTGCAAATGACGATTAGGTGGTTTGAGGAATGGTCTTGCACCACAGGTTTTAAATTCTCATTAGAGAAAACAGTTTGTGTTGATTTTAATCGTTCCCGCTGTCTGTTTAATATCCTTAAATGTCACTCATAGTCTTGGGGAGCCGACAGAGCGCGTCTGCTCCAACTTTGTAAAGCCTTTGTGCGATCCCGGCTTGAATACGGATGCCAGATTTATGGGTGATCAAGGTCTTCATACCTTAAAATGCTGGATGCAGTTCACCACGAGGGTATTAGGCTGCAAACCGGGGCCTATCGCACGAGCCCTGTTGTTAGTCTGTGTGTGGAGGCTGATGAGCCTCCGCTGTCTAATCGACGTCTTCTTCTCATGCTACCCTAGGCACTGTCCGCTCCTACATCGCCAACATCCAGTTACGTTGTTAACGTACACAGCCGACGCGGATAGGCAAGGCCCAGCGAAACGGTGGGTAACAGATAACAGCCCGGTGCAGCGCCTCCAAACATTCCGAACAGCTCAGAAAGCCGAGGACAAACAAACGTATAATTCACGCATAATAATCGTAGAACATACGAAAATGTTCAAGCAACGACAAGAAATTCAGTATGAGCGCGACCCCAAACCCCAACCAGACATTGAGTATTACAACAAGAATATTACAATAAGAATTACGAAAAAGATTAACCGCTTAACCTTAGAATAAAATATAACAAGAAGTTAAAGTAATAGCCGAGAAATCACAGGGTGTTCAACACATTAAATTAAGTGACTTAAAAGGTATTATATTTAGAACAATAAATATTAAATATTTTGAAGAAGACAAAATCTCACCAGAGTAATGGAACTTAACTACTCAAATGAGTAAAGATTCACGAGCTGCTAGCGTTCACTTACCATTGCCGTACGCAATTTTATAGTCGTTACATCAGTCATGGAAGCAACAGCTCCCAATACAAATAAGACTCAATTTCGACCTCAGGGTCAGTAATACACGTGGCGGCCTAGAACATATGACACAATTAATTTCAGGCCCGAATGATAAGATAAACAGACATTGAACAAGTTGCAATTAAAATAAATTTTAAAACACAAAAAGCATTGCACTCAGATAATTTCAAACAGAGGTACCAAATTTAACACTTGGGAAAGAGTGATGGAGAACTACAAGCAATCTAGCATAGCGGGAGCAGATTCAGCACGGGAACAGATGTGTCAATCAAGTACCTTAACCCCAAGCAGCAGAACTGGTGATACAAGAAAATGAGCAGCACTCCAACACCCACATCAGCAACTATGCCTGCTTAATCCAGGATAAAACCGCTGCGTCGACGTTAGACCCAAGTATTGCCGACCAACACAAATCTGCCGACCGCTTACTTACACAATCGTGCGTTCGTAACTCCGTAAACAGCGTAGTGTGAGCCTGCCAACCTTTAAGACGACCAACCAAATTTTCAAAATAGACAACCATTTAAAATGTATACAGTTTACAGATACAAAACATATTTTCAAAGAAACATCTCTCTCTGTCTGTCCTTCTCATTCCACACACAATAAATTCCACACACATTTTATCCACAAACAATTTAAATATTAACTTTAAACACATGCGGTAAACATTTACAACAAAGGAAACTTCAGTACTACATGACTCACAGTACAAATGGCCTTCTCAATAGGAAGCGTCTCTATGGCTCTCTCCCGCGGTGATATGTTTTATATACACTGAACAGCAAAGTAGTACACCTGCCTAATATCGTGTAGGGCCCCCGCGAGCCAGCAGAACTGCCGCAACACAACGTAGCATGGACTCGACTAATGTCCGAAGTGGTGCTGGAGGGAGTTGACACCACGAATCCTCCATGGCTGTCCACAAATCCATAAGAGTACGAGGGGGTGGACATCTCTCCTGAACAGCACGCTAAAAGGCATCCCCGTAGACGAGTGGATTGTCGCATTGTCCTGCTGGAATTGTCCAAGTCCGTCGGCATGCACAATGGACATGAATGGATGCAGGTGATCAGACAGAATGCTTCCATACGTGTCTGCTGTCAGAGTCTGATGTTGACGTATCACTCCAACTGCACAAGCCCCACACCATTACAGAGACTCCACCAGCTTGAACAGGCCCTTGCTGACATGCAGGGTCCATGTATTCATTAGGCTGTCTCCTTACCCGTACACGTCCATTCGCTCGGTACAATTTGAAACGAGACTCGTCCGACCAGGCAACTTGTTTCCAGCCGTCAACAGTCCATTGTTGTTGTTTACAGGCCCAGGCGAGGCATATAGCTTGGTGTCGTGCAGTAAGCAAGGATACACGAGTGGGACTTCGGCTGCGATAGCCCATCCTCTTGCAGGATCTTTTTCCAGCCACAGCGGTGTCAGAGATTTGATGTTTTACCGGGTTCCTGATATTCACGGTACACTCGTGGAATGGTCGTACGGGAAAATCCTCACTTCATCGGTACCTCGGAGATGCTGTGTCCTCGTCACTCGTGCGCCGACTATAACACCACGTTCAAACTCACTTAAATCTTGATAATATGCCACTGTAGCTGCAGTGACCGATCCAACAACTGCGCCAGACAGTTGTCTTATACAGGCATTGCCGACCGCAGCGCCGTATTCTGCATGTTTACATACATCTTTATTTGAATACGCATGCCTAAACCAGTTTCTTTGGCGCTTTAGTAACAGTTTCAAGTTACTTCCGCCTTTCTTCTTCTTCTTCTTCTTCGCGGATGGATCACTTAGGACCACGCGTAATCAACATTTGTTGGCCTTCCTTTTCGCCCAGTATTCCTTCATAAACAACGAATGGGCTAGCTTTCGTTGCGTAGACCATGTATGTCGGTTAGTTTTTCTCTCTTCTTCCTCAAAACACCGTGTGTTTGTGATTTTTCTGATTTCATTTCTATCATGTAGATTCGGAGACCCTAATTCTATCAGGTCTTTTTCCGTCTGTTTGTACCAGTTCGGTCTTGTAGTTTGGTTCTTTAAAAATGTATGGATTTTGTGCGTTAACCTGTTTAAGTCCATTCTTTCTAAGTGCCCCATGAATTCGATTCTTCTCGTGCGCATTGTGTCTGTTAGTTTGGAGATATTTTTATATATTTCTGCATTGGGTTTTGGATAATGTACCCCATCTTTAGTTCTTGGTCCTACGATTTTCCTCATTATCTTACGTTCTTTCACTTCTAATTCCTCTTTTAGTGTTCTGTGTTGAAGGTTTAGTGTCTCAGATGCGTAGAGAGCTTCGGGTCTAATTACTGTTGTATAATGTCGTATTTTGCAGTTCCACGAGAGACTCTTTTTGTTCTAAATGTTTTTTGTTAACTGAAACGCCGTCCCCATTTTCTGGACTCTTGATCTGACAGATTTCTTTTCATTACAATTTTCTGCAATCCATTCACCTAAATATTTAAATTCTTTTACTCGAGAGATGTAGTTATTACCAATTTTGAGATCAGAAGGTGCATCTTTGATGTCAGTCATAAATTTTGTTTTTTCAAATGAAATTTGTAATCCTATTTTAGCTGCCTGTTCTTGTAATAATTCTAGCTGTTTCTGTGCATCGGTAATGTCTTGTGCGATCAGTGCCATGTCATCAGCAAATGCTAATTCTATGCCCTTACGTGCTGGTACACCTGCTTTTCTTCATTATCTAACAACTTTTTCAAGGGCACAGTTGAAGAGCACTGGGGACAGTATATCCCCTTGTCGTACTCCTGTGTCTATTTCAAATTCTGTGCTCAATTCTCCCATAAATTTTACTTTGGTTTTGGTCTCCGTGATTGTTTCTTTTATGATGTTTGTTGTCTTTTGATCTAGTCCAAATTCTGCTTACACTTCAAAAATGGATTCTCGGTCTATACTGTCATATGCTTTTTTAAAGTCGACAAACGTGATGACATAACTTTTGTTTGAATTACTGTGTAAATATTTCATTGAGTTTTTCAAGTTAAGGATTTGTTCTACGCATGATCGACCTTTTCTGAACCTACCTTGGTATTCGCCTAGTTTTGAATCCACCTGAGGTTCTGCGCGGTTTTGTAGGGCTTTAGACAGAATTTTGTATGTTATTGACAATAAAGAGATTCCACGATAGTTGTTGGGGTCTGTTTTACTTCCTTTTTTGTACAGAGGATGTATGATTGCAGTCTTCCAATCTGTGGGGATTTTTTCAGTTTTCCAGATTTCATGTATAATTTCTTTGAGTTTTGCAATAAGATTTTCTCCTGCATTTTTCCATAATTCTGCGATGATTTTGTCTTCTCCTGATGCTTTGTTATTTTTCAGTGACTGAATTATCTCTTTAATCTCTTGCAAACTTGGTGGCTTTGAGTCTGGGTTTCGCTGTGTACGATGGAACTCAAATTTTTCTGTAGGCTTTTCACATTTCAGTAATTTATAAAAGTATTTTGCAAGAATTTCACAGTTTTCGGTGTTGGTATGAGCAATTTCCCCATGGTCATTTTTGAACTGGAATGATGGAGGAGAGTACTTTGTTAATTTTTGTTTGAATACTCAATAGAAATTTCGGGAATTGTTTTTCTTGAAATCATTTTCTATGTCTTGCAATCTTTTGTCTTCGTGTTGTTTACGGACTGTTCGTATTGCTTTTGTGACTGCTTTCCTGGTATCTTTGAGATCTTCCAGGGTGTTTTGATTTTTGTTGCACAACCACTTTTGCCACGCCTGTTGTCTGAGATTTATCAGTTGGTCACACTCATCTGTCCACCATGGGTGTTTACGTGTTCTTGTTTGCGGTGCTACAGTTTCAGCAGCTTTTAAAAGTCCTGCTTGCAGTTGTTGCCAATTTTGTGGTTTTAAATTTTGCGTTTCTTTTGTAAATTGTTCATTGCCATTTATCTTTTGTACATCATATTTACGGTGTGGGGATTTCTTAGTGAATTTTCTTTTTTCTGGAATGACATCTAGGGAGAATTTTGTTGGGTAATGGTCGGAATCTAGGTCTAGTCCATTAAGGACTTTAAGTTTCATGATTTCTACTGTATTTACGCGGGAGATCATTACATGATCCAACTGATATTCACCTAGTAATGGATTAGGTGAGATCCAAGTTTTCTTTTTCGAGGCTCTTTTCTTGAAAAATGTTGATTTGAAAAATAGGTCATGGTTTTTGCAGATTTCAATGAGTCGCATGCCATTCCGGTTGGTCTGTGTATTCCCTGACCATTTGCCTACCCAATATCGATATTTCTTTTCTTTACCGATTTGTGCATTGAAATCGCCCATAAGGATTTTGACATGGTTATTTGGGATTTTTTGGAGAATATTATCTAATTGGTTCCAGAATTCTTCTACTTCTTCTATTTTGTTTTTGTTAGTGATGTTAGTTGGTGCATGTCCGTTGATTAGGGTGTATATCTTATTAGCTGATTTTATTGTCATCGTGGAGAGCCGACCCGAGTAAGATTTGAAAGTTGCGACTGAATCAAGTATTGATGTATCTACTATAAATCCAGTTCCAAATTGTGGACAATTTGCCATGGCTCGTTTTCCAAGTTTTCCTTTGTATATCCTGTATCCTTCCGAATCAAAAGGATTTTCATCTGTATATCGTGATTCCTGAAATGCAATAATTTTTATTTTACGTTCTCTGGATTTGTCCAGGATGTTTTTTTAGTTTTCCCATTTTTAAGAGAGAATTTACATTAAATGGCATTAGCCAAATTCTAGATTTTGGTTTGATTTTGTTATTACGGGGTTTTGAGGTACTCCGATTTACCTGCATGCACATTTCTGTGGTCTCCCCAGAATCCGAATAGACCACTTGCGGTTTTTCAACCGTGGGATTTGACCCACTGGGGTAATTTGTATTTGAAGGTGCTTTATCCATGTTGATTTAATTGGACTGGCTTTGTGACTGAAATTGAGATTTCAGTCTGGTTAAGCTCAGAGTTCCACTTCTGAGTTTTATAAATCAGCCGCCGCTAACATGTGGGAACAGACGCTGTAGGGTTACCGCCACTAACCTGTGGAACCGTCGTGCCCTTTGTCCAAATAACCTTGGACGATAGCTTTTATAGTATCCCAAAAAGCAAGGTTGCATCTTCCGCTATTTCCGCCGTACCGATGATCTTCGTCTCCGCCTTCACTGCCATTGAGGTCTTCACCGTGTCCCTGGCAAGGGTCCCTCACGAGGTACTATCACCCGGGCCAGGTGAACCAAGGTTTTTTTATGAGGTGTTACTCCTCCCCCTCCTCCTTTTTCAACCGGGCTTGGGACCGGCTATGGCGGAGTTACTTCCGCCTTTATTAGACGCCGAATTAATTTTTACTTAATTAGACAAGAAACTGTTTATAAACTACTCATATAACTTGTGGCCAAATTCGACTTACTATACAATACCATTGTGTGCTGTTGCCAGATCTCAAACGCAAAGTGCGAAATACTGCCGTAACATTGACTGAAAACAGTAGTCGCCGAGAACCGCAGCAAGATTAAGGCGTTTCCACAGAAATTTAAACAATATTAAACTATGTGACTGGCCGTGGCCGTGGATAACTAATAATGGGAGTTGTCATGACGTCACGAACTTGAAACCGAAATCCACCATTTGAGATGCCCCAAACATTATCTTGTAGTGTTTTGATAAAAAAATGCCAGCTTGAGTCATTTACCGATATACCAGTAGTACTAATTACTGTTCTAGGCGTAAAGGAATCACATTTAATTCGTTAGTGGATTCGTTCAAGCGATATTTTCCTTTATATACATCAAGTTTAGTTCTGCTGTTTACTTTTACTGTAGTGTTTTTATTTCTCACTTGACTTCAGATTTCTTATCAGCCGAACTCGGAAAGTTCCCTGACTACTGAACGCTGTGAGAGACAGTGATTGGATACCAACCAGACATAGCAAATGATATTCTCAGTATTTTCAGGAAGATACATAGACCGAACATAAGTTTCGTCAGTCCATATTAATGAAAACGCCGTGCTACTAAAGCAGACTTGTCTCATCACACATTTCTCTTCTTAGTTTTTCGAAACGTGTAACAAAATGAAGAAACAGGTGAAATGCTTTGTATAAGGCCTGAAAATGCCTTCCTGACGTATTATTCACGAAATCACTGTAACGGATAGTGTCTGAAACAACTATTACCTGTACACTACAAAAATTAATAAGAAGAAGTAGTCGTAAACTGTAATCTGCTAATGTTTCAGAGCACCTAACAATGCCGGCGCCAGCTTCAAAGTACCGTACAGCGAAGACTGTAGCGCCATCATCCCTTATTATACCTCCATGGCCACGGCAGACGCCCGAAGCAGCTACTGATCTCTTGCAGAACAAACCAGAGGAATGAATAACTGGCGCGCAGTTATTACAAAATAAATCCCCTTAAAGGAATAACGTTATAGTGAGGACGCATTTCGCAAGTTTAATTACTTCATTTAATGCGACCAGTTCCGTTTTAATTCACTCGAATACATCAGCGGTTACGTTGACATGCCTGCATCGGCTTACAGGGCTATACAATGATATCGAAAACAACTGTGATGACCATATTTAGATCCAGAGTACTTTCAGATATACTGCCCCAGCCAATGAAAGTTTTGTCATAAATGAAACTGCACTACACATATATAAGTACAGTGAGTCTTATACACACACCAAATTTTTTTTGCGTCACCTCGGTTCGGAGAGTTCCGGAACCTGCACAGAAAATTGTAATAGAAATCAACATTAACATCATTTCCGACCTTTTTATTGCTCATGAAAACCACACATTGCATGTTGTACCACCATACAGCGAGATCTTCAGCGGTGGTGGTCCAGATTGCTCTACACATCGGCACCTCTAATACCCAGTAGCACGTCCTCTTGCATTGATCCATGCCTGTATCCGCTGTGGCATACTGTCCACAAGTTCGTCAAGGCACTGTTGTCCGGATTGTCCCACACCTCAACGGCGATTCGACGTACATCCCTCAGAGTAGTTGGTGGGTCACGTCGCCCGTAAGCAGCACGTTTCAAACTATCTCAGGCATGTTCGATAGGGTTCATGTCTGAAGAACATGCTGGCCACTCTACTCGAGCGATGTCGTTATCCTGAAGGAAGTGATTCACAATATGTGCACGATGGGGGCGTGAATTGTTGTCCATGAAGCCGAATGCCTCGCCAATATGCCGATATGGTTCCACAGTCGGTCGAAGGACGGTATTCACGTATCGTACAGCATTACGGCGTTTTCCATTACCATCAGAGGCGTACGTCGGCCACACATAATGCCACCCCAAAACAGCAGTTAACCTCCATCTTGGTGCACTCGCTGGACAGTGCGTCTAAGGCGTTCATCCTGACCGGATTGCCTCCAAACACGTCTCCGACGATTGTCTGGTTGAAGGCATATGCGACCGTTATCGGCAAAGACAACGTGATGCCAATCCTGTGCGTTCCATTCTGCATTTTATTGGGCCCATCTGTATCGCGCTGCATGGTGTCGTGTTTGCAAAGATGGACCTCGAAAATGGTTCAAATGGCTCTGAGCACTGTGGGACTTAACATCTATGGTCATCAGTCCCCTAGAACTTAGAACTACTTAAACCTAACTAACCTAAGGACATCACACAAAACCCAGTCATCACGAGGCAGAGAATATCCCTGGCCCCGCCGGGAGTCGAACCAAGGCGCGGGAAGCGAGAACGCTACCGCACGACCACGAGCTGCGGACGATGGACCTCGCCATGGACGTCGAGAGTGAAGTTGCGCATCAGGCAGCATACTGCGCACAATTTGAGTTGTAACACGGCGTCCTGTGGCTGCACGAAAAGCATTATTTAACACGGTGGCGTTGCTGTCAGGGTTCCTCCGAGCCTTAATCTGTAAGTAGCGGTCATCCACTGCAGTAGTAGCCTTTGGGCGGCCTTAGCGAGGCATTTTATCGCCAGTTGCTGTCTCTCTGTATCTTCTCCATGTCCGAACATCATCGCTTTGGTTCACTCCGAGACCCTTGGACACTTCACTTGTTGAGAGCCTTTCCTGGCACAAAGTAAGAATGCGGACGCGATCGAACCGCGGTATTGGCCGTCTAGGCATGGTTGGACTACAGACGACACGAGCCGTGTACATCGTTCCTGGTGGAATGACTGGACCTGATGGGCTGTCGGACCACCCTTCGCTGCTCATGCATGGTTGTTTACATCTCTGGGCGGGTTTAGTGACATCTCTGAACAGTCAAAGGGACTGTGTCTGTGATACGATATCCACAGTCAACTTCTGTCTTCAGGAGTTCTGGGAACCGGGGTGATGCAAAACTTTTTAGGATGTGTGTATTTCGAAGTTCCTATTTTCCATATTGTGTAAATATTTGGAAGATTATAGACGAAATAACGCAATCCCTTCTTCAGATGCAGTACAGAGGATACGAGGAATAGGTATATAATACGGTCTCTACCTCTCGGCTAATTCCCTTTAGTCACATGTCAGACGAGTGTTGAACTACATATTTAGTACCGTTTCGAACAGTCATGTCAAGAGCCATCAGGCTAGCTCGTGTTATCGAACTGCGATGTCGTCTAGAATATTTTCGCGCAACAGCCCTCAAAACCACTTTTTCAGTATATGAATTGCCTTCACAGTTGCTGTGACATTACTTCTCTTGTTTTCGTATGGGCAATACGTCCCCAAACGCGGCTAAGATATCTTTTTAATGGACTCTGTGTAATTCGTATCTCTACGTGAATAGAGCCGCAACTATGACTGGAAGAAAACTGTAGGTTTAACGAAACGGACTTCCCCCCATGAACCATAGGCCTTGCCGTTGGTGGGGAGGCTTGCGTGCCTCAACGATATAGATAGCCGTACGTAGGTGCAACCACAACGGAGTGGTATCTGTTGAGAGGCCAGACAAACGTATGGTTCCTGAAGAGGGACAGCAGCCTTTTCAGTAGCTGCAGGATGATTGACTGATCTGGCCTTGTTACACTAACCAAAACGGCCTTGCTGTGCTGGTACTGCGAACGGTTGAATACAAGGGGAAACTACGGCCGTAATTTTCCCGAGGGCATGCAGCTTTACTGTATGGATAAATGATGATGGAGTCCTCTTGGGTAAAATATTCCGGAGGTAAAATAGTCCCCCATTCGGATCTCCGGGCGGGGACTACTCAAAGAGGACGTCGTTTTCAGGAGAAAGAAAACTGGCCTTCTACGGATCGGAGCGTGGAATGTCAGATCCCTTAATCGGGCAGGTAGGTTAGAAAATTTAAAAAGGGAAATGGATAGGTTAAAGTTAGATATAGTGGGAATTAGTGAAGTTCGGTGGCAGGAGGAACAAGACTTTTGCTCAGGTGAATACAGGGTTATAAATACAAAATCAAAGAAGGGTAATGCAGGAGTAGGTTTAAAAATGAATAAAACAATAGGAATGCGGATAAGCTACTACAAACAGCACAGCGAACGCATTGTTGTGGCCAAGATAGACACGAAGCCCACACCTACGACAGTAGCACAATTCTATATGCCAACTAGCTCTGCAGATGATGAAGAAATTGAAGAAATATATGATGAGATAAAAGAAATTATTCAGATAGTGAAGTGAGACGAAAATTTAATAGTCATGGGTGACTGGAATTCGATAGTAGGAAAAGGAACAGAAGGAAACGTAGTAGGTGAATATGGATTCGGGGTAAGAAATGAAACAGGAAGCCGCCTGGTGGAATTTTGCACAGAGCACAACTTAATCATAGCTAACACTTGGTTCAAGAATCATAAAAGAAGGTTGTATACATGGAAGAAGCCTGGAGATACTGACAGGTTTCAGATAGATTATATAATGGTAAGACAGAGATTTAGGAACCAGATTTTAAATTGTAAGACATTTCCAGGGGCAGATGTGGACTCTGACCACAATCTATTGGTTATGAACTGTAGATTAAAACTGGAGAAACTGCAAAAAGGTGGGAATTTAAGGAGTTGGGACCTGGACAAAATGACTAAACCAGCGGTAGTACAGTTTCAGGGAGAGCATAAGGGAACAATTGACAAGAATGGGGGAAAGAAATACAGTAGAAGAAGAATGGGTAGCTTTGAGGGATGAAGTAATGAAGGCAGCAGAGGATCAAGTAGTTAAAAAGACGAGGACTAGTAGAAATCCTTGGGTGACAGAAGAAATACTGAATTTAATCGACGAAAGAGAAAATATAAAAATGCAGTAAATGAAGCAGGCAGAAAGCAATACAAACGTCTCAAAAATGAGATCGACAGGAAGTCCAAAATGGCTAAGTAGGCATGGCTTAGAACTACTTTAACCTAACTAACCTAAGGACGTCACACACATCCATGCCTGAGGCAGGATTCGAATCTGCGACCCTAGTGGTCGCGCGGTTCCAGACTGAAGGGCCTAGAACCGCTCTGCCACACCGGCCGGCGGATTTTAATACCTACTCGAAATTTTTCTTTTGTTTCCTTTACTGCTTGCTCAATATACAGATTGAATAATATCGGGGAGAGGTTACAATCCTGTCTCACTCCCTTCCCAACCACTGCTTCCCTTTCATGTCCCTCGACTCTTATAACTGCTATATGGTTTCTGTACAAATCGTAAATAGTCTTTCGCTCCCTGTATTTTACCCCTGCAACCTTCAGAATTTGAAAGAGAGAATTCCAGTCAGCATCGTCAAAAGCTTTCTCTAAGTCTACAAATGCTAGAAACGTAGGTTTGCCTTTTCTTAATCTAGCTTCGAAAATAAGTCGTATGGTCAGCATTGCCTAACGTGTTCACATATTTCTACGGAATCCAAGCTGATCTTCCCAGAGGTCGGCTTCTACCGGTTTTTCCATTCGTCTGTAAAGAATTCATGTTAGTATTTTGCAGCCGTGAACTGATAGTTCGGTAATTTTCACATCTGTCAACGCCTGCTTTCTTTGGGATTGGAATTATTATATTCTTCTTGAAGTCTGAGGGTCTTTCGCCTGTCTCATACATCTTGCTTACCAGATGGTATAGTTTTGTCGGGACTGGCTCTCCCAAGATCTTCAGTAGTTCTAATGGAATGTTGTCTACTCCCGGGGCCTTGTTTCGACTCAGGTCTTTCAGTGCTCTGTCAGACTCTTCACGCAGTATCATATCACCCATTTCATCTTTATCTACATCCTCTTCCATTTCTATAACATCGTCCTCAAGTACATCACCCTTGTATTGACCCTCTATATATTCCTCCACCTCTCTGCTTTCCCTTCTTTGCTTAGAACTGGGTTTCCATCTGAGCTCTTGATATTCATGCAAGTGCCTCTCTTTTCTCCAAAGGTCTCTTTAATTTTCCTGCAGGCAGTATCTATCTTATCCCTAGTGAGATAAGCCTCTACATCCTTACATTTGTCCTCTATATAGTAGGGGTCAGTGAAGTGAAGTGGAAGGAAGACAAGGATTTCTGGGGTTGGGGGGGGGGGGTTGTTTTGGGGGAAGAGACCAAACAGCGAGGTAATTGGTCTCATCGGATTAGGGAAGAATGGGGAAGGAAGTCGGCCGTGCCCTTTGAAAGGAACCATCCCAGCATTTGCCTGGAGCGATTTAGGGAAATCACGGAAAACCTAAATCAGGATGGCCGGACGCGGGATTGAACCGTCGTCCTCCCGAATGCGAAGCATTTCTGGTCAGATGAGTATCGGGTAATATCAACAGCAGCAGAAAATGGTATAACAGGTGTAGGATTCATTATGAATAGGAAGGTAGGGCAGAGGGTGTGTTTCTGTGAACAGTTCAGTGACCGGGTTGTTCTAATCGGAATCCACAGCAGACCAACACCGACAACGATACTTCAGGTATACATCCCGCCGTCGCAAGCTGAAGATGAACAGATAGAGAAAGTGTATGAAGATATTGAAAGGGTAATGCAGTATGTAAAGGGGGACGAAAATCTAATAGTCATGGGCGACTGGAATGCAGTTGTAGGGCAAGGAGTAGAAGAAAAGGTTACAGGAGAATATGGGCTTGGGACAAGGAATGAAAGAGAAGAAAGACTAATTGAGTTCTGTAACAAGCTTCAGCTAGTAATAGCGAATACCCTGTTCAAGAATCACAAGAGAAGGAGGTATACTTGGAAAAGGCCGGGAGATAAGGGAAGATTTCAATTAGATTACATCATGGTCAGACAGAGATTCCGAAATCAGATACTGGATTGTAAGGCGTACCCAGGAGCAGATATAGACTCAGATCACAATATAGTAGTGATGAAGAGTAGACTGAAGTTCAAGACATTATTCAGGAAGAATCAATACGCAAAGAAGTGGGATACGGAAGTACTAAGGAATGACGAGATACGTTTGAAGTTCTCTAACGCTATAGATACAGCAATAAGGAATAGCGCAGTAGGCAGTACAGTTGAAGAGGAATGGACATCTCTAAAGAGGGCCATCACAGAAGTTGGGAAGGGAAACATAGGTACAAAGAAGGTAGCTGCGAAGAAACCATGGGTAACAGAGGAAATACTTCAGTTGATTGATGAAAGGAGGAAGTACAAACATGTTCCGGGAAAATCAGGAATACAGAAATACAAGTCGCTGAGGAATGAAATAAATAGGAAGTGCAAGGAAGCTAAGACGAAATGGCTGCAGGAAAAATGTGAAGACATCGAAAAAGATATGATTGTCGGAAGGACAGATTCAGCATACAGGAAAGTCAAAACAACCTTTTGTGACATTAAAAGCAACGGTGGTAACATTAAGAGTGCAACGGGAATTCCACTGTTAAATGCAGAGGAGAGAGCAGATAGGTGGAAAGAATACATTGGAAGCCTCTATGAGGGTGAAGATATGTCTCATGTGATAGAAGAATAAACAGGAGTCGATTTAGAAGAGATAGGGGATCCAGTATTAGAATCGGAATTTAAAAGAGCTTTGGAGGACTTACGGTCAAATAAGGCAGAAGGGATAGATAACATTCCATCAGAACTTCTAAAATCATTGGGGGAAGTGGTAACAAAACGAATATTCACGTTGGTGTGTAGCATATATGAGTCTAGCGACATAGCATCTGACTTTCGGAAAAGCATCATCCACACAATTCCGAAGACGGCAAGAGCTGACAAGTGCGAGAATTATCGCACAATCAGCTTAACAGCTCACGCATCGAAGCTCCTTACAAGAATAATATACAGAAGAATGGAAAAGAAAATTGAGAATCCGCTAGGTGACGATCAGTTTGGCTTTAGGAAAAGTAAAGGGACGAGAGAGGCAATTCTGACGTTAC
Source organism: Schistocerca nitens (assembly GCF_023898315.1). Taxonomy (NCBI): domain Eukaryota; kingdom Metazoa; phylum Arthropoda; class Insecta; order Orthoptera; family Acrididae; genus Schistocerca; species Schistocerca nitens. Next base: position 50,806,844 of record NC_064617.1, read on the forward strand.
GGCTAATAATGGAAGCAAGGCTAAAGAAAAATCAAGACACGTTCATAGGATTTGTCGACCTGGAAAAAGCGTTCGACAATATAAAATGGTGCAAGCTGTTCGAGATTCTGAAAGAAGTAGGGGTAAGCTATACGGAGAGACGGGTCATATACATACAATATGTACAACAACCAAGAGGGAATAATAAGAGTGGACGATCAAGAACGAAGTACTCGTATTAAGAAGGGTGTAAGACAAGGCTGTAGCCTTTCGCCCCTACTCTTCAATCTGTACATCGAGGAAGCAATGATGGAAATAAAAGAAAGGTTCAGGAGTGGAATTAAAATACAAGGTGAAAGGATATCAATGATACGATTCGCTGATGACATTGCTATCCTGAGTGAAAGTGAAGAAGAATTAAATGATCTGCTGAATGGAATGAACAGTCTAATGAATACGCAGTATGGTTTGAGAGTAAATCGGACAAAGACGAAGGGAATGAGAAGTAGTAGAAATGAGAACAGCGGGAAACTTATCAGGATTGATGGTCACGAAGTCAATGAAGTTAAGGAATTCTGCTACCTAGGCAGTAAAATAACCAATGACGGACGGAGCAAGGAGGACATCAAAAGCAGACTTGCTATGGCAAAAAAGGCATTTCTGGCCAAGAGAAGTCTACTAATATCAAATACCGGCCATAATTTGAGGAAGAAATTTCTGAGGATGTACGTCTGGAGTACGGCATTGTATGGTAGTGAAACATAGACTGTGGGAAAACCGGAACAGAAGAGAATCGAAGCATTTGAGATGTGGTGCTACAGACGAATGTTGAAAATTAGGTGGACTGATAAGGTAAGGAATGAGGAGGTTCTACGCAGAATCGGAGAGGAAAGGAATATGTGGAAAACACTGATAACGAGATGGGACAGGATGATAGGACATCTGCTAAGACATGAGGGAATGACTTCCATGGTACTAGAGGGAGCTGTAGAGGGCAAAAACTGTAGAGGAAGACAGAGATTGGAATACGTCAAGCAAATAATTGAGGACGTAGGTTGCAAGTGCTACTCTGAGATGAAGAGGTTAGCACAGGAAAGGAATTCGTGGCGGGCCGCATCAAACCAGTCAGTAGACTGATGACCAAAAAAAAAAAAAAAGTTCTGGGGGATTGATGACCTCAGATGTTAAGTCCCATAGTGCTCAGAGCCATTTGAACCATTTTTTATTAAAACCCATGTAGAAGATATAAAAACGTTAAGGTTCGCCGATGACATTGTAATTTCGTCAGAGACAGCAAAGGAGTTGGAAGAGCAGTTGAACGGAATGGACAGTGTCTTGAAACGGGTATATAAGATGAACATCAACAAAAGCAAAACGATGATAATGGATTCTAGTCGAAGTAAGACGGGTGATGCTGAGCGAATTAGATTAGGAAGTGAGACGCTTAAAATAGTAAAGGAGTTTTGCTATTTGGGAAGCAAAATAACTGATGATGGTCGAAGTAGAGAGGATATAAAATGTAGACTGGCAATGGCAAGGAAACCGTTTCTGAGGAAGAGAAATTTGTTAACATTGAATTTAGATTTAAGTGTCAGGAAGTCGTTTCTGAAGGTATTTGTATGGAGTGTAGGCATGTATGAAAGTGAAACATGGACGATAAATAGTTTGGACAAGAAGAGAATAGAAGCTTTTGAAATGTGGTGCTACAGAAGAATGCTGAAGATTAGATGGGTAGATCACATAACTAATGAGGAGGTACTGAATAGGGTTGGGGAGAAAAGGAGTTTGTGACAGAACTTGACTAGAAGAAGGGATCGTTTGGTGGGACATGTTCTGAGACATCAAGGGATCACCAATTTAGTATTGGAGGGCAGCGTGGAGTGTAAAAATCGTAGAGGGAGACCAAGAAATGAATACACTAAGCAGATTCAGAAGGATGTAGGCTGCAGTAGGTACTGGGAGATGAAGAAGCTTGCACAGGATAGAGTACCATGGAGAGCTGCATCAAACCAGTCTCAGGACTGAAGACCACAACAACAACATCAACAACAAGGAAACGGAAGTTGTTCCTAAATCGTCCTTGAGTTGCAGCTGTAATGTACTTATTGCCGGACTAGTTTTGCTTTTGGCGCCGCATAATGCATCTGATCGACCATCCGTTGCTTGCTCGGCTGCTCGCTAAGCATCAATCACGCGGTTATGTCTCGCTGTCCACATCAAACGTACTCACACGGCACACGACGTTTGATCAGGACCCTAAGCTGTCACAGTGCAGACGGTACTCGCCTGATGACAGGTACGCGCGCGCAACGACGGAACATTATACGGGATGAGTCAGCTGCACTTACCTCTATATGTTTTATGCAGCCCGCAACACCTTCACATTCCACGCACAGCTGTTCATAATCATTCACTCGCGACACGCGAACTATTAGTACTACAGGAAAATGAACAGAAACCGTTTTGTAAGAAATTTAATGTAGTTTATTTATGTACTGCATAACGTTTTCGCTAGAGACTGTAGTTTTCGAATTATTCAAGCAAAACATACGAAAGTGACTTTCGAAGGCGTTCTTCTTAAATGACTCGAAAACCGTGGCCTCCGACGAAAATGTATCCCAGTAAAAAAGTAACTACCGTAAATTTCCTACAGAAATATCCTGTTCATTTTATCTTTAGTACTTACAGGTTGTGCATAGTGAGTGAGAGAATATGAAAATCCCGCATGTAGTTTTTCAAGGCATTGTGGATTGCATAAAAACCATAGGTAGGGCAGCTGAATCATCCTGCATCCATAGGCGAAGGTCCCAGGTTCGAACTCCCAGTCTGACACACAGTTTTAAACCCCAGGAGACTGCGTTATATACATAATGAAGACAATTGTTATCACACTTAAATTCGTGAATTCGAACTAATTTGAAACACGGGATGTAGGAGGGCTACGTGAGAAATGTGAAAACCTTGAATATTGCGAGCGGTATGCGGCAATAATTCTCCAATAAAACTATTGAACAATTCAAATTATCCGCCAAATATGATCAGCATTCGTCATGAAGAAAATAGTTCTAACAGACCTTAGTGATATTAGTAGAATAGTTTCTCTTGTGTCAAAACTGACAATACCAAACGCTTCATTGAACTGATTCAATGGCATAGTTTCTTAACTGTCTATATTGTTCTTTATATCTTCATTTATTTTTAATCGGCTTACCAACTTATTGCGTATGACTGAAAGAAGTAATCCTGCTAACAACTGTTCTTACCGTGGTGGAAAACATTCATCGCCTTTGTAACCCCTATTTTGTGACTGCTTGGTATACCAGGTGAACCCGGACCACAGAGAAAGAGTTCCTAAAAATAGATGGGGATATTTTCTGAGTATTTTCGTACAAGGAACCTGTGGCTTTGTAACGCCCATTTATCTTCACATCTGTACTGCGCTGTACGTCTCATTTGGAAACATACTGGTTCCATTCACTCGCTATACTTCCTGTTGGTTATAGTGATTCCCGTTTTACTCTTCATGTTGAAGCTTGCATTCAGGACCGATTGATTCCACTCAGCTTTGTTTTTCCGTACGTTAACTGTGATGCACATCACGTTTTGGTGATTACATATCACAGGCTTTTTCACTGTTGTGAAGGGATTTTCACAGCAGTAAAGTTGTTAGGGTAACAAACAGAATAAAGCGTAGTTACATTATGCTCTCCAACGAGCCTAAGGATTCCAAGGGTTGCTTGTACCGAAATACTCAGAAAATATATCGAAACAACCTCAAGAACTTTATTATTGTACTTCGGGTTCACGTTGAATGTTATTTACTTCACCTTATTGGACTAATGTAGTCTGAGTCCCCATTATTTAAACATTTCAGCAGTCGACACTACAGTCCCTACCCTGCAGTGGATTCCTGCAATCTTTATCTCTCGTTTCGATCTCTCTTTATTTTGCAATCCATATATTCCAGTCCACAGTGTTCAGAGTAATGGAGCATGAAGAACAGTGTGTAATCTTGTCTTTCAGTAAACATTAGCAGAGTTTGACGGAATCGTAAAACTTGAGATCTGGAAGTGATTCCTGGATTCGTGCAATGAATTCCATACAAATATAACATTGTATAAAACGTTCTAGATATTAACGGAATCGGGATATTGTGAGGATTTATCTTCTTTAGTTCCGTAATGCGAAGACTTACAATTAATACGACTCACTCTTACCTTGACATTGTAGTCTGCAGGACTCGTGACTCCCACTGGTAACCATTCAGTGTCTAACCTTTTGGGCAGCAAAAATAAACAGAGTGAAACAGAAAACATCGTTCATTCACGAATAAAGTCTTTGCAGGAGTCAAATAATGGCTTTGGATTTAAAAACGAGTAGAAAGATTATTCAGTTGTGGTAATTCCTAAAATAAAACTTACCAAATAGAGCAGAGTGAACCGTCGCAGTATTCGAAAGCGCTGATTGGCTGCAGAAGGGCAAAGGTCATATGATCCTCATTAACGAATTTCCGACCGAGGACGTTAACGAACCCTGATTGCAATTAAGTTTCTCGCAGCAAACACAAGTGAACGAAGGTTGAGTAGTAGATGCCCTCTCATCTGCTCTAGAATGTTGCCCTTCTTTCACTAATCAAATGAAAAAATGGAGGATTTGACAGATTCGCCAAACAAAGAGATTTCGTACAGCTTCTCATAAGGAATACCTCCGCTTCTTCTGAGGCCGTAGTTTCTCAGTATCTGAGATAGGTGAACAAACATTGTATTTTATTCATTAAAACTTTTATCTTCCGCATGTACTATCATTAGGCAGGCACAGACTACTGCGCAAGAGCCATCTCTCGAGGGAAATGTGTACTATGTAATGTGGGCAACTTGCCGAAGAGGTAAACCTGGTTGGCATTAGTACTCCATTGATAGTTCTAAGCACACCCTCCAGATGGCAGAAGATGTACCTCCTCGAAACATGGAGGTAACTGGTTTGGACTAACTTATCGTGTAGTTATAATATACGAAGTACAATATTTTCGTAATTTAGAAATCTTAAAATTTTGAAACTTTAGATACTGAGTGAAGCAAGAATTTCCCGCAAAAACGCTCGCTGTGGTCGCTTGACGTTGCTATGATTTCACGAGTCAGCAAGCTATTTGCCAGATGCTCTAAATGTTAAGATATCTTGTGTATTTCTCGCAATATCTTCTTAATGAATAGTCATTCGAAAATGGATTTCGCCAGTTTCGATAGCTAAAAAAATCTGCGTCTGGCGACAGCAATTAAAAGATTTTATGGCTGCTAGTCTGGATGAAATGAGACATTGAAAAAAATCGGTTTTCCGCGAAACCAGAGTCATTTCAAAATGCCAAAATTCCGTTAGCCTATCTTTTCACAATGCTAGCGTTTTGCCAATTGAAGTGCCACTAGGAATCATTGTTGTAAGAGAGCGCACGGTGCAGTGTTAAAACAAAAGAACTTTTTTATTTTAAAACTTCGTGGCGCGAACCGTCAGCTACAAATATCAGAATTGGGACCTGTTTTTGTACCATTCCCAAGTCAAGGGTCCCTATCTCGTTGCGGAGTGGCCGATAGACTAGGGTAGTCACAACACTGTCTTAGAGAAGGACGGCGACAAATTCTCATCAACGACAACAGCCTTAAAACAGTGAAAGAAAAATATTTTTTGCCATTCTGTTGTTGGTCGTATACAAAAGCACGGTTTCCGGAGTTTTATATTACACCTTATGCAATTCCGACACAAATCTATGCATTCAGTTTCGTGATATACACTACGTTTATATTTTTTGGTATTGACGTATTTTGCTACCGATTACGAGTTCGCTCGAGCATTTACATACATGCGTACTTGTCACATGAAGAGGAAGAAGAAGATCGGTGAAGGCGACATAAAAAACTAGACCACTGTCCTTGGGGCTAGAGGGACCGCTGGCGGGAAGTCCGGTGCCTTTGCAAGAGTTTGTGAAATGTTTATCAGAAAAATTCCAAGACGCCAATAAAGGGAAGAGATAACAAAATATTTACGGACTCTGTTAATATTTAGTGACAACATTTAATATCTGATTCCAGTTTTACTAGATATAGATATTTCATGCAGTAGTTCAAGTTCTGTGTGTACAAGTAAAGAAACCACAAAAAAACGGTAGAAGTATTTTACGCTAATAAGTGCCCTAGTCGCCAAAAGAGAGGAAGAAATATTACGGAAGGAAGCTGATTAAGGTTCTTTATACCAGTTTCATTTTCTTAGACAGGTTGACACGAACCTCTTTGAACTGCAAATTTTGCGGACTCCATCGGGAAGAGATATTTTTGGCAGCTAAATATTTATGCAAAAACCGAATTACTGCAGCCTTAGAAATGCATGAGGAATTTTGTGTCTCAACAGTAACTTCCCGCCTCCGCCCAAAGCCCGATACTTCAAACAGTCGAACTCCCATAGACACTAACTGATCAAAAGTACCCAGGCACATATAAGTATACATGAATATGGAGTGTGTTCATCCTACGCCTTCACAATGGCTAGCAGTCTGTTGGGGACACGTTCACTGATGTTTCTGAAAGTCTTTGGAGTAATAGCGCCTCTTCCTTCCTCAAGAGCCGAAACCAGGAAAGGTAGTTACGTTGGGCGCTGGTGTCTGGAGCACACGTTCTAATTCATCCCAAAGGTGTTCCATTGGCTTCAGGTCGGGACTCTGTGTAGGCCAGTCCATTTCAACAGTGAAAAACCTCCCATACCGTAGTTCCACCTCCTCCTTACTTCACTGTTGGCATTGCACGTGACGACACGTACAATTCTCGAGGCATTCGCCAAACCCAAACCCTTCCATCGGTTTGCCACAGGGTATAGCGTGATTCATCACTCCAAATCAATCGTTTCCAGTCATCCACTGTTAACTGGCGTCACTTTTTACTCCAACTTAACATTGACTATAGGAACAGGTTGCTTATGAGAAGCTGATCGACCATTCTACCTCATTGGTTTTAACCCGCTAAACACAGTCATTGTACTGCCTGGACTGTTAGCAGCATTATGGACCTCACGAGTGGTTCCTTCTGCTTATGTCATCCGATTTTTTACAATGCTTGACGCTCCCTGTCCGTCATTAGCTGTGGTTGTTGCTTCGAGTTTCCACGTCACAGTCCCTAATGGATTTGTTACTCAACTGTCATCTAGTGTCTACTTATTAAGCTCTCCTGACAGACCCATTCTGCTGTTACTGCTTAGCCGGCCGGCCGAGCGGTTCTAGGCGCTACAGTCTGGAACCGCGCTACCGCTACGGTCGCAAGTTCGAATCCTGCCTCGGGCATGGATGTTTGTGATGTCCTTAGGTTAGTTAGATTTAAGTAGTTCTAAGTTCTAGGGGACTAATGACCTCAGATGTGAAGTCCCATAGTGCTCAGAGCCATTTGAACCATTTTTGTTACCGCTTACCTGCTGACATAGGAGTACTCCCCACCTTTTTTATACTGGAGGTCTGCTTGTCGTGACATCGAGTACCGTAATGGAAATGTGCGAATACTTTTCATCAGATAGTCTACAAAGCAGCTTCAAACGTCTGATTCCTTTACAAATGAGTTAACTGATGACGCGCTACGTTTTAAGAAAAACTAATTTTTCATGCGGCTCATTGTTTGTAACGTCATATGTCCTGAGGCATGTGTCGTATAATGATGTAATTTTGCAGGTGCATTCATTGGTGTGTGAGGACACTGTCTGCAAAATGTGTTGCAAATGGAGTTAGTAATAAAGAAGTAATAAATTAAACTCCATGATGCTGAAAATTTATTGTACAAACTACAAAAATGTAGTAAGTGATGACGTTTTCTTCTATTAATTTGCACGCTGCAGATTCTAACTCAATCATTTCACGTAATGTGTTAACGTTTAATGTAAGATTTTACTTTTTCATGAGTAGATTATGACAACATGTTCTATTTTTAAATTCGGTCAATAATTATACGAAATACTGAAAACCTCGTCATCGTTGCCCCTAGAAGGCCTCAGATAAGCAAACAGCAACTGGGATCAGGTGATCGGCTGACCCCTTTAGTCATTTAGAAATATAGGTCTTGGCGACATGTCGAGTGTGAGTAACTAAACAAGCGATAATCTTCTTGGAATTTCCTAGCGAAGGAACCAGTTGTGCTGTTTTCGACTCATAGTGGAACATCCAAACAGTTGATTATTGCCGCTTTTCCTGCTCGAACGAGAATATGGAGGTGTGGTCTCTTACTACGATGCTGTATATGGATTCTGTATTTCCTCGGCCAATTCCTATCTTAACGTTTCCTTACACAAGTTAACAGAAACTTGTTTTTGTTCGCCAGTGAAATTTGCACGGTCCGTCAAGAACAGATCACGTTCACAGCTAAATGTTCACTCAAAATCGAATTGCCGGAGTCTTAAATATGCGTGAAGAGGTCTCGCGATGTATCGCGTATCGACCCTCTTCGATCATGGTCCGCGCAGCATTCACGTATTGTGTAATAACCGATTTTGGTTTTATCGCTAACGGCGACCCGACCACGATAGCGTTTTTTAAAGGTGACTGACCGCCCAAAAGTTGAACGAAGCGATTCGAGAAAGTGTTTTGGAGCTCCAGAAATGAATTTAGTAAAATATTCCTAAGATGCCATGTTTGTTAAAAAGGGAAACAGGAGCGACTGCGTTCAAACTTGCCTCACCGCCACGCTTCCACAGGAAGACTTCTTCCGTGGCAGTGCTCGTCTGGCGCCTCTACAGAGTGATCAGCCTAAAGGGCGGGAAGTGTCCCAGGCCACCACACTAGGCGCCGCACGAGGGGTCAGAGCGGCATCCCTGGTCAAGTCGGCTGCACGGAAATACTTTTTACTGCTCCCATGACTCCACAATGTCTCCAGTGGCAAAATGAAACTCCCGGCAACAGGCTCCCAAGCCTCCCACTCTGCAGCAGTATCCAGTCGCGGCCAGTTGTTTTCGTTACATCGTAAACGTTGGTGTGCAAGTCTGCCGCCATCTTTGTTGCAGCATGTGTTGGTGGAATTTATTACCTTGAAGTCAGATACACTAGAAAAACCAACGACAGGGAGGTGGTCGCATCTGTAGAAGATGTGTGCGATTTCCGCGATCGCGGTAACGACGCACATCGCATCCGGTTCTGTAAACAGCCCGCTACCGGTACGTTGTTGCGTCAGTCAAAAGTTAACGCGCACATGCGTGCGCGCCCTTGTTTTCGTCTCTATTACTCGCATTGCTCAGTAACAGTGTACTTATTGTCACGTTTCGCTTGGCGGGACGTCAACAACTGTTATTGATTGTCAAGGCTAAAATCCGCTATCGTATTAAAAATTATTTATTTCTCAAAAATGAAAGCTGTACACGGTTTCAGTACGTATTCCCCAGTTAGAGGTGCTTATTTACATGTAAGTCTACAAAGGATGCAAAACTAAGGCTAAAATATGTTAAAATAGTGCATCGCTGGTATATGGCATGCAAGAAAATATTCTTTTCATCCTAGGTCTGCCACAAAGCCTCTCACAGAGGAGGACAACCAGGCTTAGGAGCGCACCAGACATGAATTCGCATGAAGACAGATGGGCGAAGCACAACCCAAAGCTGAATTTTTATTTATTTTACTTTTCTGCATCTTTGGGTTTGTTTTGTACTGGTCTGCTGGGTGTCTATACAGTGTTCGAAAGACCGCCCATCTGTCCTCATGCGGGTCCCTGTATGGCGCGCCCCTAAGCATGGACCGTGGTCCTCCTCTGCGGGAGGCTTTCTGTCAGACTTGGGATTGAAGAGAGGATATTCTCTTGCATTTATTTGACCGTAATGCTCTATTTTAACATATTGTAACCTTATTTATCCATCCTTTGTGGACTCACATTTTAATAAGCACCACAAAATCGGACATATCTCCAGAAACTGGGTAGTGCTTTCCTTTTTTGGAAATAAATAATTTTTACCACTGCAGCGAATTTTATCGTTGACAATGATTACGTATTTTCTTCCGATACATCATTCACTTTTTCCTAGGGGGCGGAACGAGCTTCCACAGGTTTTTTCTTCTGTGTGAATATCCCCGCCGTAGCCCTCAGTGGTACACAAGAAACTACAGCAGTCCACTCAGCCCGCTGCCGCCCCACACCGAACCCAGGGTTATTGTGCGGTTCGGCCCCCAGTGGGAAACCCCGCCCCCCTGCGGACGTCTCATTCCAGACGAGTGTAACCCCAATGGTTGCGTGGTAGAGTAATTATGGTGTGCGCGAACATGGAGACAGTGTTCGTGCAGTTATCGCCGACATAGTGTAACTGAGGAACCTACCCGCATTCGCCAAGGCAAATGGAAAACCTCCTTAAAAACCATCCACAGGCTGGCCGGCACACCGGACCTCGATACTAATCCGCCGGGCCAATTCGTGCCGAGGACCGGCAAGCCTTCCGCTCGGGAAGCAGTGCGTTAGACCACACGGCTAGCCGTACGGGCTACCTTAACATTACTTAGGCGCTTGAAGTCCATATACCGATTTTGGGCTCAATTGGTCTGTAGCTTTTCCCCTTCTCCCTAAGAAGCGACTGTTGAAACACTTATTATAGTTTGCGAGCTTCTTTGATGCTGAACGGCCAAGGAGACAAGTAGTTTTTTTGCAGATTGGATCTGAATAATTTCAGCAAGGAGTGACAAAGTTGCCGGTACGCTTGTTGCCATCGATACGAGTCAAGAACCGTAACTCCACATTAAATTAAAGTTGTCTTATGTAACGATCGTAACCTGCTCTTTCCAGTTATTCATTTCTTCGCGAGTGGCGACGAACCAATGCCATAAATGTGACCTCGGCTTCACAGGCCTGAAACAGATACGATCCAAGAGGTTTACAGCCCACACATGAAATCTACAATTTAATCAGAAAACAGTTTCCTTAAAGGCTCGCTGTAAACAAATTGCTAGGCCAGTTGCAGAGTTCCCATTGTTTCCAGAATGAGATTTTTACTCTGTGGTGAAGTGCGCACTGGTATTACACTTCCTGGCAGATTAAAACTGTGTGGCAGACCGAGAGTCAGTTTCTTGTCCTTTGCAAGTGCCCTAACAACTGAGCTATCCAAGCACGATTCACGACCCGTCCCCGCAGCTTTACGTCCTGCTAGTGCCTCGTCTTCTATCTTTCAAACTCCACAGAAGTTCTCTTGCGAAACTTGTGGGACTAGTACTCCTGGAAATAGAGATATTGCAGAGGAATGATATAGCCACTGCCTGGGGGACGTTCCCAAAGTGAAATTTTCACTCTGAAGAGGAATGTGCGCTGATACGAAACACCCTGGCACAAGTGCACTTCCTCACGGAAGGTAAAACTCCAGAGTTCGAGTATCGGTTTGGCACCTAGTTTCAATTTGCCATTGTCTTAACAGTAAAAAACGACAAACTTTAAAACAACAGTGAGTCGCATTTCAGTAGCGCCGTCTCTTATGAAAACTTAACAAACAAAAGGCGACTCTCGCAATATGTCAGATTTAATTTTTTCCATGGTTCTTCCAGAATCATTTAAGACGAATGGCGATACTGTCGTTTGAGAAAGGCACCAGTAATTTCCTGTAGCAACACTGCGCAGTACTACGAGGCTAAGTCAATTATTATCCGCAAAGTAGTTATAAAATTTTACTGTAATCAAATAGGGAAGTTACAAGAACATCATTTCTCGACATAGTCTCCTTGCGTTTCAACGCACTTGGTCCATCGTTGTACAAGCTTCCTTATTCACTCATAAAAGGTTCTCGGTTCAGCTGCGAGCCAGGAATGCACCGCTTCTTTCACTGCTTCGTCCGAGACAAATCGGCGGCCTCTTAATGCCTATTTGAGTGGACCAAACAAGTGATAGTCAGAAGGGGAGATATCGGAGCTATATGGAGGATGATCCAGTACTTCAAATTTGAGTTTCTGGAGTGTTTCAGCAGCGTGGGCAGCAGTATGCGGACGAGCATTGTCGTGCAACAACACAACACCTTTTGACAGCAATCCTCGGCGTCTGCTTCGAATTGCAGGCTTAAGCCTGTCAGTAAGCATCTCACTGTAACGTACACAGTTTATTGTTGTGCCCCTTTCCCTATAATGTTCCATTACTGGACCTTGTGCGTCCCAAAAAACGTAAGCATCAGTTTTCCTGTGGACGGTTGGGTCTTGAACTTTTTCTTGCACGGCGAATTTGGATGTTTCCATACCATACTCTGCCGTTTACTCTCCGACTAGTACTAATGGATCCATGTTTCGCCACCAGTAATGATCCTCTCTAAGAAGTTGTTCCTTCGTTACCATAGCGATCCAATGTTTTTTGCAGATGTCCGAGCGCGTTTGTTTATGCAACTATGTGAGTTGTTTTCGGACCCATCTTGCACGAATTTTATGAAGCCAAGTCTGTTGTGGATGATTTCGTAGGCAGAACCTTGACTAATTTCCAGACGAAGTGCCACTTCGTTAACAGTTAATCGTCCGTCTAAGAGAATCATTTCACGTGAACGCTCAATGGTTTCTTCATCTGTGGAGGTAAACGGTAGTCCGGCTCCTTCATCGTGCGTAACTATTGTGCGACCATTTCGTAATTTTTCAATCCATTCTTAGACACTTCGCTGTGGCAAAACACTGTTCCCGTACTGTACCGAAAGTCTTCGATGAATTTCGGACCCTGATAAGCCTTTCGACCACAAAAAACGGATCACTGAACGTTGTTCTTCTATGGTGCAAATAGACACCGGAGCAGCCATGATTAACAGCACGGCAGCTATAATGAAACTAACCTAGCAGCTTGAAAATTGCAAACATAGAACAGCAAATAAAGAAAGCATGCGTCGTCAACGTAAAAGGACGATACTACCAAAATAAACAAAAATAAATCTAAATTGCGGATAATAATTGAGTTACCCTCGTATTTTCCTTGCAGTCAAGAATTAACTAATCGTTGACGGCACTTACACCCTTATTTTCGTTCCTCCTCCTAGAGTTGCCGAACTGATCCCAAGATCGACAACCGACCACTTTGTTCTCTTCGCTAACGAATAAAGGGTGTATTCGATCTTTTTGCCTCAGTGGCATGTACTTATCTTCGGCCCTTTGGATATCAAATGCTAGGCAGCGGATATCATGCATTCAGTTTGCCCGCCACTGTTTTTGTACAAATTTGGTTGAATATCTGCCTATGTGGCACGAGACTTGAAAATTCCATCCACCTGTCCTGACATCTACATCTACATGATTACTCTGCGGTGTTTGGCAGAAGGTTCATCGAGCCACTTACACCAAATTTCTCCACCGTTCCACTCTCGAACAGCACGTGCGAGAAATGAACAACTGAAGTTACGCGAGAGAGCACTAATTTCTTTTATTCTATTTCGTTGGTCGTTCCTCTCTGTGAAGGTGAGCGTCAGTAAAATATTTTCGCATCCAGAGGAGAAAGCTGGCGATTGACTTTTATAAAAAGATCTCGCCGCAGCGATAAGTTCCTTTGTTTTAGTGACTGCCGTCCAAACTCACTTATCATACCCGTGACTCTCTCTCCCCTGCCTTTCGTCGAACTTTTCCGATGCTCTCTCTCAATACTATCTGGTAAAGACACCATCTCGCTGGGCTGACAGTTTCTTTAATAGGTTTGTGGCATCTTCCAATAAAACGAAGTGCATGTTTCGATCTTTGCACAATATTTTCTATGTGATGCTTTCAATTTCAGTTGTTGGTCATGGCTAATATTGGACATTTAATTCAATCTACGAAACTTAAATCGTGTTATTTATATAGCAAGCGAAATTTAATGGATTATTTTTAGTACTCACGGGGTCAAATTCACACCTTTTATTATACAGAGTTAATTTCCAACATGCACATATCTCGTCTAAATCAGTTTTTAATTCGTTTTGATCTTCTGATGAGATTATTAGACGGTAAACGACAGCATCATCTGCAAACAGCAATCTAACTGCGCTGCTCAGGTCGTGTTCTAAATCGTTTATGTAGATTAACAGCAGCAGGCGACCTACACAACTACCTCGAGGAATCCCAGATATGACTCAGTTTTCACAAGACGACTTGCTATCAATTACTACGAACTGTGAACTTTCAGACAGAAAACCACTCATTCAGTCGCACGTCTGCGACGAAACTTCATTGGCGCGAAGTTTGATAAGAAGTCACTAGTGAGGAACGGTGTCAAAAGCATTCTGGAAATCTTGTAATATGGGATCGTCTTGAGATCCCCTGTCGACATCACTCATCATTTCGTGTGAATAAAGAGCCTGTTATATTTTGCAAGAACGATATTTTTTTAATACGTTGTTGTTGTTGTTGTTGTTGTTGTTGTTGTTGTGGTCTTCAGTGCTGAGACTGGTTTGATGCAGCTCTCCATGCTACTCTATCCTGTGCAAGCTTCTTCATCTCCCAGTACCTACTGCAACCTACATCCTTCTGAATCTGCTTAGTGTATGCATCTCTTGGTCTCCCCCTACGATTTTTACTCTCCACGCTGCCCTCCAATACTAAATTGGTGATCCCTTGAATCCTCAGAACACGTCCTACCAACCGATCCCTTCTTCTGGTCAAGTTGTGCCACAAACTCCTCTTCTCCCCAATCCTATTCAGTACCTCCTCATTAGTTATGTGATCTACCCATCTAATCTTCAGCATTCTTCTGTAGCACCACATTTCGAAAGCTTCTATTCCCTTCTTGTCCAAACTATTTCTCGTCCACGTTTCACTTCCATACATGGCTACACTCCATACAAATACTTTCAGAAATGACTTCCTGACACTTAAATCTATACTCGATGTTAACAAATTTCTCTTCTTCAGAAACGCTTTCCTTGCCATTGCCAGTCTACATATTATATCCTCTCTACTTCGACCATCATCAGTTATTTTGCTCCCCGAATAGCAAAACTCCTTTACTACTTTAAGTGTCTCATTTCCTAATCTAATACCCTCAACATCACCCGACTTAATTCGACTACATTCCATTATCCTCGTTTTGCTTTTGTTGATGTTCATCTTATATCCTCCCTTCAAGACACCATCCATTCCGTTCAACTGCTCTTCCAAGTCCTTTGCTGTCTCTGACAGAATTACAATGTCATCGGCGAACCTCAAAGTTTTTATTTCTTCTCCATGGATTTAAATACCTACTCCGAATTTTCCTTTTGTTTCCTTTACTGCTTGCTCAGTATACAGATTGAATAACATCGGGGAGAGGCTACAACCCTGTCTTACTCCCTTCCCAACCACTGCTTCCCTCTCATGTCCCTCGACTCTTATAACTGCCATCTGGTTTCTGTACAAATCGTAAATAGC
The DNA here is from genome assembly GCF_023898315.1 of Schistocerca nitens. Taxonomy (NCBI): domain Eukaryota; kingdom Metazoa; phylum Arthropoda; class Insecta; order Orthoptera; family Acrididae; genus Schistocerca; species Schistocerca nitens. Next base: position 50,822,136 of record NC_064617.1, read on the forward strand.
CTTTCGCTCCCTGTATTTTACCCCTGCCACCTTTAGAATTTGAAAGAGAGTATTCCAGTCAACATTGTCAAAAGCTTTCTCTAAGTCTACAAATGCTAGAAACGTAGGTTGGCCTTTCCTTAATCTTTCTTCTAAGATAAGTCGTAAGGTCAGTATTGCCTCACGTGTTCCAGTATTTCTACGGAATCCAAACTGATCTTCCCCGAGGTCGGCTTCTACTAGTTTTTCCATTCGTCTGTAAAGAATTCGTGTTAGTATTTTGCAGCTGTGGCTTATTAAACTGATTGTTCGGTAATTCTCACATCTGTCAACACCTGCTTTCTTTGGGATTGGAACTATTATATTCTTCTTGAAGTCTGAGGGTATTTCGCCTGTTTCATACATCTTGCTCACCAGATGGTATAGTTTTGTCAGGACTGGCTCTACCAAGGCCGTCAGTAGTTCCAATGGAATGTTGTCTACTCCGGGGGCCTTGTTTCGACTCAGGTCTTTCAGTGCTCTGTCAAACTCTTCACGCAGTATCGTATCTCCCATTTCATCTTCATCTACATCCTCTTCCATTTCCATAATATTGTCCTCAAGTACATCGCCCTTGTATAGACCATCTATATACTCCTTCCACCTTTCTGCTCTCCCTTCTTTGCTTAGAACTGGGTTTCCATCTGAGCTCTTGATGTTCATACAAGTGCTTCTCTTATCTCCAAAGGTCTCTTTAATTTTTCTGTAGGCAGTATCTATCTTACCCCTAGTGGGATAAGCCTCTACATCCTTACATTTGTCCTCTAGCCATCTCTGCTTAGCCATTTTGCAGTTCCTGTCGATTTCATTTTTGAGACGTTTGTATTCCTTTTTGCCTGTTTCATTTACTGCATTTTTATATTTTCTCCTTTCACCAATTAAATTCAATATTTCTTCTGTTACCCAAGGATTTCTATTAGCCCTCGTCTTTTTACCTACTTGATCCTCTGCTGCCTTCACTACTTCATCCCTCTAAGCTACCCATTCTTGTTCTACTGTATTTCTTTCCCCCATTCCTGTCAATTGTTCCCTTATGCTCTCCCTGAAACTCTCTACAACCTCTGGTTCTTTCAGTTTATCCAGGTCCCATCTCCTTAAATTCCCACCTTTTTGCAGTTTCTTCAGTTTTAATCTATAGGTCATAACCAATAGATTGTTGTCAGTGTCCACATCTGCCCCTGGAAATGTCTTACAATTTAAAACCTGGTTCCTAAATCTCTGTCTTACCATTATATAATCTATCTGATACCTTTTAGTATCTCCAGGGTTCTTCCATGTATACAACCTTCTATCATGATTATTAAACCAAGTGTTAGCTATGATTAAGTTATGCTCTGTGCAAAATTCTACCAGGCGGCTTCCTCTTTCATTTCTTAGCCCCAATCCATATTCACCTACTACGTTTCCTTCTCTCCCTTTTCCTACACTCGAATTCCAGTCACCCATGACTATTAAATTTTCGTCTCCCTTCACTATCTGAATAATTTCTTTTATTTCATCATACATTTCTTCAATTTCTTCGTCATCTGCTGAGCTAGTTGGCATATAAACTTGTACTACTGTAGTAGGTGTGGGCTTCGTATCTATCTTGGCCACAATAATGCGTTCACTAAGCTGTTTGTAGTAGCTTACCCGCGTTCCTATTTTCGTATTCATTATTAAACCTACTCCTGCATTACCCCTATTTGACTTTGTGTCTATAACCCTGTAGTCACCTGACCAGAAGTCTTGTTCCTCCTGCCACCGAACTTCACTAATTCCCACTATATCTAACTTTAACCTATCCATTTCCCTTTTCAAATTTTCTAACCTACCTGCCCGATTAAGGGACCTGACATTCCACGCTCCGATCCGTAGAACGCCAGTTTTCTTTCTCCTGATAATGACGTCCTCTTGAGTAGTCCCCGCCCGGAGATCCGAATGGGGGACTATTTTACCTCCGGAATATTTTACCCAAGAGGACGCCATCATCATTTAATCATACAGTAAAGCTGCATGCCCTCGGGAAAAATTACGGCCGTAGTTTCCCCTTGCTTTCAGCCGTTCGCAGTACCAGCACAGCAAGGCCGTTTTGGTTATTGTTACAAGGCCAGATCAGTCAATCATCCAGACTGTTGCCCTTGCAACTACTGAAAAGGCTGCTGCCCCTCTTCCGGAACCACACGTTTGTCTGGCCTCTCAACAGATACCCCTCCGTTGTGGTTGTACCTACGGTACGGCTATCTGTATCGCTGAGGCACGCAAGCCTCCCCACCAACGGCAAGGTCCATGGTTCATGGGGGGGGTTTGAATACGTATATTATGCAATTGCTCTAATTTCTTCGTCATGACACTGCAATGGGTGGTCCACTGCTCGCTTGTACCGACAAAAGGCCGAACACGACAGGTGTCACACAACGCTTTACCTCGTCTTTTACTCGCGTGCATATAATAAGCCGATGCTATTGTTATAGCGTACACAGTTGAAACTGATCGTGTAAATACATTGACTGTTGATTACCGTAGTTGTTAGTCTTTGCTCTTTTAATTTCGTTTTTTTCTGATTATCTTTAACTTCTTGACGCTTTTGTACATTTTACTATCGCATTTAATTTATATCTCAAATTTTTCATGAAAATTGTGCTAAACAGTATGAATTCGTTCTTTCAAAAACGATATTTCCAACTTTTTTCGGTTTAACGATTTATCTACAAACATGTTGTGAAAAAATTAAATTATTCACTGGCACCATCACACAAAATTTCAACAGAAAACCTCCACTGAAATGAAGAACAAAAATTTTGAGAAGACCTTCTTTTTGTAAACACACTTACGAAGTAATGGGACAGTGGACTATAGCGTCTCTCCAAAGATCCCAGAAAACGACGTCCAGAGCTAATAATTTCTGTTGAAATTTTGCACGATAGTTCTGTGAATAAAGCCATGTAGATCGCTTAATGCATTTCTTTATTTATAATACTGTTTCGGCTGCTGGCATGTCAGGTCACCGACAATTGGTGTCCAGCTAATGCATATGTTTTATGGATAGTGACACTGAACGTTGTTTTACAAGTTGTGAGTTTTGATCTGACGATAGCGGTAGCCGAAAGGACAATAAGAACAGAAATGTATTAGACGATCCAAATGACTTTAGTCACAAAATATCCACAATTATCGCAGACTCATTCAGGGAATCTATTTCCTTTATTAATTTGCGCGACTGTGACAGTGAATAAAGTGGTGTCACAGTAATTTTCAGTAATCGCACACTGGTCTGTGACGAAAATATTGTTCTTTCCCACAGCTTTTAGGTACATTTGATTTGCTTCTTTAATTGCATCAGAGACCTCATGTCGAAGTCTAAGAAAGTTTATGACACATTTGACGGGCTACACCAGAAGCGGTACAGGAGACTCTTAATCCAGTCCCGTGGCGAGCAGCCGACCTCACTAGTTAATACAGTAAGTGCAACCGTAAAAGAGAGACGGGTTTTACGAGCGGCCTCAGTAGGGAACGCTTTACATTCGACATGACGCCTGGCGCCTGGCCGCACCCCTCGTAAAATCCTGCACAGCCAGTCTGTTGCGCCCGATCTGGGTGAGATGTTCGCACTCTGTCGTTGTCACCGTATAATCTTCATAAGCGTGTTCGCTGAACACCACCGGTGCTTCCTGAATAGGAAAACGGGTAGGACGAAAGAGAATCGGTGTGTTCGTGAACTTGTGGATTTAGAAGAAAGGAGAATCTTTGTAGGAGGCCAGTGGAGATCAGTCTTGTAATGACGAAGAATTATAACAACACTTTTATGTAGTTCATAACGTTACTTGTATTCTCCATCGTTCCTTTGAAGAATATGACAGTGCTATCGAAAGACGAAACAGTTTACTGATGTGATTATTGAGTTTCTCCCGGCGTATTTGATACGCCCGGTCTACAGTGTCCAACGGGCACTGAGCAGCCATAGCGTACGGATCTCCGTGCCGGCACGTTCACAGGAGCTCAGTCCGTCAGTTCACCTGATGATGGCGACCTGTACGAGGGGCGTTCAGAAAGTAAGCTCCGATCGGTCGCGAAATGGAAACGACTATGAAAATCCGATAAAGCTTTGTACAGAAGTGTTGGGTAGTGTCTCTAGTATAACCCCAGTTAGCATCACGTCGCTCTTCTCATTTCTGAGCTCGCAGTGACTGCGTAAAGATGTCTAGAAAATAGTGTCTGCCGCCAAGTACGAGGGCCTGGTGAGAAATTTCGCCTGAAGCTATGCAGCTAACATTACATAACTGTCGTGCTGTTTCTTCTTCAAGACAATTCTCAGCCGCATTCTGCAGGGGCAATGAAGATGCTCCTGCATCGTTTTCAAATGGAAATGTGAGATTACCCACAATACAGTCCGCAGTTGTCTCCCCCTGAGTTTCATCTCTGGTCACATGAACCGCTGTATTTGAAGACAACATTTTGACGCAGACAACGATGTGTAGGCCAGCGTGGAGAATTGGCGGAAAGCACTGGCGGCTGCCTTCTATGATGAGGCTATTGAAAAGTTGGTACAACGCTATGACAAAAGTCTAAGTCAGAACGGCGACTACGTAGAGAAGTAGCTGAAAGGTGTAGCTAATTGTTACAAGTAAAACATTTCTGATGTTCACTGTGGTTTCAATTTGGCAATCAATCGGAGCTTACTTTCTGAACAGGCCTCGTATGATCGCCGAGATATTGTGCCTGTTGGACACTGTAGACCGGCAGTACACCCGTGGATATTTTGATTAGTTTACTGATGTTCTATAACCATTCTTCATTTATTCATAAAGTGGTTTTCGGCCTTGACCTATGAAGCCGAAATTCAGTTACTAGTAATAGTTATAGATACGGGATATACGTGTAGTGGTTCATTTTGTTTTCTTTCCGTCGACCAGTATAGAAAGCAATTGCTCTGTATATCTGCAATCCGTTCAAACGTTTCACAAAATGTCGAAATATTTTGTGTTCCGCATTTTCATCTACATACACACTCTGCAAGAGACCGTAAGGTCCGTGGCGGAGGGTACCGTGTATTGCATGCTGATCCCTTAAGGAGGAGGATAAGAGATGAATGTAGTCAGCTGCAAGTATTTTGAACTTTGTGATAACTTAAGCAGGTTGCAACCTCCTGCATGGTGCATTGTGAAAATGAATATTACTTCACTCAGTTGTGATTGTTGGAGCTCGTCGGCGAGCCAGTGATTTTGCAAGAAAGACAGACGCCAGAAAAATGCATCGACGGCTAATCATTAGAAATGAACACTGTGACTTAGTGTGATAAATGTTGGTAACGACAGTCCCCGTTTCAGCTCTTATAAATGATACACCTGTGCCCTTCTTCCCAGTGCCCTGTGGAATCCATCTCTGACGAGAGGACCAGCTGGTGCAAGGTACTTTTGGCATTTGAAAGTAAGTTTTCTCACATATCGCAGGACTGCGCATTATTAAACTAATGAGAGAAAAGTCTGTAATTTTGCTGGGTACTTGCTCTCTGCTTAGAATGGAGACACGAAAAGTGCCCGAAGAGCATTTAACAGTTCATTTCACTGCAAACGTTGGAGAGAAAGTCTTCTTAGTATGTTTGTGTTCTTCAGGCTCGCTCTAGTGGCCAAACATCAAGTAACTGTCAGCACGGAGCTCGCTAAATCATTTTTTTTCTTATCTACTTTTTTACCAGTTTATACGTTAACATTGTAGTTATTACTTTTTGAGTAGTAAAAATGTACGTTCGTGGAGCCGATAGCTATTCATCATCGGCCACTAGTGAAATCGCAGTTGTGCACCCTTGCACAGTTTTAAAGGCCTGATTGTGTCCACTGCAGGAGGGCCAAATTCCGCGGACCATTTCTAGCATCTGTGTATTTGTCGGAGTCACGTCCATACTTCGCTCGTACAGGTATTACTCTATAGGTGACACGATGATGATTGATCAATGGTGAGCCAAAATATTATTACTATTGGCGGCAGCGAAATTAGATGCTGCATTATAGGGTCGTGACGCAGTAAGGAAAGTATACAAGTGGAGCAAAGACGAACGGGGAAACATTCTAGCGACCAAACGGGCGGCAAATGGGTGAATCTACTAACATAGGCGACTCTGGCAAAGGACATATTCTTATGACACGGCGCCTGGGAACTTCAGCATCAGAAACGGCGAAGATGATACGCTGTTCGCGTCTTACTGCCGTGAGCGTCTACGAAAAGTGGTTGAAAGACGGTGAAGCCATGACTAACCACCAAGGCCGAGTACACCTTATGACACAACGTGGAGTTCGGCGCCAAAGCAGGACAGGCAGCTATCTGTGACGACAGAGTACAGAGCTGGTTCAGGCACGAGTGTTTCGGAGCACACTGTTTAGCGCACCATGGGGGCCCCGTGGCAGACGAGCCCTACGTGTCCCCGTATTGATCCGACGACATCGTCAATTACGATAGCAGTCGGGACGAGCTCCCCGAAACTGAACCGTGGATCATAAGAAACTCGCCGCCTCGTCGAATGAATGCCGTATCTTGGTCCACCAGGTCGATACTTGTGTGCCGATACACCGTCATCCAGGCGAACAGGTGCTCGACACATCTACCCATTAACTTGCAAGGGACATGCCTAGCAGCTGAAGGTATCAAACAGCTGCTCGGGTGAATCACGTTTCTTAGTACACCAGGTCGATGACTGTCTCCAGATACGCAGTCATGCAGATGAATGGCTGCTACCATGGTTTATTTTTGTCTACGGTGCTTGGTTCTCACAGTTGCTGCCCACACAGAACAATGGAGCCCTTTCTACTGCTACTGCGTCACGATATTATAAGAGCTGTAAGGTGAACGAGCGGATGCTGCAGCAGATACGCTGTTTTACGAAGGACTCCGATGTTTGCTGACTGAGGACTGGAGCGATGCGCGACAGTGGAGGAAGCGAGCAGAAAGGTGTAAGGAACATGTAATTGAATTGATCCTTCAGCCAAAGCTTTTGCTGCTTCCAAGTTTTGGTTGGTACGATCTGCAGAAAAAAAGGAAAATTACATGGCTGATTATTAATATTATGAGAATTATTAGTCGTTATGCCTATAGACACCTATACTCCGTTCATCTATCAACGAGCAGAAAAATACATCTATCGGAGCACAAAAAGGCTGATATGCGCCTGTTTAAACGACTGTGTCCAAGACGTGGCGTACCAGCTGCCATCTTCTATCCCAGCACCTCTAAAAATATTCCCAAAACTTTGACATGCGAACATATTCGCGCTCTTTTTAACACGCAACCCACCTTTTGCTCTCACAAGCTCACCTAATTGTAACTCGCTCACGCCCACCAGGCTATCGCTGTAAGTCGCTCATACCCTTCCACTCCCACTTGTCTACTCTGAGTCACTCAATCTGCCCAATTCATTGTCATTTTCTCTTTGTGTTTCTCTGTTACAGTCTCCTCTCTCACAGGCACAGTCTCTTTCGCTTTGACCTGCGGCTACTGTCTCCTCTCATGATCTTGTCCTCTATTACTGCCACTGTCTCATGCATTCCTCCCCACTGCTGCTGCCTCTTCCCACTGTCAGTATCTCTCCCTCTCTTCCTCGTTTTGATTGTCATATACTCTGTCTCTCATTACCAATCACTAGCTCTCAACCACTTCCACTTTGTCCTTCTCTTTATTCCTTTCCCCCTGCCGCTGTCCCTTTCCCTCTTTTCCTAGCACTGCTCTGCCATTGTCAACTATGTTCCACTGCCACTGCTACCCTCTCTTTCTCCCACACTGCCATTGTCTCCTCCGCTCTTTCTATATCACAATGACCGTTCACTATCATCCAGTATTCATTACTTCTCCGTCTCTGTCCCACTGTCACTGCCTCCTTCTTTCTCAGCATAAAAAAATGCGAAAATGTTGGCGTGCCAAAATTTTTGTGTAAATTTGTAAAGGGGCTGAGCAAGGTAGAATTGGGCAGCTGGTACCCGAGCTTTCAGTCAGTCTTTTAAACAGGAGCATATTCGCCTTTTCTGTGCTACTATAGGAGAATTTTTCTGCTGGTTCCCTTATTTTGCCGCCCACACTAGGGCATGTCACTCATATGAAAAGAGTTTTATGAGTCAGTAACATATGTGAAGTTGAAATAACACAAAGTAATTTTACATCTCAGACCGAACTTTACGTACACAAATTTTGCATATGCTTCAGTACGATAAGACGGTTTCCCTGAACTTTTCTCATGACCGTGGAGACACTTCACAGTACATTTCTCCGTGATACGCCACTTAATAAACTACGTCTCCACCTCAAAGCGGGTTTTACGTGCGTATTTTACGTGTAGAAGTAGGGTAGTTTTGGATATCTGTATCTCGGTAACTGGTAAAGACATCAAGAAAATTTTCAAGGTTGTTCAAAACCGGTGTCTTTGGAATTTATTGTAAAAGTTTCATCCATTTGTTGTGTATAGCAGTCTTTGAATTCGCAGCTCGGTTTTCATACGAAAGAAATGGTAAAAAAACGCTGTTTTCTGGTTCTCTAAGGAACCGCCAAAAAGCTTATAACTTTGAACCCCTATATCTCGGAAACAGATGAAGATATCAAGAAAATTTTCAAGGTTGGTAGAGGTCGTGTCCTTAGGAATATACCGAAAAGTTTCAGCTATTTGCTGTGCATAGACCGCTTGGAATCTACGGCTTAGTTTTGGTACGAAATTTTGTAAAAAACTTTGTCATTTTCTAAGGTGCCTCCACAAGCACCTTAGAGCCCGCCGTAGGCCACGTCAGGTGCTGAAACAGCCAACCGATTTTCTACATTTGCCTAAGCAGGAGGAAGTAATACTCATACTTTGGCTCTGTATTGTAGGATAGTGACACCAAGACTATCCTTCTATTTGCTATAAAATGATCCCTAGCCAAAGGGCGATCCAAAACGCTTTATCCTACCTTTCTATCACTAATAGAACCCGAGGTATGAGCTCCTGAGGAATCCCATTTTTATGCGCGGCCTTTCGGAACACATTAGATAGCGCAAGCTGTCGAATGCGTACCGATAAGTTAAACTGTCGTGTAAACGAACGAATGCTGTGTCTTGGTTACCGGATGCATAGCTGAAGCATTTCGTGTCGTAAGTCTTACTTACGTATAAAGTATTCTTGTTGTTCTACAGCGAATGAAATTCTGACATACACTAAAGCATCGAAAATCTGAAGTTTATATGATAATCACTGTGCTAAACGTTTAGTTCGCGTAGTTCTTGTCTCAATGGTCACTGGGCGTCCTCTGCAACCCCTCGAAGCTTGTCGCAACATTTCTGGGACAACCTGTATAGTGAAATAATTTCAACCCTAATATAGTTCACCAAGTTTATGAAAAAAACACGAAACCTAAAAAACAAAACATACAAAAAGACATGAAATTAACAAGAAAATCAGCTAAAAAAAGCAACAAACGTATCGACGAATACTTCCTACAAATATCGAATAAAATAAACCAAATCTTAAACAAAACGAATCATAAAAAAACAAAACCCAGGTTATTGTCAACCCAGGCATATAAAAAATTTCGTGTAACTACTGTCAAACAGGAAGATATTTTAGAATTAGATTGATGCATTAGATTGAAATTGCAACAGCGGTCAATCAAGCTTTTACAAACGTCTCAGAAACAGAAACCACAAAGCAGAACGTATCGAAAATGCATTATAAGTTCTGCACGGAATAACGCAAGGACATATTTAAAAAAATACCATAAACGTCTTGGAAGAATTAGAAACAAATACGCACACAAAAAACCGTCCAGATGATATCTTTAATCGACAAATCGATCTCAAACATTATACTTGTCAAGAAAAATTTGCGGACTTTTGAAAAACGAGAAGGGATAAAAACACAGCAAGAAATGATTACCATAGATACAAATCATAACAAAACCATAACATCAATGAAACACAACTAACATCACTGACTAGCAAAGATTACACTGTAAACGTAAGGCATCACCGATTATATACTTTCAATCCAACTATTAAAATTTTTTTACGAAAATATTCTATGTGAATAGAACGTACGTGATTACGACAATATAGCAACAAATAGACCGTCGATAGTTTACTCAGTGATGCAATATCGGCATCTGTTCCTACTAGATGTAAGTATATATGTAAACTAACCTTTACGTAAGTGGACTCACCAGATGTTACAGGACTGATGACCTCAGATGTTAAGTCCCATAGTGCTCAGAGCCAGCCAAATGTTACGTCAACCAGATTAATTCCGTATGGCGCTGTATTTGAAAGAAGCTTGTAGTAAAGAAGAAACATTACTACCGAAACTATTTGTAACTTACCTGGAATTATTCATTGTAGTATGTATTAGAGTTGTTCTGTTCTTTGGGCCCAACCGAAACGAAAAAGTAGAAATATTCATGAATACATATCTCTCCCGAATCTACAATTCTAGTCTGGTGTGCTAAGTGACAACCTTTTCATTTTTTTATTTGGATAATGCGTTTCGTAGGCTGCTACGATTTTTGGTACAGTCTTTAGGCGTATTGCCGTAATTTCGGTGCTTAGCTTTTGGTGTGGTTATCGGAGTTTTAAATTGAGCTACATAGTCCAAGCGATAGTTTTCGATACCGTGTTCCCTTACTTCCTGAGATATTTACCTGTCGGTATTGCTACAGTTTTTTCAAGTTGACAATATAAGTCAAGTGATGTTTTCAACACCAGTTCTCGCGATTTCGCGCAGCGGCCATTAAGTATCGCCTTTTGGCTTTCTGTATTAGTTTTCATTTTTGTAGCTTTCTGTACTGGTATCAGCCATTTGTTTGAGCTAATTAGATCAAGCGGTCATTTCTATATCGCGTTTCGTTAATTGGTGTGATTTTAGGCTCTGTCTTGGTACCACTTTTTGTATTGTTGTGGATTTTCTGGCTGCTCAGCAGGAATCTCAAAACTCTTCAAGCGGGCTACCACTGTGCGATTCTACAGAAGTGCTATCAGACGCTAATGGCACGCCCTCAACAGCACAAGTGAGTCCAGCTGCCAGCCGGGATCCTCAGGAATGGGCAACACAGGATCTTCAGCGGCATGCCGTATCCACCACAATTATCCTCTCCTCAGTCAGGAAAGTGTTCACAATCTCCGCCGCTTATCTCTCCCTCATCAGATGCCCATCCAGGAGCGTAGGCTGACTGTCTTTCAAATTGAACTGTATAGACTGAGCGATGTTTCCGTACTCGTTACATTTGATTCGTGCTAATTTGGTGTACTTTGCCTTTTTGAAAGCACCCGTTATACCGTGTGTCTAAGGTTGTTTTCCTTACATTTTGCTATTGTCGTTATTTTGCACTTGTTAGCTTAGTTTGTCCCAGCCCAAAACCATCAATTTCCCGTGCTTATTCCCGTTAACTTCAATATTTATTATTCATAGTTTGTACGATTAAGTATATGCTTTTTAAATTTAGGCTCTGTGGGAACGGGTAATGTCGTTGGTCGCCACTTGGGAATCGTGTTTGTGTTGGATTTTTGGGCATGTTACGACGTCTTCGGTTATTGTCAGCGGACAGTATCGAAGTCTACGGTTCTTATCTGCGGTGTCTCCGGTGAGAGTACGGGCACAGTGCCCAGCGAGGGCGTGGTGTGCCAGCGACGACTCAGCACGCCTCTAAAACTGACTTACTGCCCGCGGCGACGGCCGCCAAACAAACAGCGAGCCGGCGCCACGGACACTGCCGTAGCGATGCGCCGCGCCGCGCCGGCTCACGCCCAGTGAGACTGTAGCCGTCACAGCCGTGCGTTCCTAGCCAACCTGCCGTGTCGCCTATGCTGCATTCCACCCTACAGCGGCGGCTGCAGTTTTGTGTTCTTATTGACATTTGTTAACTACAACTTAATTTTCACTTATATTTTCTTGCCTTTGTTGTTATTTCGTGGGGGGGGGGGTTCTGTCATAGATACAATCTACCACTCTTAAGCAAGCGAATAATAAAATATGGCATGAAAATAAGAAACAAACATTAGGGCTGTTTTCTTATTTTAAATAAAAAATTAACAGCTAAATATTAAGTTATAAACTTTTATAAAATACAGGGTGTCTCCGTAAGGCCGTGCAAAATTGTAACAGGATATGGAGAATGCGTCCCTGAACAATTTGAGGTAGGGAACCTGGGGACGGAGAATCCAGGTGAAGGAGACATGGAAGGAAACTTCTCCACCGCTTTGTCGAGCATTACCGTTTTGCAGCTTATTTACAACTAACAAGCGTACAAGTTTACACGTACTATGCTGTTTATTTACAGGTACATTCTTCATTTCCTGCAAGGAAACAAGGAGGACGAGCGTGATTACTACGTAGTCTAGCTGGCCGTCTGAACATCCACCTGTACTTGAGATTCGCGCAAACAGTTCTACCTGATTTGCTGGAGGACGTACCCTTGGCTGTTCGTGTGAGGATGTGGACACAACGTGACGGTGCACCGCCTCACTTCAGTGTGGGTGTCCGCAACCATCTCAGTGCTGTATTTCCTGGTCGCTGGTTTGGAAGGGAGGTACTATTCCACGGCCTGCGAGGTCACTTGACCTGAGTCCCCTTGATTATTTCCCGTGCAGATATCTAAAGTCACTTGTGTATGAGACCTCAGTGGATGCGGGGATGGAATTAGTTAGCAGAGTTGTAGCTCCCTGTGATGTGATTCGAAACGCACAAGGGATATTTGTTAGGGTGCGCCAGAATCTTGTTCGCGTATGTCATGCTTGCACTGAGGTTGATGGCCGCCAGTTAGCACATTTTGTAAGATACAGTACAAATGGTACGTTCATTGTGTCAATGACGGTATTTGCAGTTAACTGTAACTAAAGTAAATAAAAACATACACAATAAGTGATTTTATTCCCATTAGCTCTTTAAGGTGGCTTTCCCGACCCCAGGTTCGCTACCTCAAATTGTTTAGCGGAGCACCCTCCACGTGCTGTTAAATTTTTGCATGTTCTTACGGAAACACACTGTATATCGCAGAATGGTGAAGTAGTTCTGAAAAAAAAAAAAAACATTGAAGCACTGGACTTTCACTTAAATTCTGAAGGACCTGCACAGGGTGAGAAGTACATCGGAAGAAGTGAGGTAGAAAAGATAGGAATGAGTTAGGCATGAAAACTATGGAGATGAAGTTAGGGGTTTGGATGGATAGCGTGCATACAGACGGTGGGAATGACAGAGGGTGCGCAGTAGTTTGGTGTGTAGGTATGTTAGTGCTAACATGAGGAAAGGGATAGGGATCCATGGAGAGGGAAAAGGAGAGAGGAGCCCTGATGTGGAGGCGGAAAGGTTGGAAGAGTTAAAGTTAATAGGAGGGATAAATATCGAGGCAGATCTGTTTGTCTGGGAGAGGGAGTTGGTTGAATTTGGATTGGGATAGGATATGTGGTGTGTGTAGGTGTAGGGACAGTGGGGGAATGTGTTTGTAAAAAGCACCAGGTTGGTGATCACAGGGGAGACAATGAGGTTACTGGGATTTAGTTTGCATTTGGTATAAGAGGCCGGTGAGGAGGGGTGAGAATTTGATGAGATGATAAGCGATCCATGTGGCAGAAGGTAAACAGACGCAGAAAGCAAGACGCAGTGCATCGCATTTGAGGATTTGGAGGTACTTGTAGAACTTTGGTGGGGCGGATATTCGTGCAGCATTCGCATAGAAGGGGAAAGGTCAGATCAGGATTTTGTAGGTGTGGAGAATAATCGAGGGGTGTAACCCTCAAGCGTGGGCTGTTTGCAGTTTTGGTCTATCGTGGGCTTTCTGTTGGCTGGTTAGTAGGTCAGGTTTCCACGTCATTTGACGGTTGAGGGTTAGTCCAAGATATTTTAGTTTGTTAGTTAACTGGATACGACGGCCGCAAAATGGTAAGATAAAAGTCATGGAAATGGAAGGTGCGGGTAGTTCTTCCTGTAATTATTTAATTATTGCCTGGATTTTGGAGGTGTTGATCTTGAGGAGCCATTGCTTACACCTGGAGGTAAACTGTTTGAGGTGGATTTGGAGGGATCATTGGGATTGCTGGAGATAGTGTAGACGGCGAGGACCAATGAGGTGGACTGGTGAAAGTGCTTTGGGTATTCTTGTACCGAGCGCCGCGGGTTTCGAATCCACGCCAGACGGCATGGACCTCGGTTACTACTAGAGGTCTCTCCAGCCGTCGCGCAGTAAGCTGTGGCTGCGCGCGCGCTCCCTGGTCCGCGCATGATATGAGGGCGCCACGGTGGAGCACATGGTCCCAGCAGCCAATAGCAACGTACTCTATCAGATACCTAAGCGCCTGTCTCTCGCTCAGCAGGCAGTCTGATATTCGCGTTAATCTGTCGACATGTTGCCTACAGACAGCGAGTTTACTTGGTTTCCGCGTACGAGTGGACGTTGTGGATTCGTAAGGTTTCGCTTGTGACCACGTTTCTATTTGCGTGTTGTTCGTTAGGTCTTGCTCGGTCGTCCACCGTTGTTCGTGTCCGTCCTTCCCCGTTCGCTTTGTTTGTTCGCGGGCCGCTCCCGTTTGGTCCCGCCGCGCTTTCGTTCTCGGCAACCCCGCAACCGTTCCGGTCTCTGTTACAACAGGTATATTAGCAGCGTTAGAGGAGATAAAGGAGAGGAGAGATGACAGAGCCTTGGGACACTCCTGCAGTGGGATGGAAAGTATGGGAATTTTTATTGTTAGTACTGACGAAAGGTGGGCAATCAGAGAGGAAAGACGGAATAAGGTGGACATAGTCAATTGAAAACGCATATGTCTCAGTCTGAAGAGGAAACCGGAGTGCCAGACCCAGTCGTATACTTTCTCTTGGTCAAGGGAGACAATAATATCCGATTTACGTGAGATGAACTGTGACATAGTAGATGAGTAGTGCTCAGGAGCAGGTTCTCAGAGGAGAAACTGGAACAGAAGCCACATTGGTGAATGGGAAGGTGATGGTGTTACTTCAGATGTTCATGGAAGCAGCGGAATAGAATGGATTTGAAGACCTTGCTAAACACAGATGGGACACTTTGGGTGGTAGGAGTAGGTATCACTAGGAAGTTTGTGCAGTTTGAGGAAAAGGAGGATTTTGGAGGTCTTCAGTAGTTGAGAGCAGCAACCTGTGGATAGGATATTGGTGCAAAGCGTTGCAAGGGCGACTAGAAAGGAGAGGGGGCATTCTTTGATGGGGTCAGTACGCAATGCAGTCATGACTGGGGAAGTGTTGTGTTTTTTGTGTAATACTTGTTTTATGTCATGTGCAATGATTCATGTATTAATTTTGTTTTTGATTTGTTGTCCAAGTACTGAAAGTTGGGAGCCAGTGGTGGCAGAATGGTATTTGCACGTTCGTGGATGGTAGGGAACAGGGGCTATAAAAAAAAAATGGTTCAAATGGCTCTGAGCACTATGGGACTTAACATCTGTGGTCATCAGTCCCCTAGAACTTAGAACTACTTAAACCTAACTAACCTAAGGACATCACACAACACCCAGCCAGCACGAGGCAGAGAAAATCCCTGACCCTGCCGGGAATCGAACCCGGGAACCCGGGCGTGGGAAGCGAGAACGCTACCGCACGACCACGAGATGCGGGCACAGGGGCTATAAAAGTGGGGGTATTCACGGTGGAAAAGATGTCGGAGAGATAGGATGTTCTGCTTGTCAAGTAAGGGACTGTTGTGGTGGAATGGGTAGTGAGGTGTGAGTTTATTGACGGTGAGTTGATGGAATGCTGTCAAGCACTTAGAAGAGTTAATGGGGAGCTTAGAAAGGAAACTCTCCATCGCAGCCTCCTCAGATTTACTGGTAAGAGGGTCTAACACTCCACTTCTTTTCACATTCGTCAGACATGAGCGAAAACACCCTGTGAGTCACTAGAATAAATTACTGGGGGCTTGTTCGGAGAATTTTGGGAATGTGCGGTTCATCTGCAAAGCAGACGGCACATAGGACGCTAGTGCGACCTATTCTTGAGTACTGTTCGAATCTTTGGGATCCGCACTGGATCTGATTAAAGGAAGACATCGAAGCAGTTCAGAGACGGGCTGCTAGTTTTGTTACCGGTACGTGCGAACAACATGCAAGTATTACGGAGATGCTTCGGGTACACAAATAAGAATCCCTGGAGGGAAGGCGACGTTTTTGTCGAGGAACACTATTGAGAAAATTCAGAGAACCTGCATTGAAGCAGACCGCTATTGAAGCTAACTGCAGAACGATTCTGACACTGCCTAAATACATTTCGCGTAAGGATCACGAAGATAAAAGTAGCGAGATTAGGACTCATTACGGAAGCATACAGAGAGTCGGATTTCCCTCGCTCTATTTGCGAGTGGAGCAAGAAAGGGAGCGACTAGTAATGGTTCAAATGGCTCTGAGCACTATGGGACTTAACATCTGTGGTCATCAGTCCCCTAGAACTTAGAACTACTTAAACCTAACTAACCTAAGGATATCACACACATCCATGCCCGAGGCAGGATTGGAACCTGCGACCGTAGCAGTCGCGCGGTTCCGGACTGAACCGTCTAGAACCGCTCGGCCACCGCGGCCGGCGACTAGTAATGGTACAGCTACGGGCAGCAGGACGGCCTGCGGAGTATGTATGTACTCGTAGTTGTAGATGTGCATGTAGATCCCTTTTGAAGCATCTATCGGTACTCATTTCCCTTTCAGAGAGTGTCCTAACCAGCTACCTCATGTAAGGGCTGAATATGCATGAGGAGCGATTTAAAGTGGAATTACTACATAAAAGTAACCGCAGAGATGGTAAATTCCAGACTGACATTAGTTGGAAATGCGTCAAGCCGCCCCCTTCATTCAGGAAACGTAGTCCACCGACAAAAGGACGTAGCTTACAAAATCCTCTTTCGACCAATACTTAAATATTCCTCGTCAGTATGGCATCCGTAGCAGGTAGGACTGATGGAGGAAATAATAAAATACAAAGAAAGTCAATGCGTTTCATTACAGTTTCATTTAGTAAGAGCGAAAGCGTAACGGAGATGCTCAGCCAACTCCAGTGGCGTACGCTGGAAGAAAGCCGTTTTCCAGCACGGTGTGCCTTGCTATTAAACTTCTGAGGACGTGAGTTCCTGGAAGAGTACTGTGGAAAAGATCATGAAGATAAAATCAGAGAGTTTCGAACTCACACGCAGTCTTGCCAGAAACGATCTTCCCGCAGCTGGAACTGGAAAAGGGAAGCGGCAGAGGTACACAAGTACCTTCTGCCACACATCGCGAGATGGCTTGTGGCGTACTCTTATAGATGAAGACTGTCTACCCAGAGCTGTGGGGCCCTACACCATAGAATACTAAACTGAAAATTACATCTTAGTTTCAACACTGTGTAGTATACCTCCTTAACAATCGTAAAAAACGAAGGCGTGGTTATCTTCTATGGTAGTTCACGGCTGGGTTTCCCTAGTATGCAGCTGATGGGAACGAAGCCAACATTGAACTCCCAAATGCTCATCGGACTCGAGTGAAATTCCCAGTAGAATCCAGTCAAATATAGAGCCATTCAGTTAACGAAAATCTGCCTCCGTGGCTCAGTGGTCAGCGTGTCTAGCGGAGGAACCCTGTTCGATTACCGGTACTCCCAGGAATTTTCCTCAATGGGAGGAGTGGGCTGGGATGCACTCAGCCTCCAGAGGCAAGTTTAGAGCTACTTGAAAGAGAAGTAGCGGCTTCAAGTTCGCGACAGCTCACAATAGCCGGAAGAGCGGTGTGCCCACCCACGCCCCTACGCACCACACTCGGATGATGTCATCGGAAGGGTATGACACAGCGCTACGTCGGTGCTATTTGACCAATCAGGGACAGCACGCGGAGGTTTGCTTTGCAACTGGCGAAATCACTACGACTGTTAAGGAAATGTGAACGGTATTTCGACACTTTGAAATTAGTTTGATTTCCCGAGAAATCAACTTTTTCCATTCCTCATTTCAATCAATCTAGGTCTCAAAAAACACCAAAGTTTTTTATTAATATCGAAATCGCACTAAAAACGCACCTGTCACTTATCATCACAATCATCAGTGGAAAAATGTCATTTTCAAAAGCGAAGTTGATCAAAAACAGACTTCGAACCTCTGTGGTTCAGACAGGCTCAATTTTTGACTTCGCTTACTACTGATATTATTTTTTTTAAATAACTAAGTTATGAACGTACTGCAAGTAGCTTCATTTCTATGGATTGCAGGTGCTAACTAACTATCCCGTAACACTATCTTAAACTTTCATTTAAAGACTTTGGGAAAATATTGTATTGGAATTGAATAAGGTCCAGTTTTCCTGGGATTACGCATTTACTTTGTTTTATTCTGCGTGTGCCTAATAACTATATAAGTTTGTAGTCACTTTATGTTATTTTTAAATTTTAAATACTGATTTTTTTTCTTATACGTGCATCTCAGCTTTTTGTCTATTTTAAAATATAATTTTTCATAGCAATGTTAATACACAGTGTTGAATATATTAATGATTTCAACTATTTTCGGTTTTTTATCTCTTCATTTTTTAAATAGTAGCTCGTATGGTAAAATTTCATACAGTTTAACAATAAGCCATAATTGTTTCGTTATAGGCTTTCAAGTCGAAAATAACTTGATGGCTCCCCTATGCTTCAGGCTCTGACTTAGCTCGGGAGCAGGTGTTCGACCAACCGACTGGCCTGAGGAAACCTCACTGCTTCGAGATGTAGTCACCAACTCAGACAGAAGGCACACAAAACGGGCCTTTAACAGAAATTCCCGGACGGTTACGATTTTACTGATCGTTAAGAAATCGTCACGGAAATCTGACTAATCGGAAGAAGTCGAGGGGAAAGATTCGCAACTACGGCAGAACGCGAAAAATTCACCACAGAGTAATCTCACTGCCACCGCCTAAGTAAACTGTCATTCGTGTACACGTCTCTCAATTCGATTTCATGTATGTTTCTAGTTACGCTTGAGTTCACATCGCCGACAACGTACCTCGTAAAGATTCAATAGAAGAAGCCACCAAAGTCCAAGCTACTAGTCATTACCAGAAGAATTCAAAATTAAAATCACTATTTTTTTCTGGTAACGAATATATCAATGCGCCACCTAAAATCCCGGATGAGATCTAAATTTCCATACAACTTTTAAGAGGAAGTTCACAATTCTAGCTTGGCGCTGCATAGATAAATACATGACCAAATCTAACACAGCACTTTTATGTTTTGATATTTTTATGTAAATTCGATGTACGATCGTTGCGATTATGTGCTTCCGATGGCCGCCACATTCTAGCTATCTATTAGCGGCAGCCTGATGATATGTCTGCCGGTCTGTTAGCTAAACTCTCAGCTATCTCCTCATCAAACATCATCGAAGGGTTGGATTACAAAGTAAATTGATACCGTCGCGGTAATCGGACAGCTACAACAATCAGCCTTAATCGTTCTATTACATGATTTTAATGATGATGGCATCCTCTTGGGTAAAATATTTCAGAGGTAAAATAGTCCCCCATTCGGATCTCCGGGCGGGGACTACTCAAGAGGTCGTCGTTATCAGGAGAAAGAAATCTGGCGTTCTACGGATCGGAGCGAGGAATGTCAGATCCTAATCGGGCAGGTACGTTAGAAAATTTACGAAGGGAAATGGACAGGTTAAAGTTAGATATAGTGGGAATTAGTGATCTTCGGTGGCAGGACGAACAAGACTTTTGCTCAGGTGAATACAGGGTTATAAATACAAAATCAAACAGGGGTAATGCAGGAGTAGGTTTAATAATGAATAAAAAAATAGGATCGCGGGTAAGCTACTACAAACAGCATAGTGAACGCATTATTGTTGCCAAGATAGACACGAAGCCCACGACTACTACAGTAGCACAAGTTTATATACCAACTAGCTCTGCCGATGATGAAGAAATTGATGAAATGTATGATGAGATAAAAGAAATCATTCAGGTAGTGAAGGGAGACGAAAATTTAATAGTCATGGGTGACTGTAATTCGAGAGTAGGAAAAGAGAGAGAAGGAAACATAGTAGGTGAATATGGATTGGGAATGAGAAATGAAAGAGGAAGCCGTCTGGTGAAATTTTGCACAGAGCATAAGTTAATCACAGCTAACATTTGGTTCAAGAATCATAAGAGAAGGTTGTATACATGGAAGAATCCTGGAGATACTAGAAGGTATCAGATTATATAATGGTTAGACAGAGATTTAGGAACCAGGTTTTAAATTGTAAGGCATTTCCAGGGGCAGATGTGGACTCTGACCACAATCTGTTGGTTACGAACTGTAGATTAAAACTGAAGAAACTGCAAAAAGGTGGGAATTTAAGGAGATGGGACCTGGATAAACTGACTAAATCAGAGGTTGTACAGAGTTTCAGGGAGAGCATAAGGAAACAATTGACTAGAATGGGGGAATGAAATACAGTAGAAGAAGAATGGGTAGCTCTGAGGGATGAAGTAGTGAAGGCAGCAGAGGATCAAGTAGGTAAAAAGACGAGGGCTATTAGAAACCCTTGGGTGACAGAAGAAATATTGAATTTAATTGATGAAAGGAGAAAATATAAAAATGCAATAAATGAAGCAGACAAAAAGGAACGCAAACGTCTCAAAAATGAGATCGACAGTAAGTGCAAAATGGCTAAGCAGGGATGGCTAGAGGACAAATGTAAGGATGTAGAGGCTTTTCTCACTAGGGGTAAGATAGATACTGCCTACAGGGAAATTAAAGTGAGCTTTGGAGAAAAGAGAACCACTGGTATGAATATCAAGAGCTCAGATGGAAACCCAGTTCTAAGCAAAGAAGGGAAAGCAGAAAGGTGGAAGGAGTATATAGAGGGTCTATATAAGGGCGATGAACTTGAGGGCAATATTATGGAGATGGAAGAGGACGTAGATGAAGATGAAATGGGTGATATGATACTGCGTGAAGAGTCTGACAGAGCACTGAAAGACCTAAGTCGAAACAAGGCCCCGGGAGTAGACAACATTCCATTAGAACTACTGACAGCCTTGGGAGAGCCAGTCCTGACAAAACTCTACCATCTGGTGAGCAAGATGTATTAGACAGGCGAAATACCCTCAGACTTCAAGAAGAATATAATAATTCCAATCCCAAATAAAGCAGGTGTTGACAGATGTGAAAATTACCGAACTATCAGTTTAATAAGTCACGGATGCAAAATACCAACGCGAATTCTTTACAGACGAATGGAAAAACTGGTAGAAGTCGACCTCGGGGAATATCAGTTTGGATTCCGTAGAAATATTGGAACACGTGAGGCAATACTGACCTTACGACTTATCTTAGAAGAAAGATTAAGGAAAGGCAAAACTACTTTTCTAGCATTTGTAGACTTAGAGAAAGCTTTTGACAATGTTGACTGGAATACTCTCTTTCAAATTCTGAAGGTGGCAGGGGTAAAATACAGGGAGCGAAAGGCTATTTACAATTTGTACAGAAACGAGATGGCAGTTATAAGAGACGAGGGACATGAAAGGGAAGCAGTGGTTTGAAAGGGAGTGAGACAGGGTTGTAGCCTCTCCCCGATGTTATTCAATCTGTATATTGAGCAAGCAGTGAAGGAAACAAAAGAAAAATTCGGGGTAGGTATTAAAGTCCATGTAGAAGAAATAAAAACATAGAATTACAATGTCATCGGCGAATCTCAGTCAGAGACAGCAAAGGACTTGGAAGAGCAGTTGAACGGAATGGACAGTGTCTTGAAAGGAGGATATAAGATGAACACCAACAAAAGCAAAACGATGATAATGGAATGTAGTCGAATTAAATCGGGTGATGCTGAGGGAATTAGATTAGGAAATGAGACACTTAAAGTAGTAAAGGTGTTTTGCTGTTTGGGGAGCAAAATAACCGATGAAGGTCGAAGTAGAGAGGATATAAAATGTAGACTGGCAATGGCAAGGAAAGAGTTTCTGAAGAAGAGAAATTTGCTAACCTCGAGTATAGATTTAAGTGTCAGGAAGTCGTTTATGAAAGTATTTGTATGGAGTGTAGCCATGTATGGAAGTGAAACATGGACGATAAATAGTTTGGACAAGAAGAGGATAGAAGCTTTCGAAATGTGGTGCTACAGAATAATGCTGTAGATTAAATGGGTAGATCACATAACTAATGAGGAGGTTGAATAGAATTGGGGAGAAGAGGAGTTTGTGGCACAACTTCACAAGAATAAGGAACCGGTTGGTAGGAAATATTGTGAGGCATCAAGAGATCACAAATTTAGCATTGGAGGGCAGTGTGGAGGGTAAAAATCATAGAGGAAGGCCAAGAGATGAATATACGAAGCAGATTCATAAGGATGTGGGTTGCAGTAAGTACTGGTAGATGAAGAAGCTTGCACAGGATAGAGTAGCATGGAGAGCTGCATCAAACCAGTCTCAGGACTGAAGACCACAACAACAAGTTAGAAAATTACTATAAAATGTGTTTATGTTGGTTAGTAATCATAAAATTTGCTGCACCACAAGTTCTTTATACTTTATTTCTTATTTTTGTCCGCCTCATATTTTCCATTATTCTACATATCCGTCTCACAAGGCTCCAAACTTTTTTCTCCTTCCATTCTTATTGTCTTCGTTTCTAAGTCAGGAGCAGTCAAATGAAAACCGAGCACCCACCATAACGAGACCATGAAACGGACCCATTCGAAAGTAATCACCACACGTGTTAAATGAGTTATCCCACTAGGAGATGAGATAAATCAATTCCTATTTGGTAGAACACGGTCGGCCGGTAACGGATCCACAACGGCATCCACTTTTGCACTTCTTCTTCCGACTGAAACGGACGTCGACGTATGTCTTTCTTCAGGTCGGCACAGATGTGAAAATCATGTTGTGTAAGATGTGGGCTCTGTGGAGAATGTTCAGGTGTTTCCCATCCAGATCGCTGAAGCGTAGACTTCGTCCGATGGCTCAGTGGGGGTGGGCGTTACTTTACGACTGGATGCTTTCATCCGACAGGGTTGTCAAGCCGAGGGCAAATGACAAAGCCAGCAGTGGAAACGGCCCACATCTCCCTCGACAAAGAAATCCAAAGCTATTCATCCAAGTTCCAGTAAGGTCATGATGACCGTCTTCTTCGACCGCAGGGGCCCTCTGCTTATCGAAATCCTCGAGCATGGAACCACAATCAACGCCCAGAACTATGAAGACACTTTGCAGAAACTGCGATGCACTTTAAATTGAAACCGCGTAGGAATACTGTCGGACTGAATCATCCCGCTTCACAATAACGCCTGCTCCCACACTGCCACTCGAACGAATGGCGTGCTTCAGTGCTTTAGTTGGGAAACACTGCAACATCCTCCGTATAGACCGGATTTCCCACCATGTGATCTTCGCATCTTTGACGACTTGAAGAAAGACATGCATGGACATCAGTTTCAGTCGGACGAGAAAGTGCAAGAGTAGGTGCAGTTGTGGATCCATCAGTGGCAGACCACGTCCTACGAAACAGGAATTGATTGTCCCATCTCCCAATGAAATTAATCTTTTAACGTGTGTGGTGATTACTTTCGAAAGAATCCATTTAGTGGTCCTGTTGTGTAGGGTGTTCGGGTTCCATTCGACTGCCCCTTATGTCTTGGCGTTTCCTCAGTTGTTTGTTTGGTTTTCCACATACAGGTGGTTAGGCTGGAACATGAACCCAACAGTGACGGAAGAATCACCCATTCGTAGTTCAGTTGAAGGTGCCGCTTCATCGCATGGACGTGAGTTGGGGTACTGATCACTGGAACCGTTCGCCGGGCCGTTAATGAAACATCCCTGTTTACAGTAGTCCTTTAACACAGAGAGAGGACTCCAGGAAGCTATTGCTTCTCGATGACGTCAGTGGCTGCTGGTGTGCCAGGTGCTAAGGTCAGCAACTGCCAACTTGGAAAATGCTCCATCATGCGTTAGAAGCGATGGGCCTTGGTAGCAGCGAACCTGCCACCGGAGTCTCAGGCACGGCTCCTGGCACCATGATGAACTCATAGTCGCACATAACACACCAGGAGGGGAGTGTTATAACTGTAACATTCAACAGGGCTGAGGCCGAAGGCAACTGCACACACTGGGCGGTGATCAGTGATAATGACGGCCCCTAGAATACAGTGTACAGCAGCAAAGAGAACGGACAACACTTACCCAAGGCTCTTATGTGCGACCCATCAGGAAGGTGGTTCTCACCGGAAAATACCATAGTAATTTGGCAGGTGATCCAGTGGCCTGAAGGCATCAAGTCGTCTGCTTACAGTTCCCAGCTCAGGTGATCGTCCACTGCTACTGGAGACAAAGTCCTTGGTAGATGACTCAATGCTTTATCTGGCACTGCAGTGGTATTCACCTCGAAGCTAACATCTGATGAGAGCGACAGTGTTTCGCATCATGTACATACTCTGATGTGGTGATGTACAGAGAACATCGGCGAGCTTCTGAGAGCATCGTACAGACAACAGGTCACATCAGCCGGGTGTCCGCATTGGGTGTGATGACTTCATTTGTCCTGCGTTTCTTGTTTAGTCATCTTCTGCAGGAGCTTAGCCAGAGTTGCAACGTAGCCCAGCTTCAACTTTCGTAGTCGCTGGTTTGCTACCTCTGCTCTGTCAGCTTTCTGAATAAGCACTCTTTCATTCTGAATATGTCTTCTTGTGAAACAATGTCTAGCCTTCAGCCTAACGCTCACTTCCCTCTGTATGACGTCGTTTTGCTGAGAACCACAGGAAGAACTCATCGGACCCAATGGAGTATTGGTGCAATACAAGTTTCTTCTTCCTGTTGAATGCTTCGCTACTCATTACAATTCTTCCTTTTAGTTTTTGGTTCATCTCATATCCACCTCTATTAAGGTTACCATCTATTTCAAACTTTGCTTGCCTTTTTGCCGTCTTTCTTTACTTCCTACCATTGATCATACTCTCTGTTTTCTTAATGTTAATTATCATCCCATATTCTTGGCATGTATCACTCCGATTTTGTGCCATTCATTATAATTTCATCTTGAGCGACAAGCGACATATCATTACCAAATTTGAAATCTTTAATTTGATGAATCATGACAAAATAATTCCATTTGTTGTGCAAAATGTATGAGGCAGGCGAAATACCCTCAGACTTCAGGAACAATGTAATAATTCCACTTCCAAAGAAGGCAAGTACTGACAGATATGAAAACTACCGAACAGTCAGTTTAACAAGCCAAATATTGACACGAATTATTTACAGAAAAATAGAGAAATTGTTAGAGGGTGACCCTGAGGAAGATTAGTCTGCGTTCCGGAGAAATGTAGGAACGTGCAAGCCAATACTGAACCTCAGAAAATCGATTGAAGTAAGGCAAACCCTTTTTATATCATTTGTAGATTTAGAGAAAGATTTTGACAGTTTGAGACTAGTCTACACTTTTGTGAAATTTTGCGCGAAGTAGGTATGGAATACAAAGACCGAAAAGTTATTTACAACTCGTACAGAAGCCAAATTGTAGTACACTTGACTCGCATTCGGGAGGACGACGGTTCAATCCCGCGTCCTGCCATTCTGATTAAGGTTTTCCGTGATTTCCCTAAATCGCTCCAGGCAAATGCCAGTATGGTTTCTTTGACAGGGCACGGCCGACTTCCTTCCCCGTCCTTCCATAATCCGATGAGACCGATAATCTCGCAGTTTGGCCTCTTCCTCGATACAACCCAACCCAACCCAAATTGCAATTATAAGAATCGAAAGACATCAAAGGGAAGCAGTGGTTGGGAAAGGAATGAGGCAGAGTTTGTAGACTATCCCAAATTTCACTCAGTCTGTACACTGAGCAAGCAGTAAAGGGAACCAAAGAAATATTCGGTGATGGAATTAAATTTCAGACAGAGAAATAAAAACTTTGAAGTTTACCGATGACACTGTACTTCTGTCAGAGACTGCTAAAGACTTAAAAGAGCAGTTGAAGGGATATGTCTCGATAAGAGCTTGTTAGACAAACATTAATAAAAATGAAACAAGCGTAAAAGAGTGCAGTCGAAGTAAATGAGGGGATGCTGCAGGAATTAGATTAGGAAATGAGACACTAAGTAGCAGATGAGTTCTGTTATTCGTGCAGAAAAATAACTGATGATGGTTGAGGTAGGAGATGTAAAATAGCAGACTGCTACTAGCAAGATAAGCATTTCTCAAAAAGAAGAGTTTGTTAACATTTAATATAAAATTATGTGTTAGGAAGTCTTTTCTGAAGCATAGCCACTTAAATGGCAGTCAAACGTGAACAATCGGCAATTCAGAAAGGAGAGGATAAAAGCTTTTGAAATATGGTGTTAGAGGAGGATGCCGAAGATTAGATGGGTTGCTCGAATAAGAAATGAGAAGTTACTGAATCTAAATGTAGGAAAAGGAAATTTGTGGCACAACTTCAATAAAAATGGACGGTTTGATAGCACACATCTTAATGAATCAAGATATTGTGGTTTTGGTAATGGTAGTAATCGTGGGGATAAAAATTGTAGAAGGCGACCAAGGCTTAAATACATTAAGCATGTTCAAATGGATGTAGGTTACAGTCGTTGTGTAGAGATGGGGTTTGTATAGAATAGTCTAGCATGGAAAGCTGCACCAAACCAGTCTTCAGACTGAAGTCCACAATGACAGCATCTTTTTTTCTATTGGTAGAAACGACAGTGCTCCCTTCAGAGCATTTCTTTACAGTTTCTTCCAAATATATTTTGAGCAAGGTGAGAGAGAGATACCATCCTTGTCTGACCTCTCAGCCATTTAAACTTTTATTTGTCATCTCGTTTCCAATTTGTATTTTTATTTTCTCTCTAGTTCGCTGTATTTTCTCTTTTGTGCCGTTGAGCTCTGCCCAGTGATTTTTTTTCCAAATCAATATACATGACAGCAACTTTCCTGCTCATCTCACTATGCTTCTTTGCCTGTTTAAATCCTAGCGAATGGAAAACATAAGAATGTAATATGAGTGTGAAAATCAATATCCTACATTCACATGTTGACTACTTCACCGAAAAATTGAAACATAAGAGTGAAGGTCAAAGAGAAACAGTCCATCTTGGCATTTAATGAGATGGAGAAAAAACGTAGATAGATGGAATGGAAGTATGACGGCCGGCTATTGTTATATGTTGTACGGGGACAATAAATCAATAAACATGAAATCTGAAAATTATATGTTGTTATGAGAACTGTTGGTAGTATTTTTAGTATATGGATTAACAATAAAACAATAATAATAAAAAAATTGACTGAGCAACTGTTTTGCTATCCTGTCTGACATCCCAAAGGGTGTTCATCAAGTATCATTGCCCTTCTGACACGAAACGTGTCACTAATTAGCTGTCTGGCAGTTCTATCAAACCTGCTCTAACTCACCTTAGACACGCGACGTAATACTCATTTATCACCACAGACAGAACACGGAAAGACTAATGAATACCACTGACACGCGAAGCTTTATTCCCGCTGTTCTTCTACAGCTAAGAGTTTGATTACCTCGTTGCGGAGCGACGGACTAAATAGATATCTCGGTAATGACAGCTTCGAAGAAGAGCAGCTGTCTGACATAATAACGTAGAAAAAAGGTCGTTTTGCTACGTTACAGGTCATAATTTAATTTCAATACAGAGTTACATTCGCTGCTATAAGAGTGTGCCTAAGAAGAAAAAGTGAGGCTACCGACCCCTCTATATTCCTGGACATCGAAAGTTTCAACCGGTCGGAGACTTTTTGCTTGTGCTGTAGCAGACCATAGAAACTCAAACACGAAATTGGCGGCAATATGTATAACTTCAAGTGACAACGATTAATAAATAAGTTACTAAAAAGCCAAGCTGGCCATACCGGAATCCTTACTCGTACTGATGCTTCTTGTATGCAACATTATTAATTAAAAAGAACTTTCTGAAAAAAATAAATGAATCAGACAAGCGTGACGAATTTCGGCGGCGATGGCCGATCACTAACGTAAACGCCCCCTGTGCGGGCAATTGAGAAACTATTATAGTGCGTTTAAAATCAGTTGCGACTTTTGACGTTTGGCTCACAAGGGGTGGGGGGGGGGGGGGGGAGTACATGGCGCCATTGCCCAGGTAACACCAATGGCGAGCCGAGTTTCACAACTGCGCCGTCAGCAGTTCGATTGGTAAAGCGCCCCCGTTGCCACGTCGTGGATAAAAAGTTCCACGTTTTTTCGCGTGTTGGATGTACCTACTGTCATTATCCCGTAATAAAGTGGTATTTTATCTCGTTGATGTGTTCTGCAGTAATCAGGTATTCTGAACAAGTGTTTTGTGTTGGCGTTGCTTAGCAGCAGTTCAGCACGTCTGAACATGAGGTTCGCATTAAAAGATGTCGTCGCCAAGAACAGTGTCACCGGCTGTTACGATAATGTCTGCTGCAAAATATTCCTCCGAATTCGACAATAGTAATGGACAATGCAGGTACCACTCTGCTGAGATGGATGCAGCTCCAAAAATGTGATGGAAGAAAGCGGATGTTTTACTCTGGGTAGAAAGAAATGGCCCACTGGATAAAGTTGAACAAAGCATGTATAAGGCATACTTAATTGAACTTGTAGTGCTGTACAAGCCGAACACACAACGTTACGAGGTCGACGAACTAGTTAATGCTAGAGGGCATCGTTTAGTCAGGTTTTCGCCGTATCATGTTCATTTAAATGCGACTGAGAATATATGAGCATAGATAAAAGGTAATGTGGCAGAAAACAACAAGCCGTTTACGTTCAATGAGGCTGAAATGCTGACAAAAGAAGCCAGGTCAAATGTTACACCAGAGGACTAGTCTCTAGCTGTCAGCCATATCAAGAAGGCAGTTGAGGAGAAATGTACTCATGGTGGACTGTAACGAGTTTTGAGTAATACATAATTTCTATTGTGCCACATTAAAATCCGCTTCCTTTGCCTAAACACAGCAGTTTACAAATATTCACCTCACTAACATTCTAATGCAGTTGAGAGCGTGACAGAATCCTAAAACAGTGTCATTTTAAAATCAGCTAGTTACAGTGATTGGGCTAAGCAGTTAGTAAACAAGTGCTCCAACATCTTTTCTGAATATGCCTGTAAAATCATGCTGCAAATGAACCCCAGGGCACCACAGCTATATGGTTTACCGAAGCTCCACAAACCGGAAGTGCCAATCCATCCTGTGTTATCTGCAATACAAGCTCCAGTACACAAGACTGCCAGGAGAATCAACACCATCGTGAAGAAGAAACTGAACTTCAAAGAGAAATTTAGCATTAAGAACAGTTTAGATTTATTTAACAAGTTAACAGACATTGAGGTTCCAACAAACGCAAAATTAGTCCTTTTGAATGTGCATAACTTCTTCATATGTATTCCAGTGAAAGACTGTGTAGATATTGTATTACAATTATTCTATTCACACAACATAAATCCTGAAGAGCAGCTGAGTATTGTTAGTACAGTGGAATGATGTTTAAATCAAAATTATTTCTGCTTTCAAGAGAGCTATTATCAGTAAGTAGATAGTTTGGCAATAGGCTCACCTTTACCCCCTTACTAGCTGAAATGTTCATGGACAAGTGGGAGACTGGTTTTCTTAAGAGAGAACCACTGGCAAAAAACGTTGTGTATTGGCACAGGTATGTAGATGATATTCTTTGTATGTGGAAAGGTTCCCATAAATTTGTGGAAAATATGAACTATTGACACACTAACGTAAAGGTCAGCTTGGAGTTGGAGGGGCCCAGCATAAATTTCCTGGACATTACCTTAAAGATAGAAGACAATAACCTTAAATTTAAAATTTACCGAAAAGATTCCTTCTCTGACACTTTCATCCCAGCTTCCTCCAAACAGCCTACAACCTACAAATATGCAGCATTCCATCACATGATCCACCGTCTCTTTTCTATCCCCATGTTCAAAGAAGACTTTGACCAGGAACTTAACACAATTCAAACAATAGCCACTAATAATGAATGTGACCCAAACACCATTGATAAAATTTTAGATAAAAAGATGAAGCAAGCCAGGTCCCTACTGTCCCCAATGAGAAACACATACGACCTAGAAAAGAAATAGTGCAGATTACCTTTTATAGGGAAAACATCAAATAGCATAAGTAACATCTTGGAGGCAAAGGGTTTCTCTGTGTTTTTCTATGTTCTCAGACAACAGGTAGCAATGCAAAAGACAAACAACCAGCTATCACAAAAAGTGGGGTTTATAAAATCACATGCTCTGAGAGTCAGTCTTGCTACATTGGACAGACAGGGGGGTCAATCTGTACCAGGCTCAAAGAACACCGCAGAACCTGGAGATTGAAGAAGCGTGTTTCAGCCTTTGCAGAACATAGCCGGGACAATAACCACAAATACACAATAGATGTACAAACCCTACACACAGAGGAAAAGGGGGCCAAACTCAACCAATCAGAAATTTTAGAAATTAAAACACATGTATATATCCCCACACCTTTATTAAACGAGCAAACCCAGTTCAATTATTCATCTCTTTGAGATGAGATCAAAGCCCCAGGATAGAAGCAAAATCTTGGGCCCCAGTCCTCAAGAGTTAAAAAGTTCTTGGCGATGCATAAGTTTTGTCCGGTTGCTGTAGTGTAATTGCCGAATGTATCATAATGTATGTAATTTGTTGAAAAATGTTCATTGACATAATTGTACATTGAGCTGTGGATCGCTACCTTAAGAAGCTGAGATGATTATCTTTGTCTTTTCGTCATGTTTATCTGTGCATTATCATCTCCGGGAATCAGTAAGTACTTGAAAATGGGCTTATAACCCGAACCCTAGGTTGTGCAATAAAATTGTTAAACAACGCCAAAAAACAGTGTTTGTATAGCTAAAACAGTGCGTTATTAAACTAACAGCAGAGGGCAAGAAAGGCCAATAATTACGAGAAAGCCCATTCTCTCTACAAAACTAAATTTTTAACTTTCGCTTATATTGTTGCAAAACCCACAGCAATCCTCGTTTCACCAGCTATTTATGGACCTTAAAAGTTACATTATTTCATCTAAAAATTTTGGTTGCTTGAACATGTCGGTAGATCTTGAAGTTTGGCGTAATTGTCATATGGGAAATACTCTCCTGTCTGCTTGCTATCATTTGCCAAAATCTTGTTTTGATATCTGAGATCATTTATGAGATACGAGGGCTTTATGAATGCTGCATTTTGACTTGTTCACTGCAGCGTGCTTTCGTCACATAGATCCCATTTTTTCAACACTGGAGACAGATAGCCATATCCTTAAGAGTTTAAAGTATGATTCATTACGTCATCTAAATTTCATACGTCACAACATATGACCTTACACTCACCAAACGCAAATCTAGTGACCCATGTTTTTCTCTGCAAACCTTAAGAACTTCGTGCAGTAGTTTGCTTAATATCGAATTATCACAGTAACTGTGGCCATTAACGAAATTGCAAGCAATTCATGACGACGTTGTAGAATGAAGCTATAAGATGTACGAAAATCTAAGTTTATTAGCGAATAGTTTCATTATCTTAGAAGCTAGATTAAGAAAAGGCAAACCCACGTTTCTAGCATTTGTAGACTTAGAGAAAGCTTTTGACAATGTTGACTGGAATACTCTCTTTTGGGACACGAAAGGGAAGCAGTGTTTGGGAAGAGAGTGACACAGGGTTGTAGCCTATCCCCGATGTTATTCAATCTGTATATTGAGCAAGCAATAAAGGAAACAAAAGAAATATTCGGAGTAGGTATTAAAATCCATGGAGAAGAAATAAAAACTTTGAGGTTAGCCGATGACATTGTAATTCTGTCAGAGACAGCAAAGGACTTGGAAGAGCAGTTGAACGGAATGGACAGTGTCTTGAAAGGACGATATAACACGAACATAAACAAAAGCAAAACGAGGATAATGGAATGTAGTCGAGTTAACTCGGGTGATGCTGAGGGAATTAGATTAGGAAGTGAGACACTTGAAATAGTAAAGGAGTTTTGCTATTTGGGGAGCAAAATAATTGACGATGGTCGAACTAGAGAGGATATAAAATGTAGACTGACAATGGCAAGGAAAGCGTTTCTGAAGAAGAGAAATTTATTAACATCGAGTATGGATTTAAGTGTCAGGAAGCCGCTTCTGAAAGTATTTGTATGGATTGTAGCCATGTATGGAAGCGAAAATGGACGATAAATAGTTTGAACAAGAAGAGAATAGAAGGTTTCGAAATGTGGTGCTACAGAAGAATGCTGAAGATTAGATTGGTAGATCACGTAACTAATGACGGGGTATTGCATAGAATTGGGGAGGAGTTTGTGGCACTACTTGATTAGAAGAAGGGATCGGTTGGTAGGACATAATCTGAGACATCAAGAGATCACCAATTTAGTATTGGAGAGCAGCGTGGAAGTTAAAAATTGCAGAGGGAGACCAAGAGATGAATACACTAGTCAGATTCAGAAGGATGTAGGCTGCAGTACGTACTGGGAGATGAAGAATCTTGCATGAAGAACTTGCATAGAAAGCTGCATCAAACCAGTCTCAGGACTGAAGACCACAACAACAACAACAACAACAGCAACACAGTTTCTTTAAAATCGTTTGAGAAAGACTGCATATCGGCCGACTTGCTCGGCTTGCTGTTAACGCAGTTAAGCGAGCTTGACAGGTTCCGTGTTCAGCGCACGCTAGCAACTACGCTACCCATCAGTAGCTCCGTCCTGAACTGCCAAAGCTGCAACTAATTTGAAACGCACTTGTGTGATCATGTAAGCAATCTAGCTCGGTGTTCGGTAACTCGTTAACGAACGAACCAGTTACAATATGTAGTTAAAAGCGATGTCAGTGTTAAAAGTGCCTCGGGCGATGTTTGTTGCGATGTTAAGTGGCTTCCACGCGTCGCTGATTTTACAATGTCGTCAAATGTGATTCCCATATTTAACGCAGTTGTACAAATAAATAAGGTGGCACCGTTTTTCTAAAATGAATTTTTTTAACAATAGTGTCGTAACTACAAAAGCAGTCCCAGTGACCATACTTAGTTTCGCATTTGAAAACAGCTCTGATAGAAGACGCGACTTACGCAGAATAATTGCAATGGCGACAACGAAACAACTGTAAGTCATGAGGTAAGCATGCCTCTCTTCCAACAATCAGCGAACCTTCCAGTTCCTCTAACGAAGCCGTCCATATTTAACATCTACATCCACAACTCGCATATATTCCGCAACCCACGATAAGGTGCTTGTGGCGGAGGGTATCCTTTACCACTACTGGTCCGTTCCACTAGCAGACGGCTGTCTGTAGGCCTCCGTAAGACCTCTGATTTCTCTAATCTTGTCTTCGCTGTCCTTACGCGTAATGTACGTTGCCAGCAGTAAAATTGCTTTGCACTCAATCTCAAATGCCGGTTCTCTAAGTTTTCTCGAAAAGAACGTCGCCTTTCCTACAGTGATTCCCATTTGAGTTCCCGAAGTATCTCACTCCGTAAAACTTGCGCGTGTTGTTCGAACCTTCTGCTAATAACCTAGCTGCCCGCCTCTGAAATGCTTCGACGTGTTTCTTGAATCCGACCTGCTGCGGATCCGAAAACAATCGAACAGTACTCAATAATGAAACACACTAGTGTCCAATATGCGGTCTCCTTTACAGATCAACCACACTTTCCTAAAATTCTCCCAAAAAACCTAAGTCGTCATTTTGCCTTCCCCACTACAATCCTTGCATGCTCAGTTCATTTCATATTGCTTCGCAACGTTACGTCTAGCTACTTAATCGCCGTGACTGTGTCAAGTAGGACAGTACCAACATTGTTTTCGAACATAATGAGTATGTTTCACCTTCTCATCTGCCTCACCTTTCATTTTTCTACATTTAGAGCTAATTTGTCTAACTCATCTCGCACCCTCCTACAGACCCTCCCCATACGCCACAGCATCAGCAGCAAACAGCCGCAGACTCTAGCTTACCCTGTCCGGCAGATCATTTATGTACATAGAAGATAACAGGGGTTCTATCACACTTCCCTGAGGGCACCCCTGACGATACCCTAAGTCTCTGATGAACCGTCGCCGTCGAGGACAACTTATTGGATTCTGTAACTTCGGAAGCCTTCGAGCCACTCACACACCTGGGAACTTATTCCGTATGCTTGTATCTTCGTTAACAGTCGACAGAAAACCTTCACGTAAGGAGTAGTAATGCGTCGCGTAAGAAGATTCGATTCTTTTCTTCAGTCAAAGAATCGCCACTGCCTTACGAACGAAGTACAATTCCATTTGAAGGTTCCTGTTTTAAGTTATTTGTTTCTGTTCGGGGTGCGTGACGTGAGTCCCCTCTTCTTGAACTTGTGTCTTACTATCCTGGCGCTCAGCTCTCAGACGGCCTTAAGTGGAATAATGAAAGTTCAACAATATAACCAGAGAGTACGAAGAAATGTGCTGCACATGGAATAAACGAGCGTCCTGCGTCATTCGGCTCAAACGTGAATTCGTAATACACATCAAACACTTTCTATAGGAGAGAGGTACATTCCTTGAAATGAAACAAAGCACTTACGAATCACACGTCTACGTACAGTACGTCCCCAGACAACGGCCGAGTTCGACGCTAGCTCATCGTCCCTCTCTGTTTCAAAGCACTTCATCCACTCTCTCCGCTTATACACACTCTGATGTCGCAGACTTGGCAATCTGCCGCGATACATGGTCTGCCGGCCGCGGTGGTCTAGCGGTTCTAGGCGCTCAGTCAGGAACCGCGCGGCTGCTACGGTCGCAGGTTCGAATTCTGCCTCGGGCATGGATGTGTGTGATGTCCTTAGGTTAGTTAGGTTTAAGTAGTTCTAAGTTCTAGGGGACTGATGACCACAGATGTTGAGTCCTATAGTGCTCAGCGCCATTTGATACATGGTCTGTTCCGCGTCACTCTTATTGCGTCAGGACTACCACTGATAGTAGCATCAGTGGACCTAGCGAATGAATATATTTAGTTTGCTCTGCTTAGGTCGGTATTACACTATCATATTTCTTTGCCAAAGTTGATATGTCAAATATTTATGTCAAAGAAATTTGATGGTGTAATAGGGTACTTTGTGAAATCTCAGCAGTTCTCAAATGAATATGATCAAATCTAGGGTCTCGCCGTAGATTTTATTATAAAAGTCATTCGTCTTCTCTTCACTGCAACGTGCAATGTAACCGCTTGGAGCGCTGGCGTCGCTACAGCTATTTGACGTCTCTGCATTGTTTGTAAACATGGCTTCAAAATTGGTGTGTTCCTTTGACTCTTTTGGTTTTACTAAACTTGCCTCGACAAAGGTGCGAGGTACACTTTTTTTTTTTCTTCCCACTAGGTGCTTATATTTTATGACCCACCGTCTAATTTCTTATGGTGGGTCGTATATTGCCACTTAGCCGCTGTGACTGGGTCCGGGGTCCGCAGTGACTGAAAGTTATGCCACGCCGGCTCCCGTCCCCACTCACACCGTTGCCCGTGTCCCGCCACGTGGAGGCGGGCTCTGTTTAGATCCATTTAATATCTTTTTTTTGTGCAGCATTAGAAAAACTTATAACTAATACAAAATCAAGTAAGATATTAATAAACAAAACGAAATTATATATTTAGAAAGAAGGAAGGAAGAGAACTGAATAGAGAAGTTATAGGTATAATATAGCCCGTCACCTGGTTGTGGGCGGCGGCCCGGGTCTTGGAATGACCCTCAAGACGCTGGCCGTTGCTCACCATGCTTTTAACATCTACCATCCTAAAAACTACCTTAACTAGAAGAGATTAGGGTACGTTAAAGCTAGAAACTAAGACTAAGACCTCCATGTCCAGCCTGCTAAACTATTTACGATATACAATAGAGAGGTAACTGATTTTGTGCTTGGCTCAAAGTTGCTAATGAAAGGGTACTCGTGGTAAAAGTAATAAGGTAATGACGCTAACGGTTTGTGTTGAGCCTGCAAGGCTCCTAGTAGAGTACATCAGGCGCAAGCACCTCCCGGCCCCGCCGACAACACAACCTGAACGGTGGTTTTCCCCAATCTACCATAGGTATCCGTCGGGTTGGGCTCAAAAGAGAGGGACCACAATTAAGATCCTTCAATACAGACTGTGCGCTGCCTCTTAACGGAAGGCGTAGGTCCCTTGAAGAGGTACCTAGCTTTAAGCTCTTATTGGACATGGAGATGCTGTTAACTATTTATATATACGGTGCAATCTGTTTTTAGGATTGTGTGTGACTTGTGCACCTCTTGTCGGTTGTTCCACTCTGTTCTTTGAATTTCACTTGGTTGACACTATGGATCATCCGCGCTGGACGCTTCAATATCTGTGTTGGTGCCCTGGTCTGTATCTGTTTCTTCTTCATCACTCGTGGTGCTAATCATATCTGTATCCCCCTGGGCATCGTGACGTCTGTTTGGACCGACTTGCCTTCGGTATGGTCTGTTGCACAAGTATTCTATTTGTTGGATCTTCGAGATTTCGTCCGTTAGTTTGTTGAGTTCAGTCCACCTTTCCGGGTCGCGTATTATGGCATGTAGTTCGTTCTGTGTGTTCAGGCGATTTATGTGTACTGTGTGTCTTACGTTCGTGCGTTGTCCGCAGAAGAAGACAGTATGTTCAGGGGAACCTTCTTCCCCGCATGTGCATCTATTAGTCTGCTGCAGACTCACGCGGTACAGGTGCGTGGGATAAGGGCCATGTCCTGTGATGAAATGTACCATACCGCGGCTGGGATCAATATGTTTTAGTTTTAGTCTTTGCCGGATGTCAGGGAAGAAGTTGTAGACACGGCGGCCCTTATCGCTGTTGGCCCACTCGCTCTGCCAGGTATCCACTCGCCATGCTCTGAGTTGGCGTGTTGTCTCAATCGGTACACCAGTGATCTGCCGAACCTGGTCTATTCTCCCCATCCTAAGCCAGTACATTGCTGCGCGGTACCTGATGGTGATATCTATGGGGAAAATTCCCATGACGACACATAGTGCGTCATTTGATGTTGTGTTGAATGCCCCTGTTAGTCGAAGTAGAACACTTCTTTGACCTCGACGTACAATGGTTCTGTTGGTTGAGAGATTTAACCTGTGGGCCCACGTACTGGCAGCAAAGCATAGTACTGACTCGAAAAGAGCGCAATGGTATGTTCGTGTCACTGACAGGGGTAGTCTGAATTGTTCCGAATTTAGCCTAGCCAGTTTGTGTAGTATCTTTCTGCTTTGTTTGTGCATATACGCATGTGTTCGTGGAAGTTCAATCGTTCATCAATGTATACTCCTAGATAGCGTGTGACTGCTAGTCTTTTTATGTTTGTGTCCCCGATTTTGACTATTGGGTTCATGCGCAGGATACCCTTTAGCAATGTATAAGTTGTTTTGTTTCCTGCTATCTTTAATTTATTATCTGTGCACCATTGGGTTATTGTCCTAAGTGTTCCATTGGCTCTTTCTTCTAGCTGGGCACGGTTATTTGCTGAAACTACGACGAGTAGATCATCAGCATAAGCGACAGCTCCATCTGTCAAGATGTGCTCCTCTAGTAACTGTAGGAGCGGTTCTATAACTATGTCCCAGAAGATGGGGCCGCAGATCGACCCTTGTGGACAGCCTTTTGTAATTCGTTTAATCACTTTCTGGTTGTCCATTTGCCAAACGACCGTTCTGTCTCTGCAGTAGTCCATGAAACTATTATGCGAGGTACAACGGTATAACGCATGCTAGTAACTGTGTGTTGCTGGGCAGGTGGAATATGCTGCAGGCGACTTCATGTCCACAATCACAGCTACAGCCATCCACCTCTAGAGCTGGAAACATCCAGGCACCTTTTCAGCAAGCCAGAATAGAGGATGTGGTCACACTCTAAAATAATTTTTTTTTCTTAGCTTTCCATTTTACTTAGTCTATTTCTTATCTCTGGGTGACACAAGTTAAAAAACGCTTGCATACTGTTTATTAATTTTGTAGTTGTTCGAACACTAATTGCTCTAATTAAATGTTCTGGAATTATTTTGGTTTATGTGCAATGTGATACTCGAGTGCTGTTTAGTAGTATAGAGTTGCTGTCTCCTATATCAAGAAATCGCAGTGTCACAGTTTGCGTGTCTTCTGCACGTATAGCATTTCTCAAGAGAGTATTCTGCTTTGTAATATGAGAAGCCACTTTACTGAGCAGAAACTGAAATACGCTCTCATCCACTCGTAAGTAATTTATATATTAAGATCTGACTTCCTCCACTTGCAGCTCTAGAAACAAATTTTGCTGAATGCTTTTACTATCTTGACGTAATACCTATGGCTTCACCCAAGTATGCTTCCTTTTTTTCCGTCGCTTTTCTTTCAAATACACCCAATGCAGTTGTGGTATTAACAACAGCAGCGCATGATAACAAGTTGTTGTCCACCATCTTGAAATTTGACGAAAAATATGACGACAGAGTAATACCCCTTATCAGCGCCACGTCGAAGATTTTTGTCAAAAAAATTTGACGAATGTTTGATCATATTTCTTTTTCAAGGAAATATGATATGTGATACCGGCCTTGGAGCTGTGGTGTTCCGTAGTATGCCACTGGATTTCGTCAGCATAGTACTTCACACACTAGCACACTTCCACCACACGCCGACAAGGTGTCGGTTGAGACGTAACGTCTACCTGATAAATGAAAATGATTTGTGTAAGACCGCTGCAATTGAAACTCGACGAAACATAGACAGTTGAGATAGCTAGTGTAGCTCTGGTACTTCGCTTTTTATTACACGGTACCTGGAATTCATCACAAGACTTGGATTTGGATGTATAATCTATTCAGAGTGCTGAGTGAGTTGAGTAAAAGGTACGCCATTATACTTTTTATAACATTATATATCTCGAAGTCAATACAGGTTGTCCGCCGCAAACATCAGATCGACATTGAACCCCCATCCCCACAGCTCGCACGCTTACACGGAGTGTCCCAAAAAGAGCACCGTCAAACTTCAGGGAATGGTTCCTTGAACGAAAACAAGAAAAAAAAGGTCTGGTGAACAAGGGTTCTAAAGCGCACACCTTAAGAGATAAGGGCACTAGTTCATCTTCAATACTATGAAACACATCTGAGTTTCGTGGTTTGCTAGGAGGTGGTATGGACCAAAACAGCAACACAATCCCTAATAACATGGGCTCTGAAATACACTCCTGGAAATGGAAAAAAGAACACATTGACACCGGTGTGTCAGACCCACCATACTTGCTCCGGACACTGCGAGAGGGCTGTACAAGCAATGATCACACGCACGGCACAGCGGACACACCAGGAACCGCGGTGTTGGCCGTCGAATGGCGCTAGCTGCGCAGCATTTGTGCACCGCCGCCGTCAGTGTCAGCCAGTTTGCCGTGGCATACGGAGCTCCATCGCAGTCTTTAACACTGGTAGCATGCCGCGACAGCGTGGACGTGAACCGTATGTGCAGTTGACGGACTTTGAGCGAGGGCGTATAGTGGGCATGCGGGAGGCCGGGTGGACGTACCGCCGAATTGCTCAACACGTGGGGCGTGAGGTCTCCACAGTACATCGATGTTGTCGCCAGTGGTCGGCGGAAGGTGCACGTGCCCGTCGACCTGGGACCGGACCGCAGCGACGCACGGATGCACGCCAAGACCGTAGGATCCTACGCAGTGCCGTAGGGGACCGCACCGCCACTTCCCAGCAAATTAGGGACACTGTTGCTCCTGGGGTATCGGCGAGGACCATTCGCAACCGTCTCCATGAAGCTGGGCTACGGTCCCGCACACCGTTAGGCCGTCTTCCGCTCACGCCCCAACATCGTGCAGCCCGCCTCCAGTGGTGTCGTGACAGGCGTGAATGGAGGGACGAATGGAGACGTGTCGTCTTCAGCGATGAGAGTCGCTTCTGCCTTGGTGCCAATGATGGTCGTATGCGTGTTTGGCGCCGTGCAGGTGAGCGCCACAATCAGGACTGCATACGACCGAGGCACACAGGGCCAACACCCGGCATCATGGTGTGGGGAACGATCTCCTACACTGGCCGTACACCACTGGTGATCGTCGAGGGGACACTGAATAGTGCACGGTACATCCAAACCGTCATCGAACCCATCGTTCTACCATTCCTAGACCGGCAAGGGAACTTGCTGTTCCAACAGGACAATGCACGTCCGCATGTATCCCGTGCCATCCAACGTGCTCTAGAAGGTGTAAGTCAACTACCCTGGCCAGCAAGATGTCCGGATCTGTCCCCCATTGAGCATGTTTTGGACTGGATGAAGCGTCGTCTCACGCGGTCTGCACGTCCAGCACGAACGCTGGTCCAACTGAGGCGCCAGGTGGAAATGGCATGGCAAGCCGTTCCACAGGACTACATCCAGCATCTCTACGATCGTCTCCATGGGAGAATAGCAGCCTGCATTGCTGCGAAAGGTGGATATACACTGTACTAGTGCCGACATTGTGCATGCTCTGTTGCCTGTGTCTATGTGCCTGTGGTTCTGTCAGTGTGATCATGTGATGTATCTGACCCCAGGAATGTGTCAATAAAGTTTCCCCTTCCTGGGACAATGAATTCACGGTGTTCTTATTTCAATTTCCAGGAGTGTATATACCTTGAGAGCTATGACTACCTGTTCGGTGGAACAGATGTGTTTCACGCAAGCGAAGCTGAATAAGATGAGTAGTAATTCTGTCGTTTCCACAGAAAGTATCTTTTGGTGATTTGTTTACATAATTGGGTTCGTTGTTCACAGAGTTTTACAGTTATTTCGAAAATTAGTGATTTTAGTTACATACTTAGATTATACGGATGAATAACAGCTCTACATTTGCTAATTCAAACTTTGTTTGTTGTATTTTGGCTGACAAACGAAAACGAGTACATGGCATAACACGACTTTATTACCAGCTAATGAGAACAGAATGACATTGCTAATCCTTATTTTGTACATGTCATAACACGATTTCATTACCAGCTAATTAGAACAGAATGACATGCTTTTAGATGTTGTTACCAATTGTCCGATTTTAATAGGTCAGTTTTCTATAATAATTTACATATTATATTAAATGAAAAGCTCTAGTTTACTTTTTTCTGCAGTGTAATTTATGTATTAACCGGTTTTCCACTTACAAGGCCATCATCAGATGTTTACTTACTGACTATTGTCCCCAAAGAAGTTACAATCTTTGTGAACGACACTGGAAAAGAAGCACAAACGCACACCTAGTGACATCTTTGACAGCGTGGTGGCAAGCAATGTAAAAAGTAAAAAGTTGAACAATAAATAAATCCGAAGCGAGTAAACAGGTAAAAACTTTGACACAAAACTGTAAAAGCGTTCCTACATAGGTTTATATTAATAAACGAAATCAATAAAATAAAATAAAATTACTACTTAACAAGGCTACTTCAAGTGGTATAAAATGGAGAGTGATACACAAACTAATTAAAAGAAAGAACTGCAGAATGTGTGAAGAACTTAAGCAATAGCAATAAGAGAAACAGGAGTGAATAAACAGAAAAATACAGGAATGCGGAGCAATGTACGGTAAATACAACCTTTGAAAGTGTGGTGGTACCGCATTTTCAAAGTAAAAAGTTGAACAATATACAAACACAAAGGGAGCAAACAGGAAAAACATTAACACTATACTCTAAAACTATGCCTATATAACAATTTGCATCAAATAAATGAACCAAGCAAAATGAAAACAGTACTTGATGAGACAACGTCAACAGATATTAAACATGGAAAGTAATACAAGTACCAATTAAAAAATAACTTAACAGTTGTAACTACAGACTGTACGGATATGGATTACATAGACAATTTCAGTAAAATAAAAGAACTCCATGAATACAGGAAAATGGAGGAATATGAAGGAACAGACAACGTGGGAACGAATTACAAACTGAATTATGTGAAGATTAGAAGAGGGGGAACTGTTGAGCTATGTCTGGTCAATTAAGATTAGATCTTGGACGTGAGCTAGATGTTTGTTGATTTCCAGAGCTTCTAACAGATTGAGTTTTTGGCCTTTGTTTGCTAAGTGAACGACATGAGACTCTGGCTAGTTGTGGCCCTCACTCAGTACGTGTTTAGCAAATACTGAGTCAGAATTCTACAACCCCCAGCTGTGTTCATGTTCAGCCAACCTAGTTGCTATGACCAATGATGTTAAACAGACATTCTATATAAATATGAACTTGGCCCTCTAAGGCGTCTAATATCATGTGCAGAACGTAACAAAACCATTAGAAATGCTGCTGTCACTTAATGAACTAATAAAAGTCAAAGTTTGGGGTCTATTCTACAAAGACAAAACAGCTATTCCCTTTTTTTCTACATATAATTTGTCAACTGTGCTTTCAGGGGTCAAGTGATACACAAAAATCATGTTCAGTTACTTTTGACACTCAATAACAAAATATTTAACTCTTGGACATTCTGAATTGACGATTATTAAAATCTTTATTTCTATATAGATGAAAAATTTCTTATTACATGAAAGAATGATTAAAAATCTTCATCAACTCATTTACATCTGCATTGTCATAGCTGGTCAATGCACTGAGTTGGTGGAGAGTAAATTTACTTTTTAAAACAATGAAAAACTCTCATATACTCAATGTGAGGGTAGGTTAGTATCCTAGCTTTTGATATTCAATGGTCAAAGCGTACACAAGTTGGCGTGAGTAAAATCTTGACCTAACATTTACTGTGGCCTAATGCATGATGGTACTTAACCAAGTAGCATCTGCAACTGCGTTGTCTCCATGCTGGATTTGAAACGCTA
Organism: Schistocerca nitens; assembly: GCF_023898315.1. Taxonomy (NCBI): domain Eukaryota; kingdom Metazoa; phylum Arthropoda; class Insecta; order Orthoptera; family Acrididae; genus Schistocerca; species Schistocerca nitens. The sequence goes on from NC_064617.1 coordinate 50,864,872, forward strand.
ATTCCCTACTTTGGCCTTAACAGAATTCACTCAGTCCCAACTTTCGTGCATTCCATAGAATATTAATTTTTCCCAGGATGAAATAGTGGCTATTGTACACTCGCTAAGGGTTGGAGCAATGTGCACAATTTCTTTGCCTGCAAGAATAATTGACTACCTCTTTGTTATCTGTCGCCACGATAAGTGAAGCGTATCGTCCACTCTTTGCAGAAAGCAAAACTCTCAACGCCCACGCTATTTTCCACATGTTTATGCGGTCTGCCACGAGATGGGAGAGAGATCTAGAAATTTTAGTTCTAAAAATGCTTTTATATAATGGGGATCTTCCCACTGTGTAGCGTCTGTGTCACCCAGTATGGCTTCAGCCAATCGCTGTCTCGTTAGTGGTGAATTTTATTTTTCTTGTCAGGTCTCAACCTAGCCCTGTTAAAGCCGTCCAGCCACTTACCCTTGGTCCCAGCTGTATTTACGTTGAAAGGAATAGTTATTGTTATGGCCTTATCCCTTTCTGTGGTGAAGCTCGCCATCCTCTTGTCAAGTGGGGTTTTCCGATGCCATTAACCACCTGCTTGGTTCGTCTCCAAAATGAGTTTCACTTTAACTTGTTTATTCGTGCCCAGTCCATATATTGGTAGATATTGTTTTGTTAGTTTTCGGTACATGAGATTACTGCAATTGCCTTTTGTTGATATAATGTAATTATTATTTTCTGGGGATCTCATACTGTATCGTACTGTCGTTATGGATCAAGCTCACGTAAGGTCCATAAAATCCGGTCACCTTACAACCCCAGTGTTGGCTTATAAATGGGTCTCATCTTTGCTACTGAAAATACACTGAGCTGTGGTGTTCTTCACATACTATGTTTAGTAAATTTGTTGATCAAGTGATGCTTTAATATTCAAATTAGTTGTAAATAAGCGGCACATTCCTGTGGCAATGGTTTGTATAAATTTAAACGAACCTTTTTATCAATCTTGTAATAAAGTGAACTAATATTTCGTATGTTGTATTCTCATTTCACCATCTCCTAGAGCAGTCAAAGAACCGCCAGTTACACAGGACGACTGTAGTGTCGTCAGCTCATAACATTTTGGGCGCACCCAAAGCTACTTCTGTGTTTGTCGATGATTTTCCATGCAAGGTAACATGCAGCGTCCTCATTACTCAGAAATTTTCACACAGGTTACAAATTTCGCTTGATATTCCATACGATCGCACTCAATAATATGCATACATGTGGTACTCTGCGAAGTGCTTTTCGGGAATTCAAGAAATATTTCCTCCATATAACTGTGTAATCGGGTAGCCTCTTGAAATAAGAAAATAATGACGAACAGATTAACAGAGTAGGGTCGTCGTTGAATGACTGTATGAGCTTAATAAGGTGACTATACAAGATTTCTGCTTGGTATGATGAATCGCAGCTGGTTCGAAATGTACAAAAATTTAAGTTAATGCAGATGAGTCGGGAAGAGAAACCCATAATGTTCGAGTACAGCATTAGTATTGTTCTGTTTGACACAGTCGCGTCATTTAAATACGTTGGCGTGACGTTGCAAAGCGATATGAAATGGAACAATCATGTGAGGATGGTTCAAATGGCTCTCAGCAATATGGGACTTAACATCTGAGGTCATCAGTCCCCTAGAACTAAGAACTACTTAAACCTAACTAACCTAAGGACATCACACACATCTATGCCCGAGGCAGGATTCGAACCTGCGACCGTAGCGGTCGCGCAGTTCCAGACTGAAGCGCCTAGAACCGCTCGGCCACACAGGCCGGCAATCATGTAAGGATTGTGATAGTGAGGGCTAATGGTCGACATCGGTTTATTGGAAGGATTTTGGGAGTGTAGTTCATCTATAAAAGAGCCGACATAAAGGACGCTAGTGCGATCTGTTCTTAAGAACTGATTGAGTATTTGGGACTCGCGCCGGGTCGGATTAAAGGAAGACATCGAAGCATTTCAGAGGCGGGCTGTTCGATTTGTTACCAACTGGTTTGAACAACACGCAAGTATTCGAGAGATGCATCGGGAACTGAAATGAGAATCCCTGGAGGGAAGGTGCCGATCTTTTCGAGGAACGCTATTGGGAAAATGTAGAGATCGGGCATTTGAAGCTGACTGCAGAACGATTCTCCTGCCGCCAACATACATTTCACATTTCACGTAAGCCCTATGAAGATACGATAAATTGGGGCTCACACGGAGGCATATAGAGTCACTTTTCACTCGCTCTGTTTGTGAGTGGAACAGGAATGGAAACGACTAGTAATGGTACAGGGCGCCTTCCGCATACTCCGTACTGTGGCTAGCGGACTGAGAATGTAGATGTACAAGGTCTGTTCAAAAAATTCCGAAACATCTGTAAAATTGCGCCAATGGTGTGTTGGAGCGAAATGGTGTTGGTACCCCTACACACGCTTGTGTTAAATGTGTAACTACCGGAAGTTTTATTGTTGTATGTCTGCTCTTGTTCAGTGCTGTACTGAGTGGAACGTTGTTTCGCACAGTTTGCGAATTTCGAGATGGAAGATTTAGAGGAGCAACATGTCTGCATTAAATTTTGTGTGAAACTCAAGAAGACCTTTGCAGAGGCAAACGAAATGACGCAGGAAGTCTACGGTGATGAGTTCTTAAGCTGTACTTAGTGTCACGAATGGTTCACACGGCTTAAAAATGGCCGAACTGAAGTTGAAGATGACCCTCGTTCAGGACAGCCTTCGACGTCTACCGACGACTCACATGTCAGAAACGTCAGCGAAACTTTGCGTGCCAATCGAAGACTGATTGTCCGAGAGATTGCACAAGAATGTGACATTTCAGTTGGATCCCGTCACGAAATCCTAACACAGCACCTGGGAATGAATCGTGTTGCCGCCAAGTTCGTCCCCAAATCATGAGTAAAGCCCAGAAAGACCTTCGTCTCGCAATCTGTGAAGAGCTTTTGGATCACGTAATTGAGAATGAGATGTTCCTTAAGAGAATCGTAACTGGTGATGAGACATGGGTTTGCCCTTATGATGAAGAGACCAAGGTTCAGTCTTCACAGTGGGTCGGGAAAGATTCTCGAAGACCAAAGAAAGATCGTCAGGTCAGGTCAAACGTCAAAGCCATGCTGATAGTTTTCTTTGACTTTGAAGCATTAGTTCGTCATTAATTCGTACCACAGGGCAAACTGTTAATCCATGGTACTATCGGGACGTGTTGCGACGCGTGCGAGAAAATGTGAGAAGGAATCAGCCTGACATGTGGCTAAACAAGTCACGGCTCTCGCATCACGACAACGCACCCGCACATTCGTCCCTGTTGGTGCGAGACTATTGCACAAAAAACGAATTACTGTGCTGCCTCATCGTCCGAACTCTACACACCTGACCCTGCGGACTTACGTTGAAAACTTCTTTAGAAGGACGAAGATTTGCAACGATGGCGAGATAAAAGAAAATTCGCGGACGACGCTTCGCCCTATCCAGCAAGAAGTGTACCGAAAATGTTTCGGGAGGTGCAAACGGCATTGGGAGCGGTGTATCAGTTGTGGAGGAGAGTATTTCGAAAGAGACAGTGCACAATAAGTAAAAGGTAAACGTAGAAAAAAATTTGTGGACGAAGTTCCTGAATGTTTTGAACGGACCTCGTAGATGATGGTGGGCTTTGTAAACATCTGGCAGCTGAGGAGTGCAGAATAGAACGTAGCGGCAGACGGGATAAAGGCCGGTGTGCGGCCGCGGCTGGCGCCTGGCGCTCGATAGCGCATGCGCTTGGCGGCCTGCGGCGCCACTTGCTCACCTGCTCGCGCCCAGCGCACAACAATGGAACGCCAGAGTCGCCGCGGGCTGCGACGCCACAAGCCGGACACGCGACCGGACCACGGTGAGTCGGCCCGCCTCCGTCTGCCTCTCACCTCCCCCCTCCCCCTCCCCCTCCCACTCTCACTCTGTCTCCTTACATACTGTGAGCTGACTAGGTCGGACAAAATATTCTCCTCAAAAATTCCCAACAGGACGGAATGATTTCCTTGGGTACTCGCTCGTCTACGTATGGTTTGGTTGTCGCAAGGGATGTGCGCTGTTGACATATCATCGGTGCTGATTTCGATTTCATCATCGACGTGGAAAAATTGTTATTTTTAACAAAATGTTTCTTCATTGCTAAATACACAACTATTTAACATTACATTTCTTATTGTTGTTGTTGTTCTTCTGCTTCAGCATTCGTCCCACAACGTGGCGGTAACCGCTCCTTTGACCCGCTGTCTCCACTTGGCGCGAACTTGTGTTTCGTCATGTTGGGGGACCGCTACTTTGAAGTCTATACGGAGGTTATCTAGCCAACGTTGCCTTTATCTCTCAAAAGGTCGTTCACCATTTATCGTTTCAACGTAAAGCGACGTGTTGCTATTATATCTTGGTGTGCTCGAAGTACGTGTCCATACCATTGTAGGCGATGTTTTCTCATCTTGTTAGCGAGAGGTACCATTCCGTACCGCATGCGTGTTCGTCATTGGTCCATGATCATGAAGCGGCTGGCCAGATGTCAACCGAAGCATTTGGTTTCCATGTCAAGTCGCTACCCTGTATCGTTTGTTATCATCCAGCATTTTGCATCCCGTCCACATTTTGTGGTCTAGTGATTTCTGTAATTATGTCAGTTTCTTGTGATTTCGCCTTGTACATCAAACGAAGGGCTTAACAGTAGCAGAAAAAGCCTGTACGATAGTTCAGCGTGTTCGATCAGGAGACTAGCCCCCCACCCTCCCATCATCTCCTACCCTCTGCGATGATTGAGTTTCTCATCTACATAATTTGTACATGTCATGCGACATCCGCATAGAACCAGTGACGAAGAAACGACGAAGATACAGGTCGACAAAAAAATACTGTTTAGCGTTGCTGCCTCTAGAGCGCGGAGTCCCGGATTCGATTCCCGACCGGCTCGGAGGTTTTATTCGCTCGGTGACTGGGTGTTTTGTGTTATCCTATTCATTTCATCCTATCTTCATCGAAGCGCAAGTCGTCGAAGTGGCGTCAAATAGGAAAGTCTTGTACCATGAGAGATCTCCCAGGCAATAATGCCAATCATTTCATTCTGCACCGTGCAAGGCAATTGGCAGGATTGGAAAGTGGTATATTTCGACTTGTGTCGGTGCGAGATTTAATTATCACAGAGCACGCCAGTCGTCGTCCGCCATTTAAGTCATACACTGCGAACACAGTGATTTCAGGAAAGAGTGAGCCTTTGGCAGTGTTTCTTGAGCCAAAATACTTGAAGATGTTTCTGTTTGGTACATCGGTACCGTCGGTCGTAATTGTGTCCGTATTATTTGTATTAACGGTTTTCAGTTTTCTTTATATTGAAGCGTAGTCCGGAGTGTTCAAGCTGCTGAAGGTTGTTCTCTTCAATAGCCAGTAGAACATCGTGAGCATGCGGCAGAGTCCAAGCTAATTTCTGAAGATAACTGGCGGCCGTGTTCATTATTATGATGAACAGAAAGGGAGAAAATTAACGCCAGCTTTTGCCAGCTTTTAGCTGCGAAGCGCCAACGGCCGCAGGAGAAAACAATATTCGGCTATACGGTTGTGACAACACTGTGACTTTAACATAGACGTTTACAAAATCGTACTGTGTGGTTGGCTGACGTAGGCGCACGAAGCTGTAGCGCCCAGGCCAGTGCAACTGTCAAGTTTCAACTTATGACGACTCGACAATAGTTTTTGTCAACAGACGAAAAGTAAAGATTTGGAGAGAAGTTTCCCCTTCAGTCTATTGCACTGTTAACAGAGAACATAATCTTGCTTTAGGAAACAATCTTTCACATGCTGTAGCTCTCAAATACTTCAGTCCCTTTTATTTTGTAGATTTGGATGGGTAGTATCGATGATGTGATTCCGTACTTCTATGGATCTTGCTTAAGATATAGAAGACCAGCTTTCAAATAATAACTGAAGTGTGCTGTTAGGTCAGATTCTGTACCAGTCAGACAATTTTTGTTTCTTGCGCTATTTTATATTGTTCACGCCACAAATCGTAACGATGTTTCCATTTTCCTGTGGTGCATCATCGTGCTGACCATCTTTACTGACAGTCGTTTCAACAGCAGCAAGCAAGTCCTTGATGACAGTTCTGATTGCCATCGACCGTGCTGAAGCATCTTGAAAGTGTACGTTCTTGAATACTGGACCGAACAACCTCGATATCACCAATACGTTAACAAGTTCAGTTAGTAGTAAGCGCTTTTTTTAAAATTTCTGTTATGATGGTACTCCTCAGATTGTTTCCAATGCCCGTATTTGTTGCATGCCAGGTTTATGGATATGCCAATTATTGGGATTAATTTCACATGTTCTTTTAACTTAGAACGACATTTTCTACACAAATGTCCGAGTATTCACTTCTTTAGACTGCCAGATCTACAACATCTGCCAGTGTTAACATGAGCGATGCTCTAGCAAGCCAGCTCGTGGTATTATTAACCAATGGACGCACCTGCAGAAATCTGTCAATCATGTAGGACCTTAATTCTATCCAGTGGACACTTCTTGAATTAGTTTGAGGTCTGCCTCTTTTCGTAGGTTTTCAGTTGCTATTACATTTTGTTTGGACGACAATACAATCTTTTTACAGCAGCAATGAACTCCGAGAGTTGACAGAATTTTCAGTAATTTTTTTTTTTTTTTTTTTTTTTTTTGCTGATAAGCTGTGTAAGTTGGTAAAACGCAGTATATGACTTCTTCTTCCAACTGCTATTTTTATTACTTTGACGACTGCATTGATGCCGTTATCATACATGGAGAACATCCATCAATCTGATACTGCATTATTTTGACACATTATAAGAGGCAGAACGGTTCAAGTACGGAACAGCTCAAAAAGGGGCTAAACTATCCTCCTTTAGAAGTGTCATCAATGAAATATGGGCCAATGATATTTTTTCATACAATACCACACCATACATTAACACTCCAATGACGGAATACGTCAATAACAACACGATTACCGACAGCGTGAGGTGCACACTTGAGTCTCAGGACGTGCACTTCATTTATTTCAAGCGTCAACTTCGCTTCGAAATTTCTCGGGATGTAATTGACGTATTGCGATGCAACCGACGCCATTATTTTTTCCATTTTTCATGCTACTGATATCATACGAAATAATAGGAGGTGTCCATTTAAAAATACACAAGTTTGTATTGAAAATAGTATTTGTTTACGTTTTAAAATTTCGCATAGTATTTGGTTACCTAAGCCCCTGCCGTACGTTCATGGTGATGAAAACCGTTTTTGAATATGTATTGTTGTTCCAGAGATATTTGAGGTGGCAGAGTAAGGTGAGACACCGTATATATATATATATATATATATATATATATATATATATATGTGTGTGTGTGTGTGTGTGTGTGTGTGTGGTGGTAAATCTCTCACGAAATAAGCATCAAACGAAAAAACTACAAAGAAGAAAACTCGTCTAGCATGAAGGGGGAAACCAGATGCCGCTATGGTAGGCCAGCTAGATGGCGCTGCCATAGGTCAAACGAATATAAACTGCGTTTTTTTAAATAGGAACCCCAATTTTTATTACATATTCGTGTAGTACTTAAAGAAATATAAATGTTTTAGTTGGACCACTTTTTTCGCTTTATGATAGATGGCGCTGTAATACTCACAAACGTGTAAGTGCGTGGTATCACGCAACATTCCGCCAGTGCGGACGGTATTTGATTCGTGATACATTACTCGTGTTAAAAAGGACCGTCTACGAATTGCGGAAAAGATCGATATCGTGTTGATGTATGGCTATTGTGATCAAAATGCCCAAAGGGCGTGTGCTATGTATGCTGCTCGGTATTCTGGACGTCATCATCCAAGTGTCCGGACCGTTCGCCGGACAGTTACTTTATTTAAGGAAACAGGAAGTGTTCAGCCACATGTGAAACGTCAACCACGACCTGCAACAAATGATGATGCCCAAGTAGGTGTTTTAACTGCTGTTGCGGCTAATTCGCTCATCAGTACCAGACAAATTGCGCGAGAATCGACAATCTCAAAAACTTCGGTGTTGAGAATGCTACATCAACATCGATTGCACCCGTACCATATTTCTATGCACCAGAAATTGCATGGCGATGACTTTGAACGTCGTGTACAATTCTGCCACTGGGCACAAGAGAAATTGCGGAACGATGACAGATTTTTGCATGCGTTCTATTTAGCGACGAAGCGTCATTCACCAACAGCGGTAACGCAAACCAGCATAATATGCACTATAGGGCAACATCAACGACCTTGGCGGGTTAATGTACGGTGCGGCATTATGGGAGGAAGGCTAATTGGCCCCCATTTTATCGATGTTAATCTAAATGGTGCATTGTATTCTGATTTCCTACGTAATGTTCTACCGATGTTACTACAAGATGTTCCACTGCATGACATAATGGCGATGTACTTCCAACAAGATGAATGTCTGGCTCATAGCTGGCGTGCGGTTGAAGCGGTATTGAATAGCATATTGTATGTCAAGTAGATTGGTAGTCGCAGCACCATACCATGGCCCGCACGTCCACCGGCTCTAACGTCCCCGGATTTCTTTCTGTGGGGAAAGTTGAAGGATATTTGCTTTCGTGATCCATCGACAACGCCTGACAACATGCGTAAGCGCATTGTCAATGCATGTGCGAACATTACGGAAGGCGAACTACTCGCTGTTGAGAGGAATGTCGTTACACGTATTGTGAAATGCATTGAGGTTGACGGACATCATTTTGAGCATTTATTGCATTAATGTGGTATTCACAGGTAATCACGCTGTAACAGCATGCGTTCTCAGAAATGATAAGTTCACAAAGGTACATGTATCACATTGGAACTACCGAAATAAAATGTTCAAACGTACCTACGTTAGGTATTTTAATTTAAAAAGCTTATCTGTTACCAACTGTTCGTCTAAATTTGTGAGCCATGTGTTTGTGACTATTACAGCGCCATCTATCACAAAGCGAAAAAAGTGGTCGAACTAAAACATTCATATTTCTTTACGTACTACAGGAATATGTAATAAAAAATGAGGGTTCCTATTTTAAAAAACGCAGTTGATATCCGTTTCACCTATGGCAGCGCCATCTAGGGGGCCAACCATAGCGCCATCTGGTTTCCCCCTTCAAGCTACACAAGTTTCGTTCTTTGTAGTTTTTTTCGTTTGACGCTTATTTCGAAGATATTTGGCCCGGTCACGATCAAGGGACCACCCTGTATATGCCAACTAGCTCCGCAGATGACGAAGAGATTGAAGAAATGTATGATGATGATGAGATAAAAGACATAATTCCGATAGTGAAGGGAGACGAAAATTTAGTTGTCATGGGGGACTGGAATTCGATAGTAGGAGAAGGAAAAGTAGTAAGTGAATATCGAATGGGGGTAAGGAGTGAAAGAGGAAGCCGCGTAGTAGAATTTTGCACAGAGCACACCTTAACCATAGATAACACTTACTTAAGAATCATGAAAAACGCGACACTGGAAGGTTTCAGATAGATTATATAATGGTAAGGCAGAGATTTAGGAACCAGGCTTCAAATTTTAAGACATTTCCATGGGCATATGTGGACACTCACCACAATCTATTGGTTATGAACTGTAGATTAAAACTGAAGCAACTGCAAAAGGGCGGGAATTCAAGAAGATGGGACCTGGATCAACTGAGAAAACCAGAGGTTATAGAGAGTTTTACAGAGAGTAGTAGGGAACGATTGACAAGAACGGGTGAAAGAAATACAGAAGGAGAAGAATGGGTAGCTTTCAGATATGAAATAGGGAAGGCAGCAGAAGATCAAGTAGATAAAACAACGAGAGCTAGTAGAAATCCTTGGGTAACAGAAGAGATATTGAATTTAATTGATGAAAGGAGAAAATATAAAAATGCAGTAAATGAAGCAGGGAAAAAAGGAATACAAACGTCTCAAAAATTAGATCGAATGGCTAAGCATGGATGGCTATAGGATAAATGTAAGGATGTAGAGGCATGTTTCATTAGAGGTAAGATAGATACTGCCTACAGGAAAATTAGAGAGACCTTTGGAGAAAATAGAACCACTTGTATGAATATCAAGAGCTCAGATGGAAAACCAGTACTAAGCAAAGAAGGGAAAGTAGAATGGTGGGAGGAGTATATAGAGGGGTCTATACAAGGACGATGAACTTGAGGGCAATATTATGGAGATGGAAGAGGACGTAGATGAAGATGACATGGGAGATATGATACTGCGTGAAGAGTTTGACGGAGCACTGAAAGATCTAAGTCGAAGTAAGGCCCCGGAAGTAGACAACATTCCATTAGAACTACTAACGGCCTCGGGAGAGCCAGTCCCGACAAAACTCTACCATCTTGTGAGCAAGATGTATGAGACAGGCGAAATACTCTCAGACTTCAAGAAGGATATAATAATTTCAATCCTAAAGAAAGCAAGTGCTGACAGGTGTGAAAATTACTGAACTATCAGTTTAGTAAGTCACGGCTGCAAAATACTAACACGAATTCCTTACAGACGAATGGAAAAACCGGTAGATTCCGACATCGGGGAAGAACAATTTGGATTCCGTAGAAATGTTGGAACACGTGAGGCAGTACTGGCCCTCCGACTTATCTTAGAAGATAGATTAAGGAAAGGCAAACCTACGTTTCTAGCATTTGTAGACTTAGAGAAAGCTTTTGACGATGTTGACTGGAATACTCTCTTTCAAATTCTGAAGGTGGCAGGGGAAAATACAGGCAGCGAAAGGCTTTTTACAATGTTTTTACAATTTGTACATAAACCAGATGTCAGTTACAAGATTCGAGGGGCATGTAAGGAAAACAGTGGTTGGGAAGGGAGTGAGACAGGGTTGACGCCTATCCCCGATATTATTCAATCAATGTATTGAGCAAGCAGTAAAAGAAACAGAAGAAAAATCTGGAGTAGAAATAAAACCCATGGAGACGAAATAAAAACTTTGAGGGTTGCCGATTACATTGTAATTCTGTCAGAGACAGCAAAGGACCTGGAAGAGCAGTTGAACGGAATGGACAGTGTCTTGAAAGGAACATATAAGTTGAAGATCAACAAAATCAAGATCAGGATAATGGAACGTAGTCGAATAAAATCAGATGATGCTGAGGGAGTTAGATTAAGAAATGAGACACTTAAAGTAGTAGATAAGTTTCCTATTTGGAAAGCAAAATAACTGATGATGGACGAAATAGAGATGATATAAGATGTAGACTGACAATGGCAAGGAAAGTGTTTCTGAAGAACAGAAGTTTGTTAACATCGAGTATAGATGTAAGTGTCAAGAAATCTTTTCTGAAAGTATTTGTATGGAATGTAGCCAATGTGGATGCACTGAACGTAATTTGGGAGAAGAGAAATTTGTGGCACAACTTGATTAGAAGAAGGGATCGGTTGGTAGGACATGTTCTGAGGCATCAAGGGATCACCAAATTAGTATTGTAGGGTAAAAATCGTAGTGGGAGACCAAGAGATGAATACACTAAGCAGATTCGGAAGGATGTAGGTTGCAGTAGGTACTTGGAGATGAAGAAGCCTGCACAGGATAGAGTAGCATGGAGAGCTGCATCGAACCAGTCTCTGGACTGAAGACCACAACACCCACAAATACCTTTGCTGCATTGTCTTGTATGAGTACTATCGAGACAAGAGAAATTTAGTTAGAATCTCAGGCATGTGCTAGAAATCAGAACAATATTGGCGAAAACCCGCCTCAGGGAAATGAAGATAAATTTCTACAGCGCAACTGTAGTCCCAGTTCTTCTATGAATGATGAGCGTAAGGAACCGAATTCAGGACACAGGAATGAAGATTTTAGGAGGAGATAAAGGCTGCAGCAGATCAAATCACGTCCACAATGAAGACGAAAGGAGAGAATGGAGAATCTTCTCAACAACACAAAAAAACTGAAGAATAAAGGCAAACTATGCCTAGCCATGTCCCTCGAAAAGGCAACAAGGAACTGCCAAAACAAGCCCCCTCAGCATCAACCAATAGGGAACAGTAGTATGAGAAGACCAAAGACGGACTGATGGACGGCCATTGGCCCAAGGATCGGTGAAGTAGCTGACGATGATGATGATGATGATGATGATGATGAATAGCGGAGGAAAAATGATTACACCGTAACTTTCCGTAGACGTCGATGAAGTGATGGGCAGAAGGTCGAACTCGAAAAAGGAAAACGAAGATAGGCGTTCAACGCCATGGTTACTGGTGTCAGGGAACATGCTCGGTTTGGACAAGGATGGGAATGGCAAGAGGTCATATCCTTTTCAGAGGGACTAACAAACCATCACGGAAGTCGCCAGAGCCGATTTGGAGGAACCATGGACAACCTGCACCTAGGTAGCACGATAGGTATTTGAACAGCACTTCTTTAACGTAAGACAGTTCAGTATATTACTACAGCATAATAAACTAGGCGCATCTTGGGAGCAACGAATCATTTTTTGTTTAAATGCTTAACAAATTAGTATTTTCACATGGTAGATGGCGAAAAAGTGCCTGGCAACCCCTAAGAAATCGCTTGTTTCTAAAGGAGGAAATACGATTCGCCTTAGATTCGGAGGTATTTTGTTTCAGGCCTTAAGAACTTTGTACAAAAACGTAATATTTTTACATGATACAAGATTGATTACGAGATGCTTGGGGAAAGAAGGAAATCAATGTTAGGCTATGTAATGCCAAATTAAAAAAACAAAGTGATGTAAGTTCCTTTAGGAGCAGTTACTAAATGGCCTGCGATGTGGTCACAGGAGGCAGGACATCGAACAGAAGACGTTCTGAAAATATCGACTTGCGACATCAGTTGAAATCCGGAGTGTCGGTCATCAAGCTAATACTATTCGTAAAACTATGCAGCAATCACAGATGAAAGAAATGTGTGCAGAAACTGGGCCAGCCTTAATGACGCACCTAAGATATTCTAGAAGCACCACGTCAGTAACTAAGATGAGAACAGACCACGTCACGATAACAGCTGATCTTCGAAAAGCATCTGGAGGACTGTTAAGAAGCGATGTGAGTGTTACATTGCGTTAATCCTCCTGGAGAATCAAAGAACGTGTTATGGGGTCCACGAAAGAAGTCCCCTGACTCCTGGCAGCGCCGTTGACAGCTTTCAACTGCGAGGAGCAAACGGCTAAATAAATTTTTCACTTGGCTTTTTTTCTTTTTTAATGTTGCGATGTAAGAAACGACTATTCAGAACTAAGCGTAACTACACTCATTGATATAAGTAGATACGCATTTTGAAGCAATATTTCGGTGTAGCTGAAAAATGCTCCTGTAAACGATAAGAATTGCAATCATCCTAGACAGTTTGAACGATCGTTTGAGTGTGTTATTATGGTCACCATGTGGTGATGTTGTCATGTCTTACAGAGTGTACACTGATGAGCCAAAACATTATGATTACTTACTTAATAGCTTGTTTGTCCGTCCTTGGAACGGAATACATTGATTCTGTGTACTGCGGATCCGACAGTTTGTTGGTAGGTTTGTAGGGGTATGTTGCGCTCGATAGCGGCCAGATGGATTCTGTACGATTTACATCAGGCGAATTTGGTTGCCGAGACATCAACATACCTTCACTATAACGCTCCTCAAACCACTGTAGCACGGTTCTGGCTCCGAGACGTGGGCAATTATATTGCTGAAAGATGACATCACCGTCGGGCAAGACATTAAGAATAAAGTGATGTCGGTGTGTTCGGTTACTATGACACGCAAGCGCGGGAGAATGTCTCACATTCAATAATACTGTCCTCACCATGTAAGCCGGCCGCTGTGGCCGAGCGGTTCTTGGCGCTTCAGTCCGGAACCACGCTGCTGCTGCGGTCGCAGGTTCAAATCCTGCCTGGGGCATGGCTGTGTGTGATGTCATGAGGTTAGTTAGGTTTAAGTAGTTCTACGTCTAGGGGACTGATGACCTCAGATGTTAAGTCACATAGTGCTTAGAGCCATTTGAACCATTTGAATCAAAAACATTACCTTGAATTGGACGTGTTACGTGTTTATTATTGTGGATTGTGCACACCTTCCCATTGTGTGAGCCCCTGACACAGGCAGCGTGAGGTGCACGCTTGAGTCTCAGGACGTGCGATAGCTGTGCACTCCATTTATTTCAAGCGTCAACTTCGCTTCGCCATTTCTCAGGGTGTAATTGACGTATTTCGATCCAACCAACGCCATTATTTTTGGGATTTTTCATACGGGGTGTCCATTTAAAAATACACAAGTTTGTGTTGAAAATAGTATTTGTTTGCGTTTTAAAATTTCGCATAGTATTTGGTTTCCTAAATCCATGCCATACGTTCATCCTGCTGAAAACCCTTGTTGAATATCTATTGTTGTTCCAGAGATATTTGAGGTGGCAGAGTTAGGTGAGACACCCTTCATATATAGGATAGTTTTATTATGGGCCTAAGAATATACCGCTAATCCGCTTCGTTAAGGAAGACACCTGATCTTAACAATCAGTATGCCGTATTGACGTATAACATTCCAACTTCATTTACAAGATGTGGTAAAACTTCGTCACCACGGACGAACGAAAAATAACAATAACCAGGAAGATGCAGTCTGGACAGTACTGTCCGCTGGCGAGAATTATTATGATGACCATAGGAGCAGTGCTAAAGGGTACGACTATAGCGGACAGCAGAGCATGCAACGCGACTGTTTCTTAAACTCCCTCCTAGCCCTTAACTTCGCTAGGTATTGTTCCTTCCGTGCCATTCACAGGACACAGAGAATACGAGGCAGTGTCATTCTGTGCGCAACACGTCCCGTGAGAGCGAACGGCGCTTGATTTGTGGGATTAAGGCCGCGAGAATGTGTATGCCATTTCATTCGCGTGATGGCCCAGCATTCTTCATTGTCTGTAGAGCTCGGACTGCTCCACGGGGACTGCCGTTGTCGATCTTGGAAATGAGAAGTCGTGGCCTGGTATACTACGGGCGAGACGAAAATATCTCTTATCGCTCTCCTTTCTCCTTCGAATTATTTCCCTTAGATCGACCACGCCGTGCACATTTTTTATGTAAATCGTGACAGCAGCTGCGATAATTGTCTAACGTCCATCCTAATGATAACTTCCAGGATGTCTCGAGCGTGCTGATGGGTTCATCCTAGTCACACGCCAGTGTCTAGAATAACGCGTAAGAGGCGCGATTCATTGATCAATATCACGATACTACAGTCTGCAATGTGTTATATTTTTACTTCACGAAATTTGTCGCTCTGCAGCGGCTTTGAGGATCGTATCTATCACTATAGAATATACAGTGAGGTGACCAAAGTCACGGGGTAGCGATATGGGCATACACAGATGGCGGTGCCGGTCGGGGTGGCCGAGCGGTTCTAGGCGCTACAGTCTGGAATCGCGAGACCGCTACGGTCGCAGGTTCGAATCCAGCCTCGGGCATGGATGTGTGTGATGTCCTTAGGTTAGTTAGGTTTAAGTAGTTCTAAGTTCTAGGGTACTGATGACTTCAGAAGTTAAGTCCCATAGTGCTCAGAGCCATTTGAACAGATGGCGGTAGAATCGTGTACATAAGGTGTAAAAGGGAAGTGCAATGTTGGAGCTGTTATTTGTATTTCGGTGATTCATGTGAATGGGTTTCCATCGTGATTATGACCGCACGACGAGAATTAACAGACTTTGAACGTGGAGTGGTAGTTTGAACTAGACACATGGGGCATTGTATTTCGGAAATCGTTCAGGAATTCAATATTCTTCGATCCATAGTGTCTAGAGTGTACTGAGAACAGCACAATTCAGGCATTACCTCTCACCATGGACAACGCACTGGCCGACAGCCTTCATTCGATGAGCGACGGCAGCGGCGTTTGCGTAGACTTGTCAGCACTAACAGACAAGCAAAACTGCGTGAAATAAGTGCAGAAATCAATGTGGGACGTACGGCGAACGTGTACGTTAGGGCAGTGTGGCGAATTTTGCCGTTAATGGAGTATAATAGCAGACGACCGAACGAATGCCTTTGCTAACAGCACAACGTCGCTTGCAGTACCCATATCGATTGGACCCTAGACACTGGAAAACCGTGGCCTGGTCAGATGAGTCCCACTTGCTATTGGTAAGAGCTGATGGTGGGGTTCGAGTATGGGGCGGACCCCACGAAGCTATGGACCCAAGTTGTCAACGAGGCACTGCGCAAGCTGTTGGTGGTCCATAATGGTGTGGGTTGTGTTTACATGGAATGGAATGGGTTGCTCTAATCCATCGGAACCAATCATTAAGTGGAAGTCTTTTATGTTCGGCTACTTCTAGACAGTTTGCAGTCGTTCATAGACTTCATGTTCCCAAACAACGAGGTCATGTCACTGGGCCACAATTGTTAGCGACAGATTTGAAGAACAGTCTGCACAATTCCATCGAATGATTTGTCCACCCAGACCGCCCGACACGAATCTCGTCGAGCATTTAGGAGACATAATCGAGAGGTCAGTTGGTGCACAACATCATGCACCGGCAACATTTTCGCAATTATGGGTGGCTGTACAGTCAGCATAGCTCAACATTTCTGCAGCGGACTTCCAACGACCTGTTGAGTCCATGCCACGTCGAATTGCTGCACCAAGCCGGGCGGAAGGAGATCCGACACGATATTGGGAAGTGTCCCACGACTTTTGTCACCTTCGTGTTTCTACGTATTTGGTTTTCAGTCACTGTCCTTAGCCATCGCCATATTCATTATTATTCATTTTCATATTTCTTATTAGCTTATTTTGAATTAGGACCTCTACACAGCGATGATGACCGTAACATTATGATTACGATCACCGTGAGCTCGGATGCTGCCTGTTGGCGTTAAGGGCTCGTGACGCTGTAAGGAAAATACAAGGTGACTCAAAAGTCCCGTATCATTTGAAAATTCACTGATTCGTGGAGAAAAGCAGACAATTGGTGAAAACAGACACACATGGTCGAAATCAGATGAGGTTTTACTGAAATCAAAAACGACTGCAAAATCTGGCCAACGGATGGCGCTGGACAGCGACACGCCAGTGACGCTGCATGAGAAACGTGTATAAATTGATCTGGTTGATAAACACCTGCTGGAATGTGCGACTTCTATGCAGGATGGCGCTCCACCCCACATTGCTGCACGTGGAAAACATGTCTTGCGCACACCTTTTGGTGAGGATCGCGTGCTGAACCGCCACTCCGTCCCGCTTGTCCTCCCAGGTGCCCAGACTTCAGCTCGCGTGATTGTTTGTTGGGGGGTCCCAAGTCTGCCACGAATGTCCGGCCTCATTAGCGATGCTAAAGGACAATAACCGACGGCTGTTTTTCACTATATCTACTGATATCCTGTACAGTGCTGCTCACAACATTGTCCTTCGACAATGAATGACGGCCAACATGTTGAGCATTTGTTATAAAGAACACTGTCTTTGCAGAAAATAAGTTGTTACGCTAATTGTTGCTTTTTAAATCATATGAAGCCCCATCTCTTATTTTGTACACGTTTTTGGTTCTGTAAAACCCCTTGTCATTTCAAGGATGTTTTTCAATTTTTACCTCTCTATCTACATTATTGCGTGAAGTATCGAATATTCAGATGTTAACGATCTGTATATAAGCGGAGCAGACACGAGCGGGAAATTATTGAAGGGACGTTACGGGCCGCAAAGGTGAAATCCACTGACTAGAGCGACTTCGACAAACAGCAAGTTGTTGTGGCCCGGCACCTGGGAATAAACTCCCCAGAAATGGCAAAGCTGATCGGCTGTTGGCGTGCTACTATCGTGAGCATGTACGTGAAGTAGCTGAGGAACGATGAAATCACGTTAGGCGAAAAGGTGCATGTCCAAAGAAACAGGCACTGCGGTGACTGCAGCCGTTACGAAATACATGAAATGAATTCGCAATTGCGAATATGGACCACACTCAGCTGTATAATGGAATAACGACAATGAACATTTGTACCGGACCGGGACATGCATGTATGTCCATAGGAACATTCCATCGTAATTCAGAATTACACGGGCACTACAATACTGCATTTATCTGCGGACACCAGGGAAGCGACTTTCAAATAAAATGTCTCCCCTGTGGGGGAATATAAATAATGGATGTACGAGTATTAGTTGCAGACTTGTGGTTGACGACATATGGAAGTTTGGCTCTGACCATGAGTCGTGCTCGGATAGCCTCATAGTAAGGCGAAAGCTCGCGATAAGCGGGAAATCCAGGTTCGAGTCCCTGTTCGGCACAAATTTTCACTGTCGCCATTCCATTATGCAGCTGATGGTTGTTCATATTTGTAACTGTGAATACATTTCATGAGTACAATGCTGGTGGAGACCAAGTGATTGCGAGCACAACCCTGAGATCACATTGTCGAGCGTGGGGCACCACAACAGACGACTCCAAAGTTTTCTTAGCTTGACTGTACGACATCGTCAGTTACGATTGCGAAGGGCACGGGATCACCTGGGTTGGACAATAGATCAATGGAAACGTATCGAATATTCGTTGAATCATATTTGTGGCTACACGCAGTCGATGGTCACGTCCGGAAACATCGTCATCCAGGCGAACGGTTGATGCAGGCGGGTGTTGGTAGTATTATAGTATAGAGGTAATTTACCTGAGCTTCTCTGGAATCAGTGGAATTAATTGAATGTACGATGACAGCTACGGACTACGTGCTTAATATCTTCCACGACGACAATGACATCGTCAAGGAGGATAACTGTCCATGTCATAAGGCCAGAATCGTACTACACTGGTTTGCGGTATACGATAGGGAGACCAGAGTGAAGTCTTGGCTGTCAAATTCGTCTGATCTGAGCCCGATTGAACACGTCTGGAACGCTGTAGGGCCCCAGCTCCACGTTCTCAAACTACCGGCCCGTAGTTAACGGGACTTGGACGAACCTCACGCAGACATCTGGTGTCACATGCCTCCGGAAGCGTACCAAGGTCTTGACGAATCTAGTCCACGCAGAATCGCTGCTGTATTGCGCCCAAATGCGGACAACAGGCTATTAAGTACGGGAGAACCAAGTAAGTTACACTTTATTTTGGCAGGCCAAGTAACTTTTGTTGAAATGCTTCAAAATGGCTCTGAGCACTATGGGACTTAACATCTGAGGTCATCAGTCCCCTAGAACTTAGAACTACTTAAACCTAACCAACCTAAGGACATCTCACGCATACATGCCCGAGGCAGGATTCGAACCGGCGACCGGAGGGTTCCCGCGGTTCCAGACTGAAGCGCCTAGAACCGCTCGGCCACACCGGCCGGCAGATGTGTTAACACCTTACAGCTGATAGAGCTCACTACGAAAAGGGAATTAGGGTCAACTCATAAAAAATCGCCAATATGTCAAGCTGTTTTAATTTAAACGTCTTTGAAACTACCACGTAAGTCGAAAAGCTAGCTCCCTTTTTCACGTCACGTACTCCGCTATGGACCTATTCGCCTTTTTTGTTATGACAGGAACATTTTTCATTTTGCTTTCCAACTTTTCATTAAACTACCATAGTTTGGCAACCACTGTAGATTCTTGTTGAGTCGGGCGACGATTCATCCAGTATATGCTTTTTATTGTCTTTCGAACGATGTTGCTTACATAGTGGCAACAGATAAAGCTTTTTTTTCGTACAAATAATCAACTGTTTGTCGTACTGCGACACAGCTGGCATTGTCATAATGTAGAAAATGCGACGTTTTACGTTGTTTTTCATGGTTTTATCTGGAGGGATCGCCCGCTCCCGTGCTGTAAAACCCTACTGTTCCTCATGATGAAGATTGAGGAACCAGACGCAATAAAACAGTATTAAATAGTACTTCATTTATTTCTCTGAATACATCTCGTCGCCGTATCTTCGGCGGCCGTTGGTGGCTTAGCAAGCCGGCGAGGAATCGGATAAACCCAGAGCTGTTTGGTTCAGCCCTGTGATCAGGCCGGTGACTTCCAAGCGGGTTGCTGCCCTTGGTGTGGAAGGTACGCCCTGTCGGAAGCTTTGCACGGAAATGGAAACGACGACAGCGCATGTGTGTTGTGACCCACACGCCATTCTGGGATACATTTCACACTGCCCGTGTTGTCCCATTAGATGGACCGCGATGTTGGATGCCGTGAATTCGTGTTGAATTCTGATCCTGGCCCGCCAGTTCGGTAGGCCGTCTGACACAAGCGATTCTGGAGTTTAGGGGAGTTTGTGCCCCAAGCTGGAACGATGTTGGTAGGCCTCTGGACTGCGCATCTGTGACTGTTGGTACTGGAACATGGCTTCCATCATACGTGGCTAAGGATCGGTGGTTATCTCATAACGATCTGCGGTATGACCTCCAGAAAACTGATGAATGATGCAGCCTCTGGCAGTTGACCCTGAACGTAAACAAATGGAACATATTGCACACACATCGTGTATAGCTACACAGTTGATGACAAACAGCTGGAAACAATATCTGCCGTAAAATATCTGGAGTGACCTTAAGTGGAATGACCATATAAAATAAATAGTAGAAAAAGCAGGTGTCATACTCAGATTCATAAGAAGAATCTTAAGGAAATCATGCACGAAGGAGGTGACTGTTAAGGCGCTTGTTGGACCCATTCTTGAGAACTGTTCATCTATCTGCGATCCCTACCAGATAGGACTGATAGAAGAGATAGAGAAGATCCAACGAGAGGGGCACGTTTCGTCACGGGATCGTTTAGTCGGCACGAGAGCGTTACGGAGATGCTCAGTAAAACCCATTGGCAGACGTTGCAAGAGAGGCGTTTTGTATCACGGAGATATTTACCATCGAAATTCCGAGGGAGCACTTTCCGAGAAGATTCGGACATCATATTACTTCCCCCTGCGTACGCCACACGCAATGATCATGAGGAGAAAATTCGAGAAATTAGAGCCAGTACCGACAATCATACTTCTCGCGCGCTCTTCGCGAGTGGAACAATGTTGGAGGGCTTAGTTAGTGATACAAAAAGTACCCTCCGCCACACACCAGTAGGTGGCTTGTGAAATGTGGTAAGGTGGCAGGAGTATGACCGGTATTGAAACAGTCTCATAGACACGATGTTACAGTACAATAATTAGAGAGTCGAGTCTGGACGACATTAACGCCATCGATCCTACTGATAGACTGCCTCTAGCCTAGTAGGGTGCAGTGTTTATGGCGTCGAGGAGAGGCACCATTCTTTTATGTCATTCATCATCAGCGAATCATTTCTTCTCTTTACGAGTTTCAAAGGTCTTCCTTTCTGCTACATTTCCTTAACCAATCTGTTTCAGATTACATAAATAGAAAATCTTCTACGGAACAGGCGCTGTCAAGGACAGACATTTAGAGTTTTCGAATTTAAGTTTGCTGTTTGTCAGACAGTTTATAGCATGGGGTAGGTGGTAAGAATTTTTGATTACATCACTGTGCACCTTTTCTGTGATACAGAAAAACTGTTGGTACTGGAGGATGGGTTCCATAGTACGTGGCTAAGGATCGGTGGTCATCTCATAACGATCTGCGGAATGACCTCCAGAAAACTGATGAATGGTGCAACCTCTGGCAGTTGACCCTGAACGTATACAAATGGAACATATGCACACACATAGGAAAAGAAATCCTGTGATGAAGGTCATTTTTTCTTATTGTATTGTAATTATGTACATCATAGTTGGTTTTAACTGTAGCGAGTTATTTAGAACAATAGCGAGTTATTTGGAACAATAGCGAGTTATTTAGAACAAACTTCATAGTGGAATAAATATACTGCGAAGGAGTAGTCAAAATGCCTAACCCTTTAAATACATATCTACAAGATTATCGTGAGTACACGCCACACGTTATTCCTACAGTGCGTTTTTGAACAAAGGAAATTCCTTTCCTCATAGATGGGTTAATATTCGTTTGTAGTACACTGTTCTAAAAATGCAAATAGCTACCTTTGTAGTTGAACGCGTAGTCTGTAGAGGAGCCTAGAGGAAGGTGGTACGTAACAGTGTATGTCAAATGGCTGCTGATAATTTTGTCTTCCCGTGAAAGCCAAGCGAATGTACTTTTGGACGCTTAGTCTCCAGCGATCGCGCCAATATCGGTCACATGAGCGTAGCGTGTTGCACAAAGTACAGTACGTTGCTACGCTTCAATTATTGGTCTTCTTTTAAATTAAATGTGTTAAACAACATATTTTAACCATTTTATTCGCAAAATAGAAGCTGTTTTGCGTATATACACACTATGACAAAAATAAAAGAATCACGACGAACGAATTATCCGAACGGGATAGATATGGTAGATATGCTGCACATGTACAGGCAAACGAATGATTACAATTGCAGAAAGATTGGATGTTTTATTCGAGAGGAACAGCTTCGCAAATTGAACAAATCAATAGCCTGTTGCTCAACTTATGGCTCTTATGCAAGCAGTTATTAGGCTTGGCATCGACTGATACTGTTGTTGGATGTTCTTCTGGGGGGATATGGGGTCACATTCTGTCCAATTGATGCATTAGTGGTCGGTGTGGCCGAGCGGTTCTAGGTGCTTCAGTCTGGAACCGCGAGACCACTACGGTCGCAGGTTCGAATCCTGCCTCGGGCATGGATGTGTGTGATGTCCTTAGGTTAGTTTGGTTTATGTAGTTCTAAGTTCTAGGGGACTGATGACCTCAGATCTTAAGTCCCATAGTGCTCAGAGCCATCTGAACAATTTTTTCGATGCATTAGATCCATAAAATCCCGAGCTGATAAGAAGACCCTGCCAATAATGGTCCCCACTTTCTCAATTAGGGCGAGATGCGGCAGCTTTGTTGGCAAAGGTAGGGTTTGGCAAGCACGAAGACAAGCAGTCGAAACTTAAGCCGTGTGCGGGAGGGCATTATGTTGCTGAAATACCGCAACAAAGGGGTCAGAAGGAGCAGACAGGAAGAAGAATATTGTCACGAGGAGTAGCTGGCGTCAGTATTCCGAGAAGTTGACCAGAAGCGATGAGCAGGTAAAAGAAGCCAGGTGTTGTACGACGCACGACGCAACCGGTAAAAGGAAAAACGAATGCTGCACGCGTGTTTAGAAAGCGGCACGAAAAATCTATTTCGTTCTTATTGTTTCGCAACTGCAGGGAAAACCGCATTTGCTCCGGTTTCTCCGTAACTGCTGCGAAAACAAGCGCACAGTGGGACGTTTGTGGGGCGCGCGGCAATGATACCGCCACACGACTCCGCGAAGGCCAGCAGAGGTAAACACGGCGCCGGTGTGTGCGGGCTGTCCGGCAGCACAGAACAGAGCGGTGTCAGCGCCACGGAAAGGTTTCAGTCTGCCGCCGTGATCCGCCGCTCGACGTCGCTAGATCGCTGCGGGACTCGTCCATCCGAATTCTTCCGTCATAGATCTTATCGTCAATCCCATCGAACACACAGCGCAGATTCTAAAGCACCTCGCGAAGCACGCCGTATTTGCTTTCCGTCCTGGTTCGTGCACGCCCAGAAACGAGCTCTCCTGCGGCAGTTGTTCGCTGTACAGTCTGCTTACGAAAATGGTCGTCAAGTCGCTACGTTAGCTCCAATAAAGCGCACATTTCTACCCTAGTCTGCATACTAGCTATGCTCTCTCTGTCGTATATATAAGTTTAAAAAATGATACAATGCAAAAAAATGGTTCAAATGGCTCTGAGCACTATGGGACTCAACTGCTGTGGTCATAAGTCCCCTAGAACTCAGAACTACTTAAACCTAACTAACCTAAGGACAGCACACAACACCCAGCCATCACGAGGCAGAGAAAATCCCTGACCCCGCCGGGAATCGAACCCGGGAACCCGGGCGTGGGAAGCGAGAACGCTACCGCACGACCACGAGATGCGGGCACAATGCAAAAATAATAACACAAATTTACAATAATGTTCCACATAAATTAACAATTATTTCATTAATTTACCCCGCGTGTTTGTGCACACATTTGTAACAGTAGTTTTTATAAAGGAGTGGGTAGCCTACAGTTTCTTAGATGTTTCCATTAAGACTGTTGATATTTTGAAAAATATCGGGAATCCGATACATCAATATTTGAAAAAAATACCGTCTTCGGCTCCCGATATATCTGAAAAATGTATCGACACATGTTTGGACAAAATACCGACACATCTGCTTGTAAAAATATCGGCTCCACGTTGTAAATATACTGCCAGTTTTAGAGCTGTGTATTTAAGTATTGATTTATTATTATATATTCTGTACATCAACAAGCTAGAAGCCCACCTATCCTTCTTAGAGCAAGAATTGAAAGGAAAACGACACACGTTCACGCTTGGCGATAGCCACTTTGCTAACAATGGTAACTGCATGTAAGTACCACAGTGAAAGGTGTCCGATAGGTCCGTCGTTCAATTTAGTTGCATATCAGATTTGTCTGCAATACTTAAAGTCGATTTCCCTGTTTTTTTTTGTTTTTTTTTTTTTTTTAATTTTTGCCATGGCCAGCGACCTATGAGTAGTAGTGCATAACTGCGTGGTGAAGCTAAACGTTGCAGTTTCTGTTTCTAGCGCCGATTACGTCAGCATTTCTCCTCGCACGTCTCCGCCCATCGCAACTACCAGCTTGTCATTTAGATTTTTGTTCATTTTGAGCAACTGCGTTTGAAGAATGTCGATGTGAGGAAACAGCACACTAGCAGCACGTGTGCTGCTTCTTGACGCCGGAAATGTTATTCCATTTACACCGCCACACCTCACTGCAATCGGAGTTCTTCTTCTGTGTCACATATACTTGCGTCACTCAGTCAGAGGGAAAGATAAGACATGGTGAAAGCTAAAAAAGAAGTAAGACTCCTTCACAAAGTGAAACTAAAATTATGTCCTACTACTATTTCAAAAGAACAACTTCAAACATTTACCGAAAATTGTGAAAAAAATATAATATAATATAAAAGTATCGGCGCTCGATACAGCCGGTTTGATATCGACATATTGATACATCGGGGGAAATATAGCACCGATATATATATCGTTACTTCTTAGGAAATCGTCGATATATGATACATCGATATTTTACCAACAGCCCTAGTTTCGATGAGTAAATACATACAAAATTGCGAAGGGATCAGGCAGTGACATAGACGGCAGTCTTGCAATTGATTGGTCCATGTTTCCTGGCCCGTTCACGAAATCGAACAAACTCACTTCTGAAAGGAGAGTGCTGTTATACAGGGTGATTCTTGTAACGTTTAAAAACCTCTGAAGCGACGTAGGTGACGCCGAGACAAGCAATTTAATATGAGACAAACGAGGTCGCAAACGTTGGGAAATACACCAAGAATGGATGAGGACTATTGAAGATGTGCCGTCACCAGATGACGTACCTCGTCGCTCGTGCTTATCGGCCTTTCGCACACGATCATCCCAACCCAAGTGGTGGCCCCGCGCCTACGTACGCGACTTAAGCGCGTGGGGCTAAGGGTTCGAGTCGTGCGTCTAACAGCCACTATTTTTTTCATTGTGTGAGACAATTATGTGTTTATACTGAGGTATCAATGTATGAATTTATTTAGCGGCCTCGTGGTCTCCGTTGGTTTATTGCAAAGTGCAGTACAGCAAAATGCTATCGTATTGTGCCACATGTAAATGAGTATAAGCTATGAATTGCGTCATTACCAGTAAATGATCTGCGTTTTCTTTGCTGAATAATCTCTGTAGGCAAAAAGAAAGAAAAGGAAAGGAACACAAAATAAGAACAAATTTTTCTTCGTTACAGAGAGGACAATAATATTGTAACTTCTACATTTACAACATCTCACATTTTCAAAAGGTGTTCGAAATTTACACCGTTTGTTTGAATGGAGGTATTGCATCGCTCAGTCATTCTTTCACGCACTCTCTCGAAAATACGCTTTGCTATTTTGGATACGATTCACATGTTCAACATGTCAACCAGTTTAAGGGGAATTCCCGGACATTTCCTGCCGCATATGCCTTATATTAAATTACGTATCTCGGCGTCACCTACGTCACTGCGGGATTTTTAAACGTTAATAAGAATCACCCTCTATACAGCGTGTTTCACAGTTCATGTTAAACGCTTCTAGAGGAAACTTCATCCAGTCATCAAAGTTACAGGCCCCGGCGCCTGTAAATGTATGTACACTCCTGGAAATTGAAATAAGAACACCGTGAATTCATTGTCCCGGGAAGGGGAAACTTTATTGACACATTCCTGGGGTCAGATACATCACATGATCACACTGACAGAACCACAGGCACATAGACACAGGCAACAGAGCATGCACAATGTCGGCACTAGTACAGTGTATATCCACCTTTCGCAGCAATGCAGGCTGCTATTCTCCCATGGAGACGATCGTAGAGATGCTGGATGTAGTCCTGTGGAACGGCTTGCCATGCCATTTCCACCTGGCGCCTCAGTTGGACCAGCGTTCGTGCTGGACGTGCAGACCGCGTGAGACGACGCTTCATCCAGTCCCAAACATGCTCAATGGGGGACAGATCCGGAGATCTTGCTGGCCAGGGTAGTTGACTTACACCTTCTAGAGCACGTTGGGTGGCACGGGATACATGCGGACGTGCATTGTCCTGTTGGAACAGCAAGTTCCCTTGCCGGTCTAGGAATGGTAGAACGATGGGTTCGATGACGGTTTGGATGTACCGTGCACTATTCAGTGTCCCCTCGACGATCACCAGTGGTGTACGGCCAGTGTAGGAGATCGCTCCCCACACCATGATGCCGGGTGTTGGCCCTGTGTGCCTCGGTCGTATGCAGTCCTGATTGTGGCGCTCACCTGCACGGCGCCAAACACGCATACGACCATCATTGGCACCAAGGCAGAAGCGACTCTCATCGCTGAAGACGACACGTCTCCATTCGTCCCTCCATTCACGCCTGTCGCGACACCACTGGAAGCGGGCTGCACCATGTTGGGGCGTGAGCGGAAGACGGCCTAACGGTGTGCGGGACCGTAGCCCAGCTTCATGGAGACGGTTGCGAATGGTCGTTGCCGATACCCCAGGAGCAACAGTGTCCCTAATTTGCTGGGAAGTGGCGGTGCGGTCCCCTACGGCACTGCGTAGGATCCTACGG
The DNA here is from genome assembly GCF_023898315.1 of Schistocerca nitens. NCBI lineage: Eukaryota > Metazoa > Arthropoda > Insecta > Orthoptera > Acrididae > Schistocerca > Schistocerca nitens. Next base: position 50,891,995 of record NC_064617.1, read on the forward strand.
TCTTGGCGTGCATCCGTGCGTCGCTGCGGTCCGGTCCCAGGTCGACGGGCAAGTGCACCTTCCGCCGACCACTGGCGACAACATCGATGTACTGTGGAGACCTCACGCCCCACGTGTTGAGCAATTCGGCGGTACGTCCACCCGGCCTCCCGCATGCCCACTATACGCCCTCGCTCAAAGTCCGTCAACTGCACATACGGTTCACGTCCACGCTGTCGCGGCATGCTACCAGTGTTAAAGACTGCGATGGAGCTCCGTATGCCACGGCAAACTGGCTGACACTGGCGGCGGCGGTGCACAAATGCTGCGCAGCTAGCGCCATTCGACGGCCAACACCGCGGTTCCTGGTGTGTCCGCTGTGCCGTGCGTGTGATCATTGCTTGTACAGCCCTCTCGCAGTGTCCGGAGCAAGTATGGTGGGTCTGACACACCGGTGTCAATGTGTTCTTTTTTCCATTTCCAGGAGTGTATATACAGGGTGATACCGTGATGATGTTACAAACTTTCCATGGATGATAGAGAAGGATAAATGTATTAACTTGAGGTATGGGTTCCTGTAACGGAAACGAACGAGTCGAAACTTATAAGCGAAAACCGTGGAATACATGTACCGGTACTGTTGGTGTTAAGACTGTAGGATAGGCAACTTTCAGAGGTGGTAATGTGGACTAATACCAGAAAAAAAATGGCCAGTAAATATGGGCTCTAAACTGGATACCTGAAGAGCTATTAGCAGTTAATCAATAGAGGGGACGTGTTTCACACTAGCGAAGATGAACAAGTGCTCATAGAACCTCGTGTATGAATTTACTAGATATTTTTTCTTGTCTTGGTCCATACTACCACCTCTGAAAGTTGCCCGCCCTACAGTCTTAGCAAGGACAGTACAGGTACATATATTCTGCTTCCAGAGGTATCACGATGATTTTCGCTTGTAACTTACGATTTTTTCGTTTCTGAACCAGGGACCCTTATCTCAAACTGATACATTTATCCGTCTCCATCATCCTTGAAAGTTTGTATGCCGGCCGGTGTGGCCGTGCGGTTCTAGGCGCTTCAGTCTGGAACCGCGTTCTCGCTACGGTCGCAGGTTCGAATCCTGCCTCGGGCGTGGATGTGTGTGATGTCCTTAGGTTAGTTAGGTTTAAGTAGTTCTAAGTTCTACGGGATTGATGACCACAGATCTTAAGTCCCATAGTGCTCAGAACCATTTGAACCATTTTTTTTTTTTTAAGTTTGTAACTTCATCAAAGCATTACTCTGTTTATATATACATTCACATGCGCCTTCGCTGGTATCTTTGTTGCTCTGTAGCGTCATTGTATGACATTTCCCGAGATGGATTCCTATGTAAAACTTGATCTACTAAGTCCCCTCTACAACCTCTAGCAGTTTGTAATATGAATTGCGAAACACCTTGAATATGCAGAACATAACATCAGATATTACAGAACTTTTTCTATTAAATAACTGAATTAATAATAAATTTCTATAACGTTCAGGGATTAGTAATAAATTCCCATAATCTTCAAGAAAACCTGCAGGTGAATAAAAAATATTCTCAGGGAGCAGGATGCAAAAGTCAACGTTTTGGTCTACACTTCGCCTATCTGTTCACTACGCAAAGGGTTTAAAATAGCGAGTGTTGCCTGTTTTCCGTCAAACTATGTTTTTAATACTTTAACCATTAGTATGTCATCAACCTGCATTTGATTATAACAAATTGTACCAAGAAGACGTGTTTTTGATAAACTTTGAGTGAACCGGCGTCTTGAAAGGCATACTTTCACAGTGCATAAGTCCTAATAGCAAAATCACAAAATACGAAAACCTTTTTAGTACCAACATATCTTTTCCCGAAAATTTACTACAAGAAATCGTACCAAAAATTATGGGTTTCCGGGAGAGACTCTCAATATGATGCTTTGAAACAGCATCTATTAATAGCGCAAGTTATAATATACAAACCGGCAAATACGTGCTTCAACTGCAAAGGACATAATGCAATATAGAGTCTCCTAAAGCACGCTTCTGACATAAAAACGATCTTTCACCTCACTGGGCATGTTGTCTGATCCTACCTTCACGCTTGAAAACGCATCGCAACGTGGAATTTCTTGTTGAGATATCACAAAACTCCAACAGTAATACGTCCACGTTCCGTTTAACGGCCCCTGTGGGGGCGGTTTAACCACTGTGCTCTGTCACACCGCCTTCAAATACATACCAGTCCGACACACGCTATGCAAAACTAGTGTACAAGTTACAAAATGACGTTGCAACATCGAGATAAATGAAATGAGCATTCTTCGTAATATTATACGAATTACAATATTTGAAATATATACTCGTAGAAGCAGACACAACATTTGCATCCGAAACCGATTCATCGTGAGATATACTGGAGTATGAGCCGGTAGATTTCATTTTCCTAGCATTTCGACAGGTGTTCCACACGATAACGAAGACGTGATCGTACACACTAGCTTCAAAATGATCCATTGTCTCGAGAACTGCATCACCCAGTACGTCGCATTCTGTTTTGGAGGGTATCACAGGATCTCTCCCCACCCCCGGCGCCCCCTCTCTCCCGATTAACTTGCAATTAGTAACAATAAAATATTTAAACTGTTTTCATACATCGAAATAGTTCACGGGCGAACTGCCGGGTGTCAGCGTCCAACGGACACAATATTTCGGCAAACGACCGCGTTGCCCTCATCAGGTGCGTTGACGAACTGACTCTTGGGGGCCAGGTGCCGCACTTAATATAATAATGATAACAGTAATTTGCTTAGATCAGTATGTAGTTAATCACGGTAGCAAAATTTCTGGTAATTGCAGTCCAGAAAAGATACGGCTTTTGAAAAGCACTCATACGAAATTCGAGAAGTACTCGTATGTGTTTAACGCAGTTGATTTAAGAACTCTCACAGTGTTATGGTTTAGACAGTATAAAATCGAAGTGTGCCCTCATCATTATCAATATCTCATTTAGCTCTAAGCTTGTAGACATAAGTCTGCAGATTATGGTTTTGTGTGCGTGTAAACAACGGTAATGTTGTTTCATTCGACCGTTTTCGCATACGTCCATTCAGAAGGAAACCGATTGTGTCGTAATAAACATACCCGAAATAGAGAAGTTGTGGTTTTTATTTTAACATTTGTATGTATGTATGTATGTATTGAACTGGGGACCTAGAAACGACGCAGAGATTTCGTTCCTACCGTAGCCTCAGTGGTACACGACCCCACAACAGGATACAGCAGTCCACTCACCCCACCGCCGCCCCACACCGAACCACTCTTTCAGGGTTATTGTGCTGTTCGGCCCCCAGTGGAGCCCCCTGTGAACGTCTCATTCCAGACGAGTGTAACCCCAATGTTTGCGTGGTAGAGTAATTATGGTGTAAGCGTACGTGGAGCCAATGTTTGAACAGCAATCGCCGACATGGTGTAACTGAAGCGGAATAAGGGGAACCAGACTGTATTCGCCGAGGCAGATGGAAAACCTCCTTAAAAACCATCCACAGGCTGGCCGGCACACCGGACCTCGACACTAATCCGCCGGGCGGGTTCGTGCCGGGGACCGGCACCCCTTCCCGCTCGGGAAGGAGTGCTTTAGACCGCGCAGCTAGCTGGGCGGGCATTTTAACGTTTACTTGATTTAAGAACAAAGGAGATTTTATACGTGGAAGAGACCAAGTGACGGCGGGAGGTTTCGGAAGGACTACATAATGGCAAGACAGGAATTTCTGTAACGGATTTTAAGCTCTATAACATTTCAATCGGCAGCTTGCGCACTCACCGTAATTAATTAATTGATAACTGCAGATTAAAACTGAAGAAATCGAAGAGAGGTTAAATTAAGAAGCTTGAACCAGGATAAGTTGAAGGATCCAGATGATGTTGAAAATTTAACTGAAACAGAAGAAAGGACTACAATACGAGTTGAATGGAGAAGTGTTACATTAATATAAGCATTACATTGATGAAATTTTTTTTCCCAATCTAAGCTGTTGTTCTTCACAATACCATCAAATACAGATGTTAAGGAATTGAAGCAATGTATCGAACAGACTTAAACCATCCCCTATTAAATAAATCACTGGTTTAAGCGCAGTTAATATATTATATGTTACCTACCAAAAAGAAATTTGGAAACGAAAAAAAAAACGTCAACTGATGTTTTTGGGAAATGAAGACTGGAGTTTGCTATTAGAAAAAGAACAAGCCCTTGCAGATGTGCTAACAAAGCTAACAAATTATTTTAAACACCGTAAACGAAAAAATCAGGACACGATTGGCTAATACAAGATATCAGCATATATCGTAAATACCAATGGAATGTTGCCGTACATTGGAGTACTCGCAGGAAAATGTGGATCCCAGTACATTTACCAAGTTAGAGGTTATGCTATAATTTTTTTATACATATCCATTGCCATTTGCATCCACTTAAAAAGCATGGTTACATTGCGCCTCTATGTGATGGTCTCGACGTGAGGGACGATTCCTAGGACGGTTCAAATGGCTCTGAGCACTATGGAACTTAACATCTGGAGGTCATCAGTCCCCTAGAACTTACAACTACTTAAACCTAACTAACGTAAGGACATCACACACATCCATGCCCGAGGCAGGAGTCGAAATTGCGACCGCAGCAGTCGCGTGGTTCCGGACTGAAGCGCCTAGAACCGCTCGGCCACTGTGACCGGCGATTCCTAGGGTCAAACGTAAACAAAATTAATTTGCGTCTTACGATGCGTTGGTAGTGATAAAAGGGCCGAATTTGAACAGGGTTGAATAATAATCTTACGCTGCACTAACACGCGGGTTGTTGCTAATGCCAAGTGCGCAATAGTACGTAATCATTTGTGCCGATGTGTTGTCGACGAGTGGAGCGCTGTCATCCGCAGTCACACGGTCACACTATCCGTGATAAAGCGACGCCTGTACCGACGGAACTGGCACATTCGGGAGGACGGCGCTGTTAATATCTAACCAGCCATCCATTGCCCTAAATCGACTGAGGCAAATGCTGTGTTCGTACATCTGAAATGAGACGGTTAACATCCTTAGTTAGCCTTTCTAAGTCCGAGCTTGTGATGCAGCTCCAATGAGCTTACCGTCAGCAGGGTGCTAAACCTTAAATCGTTCGTGTTTTCCACGATACTGGCGAAGAGGAGCAGTGGGCTCATTGCTTTTAACAATAAATATTATTTGAGCCAAATAATCCTGTAATATCTTCAATAGCTACACCGCTTTCAAGTGAGAAGCTGTTTTCAGTAGTCAGTGGATAACATAACGGCTAAGGCTTCCTCAGAATCTGCGGGAAGTCGCTGTCTGGGTGAGGCTCCCACCAGAAGACTAGTCCGCAGTTCGATATAACCCGCCACTGTTTGTTCGAGCCAATGACTGCTGGGCTGAGCGTAGTTTTCGCTCATTTTGCTTGAGTTTAGTGATACAACCCACAGTCAAAGTGTTTGGGTGAAGTTGACGATACCTACAAAACCATCCACCGCCAATTGCTGACTTTTCTGTCTGGTATTACCCTTCCTTTCCCCCGTTGTGCACCGTAATGGTCGTGCGGTGGTAGCTTTTGTGCCCGTGGAGACACGAGTGCCTGAAGTGGTCGCCTGTCACACCGTGAAGTGGTCACCAGGACTTCTGCTGTCTCTTTCCCGTCAATGCGTTTATCAATGGAAAGCATTAGAGATTGCTCCATATATTCTCGGGTAACAATGTTAGCAGCAGAAAACGAGTAGTAAATCAGCGAATACAGAATATGATAGCACAGAAAGAAAAAAAAATTAAAAATCTGTTGATACAATGATGAATCAAGATGAAAGCATGTACCTCCCACCAGAATGCTTCAGTTCTCTCAATTTTCTCGGCATGCCCTCTCAAAAAGATTCCAAAGAAACATCATAGAGGCGCAAATATTAACCGGGAAACAAAAGGGCAAGTTAGTATTAATATCACCGATTCCATTCATTTCAACTAACTTGCCATTCGGCTATAAAAGGGTGCAATTTTCGGGAATATTAGCGCGCAGTATGACTAACAATAAAGCACACGGGCAAGAGTGCTCGCTTGTTGGACAGGACGCAAAAGTTGTTAGCTTTGTACCCGAAAGCAAAACACCAAATGTAAGACTATACTTTGAATAAGACGCTGTTAGAATAAGATAATTAATTTCGCATTTTTTCAGTTCAGAACAGAAATGGAAAACGTACCAAGCGAAGCGGGGACCTTTTCGGCTAGTACATCACAACAAGAAGAGTCTGCACAATCTGGCCGACACGTGCATAGAAGTGTGTGTCTCGCACAGTGGCAGCTATTTACATGGCACTCTCAAACTCTTTATCGTGAAGTTGTACCACAAGAGGCTGATAACTGTTCTGCATAACCCGAGCAATAGGCATTGTTTTTGACATTTCCTAGGAATGTCGTAACCAATGATTCTGTAATATCTTTAGTTTCCAAGATTTTGTTTCTTGCTCACTTGTGACTTGTGCACGCTAGCTATTTGTCATCTTATGTTGGCTTAATAAATCGAAAACCGTTTTGTAACAGACAAATTTTAGTGGAATAATATGCATTTAATTTGCTTTTTATCCTTAAATATGAGTTACCCTACCGAGAGGCGACGGAAGAATCCATTGTATAATATCAGTTATTTCACATACCTCCTCCAAGAGCGGCTACTGCTACAGTGTCAGCAAGAAAGCGACACCTAGGGTTTTGAAGGGATGGCGAATTGTATTTTCAGGTCGGTCTGTGAGACGTCCACGATTGGCCCTACTGGACAAGTTATATCCCAGGAAGTCACGAATACTGTTTCTTTTTCCAGTTTTGGATTACCAGAGCTGTTTCAACACATTGTCTGGAATGGTAGCTTTATTTTGCACACGCTTTCTTTCCCGACAGAGCTGTCACGTTCTGCGAGACAAATAATTCACAAACTGCTCGCAACTATAAGTACGCGCCGACCATTCTGGCGAACAGAAACGTGTGACAGCTGAGAGAGCCCGGTGCTTTCTCTCCCTGGACGTGGGCCAGACAACGCGTCCAGCACCTGCGGCCGCTTTTGCCAAGCCTGTCCCAGCGACCCGACCGCGACACCTTGCTACTGACATTCACTTCGTTCGCGTTCCTTCTCCTTCGTTTGTCAAACACTCAGAGACTGGGTGTGCTGCACGTAAAATTAATTCACTCTATTCTAAAACTAAGTTCCGTTAATTTATTAAACGAGCGTAAGCAGGTTAAGAGGTCTTTCATTACACACAACCTAAAGCTACAACAGTCAGATATTTTTCTACATAACTGGGAGTTCATCACTGCCCACGTTTTTGAATTCTGCCGCCTCTCAGCTAAGACATGTTTTGACACACTCATTTAAATCGTCATTGTCTTAAAACAGCTGTGACTCCAGCCATTTCTTTTATCTTCGCAAACAAGCAAAAATCATTGACTCTCAAATCGGGCTTGTACGGCATATGATCAGAAAATCTCCAGCTGAAACTGTTAAGCAACAAGTGTGTGCTTGCGGAATTATGAGGGCTAGCTTCATAGTGCACAAAAAGGATACCGGAACTACATACGTTACGCCTTGTGTTCTACACGGCTCTCCTGAATTTGTTTAAGATGTCACGGTAAATTTCGGAGTTTATTTTAGTGCCTCTTTTCGTAAAAACGAGAAGTGGTACTGGCAATGTTTTTGTGCAGGATACCGCTGGGCCATATATCACGGGGCGAACGGTCCCACGGAGATTCCGAGGTTATCCATTAGGTCATTTTCGTATATGTATATATTGTGAAAAGTAACAGTCCTGTAACACTCATTTGTGCTACACTCGGAATTATTCTTACTTCTGAAAATTTTTCAATCTAGTTACAAAGGTAGTTCGATATTGCGTACGCTCGTATTTTTTTCACTAGCCGTCAGTTCAGAACTGTGTCCGTAAGTCTTCTGGAAGTTGAGGAACACTGCATCTATCTTAGCGCCTGTATCTACTGCTTTCATGGTCTCCTGGACGAACAGAGCCTTCCTGCTTTCACACGCTCGTCGATTTTGGAAGCAATGTTGATTCCTACAGAGTGGTCCCCATATTTTGACAGAAAAGTACATCTACTGTTACTGATAGCTTTGCTCTTTCCTACATTTATCTGTTCTCATTCTTTATTGTTTTCGTACATTTAAGATCTTCTTTGTCATAAACTGTAGTTCTTCCTCTGAGTCAGCCAGCGCTCAGAATGATCAGCGATGTGCAGGATTTCACCTGAGCTGGTTTGGTTAAGAGAACCTGCAGGAAACATAGTCGCAATGGGGATTTGAACCTAACTCCTGCCGATTATCATTCCTGTGCGTTAACCGCCTCCCCATCTTACACACGATATCGAGCATCAAAGTCAACTTATTAACTTCTGGAACATTTGAACTTTTTAGCCTGCTGTCGTAGTGACACCTGCATCAGATGATTCCCCGACGACCGACATCGGCCGAAGAAGAACAGCGTTTTACTATCATTGCGCCAGTACGTGCACGTTCTCAGTGTAACCGATCTCAACGCTTTGACGTAAAGACTTCGGACACTGGTCGGCGGAATTCAAATCAGTCTTCTTCAATCGAATCAGACGACGTTCCCTCATGCAAAATACGTATTGTGAGAAACTTATAAGTTAGTGGCTCCCTAAGGATGAGAAAACCGTAGAAGAATACACAGTTATATCGGAATCTACGGTCTGAAACCGCAACTTTATTAATGACAGGTTACAAACACAGGTAAATTAAACGTATTGGCTTACAATTACCTGATTGCAGAAATAAAAGGAAGAAAATGATTTGCGAGTAAATACATTTAAAAAATTGTATCGTGCGCACTATATAATTCACCAGGCATAGTGTGTGATCCTCTTATGAGTAGTACTATAGTAGAATTGAAGTTTATAGCAGGTATAGAGCAATCTCAATTTTTCTGAATGAGGTATTAAGTAAAATGAATAGGGAGAAGGTACTGGTCGGTTAAGACTAGCCTGTGTTCGGCTGAAATGCATTTTATGAAGTGGGATTGCTTGTGAGTGTCATTATGTATCATCTCATGTATATAACAGGAAGTTTCTTTCTCCGTTCTTTTACACGGTGGTCAGAGACAGTTCGAGAAGTTTGTAAAGGAGTTGCAGGGCAGGATGTCGTTGTGCCGTTTCCTAGTTAATTAGAAATGAAGTTAACCAATCAGGCCGCTGCGCGCACAAGTTGAAGCAGCCTTCCTGAGACAGTGTCACCAAATGTGTTCTTCGAGATACAAAACTTGGACTTGGGGCGGTATTAAGCATCGAACCCGAGCCAAAGAGCAGTCTCGTGCGCTGTGCTGTCATCTACGCTATGAGAGCAGCTGACACTGTATCTGACGGGGCGCTTGAATTTGCACGCGCAATGGCTTTATTGGCTACCTTTAGTGCCTGTTAACTCGGTAACGGCGCAACGTATCGATTTTTTTTTCTTAACGTTTATTTCTCAGGACAACAACCTCTGCAATACCCTAACAAGCTCTGCAGGCTGTTTGTGTTTACCCTTCATATTTGTAAAACTTACGTGACGGTTGCAATAGCTAGAGAAAGAGTGCATGGTATTCTGCACGTTCACCTAGAGACGGATATAGCTCATCCACAAGCATCCAGCGTCTTTTGGATAGCAAATCCTACAATTAAGGACTCGTCTGTAAGAGAAGAAGCGTCGTGGCACGTACCCTGTCAAAAACAGACGAACGAGATCGGTCGCACTGAGAGCAAGCTGTCAGGCGATGTTGTCGGGGGACATGTGGCGATGGCGCCTGGGACCGGTGTCAGGGCCACTGTCACCGCTAAGTTTGCTGATACTACCTCCCGTCTTACCGTTAGGGAATGCACCTCTAAATACGTATAAACTTACCATTTCGAGCATTCTCTGGTTATACTCGTCAGAATGGGCTCCGCCTTTTCAGCTGTCGTGTCTGCCACTGACTCGGTAGGCCTCACCAGCGACGAGCTGACCGAGGGAAGGGAAGCGAGCAGACGATGGCGGACACGGACAACGCGTACGACCAAGAGTTCCGGCGCCTGCGCAGGCTCACCAGCCGCTACGAAGTCCGGCAAATATCCGTGAGTCACCATAAATAACTCCCTTCTAGTGCTACTAACACGGACGACTGTTTTGCAGTTCCACTAACCACGCATTGTGCTGTTCGTGTGTCGAAACTAACTCTCGTGGAATAATTCTTGTGCTTGTTTTATACTAACGAAATGTAGTGGGTGCAAGACATATGAAACTGAAGTTGCTTGTGTCGCGAGCGAAGAGCACGCTAAGGGCCGACTGCTCCAAAGTCGATTAAAAAGAAACATAACCGAGGGTCTCGTGATCGCGCTTCAAGCTTATCCCGATTAATTTGTGTCTGCGCTGCACCAGCGTTAAATGTCGGTTAGAAAAACAATTTCGGCTAACCGGGAATTTGACCGTGATTATCTCCGTTTGTTACAAAGGAAAGCGAGAATTATACAATGAAAAAATAATGACAATCGATGTCCTAGGTATTTACTTCTAATCCCCTTGGTACTTATATACGTTTTCAGATTGGTATCTTAATCAGGGCATTGTTATTCCCTATGAAGGGAAAGAAAAGGACGCCAAATTTCTGAAAATTTGAATTTGATATGCATTTAGAGCTGGTCGGTTATAAATCGAAAATTTTCGGATGTAAAAAACGGACGGATGTAGTGTTCGGAAGAAACTGGAAGCGTGCCCAAATGCAGGAACACAGTTTAATTCTGCTCCTGGCCACCGCGCAGCAATATCCCATATTATTAAATTTTTGTCACTGGTGGTCTGGCAATTACATGAGAAATGTGATTTTCTATTGCAGAAAAGTCCGCATTAAACCGCAGAATCCTTATGTAAATACAATCCACTGGAAATTCATCACGTAATGTAATTTTGCTGGAGAAGGGAACTTCACGTATTGTGGAGACATTGCTGGTATGATCCCCCGATACATCACTGATAATTCCTTGCGCTGATGCACTATGTACGTTAGCACTGTCAGCAATAACTACAAGGGCTATTCGCAAAGAATGGGCCGATAGGTCACGAAGTGGAAACGACAGTAAAAATCCGATGAACCTTCGCACAGATGTTTTGGGCTGTGTATGTACTCAGCCTGTCGGTGGCGTCACGTCGCTCTTTGCAGTTCTGAGCACACGGTGAGCACGTAAAAATGCCTGAACCGAAAGTGTCTTCCGCCAAGTACTGATGCCCGCTGCGAGGTTTAGCCTGATTTCATGCAACTCCACGTAACGTACCTGTCATGCATTTCCTTCCTCACAACTTTTCTCGGTCGCACATTGCAGATCAGTGAGAACGGCACTGCAGCATTTGCGATGCGAAAGGTTTGGTCAACCACCATACAGCCCGGACTTGGCTCCCTCTGATGTCCGTCTTTGCTCACATGAACCGCTGGCTATGAGGACAACATTTTGGCACAGACAACGAACTATAGACCAGCGTGGAGAAGTGGCGGAAAGCACAAGCGGCCGCCTTCGACGACAAGAGTATTGGAGTTGGTACTAAATTGGAATGGTGACTATATGGAGAAATAACTCGAACATGTAGCAGGCTGTTACAAATAAAACATTTCACGACGTATAGGACCTTTCCTTTCAAATAGTCCTCGTATATTTAATGCACCAGTTGCATATGCACCAAATGTCATTAGAACTCTGTTCATGGGACTAGAAATCTACTCTGTAGGAATCAGCATGGGTTTCGAAAAAGACGATCGTGTGAAACCCAGCTCGCGCTATCCGTCCACGAGACTCAGAGGCCCATAGACACGGGTTCCCAGGTAGATGCCGTGTTTCTTGACTTCCACAAGGCGTTCTATACAGTTCCCCACAGTCGTTTAATGAACAAAGTAAGAGCATATGGACTATCAGACCAATTGTGTGATTGGATTGAAGAGTTCCTAGATAACAGAACGCAGCATGTCATTCTCAATGGAGAGAAGTCTTCCGAAGTAAGAGTGATTTCCGGTGTGCGCAGGGAAGTGTCGTAGGACCGTTGCTATCCACAATATACATAAATGACCTTGTGGATGACATCGAAAGTTCACTGAGGCTTTTTGCGGATGATGCTGTGGTATATCGAGAGGTTGTAACAATGGAAAATTGTACTGAAATGCAGGAGGATCTGCAGAGAATTGACGCATGGTGCAGGGAATGGCAATTGAATCTGTAGACAAGTGTAATGTGCTGCGAATACATAGAAAGAAAGATCCCTTATCATTTAGCTACAATATAGCAGGTCAGCAACTGGAAGCAGTTAATTCCATAAATTATCTGGGAGTACGCATTAGGAGTGATTGAAAATGGAATGATCATATAAAGTTGATCGTCGGTAAAGCACATGCCAGACTGAGATTCATTGGAAGAATCCTAAGGAAATACAATCCGAAAACAAAGGAAGTAGATTACAGTACGCTTGTTCGCCAACTGCTTGAATACTGCTGAGGAGTGTGGGATCCGTACCAGATAGGGTTCATAGAAGAGATAGAGAAGATCCAACGGAGAGCAGCGCGCTTCGTTACAGGATCATTTAGTAATCGCTAAAATGTTACGGAGATGATAGATAAACTCCAGTGGAAGACTCTGCAGGAGAGACGCTCAGTAGCTCGGTACGGGCTTTTGTTGAAGTTTCGAGAACATACCTTCACCGAGGAGTCAAGCAGTATATTGATTCCTCCTACGTATATCTCGCGAAGAGACCATGATAAAATCAGAGGGATTAGAGCTCACACAGAGGCATACCGACAATCCTTCTTTCCACGAACAATACGAGACTGGAATAGAAGGGAGAACCGATAGAGATACTCAAGGTACCCTCCGCCACACACCGTCAGGCGGCTTGCGGAGTATGGATGTAGATGTAGATGGGCAAGACATGATTATTCCGATAAGTATGAAATTCCAGTCGCTCGTTGACTGGACCTAATAACAACCACTCTGTTTCTTTTGAAAGATGAAATTTCTCTTCAGATTTTCTGTCCCTGTAATCTTCAAAAGGATATCCCACTTTCCACAAGTATACCCCTACGCTTGCAGCGGAGATTTACATGGTCAAGACATAACATTTCTTCATCGTCTGTGCCATCTAACACATCAAAACGCGACGCTGTCTTAATGCGGTGTGCGTTTAATTTCATGTTAACTTTGATCAGTTCAAGATAAATGAGTCTCCAACCTCAGTCAACATAACCACAATGAACTCCCTCGTTCAACTTTAACCGAGGTTGTTGCAGTCGAATTTTGATTTAATCGAGTTTGGTGCAGTCAGCCCTAACTCACACATTTCACGTTTTATACAATGACATGCAGCAAGTCACTAAAGGTATAAGACGAATCATGGCCCTTCCTGCAGCTGGTACAGACACAGGGTTCTTCAGCTTTTTCGTGAGATTGTGGGATCACATCCGTGTAGATATAGAGTGGAAATGCGTCTGGTACAACTGAAAGCTAGTGGATAATATTTTACGTAAATCAGGTCGCAGCTAGGAAAGCGCAAAGGTGAAGCTCATTAACAACATATGTAATGGTCCAGTTAGAAATATTGTGTTATTCCTCGCTAAAACATTAATTTCAGATATAAGGATGAGGAAATGAATATCAGCCTGCTTTTGAGTAGTGGGGGAAGGACGACAAGTACTCCATTAGCACCATCAACAGAACAGCCTCTGCTAACGGTATACTACGCCTTCCACATCGCTGCCAACGGGTTCTACACAATGCTGGTGACTACTTTGAAGGATAGCAACAGGAGCAAACAAGTAACTCTTTTGTATCGGTTGTGAATAAATAGTTGCCACTATTTGAGTTCCAACCCTCGTATACAAGAGAACGCAATGAAATTTTTCTAAACTGACTGTATCTAGAACATTTTTTGTCTTACAAAATTTTCGTGGATATTGAATTTTGCATTTATTTGTACTTCAGAAAGAACAACATGGCTAGCACATGGACAAGGGAGGAAATGTGCGTTTTGATATAGCTGGCGTAGGCATTTTGCACCCGTCCATTTTATAAACGAATTGTGTGATGATTTGCGAACCACATACAGCCGACAACAGCTATTGGAGTGCGTTGCGATTGCGTATAACATGTTGAGATCTTCTGCAAAGCCGCATCGTTTCCGAGCGTCCAGCAGCACGGCGAACTCGCTACGCTCAACGTTGACGTTCGAATGCACGATCCGTGGGCTGACGCCTTAAAGATGTCCTGGCAACGTCCACGTGATTTTCACATTTAACCACTTACAACACGGCGGCTTCATCTTCACTATGGAATCCGTGCCTCTGTATATTTCTCTGTTATGCTTTGATGCGTCATTAATCGACGTTTTATATCGGTGTTTTAATAGCGCTGAAGTTTTGTTTCTGGCATTGGCAATTCTGTCCGTTGTAGCAGTGGCATGCTGAAGTTTGTTAACGTCTTGCTAGAGTGCAGCAGCGTAAGTGGCGACACGCAGCGAGAGTTTCACGACTGATTGGAGGAAACAGACCGCAAAATATGTCTCATCACCTTCAGTTGCTGACAATTTCCTTCCCTACTGACGGCGTTTGCGGGATAAAGTGCGTTGTTAGCAAGTTTCTTTTTCTGTGCGTATTGTTCGTGAGCTCTTGTGAGTTTTATTTTCTTGCGATTAACTGTTGCACACCGCGAGTCTGAAAATATCACAATATGAATTCACTGCGAAATTTATTAGACAAAAGTTTGAAACATAAGCTTAGGGTGAAAGTGAAGTAAATTGCAGCGATCAGACCCAATCTAAGTATAAATCAAGAACAAAAACAGAGCAATCAAGGCAGTGGTATGTGTATAATTTCAGCGGAGCAGTGTGCCCTTGCACGGTTGTCAAACGACGTCACATTTCTTAACACTTCAGCAGAACTGAACATAACTCAAAATGACGCATATCGGAGAGATCTTTAATGGGGTGTACCTCTTTAATTGTATATTTTTGTATTACGCAAGTATCAACACGAATACCACGAAATACGGCATGTGACCTTCGCAGATGTTCTGTGACGTCACACGCCCTGTGCTTTATATAACTAACATGCAAACGGAGCAGTCCCTGAACTCAATAAACGCCTCGGAATGAGCACACAAAAAACATTGAACGTCCCAAGTTCGGAATCGAAAACACGATAAACATTAAACATGCACCGCAGATGACATGTATCGCATTAAAGATCTCTTGGTGCTATTTAGTAGTTGATTACGAAAAGGAAATCAGACGAGTTGATATATATTTTAGAGTGTCCTGGCACCACAGTTTTGATTCGTAAGGGTCGCAGTCTTCCTCATTGTGGAAACCACGAGCCACATCTGCAGATGAATGCATTTTCGGTTTACTATTTCAGGAAAAAAAAAGCAAGACTGTTTGCGTAACAAGTAAATCATCTGTCGTGGCGTATTAGTGTGCGCCTGTTTTTTAGCATAGGCATTACTTTGTGCTCAACTCCTGAAGGATCTCGAGGTTTGGACACGCAGAAATGTTTTGAGGTAGCAGATGGAACGAATCCAGACCTTTGGGGACTCAAACGGGCGCTACGTAGATTGCGACTACCACTAATTGAACTTAATTTAGTAAGTATACCAATCTGCATAGACAGCCTCTTTTCCTTTTGCGTCTATGCTTGCACACATTTTCCGTTTGTACCAAGGTAAATATTCTATCTCGCTACTTTTGAAACTTTCCATCCGAGCCTGAGTACATCTGCGGATGAACCTTCGGAATAGATTACCAATTAACTTCTTAAGACAAGCATGTAACCTTTTTATAGAATATTTAAAAAAATCGATGATATTCTAGAGATTATTAATGACTTTGTCTTTCAGATATATCATTATAGCCTACTTGCGTCGGGCTTCATGCTGTAGTGCTACAGAGATCGGAACGGTTGCTCAGCGTGTTCAGTCAAAGTGCTGACTGCCGTCTGGAAGGGGGAAAAAAACTGACAGAAGTATTGAGCGCTGAAATTTAAGGGCTGTCATGTGACATCCGCCAGACCAAGTCATGAGTACAACGACGAACAAAATGAAGGGGGGGGGGGGGGGGGCGGGGCGGAGGAGTGCGGTAAAGCGCAACTTTTCGAACCTGAACGATAGATGCGATGTGCGTGTTAGTCCCAATATTCCGTCAGCAGTACGAAACAAAAGAACACAGACATTGTTTCGTGAACTTTTACCCCATGATGCCCTCAGAACTCTACTAAAGGTATTGATTGCATGTAATACCATCAGCCTCAAAAACTCTGATACGAAATAGTTCATGATTCATCAGCAACGTTGATGGGACCTTCGAGCGATAAATGCTGCATAGAAAAATTTATAATTTCATCACATATTAGATATTCCGCCTTCGATATGGTTTCAGATTTATAGAAAGTAACCCAGTAACTATTGACCAAAAGTATATCGCCTCCAGAAAATGTATGTCCGAGACTGTTTAATGTGGCGTATTACGGGGTCATAGTAGTTAGGTAAAACTCGTAAATCAAGGGACTTGAATATGAATCAGTCTAGTAATGTAAAACTACAGGCGTTTTAACAGTTGTCAAAGATCGTTTGTATTCTGTATTTCAGGTATGAGCAAAAGACTGCATGTAACCCTCACATGGCACGTCGCATTTCCCCTCACTGGGTGGTTCAAGCAGCTTCCAGCTCAGTTGGTTTTGAATATAGTAGCTTCGAACAGCGCGTCTAAGGCAGCAACATTGCCAGCTGTTACGACAATAATTGCTTTGTGTTTTCCCGAGCCCTTACTCTTGTATGACATTTTTGTAATTTGTGGAAAGAAAAATATTTAAGAGGCATGGTGGAGAAGCTGTATCTTCAAAATCGGGTTGATAACGGCTCTCATTGGTACACTCCACAATGAAAGAGTTGCGATTCTCCTTGGAACATTTAGGAACATGATTGTTAATAATAATAGGACCAAGTAAGGATCGAGGCTATCTGCCCGACTATCACATCAGCAAACGCAACTATCTGATCCAGCTAAATAAAACATGATATTACCTGGAACTGACTTTCAGTCGCAAGCTGACCTGGAAACTTCGCTCAACAACCGTCAGACTAAAAGTCCACAACGAACTTAAACTGCATGCTGTAACCCTTCCGTCATGATCCATACCTTTAAAACCCTTATCCGACTCTGTCAACGATGCTAGGATTTCTGCCTCCCTCACTTTATGTCAGTTCATACAAGTGCTTGAACATCAGACTCCCAGCATAGCATTCGGCATCCGTTTACCCTCCCTTTTACCACCCTTAACCAGCTAATTAAATGTCCAGTCCCACTCAATTGTTAGGAAGATATCGGGAAATACTACACACCCCGTAATGGTGGGCAACAAAATGCCATCGGGTCCCCTCCCTTCTCCTCAGTCATGCAGAGGAGCGTCACCAGTTTACTGTTACAACCACACGCTGTAAAAATTAGGCTCCAGCGGGAGACATAGCGTTAATATTGTGTCACAACAAGTGTGGCCTTGTTAATGACCTCAGGTCGGTGACCTAGAGAGCTCTAAACTTTCTTCAGCAAAACCTCAGGCTCAGCTTCAGCTGAAGCCAGTCATTGTTTCCAGGAAGTTTCATATCAGCGTGCACTCCGCTACAGAGTCAAAATTCATTCCGAAAACAATCACACGGGCTGTGGCTAAGCCATGGCTCCGCAATACCCATCCTCCCAGGAGCTCTAGTCCTGCAAGATACCCACAACTTCTGTAAAAGTTGGTTCATAGGAGATGAGGTGCTGGCGGATATAAAGCTTTGTGGGATGGCTCAGTTGCCCACGAAAAGCAAGTGTACTGGCTTCGAGCCTGCCAGGAAGTTTCAAATTTCGTTTTGACTCATTGTAGAGCTATCGAACTGAAGGGATGAGTCTCTCTGCCATCACATACCGCGTCGTCCTCACCTCAACGCATTCTGTCCCAATATAACTTAAATCAGTCCCCCATTTTCTCATCTGCAGTTATGTATGGAGACGGAGGTGGAGGGGTTCGCAACACACTCTTAACTTACTGATAAGATATGACAGGAAGGACGATGACAGGAAGGACTATAAAGGGTATCCTTTCTATACTTTATAGTCTTTCCTGTCATATTTTATCAGTAAGTTAAGAGTGCGTAGCCAACGCCTCTCATCTCCCTCCCAATACGTAGCTGCATTTGACACCCACATCCACTGTTACGAAACCTCCAATAAAACAGACACAATGACCCTGCTAAGCGTATTTAATTTGCTCTCCACTTAGACTACCCCCTCATCCATCCATCAACACTTACTCATTCACCAACAGTGTGCCGCCATCAAACTGTGAACAGCACTGTAGAATATCCATCAACAGAATTTTATATATCTTAAATCTCATGACTGACCTCTTTCAAAATCCTAAAACAGTCCTGTAAGTTTTAAATATTCGTTTTGGCTTAAGAGAGCCGCAATGGCAGAAATTCTGCATGAGACGGATCTGACAACAGTTGTAAGAGTCGCTTTTGGACGCTTTTATCTTTACTTGTCCATTGCTTATTCGTTTTTTTTTCATGGCTTTCTAGATAGCTTTTTAGGAAAGGTACTTTCAGATACTGACACACGTTTACTATGGGATTTACTGAGCTTCATATTAGCATCTCTTCCTATATATACCTCATCCCACACCACCTCTTTCAACTTATTCTTAAGTTATTGTATCCTGTTCTCATTAATTAGACTCCCTGCTTTCTGTGACCAGGCCTCAGATCTCCGAGTTGCCACATCGTTTATTTCATTACTTGTGCAGCATGATCTGAAAGTCCGTTAACAATTGGGTACGCACTGATTATTTCAGCCAGAGCATTGACAATAAAGATGTTATCAATCAGGGTCCTGCTATTTTGCCGCAACAGAGTAGCAAAATTTACCATTGAAATCAGATTGAAACAGCAAAATAATAATCTCAGTTCATTTTTCGTGCCACAATGTTTTAAGAAATCTGCACTGAAATCTCCACAAAGTACTGTTTCTTCTTGTCTGGCACGTAGCTCAACAATACAACTATATTTCACATAAATAGTCAATTTTTCCCGAGGGCATTTAGCTTTACTGTATGTTTCAATGATGATGGCGTCCTCTTGGGTAAAATATTCCGGAGGTAAAATAGTCAAATGGTTCAAATGGCTCTGAGCACTATGCGACTTAACTTCTGAGGTCAGCAGTCGCCTAGAACTTAGAACTAATTAAACCTAACTAACCTAAGGACATCACACACATCCATGCCCGAGGCAGGATTCGAACCTGTGACCGTAGCGGTCGCTCGGCTCCAGACTGTAGCGCCTAGAACCGCACGGCCACTCCGGTCGGCGGTAAAATAGTCCCTCTTTCGGATTTCCGGGTGGGGACTACTCAGGAGGACGTTGTTATCAGGAGAAAGAAAACTGGTGTTCTACGGATCGGAGCGTGGAATGTCAGATCCCTTAATCGGGCAGGTAGGTCAGAAAATTTAAAAAGGGAAATGGATGGGTTAAAGTTAGATATAGTGGGAATTAGTGAAGTTCGGTGGCAGCAGGAACAAACCTTCTGGCCAGGTGACTGCAGGGTTATAAACACAAAATCAAATAGGGGTAATGCAGAAGTAGGTTTAATAATGAATGGGAAAATAGGAATGAGTGTTGGCTACTACAAACAGCATAGTGAACGCATAATTGTGGCCAAGATAGATATGAAGCCCACGCCTACCATAGTAGTACAAGTTTATATGCCAACTAGCTCCGCAGATGACGAAGAGATTGATGAAATGTATGATTAGATAAAAGAAATTATTCAGATAGTGAAGGGAGACGAAAATTTAATTGTCATGGGTGACTTGAACTCGATAGTAGGAAAAGGAAGACAAGGAAACATAGTATGTGAATATGCAATGGGATTAAGGAATGAAAGAAGAAGCCGCATGGTAGAATTTTGCACAGAGCATTTTTTAATCATAGCTAACACTTGGTTCAAGAATCATAAAAGAAGGTTGTATACATGGAAGAAGCCTGGAGATACTGATAGGTTTCAGATAGATTATATCATGGCAAGACTGAGATTTAGGAACCAGGTTTTAAATTGTAAGACATTTCCAAGGGCAGATGTACACTCTAACATAAAGCTGAAGAAACTGCAAAAAGGTGGGAATTTGAGGTAGTGGGACCTCGATAAACTGAAAAAACCAAAGGTTGTAGAGAGCTTCAGGGAGAGCATTAGGGAACGATTGACAATAATGGGGGGAAAAAATACAGTAGAAGAAGAATGGGCAGATTTGAGAGATGAAATAGTGAAGGTAGCTGAGGATCAAGTAGGTAAAAAGACGAGAGCTAATAGAAATCCTTGAGTAACAGAGGAGATATTGAATTAATTGATGAAAGGAGAAAATACAAAAATGCAGTAAATGAAGCAGGCAAAAAGGAATACAAACGTCTCAAAAATGAGATCGACAGGAAGTGCAAAATGGTTAAGCAGGGATGGCTAGAGGACAAATGTAAGGATGTAGAGGCGCATATCACTAGGGTAAGATAGATACTGCCTTCAAGAAAATTAAAGAGACCTTTCAAGAAAAGAGAACCACTTGCATGAATATCAAGAGCTCAGATGGAAACCCAGTTCTACGCAAAGAAGGGAAAGCAGAAAGGTGGAAGGAGTATATAGAGGGTCTATCTTGAGGACAATATTTTAGAAATCGAAGAGAATGTAAATGAAGATATGAAATAGGTGATATGGTACTGCGTGAAGTGTTTGAAAGAGCACTGAAAGACCTAAATCGAAACAAGGCCCCGGGAATAGACAACATTCCATTAGAACTACTGACAGCCTTGGAAGAGTCAGGCCTCACAAAAATCTACCATCTAGTGAGCAATATGTATGAGACAGGCGAAATACCCTCAGACTTCGAGAAGACTATAATAATTCCAAACCCAAAGAAAGCAGGTATTGACAGATGCGAAAATTACCGAACTATCAGTTTAATAAGCCACGGCTGCAAAATACTAACACGAATTTTTACAGACGAATGGAAAAACTGGTAGACGCCGACCTCGAGGTAGATCAGTTTGGATTCTGTAGAAATGTTGGAACACGTGAGGCAATACTGACCCTATGACTTATCTTAGAAGATAGATTAAGGAAAGGCAAAACCTACGTTTCTATTATTTGTAGACTTAGAGAAAACTTTTGACAATGTTGACTGGAATACTCTCTTTCAAATTGTGAAGGAGGCAGGGGTAAAATACAGGGAGCGAAAAGCTATTTACAATTTGTACAGAAACCAGATGGCAGTTATAAGAGTCGACGGACATGAAAGGGAAGCAGTGGTTGGGAAGGGAGTGAGACATCTCCCCGATGTTATTCAATCTGTATATTGAGCAAGCAGTAAAGGAAACAAAAGAAAAATTCGGGGTGGGAATTAAAATCCATGGAGAAGAAATAAAAACTTTGAGGTTCGTCGATGACATTGTAATTCTGTCAGAGACAGCGAAGGACCTGGAAGAGCAGCTGAACGGAATGGGCAGTGTATTGAAAAGAGGATATAAGACGAACATCAACAAAGCAAAACGAAAATAATGGAATGTAGTCTAATTAAATCGGGTGATGCTGCGGGAATTAGATTAGGAGGATATAAAATGTAGACTGGCAATGGCAAGGAAAGCGTTTTTGAAGAAGAGAAATTTGTTAACATCGAATATAGATTTAAGTGTCAGGAACTCGTTTCTGAAGGTACTTGTATGGAGTGTAGCCTTGTATGGAAGTGAAACGTAGACGATAAATGGTTTAGACAAGAAGAGAATAGAAGCTTTCTAAATGTGGTGCTACAGAAGAACGCTGAAGATTAGATGGGTAGATCACGTAACTGATGACGAGGTATTGAATAGAATGGGTGAGACGAGAAATTTGTGGCACAACTTGACTAGAAGAAGGGATCGGTTGGTAGGGCATATTCTGAGACATCAAGGGATCACCAATTTATTATTAGAGGGAAGCGTGGAGGGTAAAAATCGTAGAGGGAGACCAAGAGATGAATAGAATAAACAGATTCAGAAGCATGTAGGTTGCAGTAGGTACTGGGTGATGAAGAAGCTTGCACAGGATAGAGTAGCATGGAGAGCTGCGTCAAACCAGCCTCTGGACTGAAGACCACAACAACAAGAACAGCCCAAAGTGTCCTAGAGAGGGTTTGTATACTGTTATAATTTATCATGAGAGAAGTATTCTGCACTAACAACTCACAGGCACATTCTTCTAGGTTCTGATCTACACAAAAGCTGCTTGTTTCAATATTTCTGACATTGTGTCCAACTTTTACATATGTTGCATCTCATTCTTCTTCCGTGTTAACTCTGCACATAAATGATGCTAGTGTATAAACCCTTATTTCCTGTGGTTACATGTTTATCGGAGAGGAACAGAATTTTCCAAATCTCCCAGACATACAAAAACTCACTTACATTATTTTTCAGCCCCCTACTACTGTGATGAAACAAGCTAATTTTATTATTCAGTTTATTGAGCCCTTTCGGAGAAACCAATTAGGGGCGGATAGCCGTTAGTTATTATCAGCAACATTCTTCCTTTTTTCCATTCGACTGACGCATGTGACAAGATCACCTCTCACAGCACGTTTCCACAGTACGGCTGTATTAAAATACAATGCTTCTACAGATAAACGGTAGTCTGACAGCATTCGGTTGTATGTAAATTGCTGGTATGAGCTTGGAAACCTGATAAACAGACAGATCCAATTTGTGTGTGCAAACAAAGCTGAAATATTCATACGCCCAGCGGAAACTCGATGTCGTGGATATTTGCCTCTCAGTTAAGCTTAAAAGCGCTAAATTAATATTCAGGAGCGTACATGTGGATCAAAGCAGTCACTGGGCCCATCGTAAAATCCTTTTTGATGCGCACGTCTAAAAGTAAAATCCATGTAATACACTGTTTGTGATTTCTCCAGAGAGGCAAGTAAATGTTTTGGAGAGTATTTTTCTTAACCAAAAGGAATAAGGACAGAAAAAAGGTAAAAGTGCACAGACAAGATGTGCCACTCACCTGATCAAATCACGGTACAATAGTATGTGAAGCCAAAACAGTTATAAAGTACTAAATATCAAACTAATTGTATTTAAGAATATTAAAACGTTGAATAACGGCATTTCATGGCAAAATGGGAAGACTGTGTACATAGACCTTGCCTTGACCACATTGATGTGAAGATGAAGAGTTAAGCCTAACCGTAGCTGAGTTATATTGTGAGTGGGTAATTGTAATATAGTGTGCCGAACGACCAACAGAAATTCAGAAACAACAGTTGCGAGTGTTATTTATTTGGGGAAACAAATCTAATTTTGCGGTTTCGCCTCGATAACCGCAGTACAATGTTTTTAGCTTGAAATTATGCATTCCCACTCTATTTTCACAGCAAAAATGGGTGATTCAGTATTTAACCCCAGATAGCGCTTTAATAATAGTTGATGGCTACCTCACAGCTTCCCCAGAATTGCTATGTATAACGTTCAGGTTTTCTAAACATTGTTGCAAACACGTGGGACTGATTACTAGGATCAAAACAAGATGAGAAGTTATCGATAAATACACGTCCTTCCGTGTGTTGGTATGGTATTATCTGCACCTTTCGCAGCACATTATGGCGACCTATTTGCTGTGGGGTGGCTGCAACACATCACTTGCAGCGCGAAACAGATGTGTACATAATCAAAGATGGGACCTGTTTTCATTCCTATTCAAAGAATTTACCATAACACCGATATTGAGAAGCAGTCCACCTTGCTGGTGAGCCCAAAACAATGGTATTGGAAAGTATGTGTTACAGTACTATCCGCCGAGACAAAAGGTAATTATTTAAAAATAGCCACTTGTGTTGTCTAAGGGTTCACTAAAGTAAGTGAAAAGTAAAGTGATACACTTTGTACAGATATATCGTTAAGTTAAAGTAATACTTTTACTTATATATGGATTGTTAGTTACGGTTTCAAACAACTGCTTGAAATTTTTGTGATAATGAAATATAGGTTCGTGAAGGAGAGCGCAACGAGAAACTTGTGGATCAAAACATTTCGACGAGAAGACTAGAAACCAATAAAACATAGCAAAAACATGTTAATATAGTTTCTACGATATTGACACTGATTATTTAGGCTCACATCCCGTTAGTTGTTGAAAAATCATTTTTACGGACTTCGCTGAATATTGTACTCGTAAACGTTAAGTTTTAACCGTGGCTTAAGTGTGTATCCCTGAGTATGCAAAATTTCGAAACGAAAGTGGTAGCGGTCTTAGGAGAAACAAGTGTTTCACATGGAAAAAATCAGAGAGAAAAGAAAGTCTACAACGACATTACGTACACGTATTTGAACGGTTAATTTTCGTACGAAGTTGCTTCATTCCTCTACGTATCAAGCACACTTCATTGGCGACATTATGGAAGCCCTACATATTGGTAGTGACATAATTTACTGCGAACTACATCATCAGGCAGTCAGATTTTACTTAAACCAGTAGTAAAATGGTTGGTTATTTGATTGCGTTATAGTTCATGTTTAACTAACGAAATTTCAAGTCAGCAAATACGTTTTCAACTGTTTGATGGCACATGTTCCTCCACGTAAGTACACAATATACAGGGTATAACGAGTATAAGTGAAAATCTGTTAGTGACTGAGGACGGTGTGCTGAACTATATTAAATCAGTATTTGCGTCATTAGCACACCAATAATTAAGCTACAGCCTATACATGTCGTAAATTTTTAGGTTTGTTAGTAGCTCCAAGTACATGTGGCAAGGGCAAGCCATTAATACTTCTTTTACCTTGGGCAGCAGCTCAGCTGTCGAAGTGTGGATATGTGGATGCGAAATCGTTAGTCGATACTGACAGGCGTAGTGCTGCAACTCGACCTGTCATGGGCCCAACAAAAAATACCCTACGCAAATATTAAGCCGTGCTGCCTCTGTAGCTCTCCATAATTGCGTAAGTGTTGCCGGTGCAAGATTTAGTGCACGAACTGACCTCTCGATTATCTCCCACAAATGTTCGTTGGGTGGCCAAACCGTTCGGTCGAGTTGTCCAGAATGTTCTTCAAACCAGTCGCGAACAATTGTGGCCTGGTAACACAGCGTATTGTCATCCATAAAAATTCCATCAGTACTTGGGAGCATGAAGTCCATATATTGCTGCAGATGGTCTCAGAGTAACCGAACATAACCATGTCCAGTCAGTGTTCGGTTCAGCTGCACGAGTGAACAGTCCATTCCGTATAAACACAGACCCCATTCATTCACAGCCACCGCCAGCTTGCACAGTGCCTTGCTCCAAGGCATCGTGTGGTTTGCACCACACTCGAACCCTACTGTCACCACTTACCAAGTGAAATCTGAACTACTCTGACCAGGCCACTGTTTTCGTGTAGGGTCCAGCCGATATGGTCACGTGCCCAAGAGAGGCGCTGCAGGCGATGTCGTGCTGTTTACGTCGGTCGTCTCCTGCCATAGCCCATTAACGCGAAATTTCAACGCACTGTCCTAACGGATGTGTTCGTTGTATATACCACATTGATTTCTGCTGTTTTTCATGGCAGTGATGCTTGTCTGTTAGCACCGACAGCTCTACGAAAAGGCCGCTCCTCTCGGTCGTTAAATGAAAGCTGTCGGACGCTGCGTTGTCCTGGGTGAAAGGTAATGCAGAAAATTTGTTATTCTCAGCACACTATTGACACTTTGGATCTCAGGATATACAATTCCCTAACGATTTCCGAAATGTAATGTCACATGTGTCCTGCTCCAACTATCATACCCCGTTCAAAGTCTGTTAATTCACGTCGTGCGGCCATAATCACGTCGGAAACCTTTCCACATTAATCACCTGGATACAAACGACAGCTCCGCCAATGCAATGCCCTTTTACACTTTGTGTATGTGATACTAGCGCCATCTCTCTATGTGCATATCCCATGACGTTTGTCACCTCAGGGTATGTTACCACTTCGTAAGCTTAATAATAAGTGATACAGATAAATGAAGCTGTGAATGCTACGGATTTTCCCCATAGTTTTAAGAAAACTGTGGTTCACTTTAAACAGGTGAATGTCCTTAGACACCCGAATAGAAGGCGCCAATTGAGGGAGGAGGTAACCCGTCCTCATCAAAGTCTTCAGAAATACCGATCGTTCATCGTCAAATTTGGGACACGAAAAGAAGATGGGGTTTGTTGTGTCGATTCCCTAAGGTCTCGACACAATGAGTGGCTAGGTGCACGCGAAACTAACGCAGACGGGCGTAAATTCTGAAACAGGAGACTGGATGAAAAACTATAAAGAAAAGAACTTGTCTTGTATTATACTTAACTTTTAATGATGTTCTTCTTGTTGAAATACATCTCGTGAGTAGTAGTAAGCAATTAGCACTGATACATATGGCGCCTTGCTAGGTAGTAGCTATGGACTAGCTGAAGGCTATTCAATCTGTCTCTCGGCAATTGAGAGGAAGACTTGATACGTCTGGTCGCAAGCTATGTCGTCCGTACAACTGGGCGAGGTCAAGTCCGTGTCTTGTGACCTGCCCTGTGGTGGCGCTACGTTTGCGAA
The DNA here is from genome assembly GCF_023898315.1 of Schistocerca nitens. NCBI lineage: Eukaryota > Metazoa > Arthropoda > Insecta > Orthoptera > Acrididae > Schistocerca > Schistocerca nitens. The sequence goes on from NC_064617.1 coordinate 50,918,696, forward strand.
TACACAGTGGCGACACGCGGGTCCGACATGTACTACAGGACCGCGGCCGATTTAAGTTACCACCTAGCAAGTGTGGTGTCTAGCGGTGACACCACAGGGTTTTCATCAGCTTCTCACTCAGAAGCACACTCGCATGTAGAGAAACCGTAAATCTTAATTGTATACAGATGTGCAGGAAAAAGGCATGGTTAAAGGGGAGTCGAATGATGGTGGTTCAAATGGTTCAAATGGCTCTGAGCACTATGGGACTCAACTGCTGTGGTTATCAGTCCCCTAGAACTTAGAACTACTTAAACCTAACTAACCTAAGGACATCACACACATCCATGCCCGAGGCAGGATTCGAACCTGCGACCGTAGCAGTCCCACGGTTCCGGACTGCGCGCCTAGAACCGCGAGACCACCGCGGCCGGCGAATGATGGTGGATATCGTAGATAGGTCCAATGCGTCCTAGTAAACCACTTCCTTGTAGGACTTTGAGGTTGTAACGCCGCATACGTATCATCTCCCTTCCCTTTGTTGGGACACATTCCACATCTCTAGCAATCGCTGGTTTCTGTGGCTTGACTTCATGTAAGTAGTCTGTATACGGTAATTTCAAATCGAGAACAATTTCTGCAGAGGCAGCTTGCTTTGCTAAGACATCAAGTTTCTCATAACAGCAGATGCCAGCATGGGAATACACCCACAGCAGAATGATAGTCTGTCGTCTCCGTTAACTGCGAACATATTCCAGAACCACATCCAAAATATAACGATTGGTTGTTTTATTCCATCTGCAAATTAGTTATTAACAGTCCGTTCTGAAGCTGATTGATCCCAAGAGTGAACGAATAGATTTCGGACATTGTTCTCCACCTAGACCTATACGGAGAAAAAAATGAAAACATTCATCGAAAAGTGTTTCTTCACGTAACTGTAAACAAATTGTGCCAATTTGCGTGCTGCAATTGTTTCAACTATAAAATAAAACCAATATTTAAACAATGGTAATGTCACACCTCAGTTGCATCTTCTAGCGCTCTTGTTTAAAAACTGCGACCTTCGTACTTTAGGAAACTGTTCTGCAGATCAAGTTGACATTGCGCTTTCGAAATTCTGCAGCATTTACCAACAGAATGAAATCCAGATTTCATTGACATCAATTACAACCGTGTGGTAGGACGGAATTTTGTTCGCCTGAAGTGTTTTTCTGCGGATTTTTGAGGAGACAGATGCGGTATCACAAATTCTACACGACCATCAGGTTTCTGTTTATGCAGCGCCAGTCTCATAGCAGAACTTCTCGTTGTGTGTTACTACTTCTGGACAGGACTCCTGAATCCGGTTTTCGTAAGCCAGTTTCCCGACACTGTTGTGGTTGTTCACGTAAGTACTTTAATATCGATTCTGTAAATGAGGTTCCAGCTGCCAGATTTCTGTTCCACAGTCTACCTTCGCTCCGACGTAACAGCTCTGCAGTTTTTGAAACGTGGCTGAGTTACCAGGTTCGTATTTGTTCAAAAAAATGTTCAAATGTGTGTGACATCTTATGGGACTTAACTGCCAAGGTCATCAGTCCCTAAGCTTGCACACTACTTAATCTAAATTATCCTAAGGACAAACACACATACCCATGCCCCGAGGGAGGACTTGAACCTCCGCCGGGACCAGCCGCACAGTCCATGACTGCTGCGCCCTAGACCGCTTTTTTTTTGCCAACTTTTTTTTTTAACGACTCGGGACCTTTGCCTTTCGCGGGCAAGTGCTCTACCGACTTTTTTTTAAAAATGAAACAGAAGAAAAAAAGTGCTAGAGGAGGAATCGAACACGAGACCTCTGGTGTAAGAATCCGAGCCCTAAACACCTTTTTTTAATTATTATTTTTTTTTTTGGTAAGTGCTCTACCAACTTGTTGTTTTTTTCCGCTGCCAACCTTTTATATATATATATATATATATATATATATATATATATATATATATATATATATATATATATATATATGGACAAAAGGCGTCTTTCAGTTACAACAAACAAAATTAGAAAATTACAGCCGTAGCAACAACAGAACAAGAGTTCCTTCTAAACTATGAAAAAGAAATTGAAACTAATAGTGTGAAGATAGATAATAACGAAAGAAAAATGTAACCAAATCCCGCACGCCATTCCATGTGCATGGCCCCTCGGCGTACAGATTCCATGTTCCAAATTGTTACAACATTTCGCGGCGTGTGGAGCCCCATGTCGGCGGTCATCGTCTGCTCGGTACTCCCCAACTGTGAGGGGGGTTGTCGAAGACACTGCGCAAATAGTTCGCAAATAGCTGTCGGTATCGGGGTGTACACTCAAGTGTGCTATGACTGTCCTGGAGAAATTGCCAGTAATCAAGCACCATCTTCTCATCATCGCCAAAGAGGTAGTATATGGACATGCCTTTAAACCATGTGAGAGCGTGAGTCTTCGCAGGTGGGAAATAAGTATCCTCTGGACAAAGGAGGAGCCGTGGCTCAATTGTGCGAGGCGCGATACGTAGGTAGCAGGCGAGGATCTTCTGCACTAGCAGCCATACATCTAACGCCGATCCACATGTTAAACGGTGTTCGTCAGTATCCACGAGGTGGCAACGTGGGCAAAGGGGGAATCCGTCATCCCAATAGCGTGCAGCCGTTGTCGTGTTACAACCTTCCCGTTCACCACCTGGTACCACGCGGCTCGTTCCCGCGTGGGGAGGAACGGCTTCTGGACCGCTCTCCACACCGCCGGCCATAGGGTCGTAGGGCTCTTCCTCTCAATCACATTCCGAGGTATGGACCTTAGCAGCAGTCTGTAAACGTCTCTCGCCTTGGGAGTGCGAGTGTTGGGAAGGTCTGGGTGCACGTAACTATATTCAAGAATAAATGCCGAGAGGTGCGAGAGTGAAGGTGTAATGTGCGCAACCGTGACAGGTGGCAGAAGAGACGCCGGCAGCAATTCCTCTAACAGACGTCCCGTAAGGGAAGCATCTTTGTGGGTCCACAATTTCATCATTGTGCACAAGTATAACGCTGTAGATCTTGCTCGTACATTTATAAGTCCCAGTCCGCCATCACGCGGAGGGGGGGTGAGTGTTTCGTAGCGGACTTTGAATAGGTGTCCGGCGGTAAGGTAATATCCAAACGCTGCTTGCAGTCTGTGTGCCATCGCTGTCGATATCGGTAGGACCTGGGCCATGTGGATCATCTTAGTCGCCACGTGAAGGTTGAGGTATTCCACACGCTGTAGGAGGTCCATCCGCCGAAGTAAGTTCCGGCGAACTTCTGTGCGTATGGCCTGTAGTAATCGAGCATAGTTCATTGCAGCCGTGCGGCGCACATCCTGTGTAAATGTTGTGCCCAAGAACCGGATCTTGTGAACTAGTGGGAGTGGGGCTAAAGCGTCCTCCTGTAGACCTCTCCCAATCGGCATCGCTGCCAACTTGGCCACATTCATGAGGCTGCCCGCTGCCAATCCATAGCGATTGATCCATTGTATCACCGATCGTACCTCGTCACCAGATCGGACAAGTAATAGAAGGTCATCGGCATATATCCTGCAGTGAAAGGTGTGATCCCTCAATGACATTCCCGAGAGCCTGTTTTTCAACCCTCCGACAAGTGGTTCGAGTGCGATCGCGTAAAGGATCATGGAGAGTGGGCATCCTTGGCGAACTGACCGTCGGATAGGAAAGGGACCCGCAATCCGTCCATTCACCAGTACACGGGATGCAGCTCCACGGAAAAGGCGCTGAAAGATGTCGAGAAAGTCAGGCGGGAAGCCCATACGGGCCATAACGGACAGAAGGAACTTGTGGCGAACTCTGTCGAAGGCGTGGTCGAAATCGATGGAGATCAGAGCGGCTCGAAGGCGACAGGATGTGGCGATGGCTATTAAATCCCTGCATTCGCTGGTTGCCGTTTGCATGTTGGTCACTCCGCCCTGTGTCGTTTGCTCCATTGAGAGGAGTAGGGGCAGAACCTGCTTTATGCGGCTGGCGAGTAGTCGGGCGAAGAGTTTATAGTCCGAGTTGAGCATTGTAATGGGCCTGTAGTCCTCGACCGTCCGACCTCTGGAAGGCTTGTGTATCGGTATAAGGATACCTTCCACGAATGCAGATGGCACGTGGGAACCGGGGGTCATCAGTTCTTGGTACATGCTGATCCATCGGGGCATCATTAGATCGCGGAAAGTCCGATAAAACTCGAGCGGCAGTCCGTCTGATCCCTTGTTAAGCGCGTCCTCGATGTCGTCCCGTGTAATTCCACCTAACAGCGTCGCCGCTGCTGCATTGTCGAGGGTGTGCGACACGTGCTGCAGTATGTCGTGGTCGTCCGCTTCCTCTTCCTCTGTATTCACCTCGTCGTAAAACTGGCGATAGTGATCTGCAAAGGCTTCTGTAACCGCGGCCTGAGTCAGTACGACCCTACCACCCGGCAATACGAGGTCCGTGATCAGCTGCTGTCGGCGTTGGCGGCTGTCGAGCACGATGTGATGCATAGACGGGTTTTCTCCTTCCGCTCGGTCGTGACGTCGCGATCGCACGACGACCCCCTCCAAACGTTTCCTCGTAAGAGACAATATTTGACCTTTAATTCGGCGGCTTTCCATTTGTCGGTTTGGAGATGGTGGTTGGCCGTCGAGTTCGCGAAGCATCGTGTAATAAAAGTCCAATGTGTGACGATGCCAAGCTGCGATATCTTTACCGAATTGAGTTAGCACACGCCGAAACGCTGGTTTTGCACAGTCCACCCACCATGCTAGAGTCGAAGGATATCGGGGAAGACGACGTTCGCAATCCAGCCATGTGTTGGCGATAATTCGACGGCATTCCGGGTCTTGAAGATGTGCCACATTCAGCTTCCAGGGTCCTCGGCTGCGCCATATTCGCTGCTGTTGTAGAGTGAGTGTGCATATGAAAGCGCTATGATCGGAGAAGGCAAGCGGCCAACGTTCGGCGTCCAATACTCCCGGCGCTAGAGCTCGTGAGACATAAATGCGGTCGAGGCGACTGGCCGAGTGACTAGTAAGGTATGTCGGCCCGGGACGGTCACCGTGCATTGTCTCCCACGTGTCAGTGAGAAGCAGATCGCGAACCAGGAGCCGAAGTTCTTGACAAGTCGAGAAGCGTGGGACTTGGTCTTTGGGGTGGAGCACACAGTTAAAGTCGCCGCCGAAGATGTATTGATCGTAGCGGCTGATGAAGAGGGGGGCGATATCCTCCGAGTAGAACAGCGATCGTTCGCGGCGTTGGTCAGTTCCTGATGGAGCGTAGATGTTAATGATGCGTGTGCCCAGTGCTGTGATCGCCAGCCCCCTTCCTGACGGAAGGTAAGTCACTTCTTCGATGGCAATTCCGTCGCGCACTAGGATTGCCGTACCGCTGCCATTCCGGTCCGCCGGTGACATATGTGTCACGTAACCGTAGAAAACGGGGAGGGCCGCTATATTCACTTCTTGCAACAGGGCAATGTCAACATCCGAAGAACGAAGCATCTCACGCAGCAACTGGATCTTCACTGCCGTTCGTATCGTGTTGAGGTTAAGCGTGGCGATGCGATATGCTTGTTGCCGAACCGCAGGTGTTAAGTTATCCATTAAGACTGGAATTGCCTATGGCGCTTCTGACTCTATTGACACCTCCGCATCCCCACAAACCTCACCTGCCGTCCTTTCTAGAGAGCCGGCGCCAATGGCGTGGGCCCTGTTGGCGGAACTTGCATGGTTTCCTCGTCGTCGCGGTCATCCGCCCACGTCGGGGAACTCAATGCAAGATCTGCTTCCCTAGCGTCCTCAGGACTCGGCATGGGTGCTTGCACTCCAGAAGGTGGTGGGCAGCATCTGTCCTGCATATCGGCATCCGATGTTGCCACTGTAGGTATAAGTGGTTTGTCCTCAGTTCCGTTCGGTGGTGCCACACTGCAGCAAATGGCGGCTGCCTCTGTGGCAGCGTCGTCATTGAAGGTGGAGTCTTCGTCCTCTGGAGGCTGCGTCGCATCCCGTTCGGAAGTTGCTCTACGCCTCCGCTTCCGCCGCTTCGGGGAGCGTTGCTTCCTGGAGTGTCCTTCTGTGTCAGACGACGGCAAAGATTCCCGACGTTCCGGCACAAAGGCAGCTGTAGGCACAATAAGCGAGTCTACGGCCATGCTATCGTCATGTGTGTTGTTATCCGTCGACGGGGGCGGCGGCATCGGAATTGAATCCGGAGCTTGTGGAACGGGTGTTTCGTCATCGCCCTGTATTGGAGGATGGAGCCGCGACCCAACAGTGGATGTCGGCTGTCGTGATGAAGTGGTAGCTGTCGTGAGGGCTGCTGCATAAGTCACGGGAAGCAGCGTCGGCTGCGATGGCGGGTCTGCGTCAGCCGGCGGCAGTTGCGTGATTCGACGTTGGAGACATTCTGATCTAAGGTGTCCCTCCTTCCCACAACTAGAGCAGGTCTTTGGTTGCCCATCGTAGATGACGATGGCACGGCAGCCACCGATAGTCAGATATGAAGGTACATGTCTTTTAAGTTCTATTCGGACCTGGCGGACTCCATTCGGCACAGGATATGTCTGGAATTGCGTCCATTTTCCGCAATATGATCATGGACCGTGCCGTAGGGGCGCAGCGCTGTCACGACGTCCTCCGCCGGTAATTCGAAAGGAAGTTCGAAAATTCTGATCGTGCGAAGTCCCATGCCAGAATAATCGACGTGAACAGTCCCCACATTGCCATCAGCATGGCAGAAACGGAGGCCCTGTTTCGTGTCCCGAAGGATCCGTTCACATGTTGCGTCGTTGATGATCTTGACATATACGATACTACTCACAATGGACAAGTGAATGCCGAGAATGTCGGTCGCCGGGATTTTAACTTCTTCTCGTAGAAATCGTTCGACTTCGAGTGCTTTGGGCCGTGCAAATTCGTTGCGGAACGTAAATTTGAGCGTCGATTTTCTGTATTGGTGCGCCATGGTGATCTATATGCTGAGGACGGCACGCGCGAAACGGCCGAGTACGATGTAAACAACACAAGCGCTCGCTCCGCGGCAGGAACACAAACAGCGCGTCCTCACCGCAGCACAGCCAAAGGCCAACTAACCGCTCGGCTAATCCCGCGCGGCTGTTCGTATTTGCTTATAAAATGAAAATGTTAGTTAATGTGAACGGAACGATTTTATGTGGAATTAAGGAAAAGGATTATTTGAGCTGGAACTTATTCTTCTCCTTAGCGTTGAACCCTTCTTTAAATGGAGTCACAAACGATGGCGGTCAAGTTGAGGGTTGTTCTGTGCACCTACGTCGCGCGTTCTCCGACACCCAATGGGCGTTCAGTAGTGTTCTGAGCGTTCAGCTCTGAATTTTGTAGCCAGTGCGTGCATTAAACGTGGTCGTAGTGAGTTATTTAGTGAATTTTTATTCCATTTGTTGCAAGTTGTCATCGCCGATGGTGGTGGTAAGCCACAAATTCTACACGAGCAAACAAGGGATATAGTTTGCAAGATACACGCTTCCTTGAAGCGCAAATCACTTCCATGCACGTACCATAGCTTACTGTCACTTGAAACCGGCAACAATGCAGTCCCCGTACCTGCCTCGACCTACGCTAACAGCCATCGTTCGTGAAGAGGACTATTGCACGGGGTCCGCTGTACTGAAGATTTGGAAGGTCTTTTTTTCTTTTAATTAATCCTTCGGCAGGATGCCCTTCCTGTCGCCACAGCCATCATTTACCTGAGGAAGAGAAGTCGACCGCGTCACGTGTTGGTCCGCAGCTCGTGGTCGTGCGGTAGCGTTCTCGCTTCCCACGCCCGGGTTCCCGGGTTCGATTCCCGGCTGGGTCAGGGATTTTCTCTGTCTCGTGATGACTGGGTGTTGTGTGCTGTCCTTAGGTTAGTTAGGTTTAAGTAGTTCTAAGTTCTAGGGGACTGATGACCATAGATGTTAAGTCCCATAGTGCTCCGAGCCATTTGAGCATCACGTGTTCGCATTGTGTAAACTTCATTGTGTGTGTCGTCAGATTTTAACTGTATCGTATTTTCTGGGAAAAAATTAGGAACCAGCCCAGCGTTTGCCTAAACGAGCGTGTGAAATTGCCTAAAAACCACGGTCGGGCTGGCCAGTGCTCCAGTCATGACCACTGCGCCGCAAAGATTCGATATAGGTCTGGCTCCTGTTGCTGTTGCGCTATACGAGCAAGTCTGAGCTGGAAGTTATCCATTTCCTTTATTTAACTGATTTAACTGACGTGCGTTATATGTTTATTAAACGGAAAGAGACACATAAGTAATTATACATTTGATGGGCTGGATCAGCAGTTTATTAGAAACCAAGACTGCTTCATGTGAAGTAATTTCACAACCAGTTTCCACAGTAACTAGCTGTCATTATCAGATTCTCAAATCTCCCAGAAATATAACTATATATCAGTCTCGTCGACATAATGAGAACATGCTCCGTTTATAATAACACAGCTCCACGCTGGTTTGTCAAATGTATGAAACTTCTTAAATAAAAATTCCATAGTCGTCGACGCATCATATTTACTGATGCACCTGTTTTTGCTCCTGTTTTGCCTATTGGTACTGTGGGTATTTTATTTGGCAAGTTTCACATATCTGACAAATCTGTGTGGAGCTGTATTAATACGACTGGAGCACATTCTCAGTATGTCGACGAGACTGATATGTAGTTATATTTCTAGAAGATCTGAGGATGACATCTAGTTACTATCGAAACCAGTCATGAAGTAAACAATTTCACTCTAGCGATCTTTGCTTCTAATATTACAACATTAGATCGGCCCAACAACATGTGTAAATTATATCAAACTTCGACATAAAAGTTTTCTGGTTATGGTACCGCGTCTAATGTATAAAACTACTGCTGCTGAAGAAAAACCAACGTTTCGGCCACGGTTGCAGTGGCCTACTTCTGGGTCTAGTGACCCAGACCCAGAAGAAGGACGCTGCAACCGTGGCCGAAACGTTGGTTTTTGGAGGCCGATGCAACCGTGGCCAAAACATTGGTTTTCTGTAGCAGCAGTAGTTTTATACATTACGACGCAGTACCAAACCGAGAAAACTTCTATGTCGACGACTCTGGCCTCGGAAGCGTACGCAATTATATATAAAACTTTTTTGAGGACGGAACTCTTCTGAAATTCTAAATGTTTTACGGAGCCATAAAATAAGAAAAACCTGTTTCTACGTTCACCCTGTACTTATAATTATTCAATGAAAATCATACAAAAATGTATACATATTGACTTCTACAACAATATACGAAACAGCACACAATAATACATTACACAAAATAACGCTGTATTGATTCGCTGTAAATTGAGAATATTGTTTCCTTTTAATGGGAAATAAAGAGTTTTTTTTATTATTTTTGACCAGTTGTTTAATGACAGCCTTGATAGAAGAGAGCTGAAGACTCATGTCAGGTTCAGCATCCCGTCTGCCTGAAGTAGCTCTGGAGGGAAATGATACCATGAAACCTGTAGGGCTGTCCATAAATCCGTAAGAGTACGATGGTGTGGAGATCTCTTCTGAAGGGCACGTTGCAAGGCATCCCAGATATGCTGAATAATGTTTATTCTGTGGAGTTTGGCGGCCACCGGAAGTATTTAAACTCAGAAGAGTGTTCCTTGAGCCATTCTGTAGCAATTCTGGACGTGTGGTGTGTCGCATTGTCGCTTTTGAATTGCCCAAGTCCTTCGGAATGCACAATAGACATGAATGGATGCAGGTGATCAGACAGGATGTTTATGTATGTGTCACCTGTCAAGAATCGTATCTAGACTTATGAGGGGCTCCATGTCACTCCAACTGCACACGCCCCACACCATTACAGAGCCTCCACCAGCTTGAACAGTCCACTGATGACATGCACGGTGCATGGATTCATGAAGTTGGTCTCCATACTCGTACGCATCCATTACCTAGATACAATTTGAAACGAGATAAGTCCAACTAGGCAACATGTTTCCAGTCATCATCAGTCCAATGTTGGTGTTGGAGGACTCTGCTTAAAGCTTTGTGTCGTACAGTCATCAAGGATACACGAGTGGGACTTCAGCTCCGACAGACCATATCGATGATGTTTCGTTGTATGGTACGCACGCTGACACTTGTTGATGGCCCAGCATTGAAATCTGCAGCAATTTGCGGAAGGGTTGCACCGCTGTTACGTTGAACGATTCTCTTCAGTCGTCGTCGGTCCCATTCTTGCAGGATCTTTTCCTGACCACAGCGATGTCGGAGATTTAATGTTTTATTGGATTCCTGATATTCACGGTACACTCGTGAAGTGGTCCCCATTTCATCACTGTTTTGGAGATGCTGTGTCCTATCGCTCGTGCTCCGATTATAGCACCACATTCGAACTCACTTAAATCTTGATAACCTGCCACTGTAAAATCAGTAACCAATCTAACAAGTGCCCCAGACACTTTTTGTCTCATATAGGCATTGCCGACCGCAGTTCCGTATTCTACCTATTTATATATCTCTCTGTTTGAATACACATGCCTATACCAGTTTCTTTGGTGCTTCAGTGTAGTAAGCCATATAGCACAGTCAACACAATGACTAGGTCACCTCAAAAATCTGTGTATGAGGGTGCACGTGAGAGCAGGGTAAGCCGATCAAGTGTGAGATGAATTCTGAAGGCTGCAAAGTGGAAAGTTTAATTCCAAGACAGCTGCAAACTATGAATGAGGATGATCCAGATTGAAGGATGGAGTATTCTGAATGGTCTGAAGGCATGCTTCATGAGGATGAATGGTCTGCGGGCATGGTTGTCTGGTCTGATGAAGCACAATTATAACTTTATTGTAACAACTGTGTGTACTGGGCTCCTGAAAATACTAATGTTCATGTGGACAAACATATTAATTTACTGGGTGTCAGTGTGTGATGTGGTCTGTCATCATAGTCTGACTGGCCCCTTCTTCCTTGAAAGTAATGTAACTGGTGAGATGCATCTTCATATGCCGCAAAAATCAATTTTATCTGCCATCTGACAGGTGTTTGGAAATGAAATATTTTACCTACAAAAGATGGTGCTCTCCCTCACTGCCACATAGATGTCAGAGCCTACTTGGATGAAAATTTACGTGGACAATGGATAGGTCAAAGAGGAGCTGTTGAGTAGCCACCATGGTCTCCACCTTATGTCTCTTGTCTTCTACCTATGGGGAACTTTGAAAAATGAAGCATATCAACAGAAACCAGCTACACTGAATGAACTACGGGAAACCATTGAGGCATCCTGTGTGTCTGTCACACCGGCAACACAGGCAGCTGTAATTCCGTTAACAGCAACACTTCAGCAGCATCAATGTTGTTTGGCTTCTAATGGTGGTCACTTTGAATCCATAAAAATAAAATCCCCCCCCCCCCCCCCCCCCCGGGGCAAGAATTGTAATGGTATGTCATTTTGTTCCATTAATATTGATTATCAAAGAATGTCTGCATTTTTCTGAATGTTTCTGTATTGTTTTAATGATCACTGGTTACGTCATCCATTGTTACACACAGACAATTTATGGATAACAACCAAAAACATGTTGGTGTGTACAGACTGATATCAGGAAATTAATTTTAATTTACTCCTATCATATTGCACCATTAAGTTTTACATGGGTTTTAGCTTTTAGTACTGAAGTTTGTAAAATCAGTTCATCAACAATGTTTTTTGTTATAAAGTTACTTGCATCATGAGGATTATTAGTTGGAAAATGTTCCTAATGCTTACTTGTATTCTTTACATAAATCCTAATGAAAAGCTAGTTTCACTTCTTGTGAAATTACAAAATGAGAATATTTTATGTTTTATGTTCAAGTATCATTTAGTAACAGTTGAATAAGAGCAGAGGTCAGTATAATAAATTGAGGTTTAAAATGATTGGATAAGCGAAAAGAAATACGAATATTACAAAGTTTATATAAGTCTGTAAATGTCGCACCCTGACACCTAGGCTCAACACTTCATGTTATACTTACCCTAATGATCATATTGTACTATGACAATAATATCAGTTAGTTACAATTGGAATTGATCAATGCATGAAAATACCTGTATGTAACAAACAAAAGGAAGTGATTTCAGCATCTTCTGAGGAGCAGACATGAAAAGATTTCTCAGAGCACAAAGAAACTCTCTGGGACATTTTCGTTACATTTTCTTTCCAGTTTAAGCCTTGGTCTGCATATATGCCCAATAGTTTTGTGCATCATACTTTTTATAACTCATTACCACACTCTACCAGCTGGAGATCTTGATTTTGATAGTTTCTTTTCCAGAGTCAATGTAATGTTTTCTTCACATTAAGGGACAGCCTGAACCAAAAATGTGTGGACTTCAGGACTTGACCAGTCATTGTAAATGGAGATTCCTTCAAATCACTCACTATTACAATAGTGTCATCTGTGAACAAAATTACCTTAGCTGGACTGCCTGAGGTCTATGTATCATTACCTTACAGTACATTTATTCTGACTTTCTTTGCATCAGATAGTAATTTGACTGTATGATAAAATGAGTTAGTATGATTCCCACTACCCATGTTCTATCCCTTTAATTCCTATGCCTTCCAGGTTATCCGAAATAATTCTGTAACCAACAATTTCAAAAGATTTAGAAAGATCTACATATATCCTACAACACTATTGTTTTTTAGGTTTCTAATTATTTCAGGTGTGTAACTGCTGCTTGTATACTTCCACCCATTTGAAAGCCAGGCTGAGTACTATTCAGTATATTGTATTCATTTAAGTATTTGATGATTTGTTGCTTCATTAATCTCTCAAATACTTCAGAGAATGCTGACAGGAGTTTGATAGTTTTTACCTTTATGCCTGCTACCTCTTTTGAATACACTGTAACATTCTTATGTCAACTTAGGAAATGATAGACCAAATAGGCATAGAAGAAAATGACTAAATGTTATTCATTATGTTTGACAGACAATAATAGCTCTCAGATAAGTGTAGCACCTACCTGCAATGCTGAAGCATTGGAGTTTGTTACATAGCCTTGTGAATAAATAAATATTAGAAAGAAACAAAATGAAACTATAAAAAACTCAGGATGGAATAATGACAATATTATGGAAAGGATAAATTGCTACTCACTATATGCAGGAGATACTGAGTTGCAGACAGGCACAGCAAAAAGATTGCTGCATTTGAGATTTTGGTCAAAAGGCATTCTTCTAAAGTAGCAAATACACACACATGCACACAAGCACAAATCACTCACAAATGAGGACTGTATGGCTGCTGAGGCCATACTCCACACATATGTGCCATTTCCAAAATTCACTGCAGGAAAGGCTCCTTGCTTTTCTTTTTTTACTCATAATTTTGTTACACCATACAATGCTGAATCACTGTTTCTGTTCATCAACTTCAGTTAAAGTACTGTCATAGCTTGCCTCATTCAATTGGCACTACTGTGAAGAAATTTAGAGTTCAGAAGAAACATCTCATCAGTGACCATTTTGCTCCCTCTCTTGTGTGGAAAAGGTTGTAACAATATCGTGTTTTTTCCATTTTTGAATGATACCCATCTCTTATTGAGTTCAATATTCAAGATGTGCCACCCCAAAGTTTAACAGATATTTCTCTGCATGGTGCACTGAATATTAGTTTTAATACTGCATTCTCAACAGTATTATTTAAGTGTGTTAAGTAAGTAATTGTAACAATTTGTCCATAGACTGCATGCCACAAATTTAGAATTAATTGGTCATTAGGCTGTAATAGTCAATAACGGTTTGACAAGAAATAGTCTTTGATTAGTAAATTATTTTGAGATTAAATAGTTTCATGTATTGTATTGACAGGAAGTCTATTTAGTGTATAGCACCACAATTTAGAATTTTCTGACTAAATTTTGTTATCATAACATTGATTGCATAGAAAAGCTTTCTGACTTATACATTCATTACTTTAATTTCTTATGTAGCGAGCAGTCTTTTCATTCTTTGTCCTTTCCTTTCAGTCTGAATATGGATTAACAGAAGACCAAGTAGCAGGTGAGCAATCAGACCCCCAACCTTTTTTTCATAGTATATTCCCTTTGATCTATTATGGGAGCTACTTCTCCTAACCTGACAATCATTTCTCACACTTACATTACTTGCTTATCAAGTTCAACATTTATAATGCTAAAACAAATAAAATGGTCACAATGGCCTACCACATTCATTGAAGTTTTTGTGTTCTTTCCTAAAATATATTTCCCTTTTTCTTTCATATGGTTCTCTTCCTTTATTATAATTTGCTACTAGTTACTGTTGCAAGTGACACTTTGATATTTATTCTAAAGAAACATTTTTTTTCTCAGTCACATCAAAAATAGACTTAATAAACAAAGCTGAGTTACTTATTTGGTCTGTGAGAAGCTTTAATGTCCTGGTGGCCGTCATTTAACCTTTCGTGTTGCAGAAGAAATGTAACTATTATGAATTTCCTTGCAATCTTTCAAAAGATTATATTTACATACATTGAACCATTTGGGACCAGGCATAAGTTTAGACACATGAAATTGTCAAAATGACAGGCATGGGTAGCTCTTATAAATTAGAAATGACAACTATTACATCACACGTGTAAGTTTAATCGACCCACAACAACCTTAATGTTCCAATAACAAAAAAACTCAGAATACTTTAAAAACATAATGTAGATAACAGGACACCTGCAGGAAGTTGGGGAGCTTTGAACTGGGGAAATCAGCTCAAACTCACCAGCCAAGCATGAGAGGCACCCAAAAACAAAACAAAATTATCTCTCATGAAGTAGGACCTTGAAAATACCTGCAATAAGATCTCCAAAACACATTGCAAAATTAGTGTCACTGTCTTCAGTTCATCCATGCAGCTAAACTGAACACCACAATACGCACAAACACCATAACAGTGATTCACAAAAGCATCATCAACGCGCACACAAAAAAAGGATGAAGGATGAAAACTTTGAAAGCTTTTGGAAGAAACCCTTTGACAAGATAGAATATCCTCCCTCCACCCTACCCACTATCTCTCTCTCTCTCTCTGTCTCTCTCTCTCTCTCTCTCTCTCTCAAACGCGCGCGCGCACACACACACACACACACACACACACACACACACACACACACACACACACACACCTGTGCTACTGTCATTGTGTGTCCAACCTGCACTATGTAGGTGCATAGGTGTGTGTGTGAAATACTTTGACAAGCTAGAATATATATATATATATATATATATATATATATATATATATATATATATATATATATTCTAGCTTGTCAAAGTATTTCTCTGAAAAACTAGCAAAGTTTCCATTCTATTTTGCATGTCTATCAGCAACAGAACACTTACGCTATTTAGTGCATGATCTCCATTACTCCTAAATTACTTACACTCTGCCAGAACTACTGTATTGATAATAATGGTAATAGTAAGACTCCATTGCACTGTTTACAGTACAGTTTGTTCACACTGCAGAGGATCACTAATCTGCCAATGTAGTTGAACTGATTGATGTAGTAGATTGTTGCTCCGTTATGACTGGGATCAGCACCGCCATCAGTGTCCTGCAAATTACAACCATTCAGACATGCACAGTGAACTGCAGCAGTAAGACTTCCCTGAATACTACACATTAATTGTCACAAGTAAAATAGCAGATATCTGAACACGTATTGGTTTCCAGACATACAATTATAGGAATTGTTCTTGTTGTTATGACCAATACTTACTTCCTGTAGGAATATGTGACACTGTCTAAAATATCCTTTACAGGGTGAACCAGAAACTCACTGACAAAGTTTCAGGAGTGGTTGTTGTTGTGGTCTTCAATCCTGAGACTGGTATGATGCAGCTCTCCATGCTATTCTAAGATGTGCAAGCTTCATCTCGCAGTACCTACTGCAACCTACATCTCTCTCTATGATATTGACCCTCCATGCTGCCCTAGAATACTAAATTAGTGATCCCTTGATGCCTCAGAACATGTCCTACCAACCGATCCCTTCTTCTAGTCAAGTTGTGCCACAAACTCTTCTTCTCCCACATTCTATTTGATACTACCTCATTAGTTATGTGATCTACCCATCTAATCTTCAGCATTCTTCTGTAGCACCACATTTCGAAAGCTTCTATTCTCATCCTGTCCAAACTATTTATCATCCGTGTTTCACTTCCATACATGGCTACACTCCATACAAATACTTTCAGAAACGACTTCCTGACACTTAAATCTATACTCAATGTTAACAAATTTCTCTTCTTCAGAAACGCTTTCCTTGCCATTGACAGTATATATTTTATATCCTCTCTACTTCGACCATCATCAGTTACTTTGCTCCCCAAATAGCAAAATTCGTTTACTACTTTAAGTTTCTCATTTCCTAATCTAATTCCCTCAGCATCACCCAACTCAATTCAACTACATTCCATTATCCTCGTTTTGCTTTTGTTGATGTTTATCTTATATCCTCCTTTCACGACACTGTCCATTCCATTCAACTGCTCTTCCAAGTCCTTTGCTGTCTCTGACAAAATTACAATGTCATCGGCGAGCCTCAATGTTTTTATTTCTTCTCCATGGATTTTAATAACTACTCCAAATTTTTCTTTTTTTCCTTTATTACTTGTTGAATATACAGATTGAATAACATTGGGGGGAGGCTACAACACTGTCTCCCTCCCTTCCCAACCACTGCTTCCCTTTCATGTCCCTCGGCTCTTATAGCTGCCATCTGGTTTGTGTACAAATTGTAAATAGCCTTTCGCCCCCTGTATTTTACCCCTGCCACCTTCACAATTTGAAAAAAAAGTATTCCAGTCAACATTGTCAAAAGTTTTCTCTAAGTCTACAAATACTAGAAACGTAGGTTTGCCTTTTCTTAATTTATCTTCTAAGATGAGTCGTAGGGTCAGTATGCCTCATGTGTTCCAATATTTCTACGGAATCCAAACTGATCTTCCCCAAGGTTCTCTTCTACCAGTTTTTCCATTTGTCAGTAAAGAATTCACGTTAGTATTTTGCAGCCGTGACTTACTAAACTGATAGTTCGGTAATTTTCACATCTGTCAACACCTGCTCTCTTTGGGATTGGAATTAATATATTCTTCTTCAAGTCTGAGGGGAATTTCACCTGTCTCATACATCTTGCTCACCAGGTGGTAAAGTTTTGTCAGGGATGGCTCTCCCACCGTTGTCAGTGGGCAAGGACCAAAACAAGAAAAAAAAGTCAAACATGGGCTCTAAATGCAGACCTAAAGTGCCATGAGAACTTGTTAATATCTGATACTATGAAACATATCTTTCTGCTACAAGCTGTTTGCTTTCCATCATTGGGAGGAGACAGTATGGACCAAAACAAGAAACACATTCCCAGTAACACATGGTCTCTAAAATGTATACATTAAGACCTATGAGCACCCACCTCTGAAAGTTTGTTGCGGGAGTTCTGGTTCACTTGTAAAATTGATGACATTGTCTTTGCTTAATTTAATTTGCATAGCTAAACACAATTCAATTATCCCCACTAGTTACAAAACAGCAATTTACATAAAAAAGGTCAAAAAAACAATACTGTTGTTGGAATGCCTTGATTTTGCAGACTATATGCCCCACGAATTGACCTCCTTCAGTTTTCTTTCCATCAGCATGCAAAAATCTGTCACTGGTGCAGACAGTAGAAATTTTTATCCTTATGTTAAAGTGATTGGCCATTGCATCATACTTCCGCAGAAATGATGTACTAAGCATTTTGCACATTTTCTTGTTCCGGATTTGGCTGTTATATTCATACATTATTTCAAAAGTCAAAGCTAATGCCTGGTACCAAAAGTTCAGTGATCCAAATATTTTTGTGACATTTCATTCATTGCCATTTCACTATTAGTTTTATGCTGCAAACTCCAAACTTAAGCATGAAATAACTGGAAGTTATCTTTTATAAGTGCTGGGTGGGAAAGGAAGTATGATTGGGATGGAGAGCAGCCTAGGTATCTGTAAATAATGACTACACATATTGAAGATTTGTGGTGGGGACTGAAAAAGTACTATTTTGAAAGGAAACTCATGTCCACTAGACGTTAACCATGCCTGTGCTACATAAACAAATATCTAAAACAACATATTTCACTCTCCAACTTCTGATGGCTGGAAAATCAACATGAATTAATTCATCCTTACTTTGATAATTAATCACTTTGTAACCAACAAAATATTGTGCTTATAAAAACCACAGCAATTTTTTTTTAGTTGATCAGTATATGGGCCATCAGTGAAATAAGATGCAATGAATGTATAATGTGACTCAAGAACTAGGTTTGATCCATACTATCACCTCTGAAAGTTCATTGCTGGAGTTCTGGTTAACATGTAAAATTGCTAACAGTGTCTTCACTTAATTTAATCTGCATTGCTAAATAGAATTCCATGATTATCACCAGCCACAAAACAGCAATTAACATAAAAACGGGACTCAGATTATGCCTTTGACTTGACACTTTTTACTTTGGTTTATCATGCAATGTACCATCACTTGCTAACATAATAAAAGTATGAAGCATTTCATAGAAAATAAAATCAAAACAGGAGGGAGTATAAAAATGTCAGACGGTAGTGCTGTTTTCTCTTTTTCTGCTTTTTTTTTTTTTTTTTTTTTTTTAATTCTGTGCTTAGGGTTTCATATTATATGGAAGTATTTTAAGAGGAGATATAGATCCTTAGATGTTTATGATATCAAGAAATCAACAAAGAATGGTCCTCTTTTTAAGCCAGTAACTGTTTGCCAGGCTGTCCTCTCAGTACATGATTCATGTTAGTAAATACATTTATACCATTCATGTTCATTAGTCCACTTATTCTTTTATTTTTAATACTTCATCATATTACAATGAGTGAACCCTCAGTTGCCATTTTGCAAAAGATTAGTGAAAAGCGATTGAAGTAGCCTGTTACACACAGGTTCAACATCACAACCGTTTTGAATTATCATGAAATAGTTGCACTTGCAGTGCCTTATTACTAAAAATGCAATCGTGGTTGTAATTTTCATTTCAGTAAAGTGCTATTGTTGCATCTTCCATTAGCTTTATCAGCATTTTTTTGCAAAGTTTTACGGCTGATAAATTACATTTTATAATTACTTGCCTCAGAAATGTGTCATGTTCTTACCTTTTCAATATTTATTTATGCCTGACAATAATATTTCTGTTCAGTTATTCCTGTTATACATGATCACTAATGTTTTTAGTAGAACTTGGCAAATGATAGTAATCTGACACACGCATAGAAACTTTGTTACTAAAAGTAGAGACGGGCAATAAGTA
Organism: Schistocerca nitens; assembly: GCF_023898315.1. Lineage (NCBI taxonomy): Eukaryota > Metazoa > Arthropoda > Insecta > Orthoptera > Acrididae > Schistocerca > Schistocerca nitens. Next base: position 50,938,025 of record NC_064617.1, read on the forward strand.
AACCAGCTTTAAGAAGTTAGCAAGAACGGTGTATTAGTTATTAGTGGAAACAGAAAAAATATCATTTTATGTGTTTTTGTCTGTGTAATATGATTAGTTCACTGTAGTAAAGGAAAATGAAATACATGTGTAGTTTAACTTGCATGAGTCAAAAGGAAATACATATGTAGATTCACTTGCATGATTCAATTAGGGGGAAGTATTTTTGTAATATCTTCTTTAATTTAGTTCCTGTTATTGGCACACACAAAGTACGAATTATATATTTGTGAATAATATTTCATGTAGGATGTGTCAAATAATACTGACAGTGTCATGTAGGACTGCAAATTGGTCTCTTTTCAGAATATATTCCCTTAATTTGGGTACTATGGGCATCAAAGTTAACATTGCTTTGGATAATATTTGATGTCATAGTTAAATATGCAGTCCCGTAATGGAGGCATAGGCAGCATCTAACTGGTCTCCTGTGCCAATGCCTTATTAATTTCATAGTTAATGGTTTTCATACTAATTAAGTAATTTGTGTTTTGTTACAGGATGGTAGCATTGTTGACAGCATTACAACAGAGCAGTGCACAAAATATGGAAATTGGCTGACAAGCAAATTAATTGCCAACCAGGCTGCAACTATAGTACCATTTCAATTTTTTAAGAGGTTTTCCACCTGTCTTACTGGGTGCCGTGCCATTTGCACAGTGCACATTCCTATCTATTGGGGGAAACTGTATTAATTTCAAACCTAAGAGCCTTACTTTTGGAATGAGCAACTCTCAGCCAGTCACCTCTATTGGTCAGCACTTAGCTCAGCTATTTATTATGTGCTACTGTCCTTTATACATGACCCTGCTATTAGTGTCATTGGTCAGTGTCTTTAACCTGGTCATCCATTGAGAGGTAGACAGTGATTGGTTATTTATAAAATTATCCAGAATAACATGTGAAGACAGTTATTTAAGGGAACAGTTTTTAATGTGTTGGGTTTCACAGGTGTGTTTCTACAGATAACTCTAATAACTGGCTGGACTAGACACATCTTTGGTTCACTTTAATATCTTTGATCATCACTTAGCACAAAAAATGCAATTCCAGTCTGCTGCACATAAATCTTTTAGCTCTTCCTAGTCCTCCTTCATAACACAAGTTGATATAAACTGTCTTGGTATTAAGAGCAATTTCGATTACATGTTGCGCAATGATGATGTCTATTGTCACATTGTCACTACAGTTCAGCATTGCACATTTCTAAAGAGGAAGAAATCTGACACTTTTATTTTGTTTGCTAGTGAGTTGCCTTCCTATAATTGTCAATGACCATGAACTGTGACTGAACAAAGAGACACTGTGATTCAGACACTGGACTAACATTGGGCAGGACAGTGGTTAACATCCCCACCACTCATTTAGGTTTTCTGTGGTTTCCTTAAATCACTGAAAGCAACTTTTGGGTTGTCCACAGGAAAAGATATGGTCAATTTCTTACATCATCATTCCAGAATTTCATGTTGTGCTCATCTCCAATGACTTCACCATCAAAGGGACATTAAAGACTTCCCTTCTTTCCTTCTTTAAACTGTGAAATGCATCTTATCAGTGCTAGTCTGCTTCAGAAATTTTTATAATACAACTTTTATAGTACAGGGGCCTTGTGTTCACATCTGTTTTCCATAGGCAGCTTCATGGAACACAACAGATACTCTGGTGTGATATAAAACATTACAACTAAAGGTTTTTTTAGGTACTGTGCCAGTAAGATGGCAATTCCAGCTTGCTTGGATCTGAACATTTGGCACTCCAGAACTTAACACCATTTGACTGGTGTAGGTCAGTGTGCTTTATGCCCATGGTAGTCTCAGGACCTTACACCTCCTGGTTGTTTTCTGTGCAGTCTCATGAAAACTTTGGCATATGCTACTTGATTGACATAAGAGGAAGACCTTATCATATGAATCTATGCAGAAACTGTAATCCTGTGTGCACAGCCACATATATTTGGTCTTGTGTGTGTATGTTTGCAGTGACTTTGTACAAAATTGGTAATTTTCATGTAATAAATTACTGTATACTGTGCTTCATTTTTGGTGCATTTAACACATTGTTAACTACATGCCCATCACTTTGTCCAAATCATTTTCTAACTTTGATATCCCATGGAGGAGTAGACAAGAATATTTGGACAAGGGTTCCCTTTTGAAAGGTAACCAGTTTGACATACTGCACAATACTAACGGTTCACAGTGTTATTTTGATACATTCTGTATGTAAAAATAAAGTAAATTTGGCTATTTGCTTCTTTCTGTAACTCACATCACATACAACTGATCACATTCTTACTTATCTGTGTTAGGTTTCATTGTTGCTCCAGTGACAAGAAACATATTTTTTTCAATTATAATGTACTTGTCCTTAATACCCAGACTGTAAAGTCTTATGTTATAAATGAAATTCCCTATCAGTGTTTCAGAGTTTAAAGAGGCATTCATGCTGTTTGACAAGGATGAAGATTGTTGCTCCAGTGACAAGAAACATATTTTTTTCAATTATAATGTACTTGTCCTTAATACCCAGACTGTAAAGTCTTATGTTATAAATGAAATTCCCTATCAATGTTTCAGAGTTTAAAGAGGCATTCATGCTGTTTGACAAGGATGAAGATGGCACCATAACTATGGCAGAACTGGGGGTTGTCATGAGATCACTAGGGCAAAGACCAACAGGTGAGTTTCTGTTATTAGTGTAAAATTGTATTAGTGGTTCCTTGATCCACTAGATCATTTATGTGAATACTGGACTAGACACTTACTTTGGTGCCATCAGCAGTCTTTACATATGACCAGAATTTCTTTGGGTTTTGTGAAATATCATTTGACAATATTCTGCTATGATAGTCATTGAAGGCATCACACATTGCCCTTTTGACATATTTGGCTGCCAAGAAGGCAATGTGTGATGCCGTCAATGACTACCATTGCAGAATATTGTCAAATGATATTTCACAAAACCAAAAGAAATCCTGTACTTACATAAAGGCTGTTAGTGGCACCGAAGTTAGTGTGCGAATGAGACAGGAATGACATTGCGGGGAGCAAAGCAAAAGCTGAAATGTTTAACTTCATTTTCAAATGTTCCTTTACAAAGCAAAGCCCAAGAGAATTTCTTGAATTTAATCCTAGTACTTCTGAAAACAAAATAGTGAAACATGTATTAGTGTCAGTGGTGTTGAGAAACAGCTGAAATCGTGAAAACTGAACAAAACTCCAGGGCCCAATGGAGTCCCTATCAGATTCTATACTGAATTTGCAGCTGAATTAGACTCTGTTCTAACTATAAGCTATCATAGATCTCCGGAACAAAAAACCATGTCCAGTTCTTGGAAAAAAGTGCAGGTGACACTCATCTACAAGATGGGTAGTAGATGTGATCCACAAAACTACCATCCAGTATCCTTGACATCAATTTTTGCAGAATGTTAGAACAGATTCTGAGCTCAAACATAATGAGATATCTTGAACAGAATGACTTCTTCAATGTCAACCAGTGTGGCTTCTGAAAACATCGATCATATGAAACCCAACTCACACATGACTTACTAAAAGCTTTGGATCAAGACAGTCAGGTAGACACAGTATTTCTTGATTTCTGAAAATCGTTTGACTCAGTGTCATACCTATAGTTGTTGTCAAAAGTATGAGCTTATGGGGTATCAAGTGAAATCTGTGGCTGGATTGAAGACTTTTTGGTAGGGAGGATATGGCATGTTATCTTGGATGGAGAGCATCATCAACTTCAGGTGTGCCCCAGGGAAATGTGTTGGGACCCTTGCTGTTTATGTTATATATTAATGACGTTGCAAATCATAGTAACTTTCTGCAGTAATAGTAACTTTTTGCAGATGATGCAGTAATCTACACTCCTGGAAATGGAAAAAAGAACACATTGACACCGGTGTGTCAGACCCACCATACTTGCTCCGGACACTGCGAGAGGGCTGTACAAGCAATGATCACACGCACGGCACAGCGGACATACCAGGAACCGCGGTGTTGGCCGTTGAATGGCGCTACCTGTGCAGCATTTGTGCACCGCCGCCGTCAGTGTCAGCCAGTTTGCCGTGGCATACGGAGCTCCATCGCAGTCTTTAACACTGGTAGCATGCCGCGACAGCGTGGACGTGAACCGTATGTGCAGTTGACGGACTTTGAGCGAGGGCGTATAGTTGGCATGCAGGAGGCCGGGTGGACGTACCGCCGAATTGCTCAACACGTGGGGCGTGAGGTCTCCACAGTACATCGATGTTGTCGCCAGTGGTCGGCGGAAGGTGCACGTGCCCGTCGACCAGGGACCGGACCGCAGCGATGCACGGATGCACGCCAAGACCGTAGGATCCTACGCAGTGCCGTAGGGGACTGCACCGCCACTTCCTAGCAAATTAGGGACACTGTTGCTCCTGGGGTATCGGCGAGGACGATTCGCAACCATCTCCATGAAGCTGGGCTACGGTCCCGCACACCGTTAGGCCGTCTTCCGCTCACGCCCCAACATCGTGCAGCCCGCCTCCAGTGGTGTCGCGACAGGCGTGAATGGAGGGACGAATGGAGATGTGTCATCTTCAGCGATGAGAGTCGCTTCTGCCTTGGTGCCAATGATGGTCGTATGCGTGTTTGGCACCGTGCAGGTGAGCGCCACAATCAGGACTGCATACGACCGAGGCACACAGGGCCAACACCCGGCATCATGGTGTGGGGAGCGATCTCCTACACTGGCCGTACACCACTGGTGATCGTCGAGGGGACACTGAATAGTGCACGGTACATCCAAACCATCATCGAACCCATCGTTCTACCATTCCTAGACCGGCTAGGGAACTTGCTGTTCCAACAGGACAATGCACATCCGCATGTATCCCGTGCCACCCAACGTGCTCTAGAAGGTGTAAGTCAACTACCCTGGCCAGCAAGATCTCCGGATCTGTCCCCCATTGAGCATGTTTGGGACTGGATGAAGCGTCGTCTCACGCGGTCTGCACGTCCAGCACGAACGCTGGTCCAACTGAGGCGCCAGGTGGAAATGGCATGGCAAGCCGTTCCACAGGACTACATCCAGCATCTCTACGATCGTCTCCATGGGAGAATAGCAGCCTGCATTGCTGCGAAAGGTGGATATACACTGTACTAGTGCCGACATTGTGCATGCTCTGTTGCCTGTGTCTGTGTGCCTGTGGTTCTGTCAGTGTGATCATGTGATGTATCTGACCCCAGGAATGTGTCAATAAAGTTTCCCCTTCCTGGGACAATGAATTCACGGTGTTCTTATTTCAATTTCCAGGAGTGTATGATGGGTCCATTCTGGTTCCCATAGAGCTGCCTCTGGTTTCTTTGTAGGCCTGGCTCTCGAAGGAGAGGTGGTTCAGGGTGCAGGTAAAATGGGCTAAGGTGGTGGCCTCTCCGTCATAGAGCACTAAACTCCCAACAGCGATATGGCTCACATGCCTTTATGTGTTAGTTCTTTTTGTTTGTTGTGTATGGAGCAGTGTGCTGTGACTTTGAAAGTCAGCATTTGCCTGACATACTTCAAGGTAGGGCTCAATATATTAGGCTTTCTGTGCATGGGGTTGCAATGTGTCTGTGAAGGACAGTGTGTTGTTATTCCAATAGCCCTCTTCTGTAAGAAAAAAATTGTTTTTGATGGCAAGTGGTGGAAGCCCAAAGTATTTTCCATATGTTGCAAGAGACTTAAAATAACCAAAGTATACAGCCCTAGCACCTTCTGAGACACACATGTTTGTGATAACTCTAAGGACAAAATAGACAGAATTGAATTTCTGTTCGAGTCGTATTACATGGTCATTAAAATTTAAGTTTTCATCAAAATGTATGCCCAGCAATTTCATGGATGTTACTTTGTCTGTGGCCTTGTCACATAATAGATAATAATGTACTTTTACTGCATGTTTGATTAGCTGTGGATTTCCAAGCTCCTGCTTGATGTCTACTGGCAACATATGAACAACTTTTGCACCAATATATAGATGTCTTGTTCAAAGCAGCTGATTTTACATGAGATATACATCTACATCTAAACTATGTGAATGATTTTGCGTGATTCCATTGTTGATCCACAACTGGAAACCTATACCTATTCCTTCTTTATTGCTTCAGATTACACAACGATAAATTGTGTTGTCATACATCCAATTGAGCAGCAGTAATATAAAATCTAAAGTGAGCAAGGCAAGAAAAAATTTACAATCAATATAAAAAAATGACCCCGAACTAGCAACATAATTCTAGGTTGAGGCATTTGTCTATGAGATAATTAGTGATTGAATAAGGTTCTGCCTGGGATCTGGTGCAACTGCACTGCTTAATGCTTCGAATGGGTCATTACTGGATCTGTGTCTGTCAACACATGTCCTTGGCAGCAGTGTGTTATAGTGAAAATTTATTTCATTATTGTTTAATAAAACAGTGGTGTAGCTCATATTATGTAAGTTTATTTTCTCATTGTTTAAATAAAGTAAGATTAAACTGTTGTTTTTATCATACATGACTTACCTTTGTAACATAAAGAAAGCTATTCTATACATGCGTATATGCCCACTCTTGTTATGAAAAATGACACACCACTTGAGGTTTAAGGGAGAACATGTTCTGAGATTCTAGAACAGGTGGATGTTAATGATATTGGACAGTAGTTTTGTGAATCACTTCTGCTACATCTTTTTTATGCGGGTTTGACATGTTCTTTCTTCAAACTTCTGGGAACAGTTTTTTATTTGAAGAAAGATCTGTGATATGGTTGGCACAGTTTTTTGTTTGAAGAAGGATCTATGGTATATTATGGTCAAAAGATGGGTTAACTCATCCTCAAATTCTATGTAGAATATGTAGGGATTCCGTCATGTGTTGGTGCCCTGTTTAATTTTAGCAGTTTCAAGTGTTTCTCAGTGCCACTGATGCTAATATCTACATCACTCATATTAGGAGTGATGCAGTAATTAAACTAGGGCTGTACTCCCAGATCCATCTTTGTAAAACATTTGAAAATTGAGTTCGGCATTTCTGCTTCTGGTTCACTACCCTTAATTTCAGTTCCTATGTAAGCCGCAGATGACTGGGCACTAACTTTAGTGCCACTAACAGCTGCTTCATATGAGGAGTCTTTCAATAAAAGTTTTACAGTATGAGCTTCCAATTTATCCATTTGAATGGAACACAAACAATATGACTGCTTTAAAAGCTGTGCTATGAAGTGATTTAAAACGTTACTGGATTTTTGTCCAAGTTAGAACTTCACTATACATAACTTCTTCACATGCAAAAAGTGACTTTTGAATTACATGTTTTGAGATCCATGCTGGTTGCTATGGAGACTGTTCTGTTTGAGATACTTCATTAAGTTTTAGCTCAGTATAGACTATCTTATAAAAAATATCCAGACACCTATTAGTGGACATTAATATGGGGTGTATCCACCATTCACCCTTATCATGGCTGATTTCTGGTGGAGACACTTCCATTGAGGTTTCTGAATCTCTGTGAAGCAATGGCAGGTGACATCAGACACTGGAGTCTGGAGTGGCATCAACATTGTAACTCATCCAAAAGGTGTTCCATTGGGTTTATGTCCGGACTCTGGGCGGGTCAGTCTATTTCAGGAACAAAACAATGCCTCACTGCTATTGTTGCTGGTGCTGCTGATTGTGGATTTAAGAAGATCAAACATCTAATGTCATCAGTCTCCTAGCAACCAATACTCAGTGGGATGTGGGAAAATGCAGAGAAATCACATCCACACTGGGCTCCACACTGACCCTTATTGTTAATCCACGAGGCAGATTTGAACAGGGTCCAATGCGCCCCACTATCCTGGAAGCAGGCACTTTAACATGCACATCTATTTGGGCAGATACAAATGCTTTGTAGCTGCTGCTTTATGACAGAGTGCATTGACATGCTTATACAAACAGTCATTGTCTCTGCACTGTTCCTCCACTGTACACATTTCTCTACTGTTCACAATACACAAAGAGGCAAAATATCTTCATATGCTTCCACAGTTATGATTTTCTTAAGCACAATAAGGGTACAATAACCTAATCGTGAAAATCTCCCTTATACTGTAACACCACCTCCTCTATACTTCACTGTTGACACTACACATGATGACAGGTATAAAGGTCTCTATGCTTTGCTTTGGAACATGTGAGGCAATACTGACCCTACGAATTATCTTAGAAGAAAGATTAAGGAAAGGCAAACCTATGTTTCTAGCATTTGTAGACTTAGAGAAAGCTTTTGACAATGTTGATTGGAATACTCTCTTTCAAATTCTAAAGGTGGCAGGGGTAAAATACAGGGAGGGAAAGGCTATTTACAATTTGTACAGAAAGCAGAGGGCAGTTATAAAAGTTGAGGGGTATGAAAGGGAAGCAGTGGTTGGGAAGGGAGTGAGACAGGGTTGTAGCCTATCTCCGATGTTATTCAATCTGCATATTGAGCAAGCAATAAAGGAAACAAAAGAAAACTTTGGAGTAGGTATTAAAATCCATGGAGAAGAAATAAAAACTTTGAGGTTCGCTGATGACATTGTAATTCTGTCAGATACAGCAAAGGACTTGGAAAAGCAGTTGAACAGAATGGACAGTGTCTTGAAAAGAGGGTATAAGATGAACATCAACAAAAGCAAAACGAGGATAATGGAATGTAGTCGAATTAAGTCAGGTGATGCTGAGGGAATTAGATTAGGAAATGAAACACATAAAAGTAGTAAAGGAGTTCTGCTATTTGGGGAGCAAAATAACTGATGATGGTCGAAGTAGAGAGGATATAAAATGTAGATTGGCAATGGCAAGGAAAGCGTTCCTGAAGAAGAAAAATTTGTTAACATCGAGTATAGATTTAAATGTCAGGAAGTCGCTTCTGGAAGTATTTGTATGGAGTGTAGCCATGTATGGAAGTGAAACATGGACGATAAATAGTTTAGACAAGAAGAGAATAGAAACTTTCGAAATGTGGTGCTACAGAAGAATGCTGAAGATTAGATGGGTAGATCACATAACTAATGAGGAGGTATTGAATAGAATTGGGGTGAAGAGGAGCTTGTGGCACAACTTGACTAGAAGAAGGGATCGGTTGGTAGGACATGTTCTGAGACATCGAGGGATCACCAATTTAGTGTTGGAGGGCAGCATGGAAGGTAAAAATCATCGAGGGAGACCAAGAGATGAATATACTAAGCAGATTCAGAAGGATGTAGGCTGCAGTAGGTACTGGGAGATGAAGCAGCTTGCACAGCAGTAGCATGGAGAGCTGCATCAAACCAGTCTCAGGACTGAAGACAACAACAACAACAACAACAACAACAACAACAACAGCTACATCAACATGCTTTGCCACACCCAAACCCTTCCATCAGACTGCGTGATTCATCAGTCCAGATCACTCATTTCCAGTCATCCACTGTCCATTGGCATCGCTCTTTACACTATCTCAAATGTTGCTGAGCATTGACTAGAGAAATGTGTGTTTATGAGGAACTGTTCAACTATTGTATCCTGTTCTTCTTAACTCCCTACACAGAGTCATTGTATTAGCTGGACTGTTGGTAATGCTTTGGAACTCACAAGTGATCCATTCTGCTGTTTTCATGTGATTTCTTACAATCACTCTCCCTGTCTATCAGTACATCAGACCTGTCTGGTCTTGGTTTAGCTATAGCTGCTACTTCAAGTTTCCACTTTACTATCACATCACAAACAGTTGACTCAGACAGATTTAGAATGGTTGAAATGTCCCAGAATGGCCTGTACTCAAGTGACATTCAGTGACTATTCCACATCGAAGTCACTGAGCTCTCCTGACAGGCCCATCCTGCTGTTAATTCTTCTTTTCTGACTACACAATACTTCCACCTTTTTTTCCTGGCAGATCCACTTTTGTGATATTTAGTGGTCAATTCTACATTACATGTTGGTGTCTGGATACCTTTCATCAGATAGTGTATGTTCTGAGATTCTCTACTGGACACATGTCAAGGATATTGGATGGTAGTTTTGTGGGGCACTTCTGTTACCCTTATTGTAGATTGATGTGGCCTGTGTTATCTTCAAACCAAAGGATCTTTGGTATATTATGTTTACAAGAGGGGCTAATTGAAATGCAAATTTTGTTTGTGTACATTAAAATTATGGTATATTCTGAAATGTAGTTGAGTGAAGGAACCTACATTAACTGTAAGGAATTGCTGGAGTGAAATGAAACAAATCTGTTTAAAAGACAGATTTCATTTCATGTGTGGACTTTTTGGAGCAGGTAGATGCCGTTTACATTTGTGAACAAAACTGAAATGAAGTTATGGAAAACTTAAAATAAATACCAATGATTTTATGTACAAGTTAAATTAGTGTGCCAGATATATATTTGAATATCCATCACATGCAGTGAACTACCAATTCTCTATCCTGTCATGCCTTAGTCTGACTCAGACATTGAACTTATCTTGACAAGTTCCTCCTCTTCCTTATCAAAGTTTGCGGGAGGCTCTCCCACATTGCTGTCACATAGACCAAAGGAATTAAGTTCAGACACAACCCTAAGGTTGCTGTATCGATTCTCTCAGAAGTGCTAGTTTCACTGTCTCATGATAGAGCTTCTGGAGAGTTTGTAAGATGGAGGGAGGGGGGTATATGATGTGGTGAAGCTTTTATTTTGTCACTGAGGCATGCTCAAATGGTATAACTGCTACTGCACCACCACTGAAATGTGAAAACCTATATGGGAGACAGTCCTGCCCACTGACTTAGCTTATCACACGCAGCCATCACAGCAAATACACTGCTGAGGGTGACTTAGTTAATTTTCAGTAATAATACTGACAGCATAAATCTCATAAATAATTTTCAACTAATGTGTCTTGACATCATTTGAGAAATAAATCTGAAACTCTCATTTCTCAATAAGTTTCCCTATAAATACTTGGAGCTCCCCTTCTTTAAAGTTCCTCTTAATATATTATTTCCACGAGTGCTGGTTTTGACTGTAATCTGCTCGACATTCTGCACAATTTCACAGTTGTTGTTAACGATGCTATTTTTGTAATTTCTAAATTCTGTTTTTGCCTTTTCTAATTTCCTATTTTCTAGTATGTTGTTTCATGTCACCCCTTCAGGTCTTCCATTGCACTACCTTTGGTAGTAGCTCAAGACATAATCAACAAACATTTTCAGAAGGTTCTTTTGGTATTGCTAGATTTAAGTCCCATACTTCTTATCATGTTAAGTTTGTGTGTGTGAGACCTCAATGAGTGACAACACTCCCTGTCAGCATTGTATTTAAAATTAACTGTTCTTAACTGCAACTACAATCCAAAGTTCTCTGACATTGAGAAGTGACATTTTCTTCTCTTTTGAATCATTTTGATAAATGAAAGTGATATTTTATGAATTTGATTCTGATTGTCATGTTGTAATTTTTGTGTGCAAACCATAAAAAGTATTTTTATTTCACAGAGACAGAACTGCGTGATATGGTGAATGAAGTGGACCAGGATGGAAATGGAACCATTGAGTTTAATGAATTCCTGCAGATGATGTCAAAAAAGATGAAGGGTGCAGAGGGCGAAGATGAGCTCCGTGAAGCATTCAAGTTTGTATTTTTCAAAATCAATGCATTTTTAAAATATGATGTAGGGGTGACTTATTTGATGACAGCAGTAGTGTTTTGAGAGGCTGTGAAACTGACTTTAAGAAAAACTGAACATCAGATTAACTTGTTTGGGATAAAAAAAAAATTATCACCGGGTTGTAAACAAAACTGAAATAGAAAAAAAATTATGCTGAAAAGTTCAGTGAGATAAACTAGTGTTCTTAAACAACTGGGTGACTAACAGGACAAATGAAGGAAGGTAGAGGGACACAACAAGGATATGTTGGAACTTTTAAAATATATGGGGCATCCAGGTTGTTTTGGATTTAAATTATAAGGAGTTTGTCAAGTGGAGTATATGGACTGAATAAATTGTGTATAATGAGGACAGTGGATGTGGAATAACTATGAATGTATGTAATCAATAATTAATTGATTTTCAGTTGATCATTTGTCTAATTTTGAGCCCAATTACAATTAAAATTGTGTGGATCTTAACACAGTTCCTCCCCATGGCCAAGAGGAAACAGTGTCCTTCATTTTATGTAGTGGCTGGTAAATTATGACAGTATTAATATATTGTCTCGTGAATAGGAGTGAGGTGGTGAATAGATCAGTACTAAAGTAATACCAAAGTTAAACAGCTGGCAACTCAGATACTAGCATACATCCTAGCAGAGTGCTGTGTTCCATAAAATGGCATGTTACACCTCAGTACCATATTAGGCTGTTATAGTTGGAGACTGTCATTGAACAAATACACAAAAACAGGAGTTAATTATGTGGTAAGAGGAAATATTTTCAATGAATGGCATTAGGCTACACAAGGAAAGGATGATGATGGTTAATTTGTCATCAACACTGAAATTTGTAGCAGTGGAGCACTAGCTCAGTTAGGACAAAGTGAAAGAGGGAATCAGTTATTGTATTGTGGAAGAAACTGATACAACATTTGTTGCCAGTTACTAAGGAGAACCAACAAAAAATCTAAATCAAGATACATGCAGAAATTTTGAACCTTAGCATTTGCAAATATTCCAGAGCCCTAGTGATTTTGCTACCCTGCTTACTATCTGCCCCCTGTGGAAGGCACATTATGAGCACTTATTCATGCTTCTAACAGGAACCATGACTGGTCAGTTAATTTGGAGCTACACATGTATGTATATATATTTTGTACATTACTATTCTTGATAATCAGTGCTCAACTCAGTATATTAGTTGATGTTGCCAATTAATGTGATAATGTTCCATGATTATGGAGATGTACAGTTTTCAGATGCACTACAGTTTGATTGTCATACCATGTGTCTGATGATGAAACCATCAAGAGCTTCAGAATTAGTCTTAATAAATGACTAGTGTTGAATATAGGTGTTTGGAATTAATTTCAAAATAAAGAAAATAAATGATATGAAATCATTGTATACCATTATCAGAAACTTCAGGATTGTTCATCCGCCTGGTGCAAGTCTTTCTGTTTGACACCACCTCACTGACTTGTGTGTCAATGAAGGTGACATGAAATGATTAGAACAACTCAGGGACCAAACGAAGAAAACCTCCGACCTGGCTGATAATCGAATCCGGGACATCTAGATCTAGAGTCAGCTTTGCTAACTACTAAATCATGTTCTGTGAACTTAAAGGAAATAAATTGTTCCTCTGTGAAACAAATGTGAATCTTTTAATAGTACGTGGTATCACATAAATAGAAACACAAATAAATGTCAAATAGAAACACAAAAAAAATGTGTTTAGTAAATGTAGAGGTCATTCATAAATAGAAATATATAAAAATGAATCCCAAAAAATTTTCCCTGCTCTTCATGTAATATAATTTTCACTTGTGAAATAAACTCTGAAAATGTACAAATCACACACTTAATGGAACAAACACTGTTGAACTGAAAATGAATTAAACTAATTTTAATATCAACTAATTTTTTTCAGTTTTTTGTTCAACTTCATCTTTCCTTCCCCTTTACAGGACATACACTTTTTTTTCTTCGTCTTTTTAGATACAATGGAAAGTGCAGGTAGGAACATCAACAGTATTATGAAAAGAGTAGGTTACTACTCATAATAAAGATGACATATTGAGTTGCAGCAATCACAAGAAAATGACTGTTACACATTTAGCTTCTGGCCAGAGCATTCTTCAAAGAAGAAAACATGTGTATATTCTCACAAGGAAGCACACCTCATGCACACAATACTACTACCTGTGCCCAGAGCAGCTGAAGATAGTGGTTGTGTATGTGAGGTGTGCATGTGTTTTCTTCTTTTAAGAAGACTCTGGCTGAAAGCTATCTTGTTGTGAGTGTCTGCAGCTCAGTGTATCATGATTGCAATCTATCCTTTTCATGATATTGTTGATATTTCATCTTATGTTTAGAGCTTGCATATTTAAGCAGGAGCAATGTCAGTAGCTTACTGGAGGATGCTGTAGTTGGTTTCAAAGCCAGCACTGCAGCAAGAAGTAATTCTTTTCATGTTCTGTAGATCACAGTAAACCTTTTATTCTTTAAGAAATTGAACTACCATCTATAAAACTGCTTTGAACACCTGTTACAAGTGAGTTAACATGTCAAATACTTGATGTTAAGTGTGCAAGTGAGGGTAAGTTTAGAAAAGGATTGAATTATTTTTAAAGTTTCTTGGAAATCACTAGGTACTCTCATTACCAAACACTGGATGTGTATGATCTAGGTAACTTGTTTCAATGTTTATGGCATCATAGCTCCTGCATTGTGTGTTGTATGACAATATAATTTTGCTGGTACAGTCAGTGGTATATATGGATACTGTGTGCAAAATGCCTTGCAAATAGAATTCCTAGTAAAGAAGCAATAAATTAAAATGTCATGCCAGATGCTGAAGTTTATTCGATTATCAGCAAAAATGTAGTAAGTGATAAACTTTCTACCTTTCATTATGTTGTGGAGGCTTTCGGTGAGAAAAAGTTTCCTAAAGATTTGAAATGGTGCATAAAGTTCATTGGAATTACTAAGTGCCGTTGTTCTCAAATAGTGGAGGAACACAGTCTGGGTAATTTCCACAGTGTAAGTTACCCTGTCGCAAGATATACAGGATGTTCAAAATAAAGTATCAAATACCTTGAGAGGTGGTAATACTCTCTGAAACAAGGAAAATAAGTCCAATAAACATGGTTTTAGAAACACAGAGAGATAAAGACGTGTTTATAGAAAGGGCTTGTGGTGTTTGGTTGTAGATATTAGCACAGTCATTGCATTGGCACTCCATCAAATGTGTTGGCAGGGTATTGTGATATCTTACTCACAGTACTCTGTGTGCCTTTTGCACAGTTCTGTCAAACCTGGATATCAATCACGGTGTTTAACCTTCTTCCAAATGCAAATTCATTTATGTGTTTCCTGGTTGTACGTACAAATGTTTCCCTTCCACCACCTGTTAGCAATGGAAGCCTACTACTCGACAAGTGAAATGGTGGATATGATATTCTGCCATGGTTTAGCAAATGGGTGTAGCCTGTGAGACTGTGCCCTCTATACTGAAAAATATCCACAGCACAGAATGCCCTCTGATAAGCTGTTTAGCCGGCCGAAGTGGCCGTGCGGTTAAAGGCGCTGCAGTCTGGAACCGCAAGACCGCTACGGTCGCAGGTTCGAATCCTGCCTCGGGCATGGATGTTTGTGATGTCCTTAGGTTAGTTAGGTTTAACTAGTTCTAAGTTCTAGGGGACTAATAACCTCAGCAGTTGAGTCCCATAGTGCTCAGAGCCATTTTTGATAAGCTGTTTGGCAAACTTTTCTAGCCTCTGAGAGATGCAGGTACCCTTGCACCTGGGAAGACTGACAGTGGAAGGCTCCACACAGTCCGCATGCCTGACACGGAGGAGGATGGGATACGTTTGGTGGAAGAAACCCCTGGGGCCAGTGTGTGATGATTAGCAGCAGCAGAAGGCATGTCTCTTTCTCTTATCTGGGGAGTACTTCATAAACAGTTGCTGTATCCATATCATCTACAGTGCATTCAGGCCCTAAGGCCACAGGATCATCACGGCAAGTGCTGGTTCTGTTGATGGCTGTAGCAGTAGTGTGCTGCAGATCCTTGGTTGACACCCAAGATTTTATTTGTGAATGAGGCAGTGTTCACAAAAAATGGCATGAATTTCCTTAACCATCATATATGGGCACATGTAAATCCCCAAACAATTCAGAAAAGCAAGCATTAACAACAATTCTCAATCAGCGTATGGCGATAGATTAATAGGGCCATACTTGCTACTGCAAAGGTTAACTGGGACACACTATCTGATCTGTGTCATTAATGCACCTTGCTGGCGGCTGTGCCATTGCATTAACAAGTAAAAATGTGGTTCATGCATCATGACATACCAGCACAATTTTGTCACAATGTGCGTGAACATCTGACACAGATATTTCAGGACTGCTGGATTGGTCAGTGGAGACCCACACCTTGGCCTGCTCATTCCCCAGTCCCCAGGACTTTTGTTTATGGGGAACCTTGAAGGAATGGATCTATACCACACCAATCAGTTGTGTGGACACTACAGGGTTGTATGTTCAATGCATGGCAGCATGTACAACAACAACTGGGTATACTTCAAAGGGTTCCTTAAACTTAAACTGGCAGGCAAAGGGATGCATTGTCATCCACGGACATCTTGTTGAACACCTCTTGTAAACACTGGTTTATTGCAGAAAGTAGCA
Source organism: Schistocerca nitens (assembly GCF_023898315.1). Lineage (NCBI taxonomy): Eukaryota > Metazoa > Arthropoda > Insecta > Orthoptera > Acrididae > Schistocerca > Schistocerca nitens. The sequence continues at coordinate 50,954,388 of NC_064617.1, forward strand.
TTTCCAGACTCATGTTTATTGGACTTACCTTAGAAATTATTCATTTTCAGACCCCTGTTTATTGGATTTATTTTTCTTGTTTTGATGAGTACTACCACTTCTCAAAGTGTTCAACACTTTTTTGAACACCCTATATTCACAGTTTCTAACTATAATAACCATCTTACCTTTAACATGAGATTATACCTCTTAATGAGTAGATCGTGATGACATTTTCAATTTTTAAATTTGGTCAATAACTGTACAAAATGCTGATTTTTTTTCTCTGAAAGCTGTTAGATAGGCAACTTGCAGGAAGGAATACATAAACTATGAAATGCAAACTGGGTTAGCCATTTAGTAACATAGATATTAATAGTAATTATTATGATGTCAAGCACATCAGTCCTTGACATTTTTTTTTCTTTGTGTGTTTGTTTGTGTGTGTGTGTGTGTGTGTGTGTGTGTGTGTGTGTGTGTTAAGAATATGGAATGAATGCATAAGAATTTCTGTGAAACCCTGATGAAAATAAACAATGAATGACACTGAGGAAGGAAAAACAACAAAGAGGAAGGAATTAAACATGTTTTCCTAATTTTGACAAGCTACCATTGGTGGAAGTGTTTTGTATGCATATCTTGTGCTACAAAAAGAACTGAAAATGAAGGAAGAACCTGCCATAGAAAATGATACTGTTCTCAAATGAAGCATAATTTCACTCCACAGATAATATGAAAAGATTAAATGTCCAGACCATTGCAACTAAGCAGACATGTGAATGACAAAAAGACTAAACTAGTTAGTAAAATCCAACATTTCTGTGTGATGTTGTAATAAAGTATATAGCTTGTTTGTCTTAAATGAGGCAGTTATCAAGAAAACTCTTGTAAACATATTAGAAGAGTAGTGTTTGTGAGAGTGATTACTACCAGTACTTTGTTCACATACTCAAAGTGGAACAGAAGCCTCTACATTTTCATACTAATCTACAAGGGCTTGGAAACTGCATTCTTGCTCAACACTTGATCACCAACATTACTGATTGTGATAACAACATTCTGCTTTGCCCACTTTTATTTATTTTGATTTATTCAACAATGTTTCTATTTTCTTGTATATACTAAAGTTCTGAGTGAAACAAAAATAAGACTGAAAATATGGCTTAGCTTTTGGACAGTGTTCTTCATATATGCTGACCAATTACATTACCCTGGTTCCACAACCCAACTGGAGCTTCAGAGAAGAAAGCTTAGAGTTGCAATGCCAGAAGAAAGTAGTCAGCAAGGACAATATAGCTGTGAATGTGTTGTAACTTACTGACCTGTTGTGTATGCATCTTAACCCGTATTGAATTTATTTTTTTCCATACTACTTCTGTAAATTATATACACAACGAAGATGTGATTTTCTTTCATAATTATTTTGGATGATCAGTTTTCTTGTCATGAAGTATTTCAATTTAACATCACAGGTGTAAAAAACCACATAGACTATTATTATCCCAGTGAACATTAACAAGTGGCATTGCAATTGAACATAAAGTTTTGAATGGAATTTTACATATTTATTCCGATGTTCAGACTGATTTCGAAGTTCACACATCAGTCACACATCAATTGCCTTGTGTGGTCTGTCTGTGGCCTCGTTCACAATCACTACATACCGACGAGCAGACTACATAAATCACAAAATAGTAAAATATGAGACTATTACATTTCGGATATTAATGTAAAAGACAGAAAAAACGACTGGTACAGAGACATAATAGGCAGCAAAGTAAATACATTTAACATAACGGTAATGATTTTCTTGGCAAGATAATGGCTACTGTTTTATGAGAACAAAGTTTTAATGTGCACTGGCATTTCATTTTGAGGTTTGAATATTCTTGAATACAAAAATTTGGAATATGAATAACTTTTGAAATATTTGGTTTTTGGGAAAAGTAACAAGTTTGCTTGAAAGAGGAAAATGAGAGCTTTCAAAGAAGATATGTCAACATAAGAGGAAGCATTTTTAGCAGGGTTGAACTTTAAACTGAATGTGGTTTATAAGTACCTATTGTAAATTATGAATCTCACATCAAAGAAAATGTTTCTATGTGAACTATTACATTATTTTCAGCAGCAGCCAGTTAACTATACACTGAATAATACAGTTTAGCAAAACATAGTGTGTAATCATGGTATATCGAAATGTATTTTGAATGAGAATAGATTAGTAAACAAACGAAAAGGAAATTGTGTTTGCCTCGTGTGTGTGTGTGTGTGTGTGTGTGTGTGTGTGTGTGTGTGTGTGTTTCCTGACACAGGACACTATCCAAAAGCTCAACTGTCTTCAGTCTTGTTTATGTGGCTGTTGCATTTTCAATACCTCAACTGTATGGTGAGTGCTTACCTTTTGTCCATGTATTATTTAAAGACAGCATTGTGATTCACTGTTGCCTGTATCCAGTCAACAACTTGATGATCATATAACACACACTTTTTAGACAGTTACACTTAATTCTTGTTCTGCTACCAAGTGCATAAGTGTCATATGACCTATGAGATGTACATGGAAGCCCTGAAGTTTTGTAACACACACATTAGCCTCTTGCACAGTTACTGCAGCTGAAAGTGCATGACATAACTAAGTAAAGCAAGATTATTTTTCTATAACACTTTTAGAAATTCTGAAAGAAGTAGTGTCTCAATTTCTTCCTTTTCTGTGTTAGTGAAAGAATTAAAATGAAATTAGAGCAATATCTGGATATTTTCTGAATTTACCAAGTGAAAACAATGAAAAGTTGTTTTAATGATAAAATTGTTTACGTTTCAAATATCATGAAATGGTGATTGAAAATTAATGTGAAATATAATAATTTAATATTTGAAATCCCTTTTTCTGTTGTTCTCCAGAGTGTTTGATAAAAACAATGATGGTCTGATCTCGAATTCGGAGCTACGGCATGTAATGACAAACCTTGGAGAGAAGCTATCTGATGAAGAAGTTGATGATATGATTCGAGAGGCTGATCTTGATGGGGATGGCATGGTCAACTATGAAGGTTAGTCACTTATATATTATTGTATGATTTTTGAATTAGTGGAAATTGTTGTAGCAGCTGCCTAGGCCAAGCATATAGGTTTGTAAAAGAATAATCTGTCTGAATGCCACTCACATTTTGGGATGAAAGAAACAGAATAAAATTAGGAAATGCTTAATTTATGTACTGTAATTTACATTGTTCATTATGTCTTCCTGTGAAACTGGATTCCACATTATGAAATAATATACACTGAAGTTACAAAGAAACAGTTATAGGCATGTGTATTGACATACAAAGATATGTAAACAGACAGAATATGGCACTGTGGTCAGCAACAAGTGTCTGGCACACTGCTGCTACAATGGCAACTTATCAAGATTTAACTCAGTGTAAACACATTTTCATAGTTGGCACACGAGTGATGGAGCACAGCATCTCTGAGGTAGCGATGAAGTGGGGATTTTCCCATACGACCATTTCACAAGCATACGATAAGTATCAATCAGGAATCTGGCAAAACATGAAATCTTTGACATCGCTGGACCAGAAAAAGATCACGCAAGAACAGGACCAACGATGACTGAAGTGAACCATTCAGTGCAACAGAAGTGCAATCCTTCTGCAAACTGCTGAAGATTTCAATGCTGACCCATCAACAAGTGTCAGCATGTGAACCATTCATTGAAACATCATCAATATGGGCTTTTGAAGCCATAGGTGCACTCATGTACCCTTCATGACGGCATGGCACAAAGCTTTACACCTCACCTGGGCCCATCAACATTGACATTGAACTGTTGATGACTGGAAAGATGTTGCCTGGTCAGACAAGTATCATTTCAAATAGTATCCAGCGGAAAGATGTGTACAGGTACAAAGACAACCTCATGAATCTATGGACCCTACATGTCAGCAGAGGACTTCTCAAGCTGGTGGAGGATCTATAATGATGTGGGTGCAGTTGGAGTGATATGGCACCCCTGATACATCTAGATACGACTCTTGACAGGTGACGCGTATGTAAGCATCCTGTCTGATAACCTGCATTCATTCATGTCCATTGTGCATTCTGACAGTCTTGGGCAATTCCAGCAGGACAATGCAACACCACAAATGTCCAGAATTGCTTCAGAGTGGCTCCAGGAATACTCTTCTGAGTTTAATTATTGAGAATTTCTGGAACACGTTGCAATGTGATGTTCATAAGAGATCTTCACCCCTCATAATCGTAAGGATTTATGGACAGCCCTGCAGGATTCATGGTGTCAGTTCCCTCTAGCACTACTTCAGACGTAAGTTGAGTCCATGCCAAATTGTGTTGCGGCACTTCTGCATGCTTGCGGAGGCCCTACACGGTATTAGGCAAGTGCACCAGTTTCTTTGGCTCTTCAGTGTTGTACATCACATCTAATGGGTTATTAATTGAGTTACATAAAAATAAATGTTTAATAAGAAGGAAGGTTACAAACTAATTAATACTGTATTTTGTTGCTGGAACATCAGCTTACATGGATAAGATTGGTAGGAATTTGACCATGAATTTGTTGAAGGAACCACATAAACATTCTCATATGGAGGTTCCAGGGAATACGTCAATACATGGACTGCTGAACCCTTTGTTGAGAGGCACCTATGAATTATGAGTGTGGAAATTGAGACAAAGATCTTTGCCTTCTGTCTTCTGCAGGACAGCTGACAAAGCCCTTCATTATTCCTTGATCTTGCAAAATACATGTCCACTGTCTTCACATCTGCATCATCTCATTTGATAGGGAGGTGTTCATTTTATTTGCATAAGGGAATGTGATATACTTCCTTATATGAAATTAGTTTATTATTTATTTTTCAACAGAATATCTATATCAATGACACTAGGTAATACAAAATGCTTTAATGTGTATACACGTGATAAGGGAAGCAGTCAGCACAATAAGACCTGGAACTATTCAACTCTTGAACACTTTGTTTATATGCTCCAAAAGACAAAATTCACTTGAGAAACTTGTAAAACTGATTGGCTGGTCTGTACTTAACTTGATGTAGTGCTGCCTGTGATGGCAGGAAAGGGTGGTGGGCTGTTTGGAGCAGCATAAAGAGAGCTGTGCGTGGGGTAGGGAGGAAGGAGAAGTGGCAAGCAGAGAATGGGAAATGATTATGTAGGTACGTTAGAGTGGTAGAAGGAATTGTGAAGTTGGAGCAGCAACAGGGAGCTAAGCCTACAGTGGGCAGTATCTTGTGCCATGCTCTTCACTCTGGTTTGCCAGAGTACGGATGTAAATGAAAACATGAAATAAAGAAATGAATGTAAGCAACTAGGACACACAAAACTCAGAACTATGTGGAACACAGTGAGGGTAATTCAGCTATAGAATTAGGGGTAAGGCATCCATCTGTTTTCATTCTTATCTGAGCATAAGAATTAGAAAATTACTTAACTGCACATAACAGGAAATGAGCTGCTGCTGTACAGTTACAAGGCAATTCCTCAGGGTTCCATTGTAGGACTCTTTCTTTTCTTGATGTGCTTTAATGAATTGCCATTAACTAGTAGATAGCTCACAAACTATTACTGTTAAGATCAAAATTTGAATGATATTGCCAATCATATCCTGGACAGACGTAACTCTGCCTTCAGTTTCTCTCAAATGACACTGTTCACATCGACAATGGACTCAGTAGAATGTTATATTCAGTACTGTCAGAGCCATTTGACAGTTCTAAAAATATCCTTGCCTAACAGTTACCATTGTCTAGTGCATAAATCACCACTTTTATTATCTCCACTATAGCCAAATCTGTATATCTAGTATTTTGGAAAATGGAGTGTTCTTTGCTGAGGTTATATTTATTCTAGTATTCATTAAAATGTCTTTTACAGTTGATTTTGGAGAAGGACTACTGCAGAGACACAAATATGTAATTTTCTTTGTCTTCTTCATTACCTTTCTTTGCTAGAAGCGCAACCATTGGCTTTTAAAATGCCGTAGAAAATTAAGTGAACTGAAATTCTCATTTATCACATTGGCTAAGGAAGCTTGTTTGCTGTATATGTATTCTCTTAGTACACAGACCAGTACTTCATCCATGCCTGGTAACATTTTTTCCAGTTTTTGGTACCATTTTTCCTGGAATTAAGCTCTAGTGTGTAATATCATTATTTTACCTGATGGATAGCATTTTTAGAAGCTATAACTGTTTTGGGAAAGTTTTATTGTACATTTTCCTTCAGTACTGCAAACATATTCATTCACAAAATTTACCAGTGTGATTAGGTCATCTATTGCCCTACCCCTGCCTTTTGCTGAAAGCTGTTATATTTCTGTTTGTTTTTCCCTGTTCCCTGTTTGAAAGCTTTCCAAACTGCTTCACATTCATTTTTACCATTAAATATTATTTGGTCATTTGAAGACTGTTTTGGCACCAAGTAGTACCCTCTGTTGCACTTCTTGTCCTCATGTTGCACTTTTTGTAATAGTGATAACGCCTAGAAATTTTAACTATCTCTCTTTTTTAGTGATGCATAAAAGTAGCATTCTTTGCTAACTGGAGAATTATCTAAAACTTTGAAAAATGTATAAAAGTAGCATTCTTTGCTTACTGGAGAGATATGTAAAACTTTGAAAAATGCTACATCACTCTCTGATGAGAGTTGTGTAGAGGAATACAGCATATTGTTTCCAAGGATAAAATTATACATTATAGAGAACTATGTAGTGTCTGTAATATTTTGTGGAGTAGAGTGTTGGGCCCTGACAGGAAAACAGGAACAAAGAATCCAGGCAGCAGGAATGAGATTTTTATACTATATTTTAGGGTACATGAAATCTGATTAGTAAAGAAAATGATTTGAGACTCAAATTAACTGCAGAGGAAGTAGAGGAAGAAATTGAACATGGCCAATATTTAATGTCCTAAAATAACATATAATTACAAAGCTATACGGCAATGCAGTGGACTAGTATCACAGAAAAAAGGTGAAAAGACCAATTCTGAGAGCCTTCAAGATTAATCTTTGATGTTGTTGTACAAGGAACATTGCGACAGAATGAGTATGACGTGTGGCTATAAAATAAAGGGATTGATACTGTCACAGGGCAAGTATGCATGTGCCAAATATGAATGACCAATAACTGTCCAGTTTGAAGTCTTCCAAGTGTAATCTGGCAACTGTGATGCCTAACAAATCAGTGTGGCTGTGGTTTTGGTCTGTGGGAGAGCTGTTAGTTTGTTCCTGGAAAATGGTAAGTGTAATAATACAGCAACAAATTGTCATGAAGTTTGACATGCAACTTGGAAAATCTACCACTGAAACTTATCATTTACTAAATGTCCTTCAATGTAAAAAAAATGGATGAAAATATTGAAAAAGTAATCCAATCTGATGTGATGTGACAGTCAATTGGGTGTTCAATCAATTCCAGGAACTATTGCAATTGACAAAGAAAGTGTATTTTACACAACCAATTTAACATGAGGAAAGTGTGTGCAAAACTGGTCCAGAAAGTTCTCTGGATTGAACAAAAAGGAGGCCAAAAAATATTTATAATGACACCTTGAATAGCATTGAAAATGATCTGAACTTCCTGAAAAGAGTGATAACTTGTGATGAATCTTGCTTTTTTATGATTCAGAAAGTAAGTGCCAATACATGCACTGAGAGGGCCCAACTTCACTGAGAGCGAAAGAAGCTTTAACGAGCAAATCAAGAAATCTTCATGGAATTGTGTATCTTCACTGGTTTCTGAAGGTCAAATTATTAATCAACAATATGATCTTGAGTCTCTCCCCTATGAAAAATTTCCACTGATGGAAAAGAGTGCTGGAAATCTTCCTATGTGAGCTCCTTGATGACACCTGCTGCTTTGTCTTCCTCTGCTTCACCAGACTGAAATCTTATTTCTTTTAATGCAGGTAATAGATAAAAGTCACAGGGAGCTAAGTCAGGTGAATAACACGTGTGGTCTCAAAAAATGGTTCAAATGGCTCTGAGCACTATGGGACTTAACTTCTGAGGTCATCAGTCGCCTAGAACTTAGAACTAATTAAACCTAACTAACCTAAGGACATCACACACATCCATGCCCGAGGCAGGATTCGAACCTGCGACCATAGCGGTCACGCGGTTCCAGACTGAAGCGCCTAGAACTGCATGGCCACACCGGCCGGCTCGTGTGGTCTCAGACTGTGATGCTGTACATCTCTAGAAACCTCTTAATGGAGAGTGCAGTTTGAGCCACTTTTTTCTTATCTTCTCCTGGGGAGAGGGAGGGGGGGAGAGAGGGAGGGGGGGGGAGAGAGAGAGCACCTGCATGGGAAGAGGGGTGGGGAGGGCGATTGGTGGGAGAATGCAGTACACAATCAGAATGTTTAAGGCTGGTCTAGACAACAACAGAAGAGGAAAGAGTTAAGATATGATAAGGTGAGGCAGTGGGAAACTGCTGAGCAGAGGTTTAGGCCAAGGGGACTGTGAGAATGCAAGATATGCTGCAGAGGCAGTTCCCATCTACATAGTCCAGAGAAACTTGTGCTGGAAGGAAGTATCCAAATGGCATGCGTAGCTAAGCAGCTTTAATGTTATTTGTGTTGTTGTATGTAACATGTTCAGCAACTGGATGGTCAAGTGGACATGTGATTTCTTGTCATACCCACACTGAATGCTGCACAGTAATTGCAGCATAACTGCTGTGTCTCATGGTTACTGTGGTATGGGGTGGCAGGTGAGTGTATGGAGTAGGATGTTCACAAGGGATTGACCCAACAGGTGAATGACTGGAAGCAAGATGGGAATATGGATAGGTAAGGATATTCCATAGATTGAGTGGATAGCAGTGATGTGGGTAGGATTTCAGGTAGGATATTATCATCTCAGGGCTTGATGAGAGATAGTCAAAGTTCTGGTGAATGATGTGGTTGAGCTCATCAAACTAAGGGTGATATTGGGTGGACAGAGGAGTGCTGATTGGAGGCTGGTTAACAGGTTTATCCATGTCAGAGGAGGACATGGAATAGAGGTTCGATTGACAGGATCAGGTAAAGCTATTGGTATGTTTTGTCAGCTTCTGTTTTCCTTTGCAGTTGCAGCATTCAAGAGAGGTGAAGCTGTGGGAGAGAGAGAGATTTTGGATAGAATGTGTGACAGCTATCAAAGAGGAGGTACTGTTGGTGCTCATGGCTTGGTAATGAACAGACTTATTTATGGAACCATCTGAGAGGTGAAGATAAACATCTAGCAAGGTGGCTCATTGACTTCAGAAGGACCACGTTGAAATGGATTTGGGAGTAGGTGTTGAGGTTATGGAGGAAACAGCAAAGGTTGTCCTTGTCATGAGACCAGATCATGAAAATATCATCAATCTGAACCAGACAAGGGATCCTAGGTGTTGATTGCATAGGAAAGATTCCTCCAAATGGCCAATAAATAATGTGGCAAATTATGGTGCAGTGCAAGGAGCCATTGTAGTAGCATAGATATGTGTATTGATTGGCCTCCAAAAGTAAAATAATAGTGGGACAGGAAGAGGTTAGCCAAGACCACCAGGAAAGAGGTGGTGGGTTTGATATCAGTGGGATGCTGGGAAAGGTACTATATGAAGGCTATAATGCCAAGGGCATTGGGGATATTCATACACAAGGGTGTTGTATGCACAGTCACCAACAAGGAGACTGGTAGTAATGGGACAGGAACTGGGGAAATGTGATGATGGAAGTGAACAGTGTCCAGGATGTTGGATGGGAGGTTACAGCAATAGTTGGAGGTGCTGGTCAATTACAAATTACTACTTCAGTGGTAGGGTGGCACAGATTTACATTTTCAATGCTGAATGTAGCTAATTCATGAAATGAAGTGACATGTCACCCTGATGCTGTTTGTAGTACTGGTTACCTTGAATATCTTCTTATGGTCTCCTTTTCAATGATTTCTTGATGCAGTGGTCCTGCTATGCAGTGCCACTAATTGCACCATGAAACTTTTAGACACTGTTATACAAGAGATTTCGATTGGCTGTTGCTAGTGGGGTGCATTGTGTGAAGTGCTTCCACTGTAGAGGATGAGTAAAGGAAAGGAGGTCATCTACAAGCTGAGCATGATTGAACTTAGTATTTGGGTTAAAGGGGAGCCCTTTAGAAAGTACTGAAATTCCTCCAGGGGTCAGAGCTTTGCAGAAAGGTTGGCAATAGTTTATGGAATGAGTAATCAGGAGCAGTGTGCTTCATGGAGGGTGGATCAAGTTTCTGGAAATGTGGGATGCAGAGTAAGCAAGAAAGGCACGGTTGGGGAGCTATGACGGATTGACAGGAGGGTTGCATTAGAGCGGTAGGCTCTATATTGGCTACAGGTAGTCCCATGTGGGCATAAGACAGAGTAGCTAAGACAGCTTCCTCAAATGGTGCTGGGAATGCTATTCCAACTGTTGAAGGGCAAAAGTTTATAGCATTCAAGAAGATGAGGTCACAGAGTAAAAGGATTTTCCAAAAGGAGCAGAGGCTATCAAGTAAAGTTTGGAATTGGATTGTATGATTATGAAGGATGTGACAGGGTGACTGCCCGAGACACTTTTTAAAGGTAAGCCCATTTGATAGGTTATCATGTGTCACAAAAGATTTCAGATGGAGGATGTGTGTGACTGGAGCTTTTCTAGGGAAAAGAAAAGTCTTTGGAACTGGCTACTAAAAAAATAGCTAAAACCAGTTAGAAATAAGTAATGAAGGACTTATGTCTGAAGTGATACAATGGAAATAACTGGCAACTCCTATATAGAGAGCTGTGTAGGAAGTTAGAAGGAAAGGTATAAAAAAGGAATAAACATGCTCATAAATAAATGTTGCAAATTGTGAGTAAAAATGTATGATCATACAATGTGATTTTAAATAAACACAAGTGAATTTAAATAAACATGCACAGTTGGTTCACAGTTAAGGTGACCAGCATATGTTGACAGTGGAGAGTACATTAAAATATTTTAGAGTGACAACTGCACTAATAAAAGTTCAGAAAGCTTGTAAGGGTGTTGTAGGGTAAGTTGTGCTAAGAAATAATTGTTGAGAAAAAATTTGGTACACTGTGCTTTTTCCGAGCTTTTTGTATTGAAGTTACCCAGTCAGCAAATTCCAGCAGCCCAACAGTCAGTTGTTCTCATAGCAAAGATGACAGCACTTGAGACTGCTCAATTCTGACTAGCAATTCTTGAATCTCTCTCCTGTTTGATTTTAGGAAACCAAAAAAAGGACATTTGGTAACAACATCTCTGGCAGGCTGCTTGAATTTGCATGCACAATGGTCTGATTAACTTCAATGCTAATTAACTCAGAAATGGTCCAACATACCAAATTTTTTTCTTTACAATTATTTCCCAGCACAACCTACCCTGCAATGCCCATTCAAGCTTTTCAGTCTGTATCTGACCACCCTGTATAAAAAAATGTGAAGGGCATGATCTTAATGCAAAATTAAAATATACTGATGGAAAAAATAACTGACACCAGGAAGGGATTGTGCAACATAAATGAAATATGATATCTCTTCAAATTCCACACCAGTTGCATAAGAGTGGCAGTAGTAATGCCACTATGAGGATCAAAATCAGGCTTGTTTTAAATATGCACTGTAATGGTTGTGTGTCAAAATTAGACACGGTGAGTTAATGCTGAAAAAGAATGTCTTTGAGGTGACAAAGGTGCCATTATAAACACTCACTGAGATTGGATGGGGTCACATAATAGGGCTATGAGGATGTCCTCCTACAATATTGCACAAAGACTGGGCAGGAATGTAGTGACTGAAAATGACTAATCGTGGCTTGTTCACAAGAATGTATAGTTGCAAGAAAAGCAGTCTCCAGAAGGCCTTACGTGGCACTACCAAGAGGGAAGACAACTGTGTTCAGCATGTGGCTCTGGTGCATTATGCTGCATCTGCAGCAGCAATGTCAGCAGTATGACATAATGAACTGTTAAACAGTTCCCAGCCAGGCGCACTGTAGCACGCATTCCACTGACCCGAAACTGCCACCATTTGCGATTTCAGTGGTGTCAAGTGAGAGCTCATTGGAGGGCAGTCTAGTGATTTGGCCTTTTTGTGCTGCCATTCATAAACAGAATTCTAGGAGGTGTTTTCCAAGAGCATAACTCTCGGCCACATATTGTTATTGTAACCTAACATGCTCTATAAAGTGCTGACATGTTACCCTGGCCTGCTCAATCCGCAAGTCTGTCTGCAATTGAGCATATATGGGTCAACATTGGATGACAACCCCAGCGCCATCCACAAACAGCATTAACCATCCCTGTATTGACTGACCAAATACAACAGACAGGGAACTCCATCTCACAAACTGACATCCAGTACCTGTACAGCACAATGCATTTAAATATGCTTGCTTGCATTGAACATGTGGTTACACTGTTTATTAATGTACCAGAATTTCACATTTGCAATAGCTTATCTTGCACTAAAATCAACCTGCGATCCTGCAATGTTAATCACTTAAATATGTTACCTAGATAGAAGGATTCTTGAAATTTCATTACTCTATATTAATTAGTTTTTGGTGTTGTGATATTTTTCTGTCAGTGTAATTTGTGAGAGAAAAATGGATGAATTTTAAAACTTTTCACTTAATATGAGCCAATAACATATCAGATACAAAGTAATAACAGACAACAGTAAAAAGAAAAGGAATAAGAGTTTAGTGTAAATCTAAGAGCAAGATGGAGTGAAATAATGTGAACAGAAGATACAAGTATGAATAGACATGAGAAGGAAACTTAAGTATAAACAAGATGTTTCCTTGTGTAGGTTACAAGAAGGTTCAAGCTTTACTAAGTGATGCCACTTAGTCAATTTACATGTTATGTGTCATAACTAATAGTTTCTTATAGGTAATGTGGTAATACCACATATAGTGTATTGTTAAATTGGTGTTGATGATAACGGAAGGCAGAGTATGAAAGTAAATGCTAATACATAGTCTGCTCCTCCCAAACTGCATCAATGAAGCCATTGTGTTTATTATTCCTATCTGACTGGCCAATCATCGACAATGTCATATGCCCTCACAGTATGAGACACTGGGAGAGGCCTGGAATTTAACCCAAGACATTGGCACAAAGTACAATGATCAAGAATTATACACCACCACCTCTTCTCGTTTTGCTGACAAAATCCTGGTGATGAAATTTTCTTCTATCACCAGGAACCAGATACATCTGAATGATGGAACATTTAAAGGAAGTCCTCTAATGAAAAAAACTAATGTAGCAAAAAACTGAAAAGAATAATGATAAAAATAGAGATATATCTAAAAACAAAGATGATGTGACTTACCAAACGAAAGCATCATGTCTGCTTGTGTCTGTGTATGTGCGGTTGGATATGGGTGTGTGTGCGAGTGTATACTTGTCCTTTTTTTCCCCCTAAGGTAAGTCTTTCCGCTCCCAGGATTGGAATGACTCCTTACCCTCTCCCTTAAAACCCACATCCTTTTGTCTTTCCCTCTCCTTCCCTCTTTCCTGATGAAGCAACTGTTGGTTGCGAAAGCTTGCATTTTGTGTGTATGTTTGTGTTTGTTTGTGTGTCTATCGACCTGTCAGTGCTTTCGTTTGGTAAGTCACATCATATTTGTTTTTAGATATATTTTTCCCACGTGGAATGTTTCCCTCTATTATATCCATATAGATAAAAATAGAGAGATTGATATGTGTGCTGAAATTAATAATAGATGCAAAAAACAACAAGTAAAGAAAACATAAATGGTTTTTCAGTTTTTGTAGATTTGAACATGTTCATTGTTGAGGAAGCAAGCTGTCTTAATGTACACCCCAACTTCAGAAATGTTAGCTTCAGTAGTCTGGAAGAAAGAATCTGTAGTATATTTACTGAGTTTAATGTCTGCCCTGATGTCATCTGTACTTTATGTTTGGATTATGTCATTGCTCAGTTTTTGTCAGTAATTCTTCAAGAACAAATAATGAAGAACAGTTAATACAAGGGGACTTCAAAAAGTATTATGGCTGGCCAAGTTTCTTTTACTGAGTGCTGCATTACACTTCAAAGTTATGCACATACAAGACAATATAGTTGCCAAGTTTCCATAAATTCTACCAATCATTCAGTTTGTGGACAATATAATTCTGCTCTATGGTTATGGAACCAATCAAAAACTGTTGTGTGAATGTCATCATCATTGGGAAATGTGCAACTGTTGCAAATTAGTTACTCAATTCTCTTGACATTGTCATCTATAGGTAAAGTTGGTGGCCTTTCTTCCTGATCAGTATCACCTATTTGTGCATATCATTTGCATGTGTTCCATATACTGTGATAATTTCAAAGTGAATCTGTGTGCAAATTAGGTGTTTTGTCCACAAGCATCATACAGTTTTGTGTACTTCAACTTTGGAGTATGTTTCTAGTTGCTGCACCATGTCACTTCACATTGTGATACACTTGTTATCCATAGCACAGCAGAACTGTCTCAAATGTGTAACATATATACTCTCCACTGACAATGCACTATTCTTGTTGCACAGTGGTCTTAACATAACTTTTTGAAGTCCCCTCATATATATCATCCTGACATCTGTACCTTTTGAATGACTTTACTAGAAAGCACTAAAATGTTTAATGCAAGTGCTAATATTTTAAAACCTTTTTATTTCTGTTGCAGAATTTGTAACTATTCTGACATCAAAGAATTAGTCCAACTGCTCAGAAAGATGTCATGGAACTTGGACAGAAAGAACAGCAAGGCTCTCAGGAGGCACTGGAGTTTGTCCTGAAGTCACATATATCTACCAGAATTATTAAGGAATTATGATGCTATGTTGTGTTTTAGTTGGGTAATTCCCTTTTCTTATGGATAAGGGACTTAACATTTTCAAGAGCTTCTGTGGTGGTTATTGTACGACACCTTGTATCAATTAATATGAATTGTAAATGAAATAAGTTTTTAACAATACATGAAAGTGTTTATTATGCTGCTATATTTTTTCTTACTGTGAGTGATACCACACACAGAGCAAAGAATAAGTTATTAAACTACTATGATTTTAGATTTTATAACAAAAAATAATAGGCCAAACAAAGTTGTTTAACAGTGTTTTGTACAGTTAGTGCTGCAAAATTTCAGGCAATTTGACCAGGATCATTATTATTTTTAATACATGTAACTTAAGCTGCAAAATATACATAAAAATAAGATACCATTTTTAAATATGGTAACTGTATGTTAAACACTGAGAAACATGGAAAGTGCTGGTCACTACAATACTGTGCTTGTGTTGGAGCCAGTGACAGTGTCACTCACCATCTGTAAAAATGTGGGGGCAACACAGTTAAAGGGATGTGAATGCCTCTTCTGATTCCGTATGGAAACTAGAGATCAACACAGATCTCGAATGAGACTGAGTTATCGCTCCTCATCTGAATCTCCAATAGCACATTTTACCATTTCTCATAGTTGGCATGTGCCAAAGTTTGTTTGTGTATTGTTATTCCCTGAATCATTTATTTAATTAATTTATTAAACATATACCTCTTGAAAATTTGAAACAAGAGCTCTGACAAAAATATGTTGTAAATGTATCATTCTTAAGCAGTTAAAAGTAACTGAATAGTTGTTGATAGATAGACAATAACATTGTTGAGGTTTTCTGTGGATTTTGTTGAAAATATAATGGATGTACCATTTTATAGCTATATACATATGGCATTTAGTTTCTAGTCTTTGGCTATATTTATACAGTTGAAAACAGAGTTGATTTACTTTATAATATTGTACCCTGTTCCTTTAAGATACATGTCACTGTATCCTGAGCAATTGCTGATGTGGATTACATTCTATATTTTAAGACATTCTTACAGTCATTTCTTTGCTCAAGGTATCATTAATATTTTCAGATAAATTGTGCAGGGATATTACGGGTTAATTCAAATTTTTAATTGTTTAAAACCTTGTACCATTAGCCATTTAATGTTTATGTATTATACCATCTTTATGACACTTTTTAACCTCTGAAACCAAAAGATAATATAAATTTGGAAATTATCAACAGATTTCTGCAAATTCATCTGAAATCCAATTTTAAGGGCTTTCTGAAAGGCATTGTTATGGAACACAGGGCAGGCATTCCAGTAGTACACACACAGTTCTTGTACTTTGTTTATGATTATTGTATTATATAGCATTTGAAAATTTATTAACGTAACCTTTCCTGATGCTCACAAGCAGCAATAATTAATTATGATTAGTTTTTATGTGTTACATATATCAGTTGTAAATCACTCATAATTTACATTCTTCTGATTATGAGTGGAAGATCATACTATACTGGGTATAACATTTGAGCTTGGCATTTCTAGATGGTAATTTAGAGGCAGATCAATATGTTAGTGGCAACAGTTAGGGAGTAATGTGTTCTTAAATGTACAGTTATATTTACAGGATGGATCAGCATGGTAACATACACCCTTAGCACCCTTTTAAAGCTACCTGTAGAAAGATGATCTAATTAAGAAAATGTACCCATCCAGCTTGTATGCAACTTAATACCCTATCCCTCCATAATGCAAGATATTTAAGATATTTTTAAATGTATACTACAAAGTAGAAAATGTGTGTATGTTAAACGTAAATTGTGTAAAAATATTGTGATGCACTTCACTTCAGTCTTCAAATAGTGTCCAATTTCAGTTGTTATTCTGTTCATTCAAAATCACTATCCTTAATCTGGTGGTCACATGACTAACGTCTCCTTATGATTTTGATGTAGTTGTCTTATAGAAACAAGATTGGTGTCCCTTCATAAATTCTGTTTCTAGTTTGAATTTAGCTGTGGAACCAATGAATCTGTTATTTGTTAGTGCAATTGTGTTGTAGTCAAGTGTAGATTGATGTGATATGTTAGGCAGAACAATGTGTACTTTTAAACAACATATATTAATTTCAGCATGGACAAAGAAAGCACACTAATGAGGAGAGTTGAACAGTTACTTGAACATTTCTCCCATTTCCACTTCAAGAGGGGGCACCTGTTAAAATGATACAGAATTATAACTTTTTGCACATAGAATTTCATTTTAAATGGGATAAACACTTCCACGTTAGTGTTTCATGACAAAATCAAATCCCTTTTCCTACGTTGAAAAATTTTACTTTCTTCTTTGCATTATTTCTCTGTTTTGTTTAGTCCAGTTTCAAACTAAAACAAATACATGACAAATACTTGCTGAACTGATGAGCAGAACTCTATAAATTAGCTGGAATTTATAGAAATAATTCACATTTCCATTTAGCATAAATAACTATATTTTGGTTACATTTTATGAAGGTCATACCATAAAATATACATCTGTGGGGGAATAGTTTTAGAATCCAGTACCACATTATAACAAAGGCATTATTCATAGACATACATAAGTGCATCCACTATTTTATCCTAGTAGTCTTAATTAATATAGTTTTATTCTGTTCAGAAATACTTCAGCTACAACATACTCAGTTCTACATCAATGCAACTATAGAGAACAAGACAACATCTATTAATTGGATTATAAGTAGATCAAATTTACTATCTACTGATTTATTTTCTGTACCTATATGAGAATTTCATTAAATGATAGAAAATTGTATCTAGCAGGAAGCATACTGAACTGGCCAAAATCTTTTCAGTGAAGGCCTCGGAATGGAACACCATCTACCACTTTCACTTTCTTCCAAATATTCAATCTTTTTAAGAACATGTTTGACAGTCAAAAGTGTTTTATACTTTGTTAATTAGGATGTGGGTACTATAACCAATTGCATATAGGGAACTGAACCAAATTTCCAAAACATGAAAATGAGAAATTCTGTTTCACACTGCTCCTTTTAACTAATTCTCTGAATTAGTCCACTTTCAGCTGAGCTGTAGATATCTATTTTCAACAAAGTGTTGGTAAGTTTCACTTTCTGTGTGGAGCAGTTGTAAAACAGACTGAATGTTACAGATCAAATGCATGTTTGTAATGCATATTTTATTTCTAAAATCTTTGTTACTATGTTAAATCATTATCATTACATAATTGTGAGTACATATATTTTGTTAACTGATATTTTAGTGTGAAATCATACAAGATTATATTTTGCATATATAAACTGCATTAGTTCAGAATATTAATGTGATGATATAGATAACATACTTTTATAGTATCTTGGCACAAAGTCCATATAAGTGACCAGGCAGCCAACATAAAAGTATCCATTCTCCCAATTTATCATGGCAACAGTAAGAGAAGAGGATTTCAGCTTAAGATATCTGTAGCCTTCTTTCCAATGTCACCGTCCATGTTATTTTCTGATGCTTACTATATTTCTTTCTTGGAATATTCAGGTCAAGAAACATATGATTTTACAATGTTTCATGGAAGAGAATTTATTAAAGAAGTGTGTTATTCTGTAAAAGAAGTGTGTAACAATTTGTGGAATCCTTATTCGTAAAAGATGTACAAGAATTTTTTTAAGTTTTCATTTGGGATAATATGTAAAGATATGGAACTGTATGTAAAATTTTTGGGATGTTTGAAAGTAATTTTTATAGAACAGTTCATTGCAGTCAGCCAGGAAATATAACAGGGAATATACATAAATATAATAGAACATGATTTCAGTACTTATATATAAATTGCAGTAAGCATTAAGTTTGACTACAGATCTCCTGCTGAAGGAATATTGTTAGTTTACACAGATGAAAAATCTTGGAAACTGTTTCTCAATAAATGTCCTGCCTGAATTGCTAAATAAGGCAGCAAATAAAGCAAAGTAATTGAAATACATAAATATTATCTCTATTTGTTTAGTTTTGCTAAGGGCACTGTCATACTTATTTTTTTGTTGGTGTAATTCCTAGCAATGTCTTCCAAAAATTAGTTTCTCCATGGGTCTTTGTTTCTTGATTGCAACATGCTACCAAATGTCAGTGTTATTCACATTTGGTATTCCCTGTTAAAAAAGTAACAGACATTTCCCACACCAGAAAAACTCTTGGAAAGAAACGCTTAAACCAGGCCACGGAAAAGAGCTGATACTATTGCATTACTACCATTGTACAGTTTTCAGTCATTGTAAATTTCATACTGTTTCATTGTTCATTTTTAGTGTGCAAAAGAAAAAAATACACATGAAGTAAACTTAATCAGTTTGTTTGTGTATTTACACTGAGGGAAAGAGATACCAGTACTTCATAAGGCAACCCCATACAGAACATTACTTTGAATGCGTAATATGCACTCAAATTTTAGTAGCCGTAATACATTTTCAGTCTTCTGAAACAATAATAATAAATACAATTGTAAGACATGTTACAGATGATTGCTAATGTTTCAGAAATAACACAAAATCAGGGATGCAGTTTAAAGTCAAATAAATTATAGAGCATATACTTATATGTAAAAGCATATCCTTTGAGCAAACACATATGTGAATTATTTCCTTAACTTCTTTTTAATTTAATTTAATGGTTCCAGAAATAAGACAGACACAGCTCAGCTACCGGATATAGCTGTAAACACTAAAAAAAAAGAGCTAATCAATATGGAAGTAAACAAAAAGTTATGTTTCATTCTAGCTAAATTTACATTGTTCTATTTATGTAGCTACAATGCCTGCTTATATTTCTGACACCAGATGAATGAGTGAGACATAGTACCAGCTAAAGATGAGCATTATATTAAAAACAACAACAAAAACAGAACTATAGCTCATAAAATATTTTGCTGTGGAACATGTAATGTTAATTATGAGAAGTGGTACTACAATGAGCTGGTATTCTATACACACTGAACCTTCAATCTATTATGTATTTGACAAGTCAGATCTTTATTAATAGGTACTAATATCACCTGTCGAAAGCTATGACCACCTAGTCATCAACTCCTGAAACTTTGTGTGAAAACAATGAAATCATTAATATATTGTAGGGCTGCTAAATTAAAAGACAGTTCTGCTACTGCCAGATTTCACATAAACTTTATGTAGATCTCAGTCAAGTTGTTGTATTGCCTCAAATAGTCAACATGAAAATTACTGAGGCAATATGTACATTACGTTGTCTTACAACCAATCATGGAAATAATCTGGACAATGACTCAGATGCCCTGTATTCCAAAATATTTACATCTACATGAGAGGTCTGGTGTGAGACTCTTGAATAATTCCATTCTCATGAAAACTATCTATCTTCTCTCCCTTTGTAGTTAATACAGAGGTCAAAGCCCATACCATTCTTCAGAGATAATACAGTTCCTCATGTTAATGTACCAAAGTAACCAGAGCACTCACTATTTCACAAGAAAGTGCAAGCTCTTCTGAACAACAGTTTCCGTCAGTCATTAAAACATCAAATATGGTTATATCTGAAACAGACTTACCTGTTTCTCAGTGTTTCACTTAAATTTTCCACCATATGAGAAGTTATAGAGACTCTACTGTCTGGTGTCAGTGATACAGTAGGTATGGAAAGCAATTTGTTTCCATAGCATAACATTTATTCTAATTTTATGTCATTTTACATCTGTCTCTTCTGATTGGAATGAAAATTTAACTGTTTTGTTGCAAAATTATTGTTATTGTTCTTACTCATTATCAGATTTGTTCACTGATATGTAGATTTTGTGAATGTCCATAAAAAACAAAAAAGAAATAGAACAACATTAGTGTAGCTTTTACATGGAATGAAAATCCAAACAGGAAATGCTGGTCGGAGAAAATGACTACTAGATCAGCTTTCCAGATAAATAATGCTTGTATAAAACTGCATGTTTTCCTTATTTTAATAAGGATTATACATAGTCAAGGTAATAGATCAATCTATATTCTGTAATTAATAGAAGTAAATGATCAGTTGCTGGCTTATGTTAAATATGTTACAGCATTTTTCTCATCACTAGTCACTTCTGTGAACTTTAACTATCTAATTATGAGTGTATGTGAATTATTTTGAACCTCTTTGGAAATACATATATTCAAGTAAGAGGTCTGCAGGTATTTGAAAAGTAAGTTGTAATGAGTGTGAAACATAGATTTGTACCTGAGGTGTGCATAATTCAGGTTAACTTGTGAACAGCTGGCTTTGTATAATCAATTGAGTATTTTTAAATGACCACATTGTAAAATATAAACTTGAGACTAAGATCTGTTAAGTGGCTTAACACATTAAAATCATGAAACCTATAAACAGGATATTTTAAGAAGGAAGCTTTTAATAAGAAAGGTTGTGAAAGTTAATTTCATGAATGATCACTGGATTATATGTATTTAGTGAGAGGGGTCTTCCTTTTACTAAAATAATGTTGCATCAGAGGTGCAGTATTTTGTAGCAATGGTAGACAAAGAAGATATTATTACCATAGTACTACTGCTAATATATCAGTCCTATACAAGAATTGCTTATCTCTGTCTAAAAGTGTGATTTAAAAATACTAATAAATTAAGAATGAATTAAAATAACTCACCAATGAATAAATTATTTTAAAAATTTTCCTTTATTCACAATAGAACTGATTTAACATAAACCTTTACTAATACTCAATGAAATTCAAATAAAGATTTATCTAAATTAATTGATAAAATGTATATAAATGTTATGTGTGAAACAAACTGTTAATAGAAACAAAATATAATTAAAACTGATGCAAACATTATAGAGATGATATATCAAATATGTTTTATAAATGTCAATGAAGCCCATTCCTGAAATTGATATATTAGCCCATATACAAAAACATACATGTATATACACAATAGCTATATATACAAGAATATTTACTTGTACATGACAATGTTACTTTGTGATAGAAACTTTACCCCACATTATCCAATGTACATTCTAGAGCTGTGTTACAGAACAGGGAAATATAATCACTTTTTTTCTAATAAAACTGATTTCATTATCAGACCAACTGTCCTTTAAAACTCTGAATGTTTCTGATAAAACAATTACAGTATGAAGCCATTTATCATAGACCTATTATTCTGCCTCAATGTCATACTGTAATACAAATATTTTACCTAACATTTTATAGTAAGTAGTATCTTAAACCGACAATGAAATGGTGTACTGGATGACAAATGGGTTGTGGGTCTTTGAAAGTTATAAATTCTAAGAAAATGTCTACATGTATTGCAGTTTTGGGTTACACAATGCCTATATAGGCAACAGGAGTAGGTACCAAAAAGATAAAAGATATTAGAAAGGAACAGAATCATTTCGAGGGTAAAAGCAAAAGAACTAAGAGTGGAACATCTGCAAGTTACAAGAAAGAGACAGATGACGAAGGCATGTGTTTTGGAGCAGGAGTAATACACGAGAGATCGACGGCAGATGGCTTAAGCTATTTGCCACACAGGAGTTGCTGAATGGAAGGGGCAGATGTTTCAAAGCCATTTTTATTCTTCATTTCGAACATTGGTTTTATGCAGCTCACCATGCTAGTCTGTCCTTTGCAAGCCTCTTTATCTGTGAACAATTACTGTACACTGCATCTATTTGAACCTGTTAACTGTATTTGAGCATAGGTCTCCCTCTACTATCTTTACCCCCCACACTTCCTCCATTACCATATTGCCTATTCCTTGATGCCTCAAGATGTGTCCTATCAACAGTGGTCTTCTATTAGTCAAGTTGTCCCGTAAATATCTTTCTCTTTAATTTGATACAGTAGCGCTCCATTTTTTATCTGACCTGCCCATCTAATCTCCAGCATTCTTCTGTACAACACACTTCAAAAGTTTCTATTCTCTTCTTGTCTGAACTGCTTATCATGTACATTTCACTTTTCTACATGCCACACTGAAGACAAATACCTCCAGAAAAAGGCTTCTGTACACTTAAATTTGTATTAGACAGATTCCTCTTCTTTGGCTATTTTGAGTCTGCTATTTCTATCCTTTCTACTCTGGCCCTCATCAGTTATCTTACTGCCCAACTAGCTAAACTCATCTACTACTTTTAACATCTCATTTACTAAAGTACCTCCTTCAGCATTGATTGATTTAATTTGACTACATTCCATCACATTTGTTTTACTTTTTGATACGGATCTTATAAACTATTTTCAAGATGCTAACCATTCTGTTCAATTGCTCTTCCAGGTTCTTTTCCATCTTTGACACAATTACAATGTAATCAGCAGACCTTAAGGTTTTTATTTTTTATCTCTGAACTTTAATTCTCTTTTTCACTCCCTTCTCAACTACTGCTTCCCTTTTATGTTCTTCAACTCTTATAAATGCAGTCTGGTTACTGTACAAACTGTATATATCCTTTCACTCCCTATACTTTATCCATATCAGAATTTCAAAGACCACAGTGTAATTGACATTGTCAAAAGCTTTCTCTAAATTTACAAGTACTATAAAAAAACTGGATCAACATGTTTGATGCTATCTATGAAAAGTATAACTTATAAAAATTTATATATGAGAACATAGATATTTATGCTCCTGAAACATAAAAACATTTCACATAAGAAGATTGTTTGATTATGGTATTTTGATGATGATGTCCATAAAAAATAATCACATATAAAATATTATAGTGATGGAAATTCTGGAATAGGAAAACAAACAAAAATCAGGAATGCAAGCACTCATCTACAGGCGGTTGATGGGTGCTTCATAGACACATGTATCAGTTCAGAAAAACTTTCCCTCTTATTTAAGTACACAATATTGTACTCATATATATATGCACACAAGCCCAAATGCTCAGTGAATATGTCTACTTAAACTGAAATAAGTGGAACTTTCTGAGCTGTTACACATGTCTAAGCACAACCTGTCAATTGTCTTTGGTGGTGTTATTGTCATTTTTTATAATTATCGACATTATTTTTTTATATGCTGCAGAATGTGTCCAATTAAAAAAATTTGGAAACACTGTGCACTCAACAGCAAAAACAATGTGACTTGGTTGTCACCTGAAGTACTGTATATCTCTTTGGTCACTATAATTTTTCAGCAAAGTGGGTAAACTAAATTTTCTTATGTGGATGGTGAACTCATCTGCTTCATCAAATAGTAGTTGGATGGTCTTCCTCAACTTGCCATCATTGTCCCCACTTCATGCAGTATTTAATCCTTTGACTGAAAAGTTAACTTGTCATAATCTGCTGCTCCATAGATGCTATTGATGAGTTGAAGCCTCTGGTTTCTCCTTTGGCACTGGTGCTGGTCTAATTTGGGCATTCTTGTTGACCCCTGAGTGCTAATGAAGAATATACACAGACCTGTGTCCTGTTGACAGGTTTATGCATACAATGGAAATTCTGCCCCATACATCAGTAGCTTTCTATAGTTCTGACAACTAAGTTGTATTCTGATACTTTACCTATTGTGATATCCTTGCCATCATCTTCACTTTACGTCTTACTGTTCTTTAGGACTGGCATCACAGTGTTTTCCTCCTTGTCTATTTTACAAAGAAAATAGAAAATGACAAAGCATCATGGCTCCACTGACCAAGAAATCATGAAAATATGAAGAGTGACAGTGATGATGAATTATTTGATGATGACACAAGTAATAACTACTGCATAGATTCTGAAATCAGCAGTTCTTACCTGTCTACATCATCCAAAGAATCTGAAAGAACACTTATGAATAAAACCATGGTTTTGTGATAAAACTGACTGGAAAGGAAATATTTTATCCAGTGAAACACACATTTTATGATTTGCCTTTAGGACATAATTGTCAGCAGGGGAATGATACAGGCATTCTATCATCCCTCCTGTGTTTTTGGCAAACAATTTAATGAAATTTACAGCCTTGAAACAAACCGGTTAGGGAACCATTACACAGCTGGTGCATTCCTGATTAACAAGTTGAAAAGGTAAATTATATGATGAAATGTATCGTTTGACAGCTGTATGTCTTCTCATGAAACATGTGGAAAAGTTAATAATTTGAAAATACTGGTCCAGAGATGCTCGTCTGGACATTTCAATTTTCAGTGACTCTATGCCTACAGACCATTTTATGTTCATCTTCCAAATACACTGACAGAAAAACATGGCAACACTAAAAAATAATTAATGTAAGGTAATGACATTTTGGGAATTCTTTTGTCTATGTAACAATAGTTAAGTGATTAACACTACAAGATCACAGAATAATGTAAGCATGAGATAAGACATCATAAATGTGAAATGCTGGTATACTAATAACCAGTGTCACCACCAGAATGTTAAATGAAAGCATGCAAATGTGAATGCTTTGTGCTGTAGAGATGCTGGATGTTAGTTTGTGGGATGGAGTTCTATGCCTGTTGTCCTTGGTTGGTCAGTACAGGGTTGGTTAATGCTGTCTGTGGCTGGCCCTGGAGTTGTCATCTAATGTTACCCCTATACTCAACTGGAGACAGATCAGGGGATTGAGCAGGCCAGGGCAACATGTCAACACTTTGTAGAGCATGTTAGGTTACAATAGCAATATGTGGCTGACAGTTATTCTCTTGGAAAAAAACCTCCTGTAATTCTGTTTATGAATGGCAGTACAACAGGTAGAATCACTAGACTAATGCAGTCAGAGTGCGTGGGATAGTCATGAGAGTGCTTGTGCGCCCTAGACTATAACTCCAGGTGCAGGTCAAATGCGTCTAGCATGCAGACAGTTTGGTTGCAGGCCCTCAACTGGCCTCCTCCTATCCAACACACACCATCATTGGCATCGAGGTAGAACCAGCTTTCATCAGAAAACACAACAGACCCTGCCCTCCAATGAGCTCTTGCTTGACACCACCGAAGCTGCAAATGCCAGTGGTTTGGGGTGAGTTTGAATGCATGATAGAGGGCATCTGGCTTGGAGCTGTCTCTGAAGTAACCAATTTGTAACAGTTAATCATGTCACTATGGTGCCAAATGCTGCTGAAATTTCTGATGCCAATGCAGTATGATCACCAGAGCCATATGCCTGACATGATCTTCTCTCTCCTTAGTGTCACGAGACCATCTGATGCCTGGTCTTCTTGGAACCATACATTCTCGAGACCACTGCTGCCAGAAATCAATACTGTGGCTACATTCCAGCAAAATCTTTCTGCAGTACTGCAGAAAGGACATCCAGCATATCATAGCCCTATTACATGATCTCATTCAAACTCAGTGAGGTGTAGATAATGGCATCTTTATCATCTCAAAGGCATTCTTGACTAACATAAACTCACCATATCCAATCTCAAAGATAACTAACACTCATGCTAATTACAGGGTGTATTTAAAGAAAACTTGATTTGCATCCTGAATGTGAAGCTACTGCACCACTCTTACGTGAATGGCATAAAATTTGAAAAGACATCATATTTCAGATGTAGAAACAAACCTACCAATTTCTGTTTATGTCAAATAACTCCTTGTTATTGCAATTTTCAGTGTAGTTCATTTCATTGCTAGAGAGTAAGTTTCAAATAAAAACATGTCTTGTGGCTATCTGACTGGCTATGCCCTAGATTTCATAGTTTATACAGGGCCAACAATAGAAACTGGGTCTACAATTTGAGGTAACATTTTTGTCACAGTGACAGTACTTAGAATTTATTTTTGGGTTGTGGAGAAAGCAGACTTGTTTTTCTGGCTACTGTTCTTAGAAACAGACTCAGCATACTGCAGTTACAAAATAAATTGAAAAGAGGAGATATTCAGTTTACGCCAACAAGTATGACACATGCCATTAATCGAGTGAGGTGGCATAGTGGTTGGTACACTGGACTTGCATTTGGGAGGACAACGGTTCAAACCTGCATCCTGATTTAGGTTTTCCATGATGGTTCTTTTGAAAGGGCACGGTTGATTTCCTTCCCCGTCCTTCTCTAATCTGATAGGACTGATGACCTCACTGTCTGGTCCCCTCCACCAAATCAACCAACCAACCAACATGCCATTTAGTGCTGTGACAAAAAGGAAGTGTAGATGTTGACCACATGTAACAGCACAAAAGTGCTTCAGATGGAGAAGACTGACAGAAATATTGAAGAGAAAATTAAGAAACACAAAGCATTGTAGAGCATGACTTGAATATGGGAGCAGGTGCCTGCTCTGATATGCTGCTAATCTCTGTCGGACTGATATGAAAGACAGTGAAAGAGTTTGTTTTTATGTTTGTAACTTGTGCATGCTCATGTTCTGTACAGGTCAGTAACAGTCTGAAAAATATCAATAGCAGAGTTTCATTTGCTGATGGCAAGAAAACTTTTAGAAACATATGCAGAAAAGTTGGCAGGTGAAGATGCAGTGATGATAATCTCCTACAATTTGTGGGAAGACATTTTCCAATTTATAACAAATGATTACAGCAAGAAAGGTACACTAACATGTAAATGCACTTCTGCAAAGAGTAAGTGCATCGAGAAACCAGATACGAATGCAAAACTCGTATGGTACAATTGTGTGTTGTATCATGTTTTGAGTCCTACCACATAAAGACAAAATACTAATCATCAGTTCAAGACAGATGAAACTCAACTAACAAGAATCAAAACATTACACCTATTTAAAAATAATTAATACATAAGAAACCAAATAAAATGTACTTTTAACTTTGCCAAAGCTTGGATCAGAAAAGAGGATTTAAAATGCATAGACAGTGTGTCAAAATATTTGGACCTCTACTTTAAAGCTTTGGAGGCTCTCTTTGGATAATTACAGTGCTGACAAATAACACAGATTGGAAATTTAAAGAGTTTTTATGAAAATTTTGTGTTTTGATATGTATTTCATTAAATAAAGCATGTACTCACAAAAATAATAAATTATCATCAATTTATGATATTGTATTGTTCATATATCAACACAAATTATACATGTACCATGATTTTTGGTTCTTGCAAATTTTATTGCACAATTGGACACATTTTCATACACTGTTCAGGCTCACAAACATCTTGTCTTCTGTGGCTGTCTACAGAACAATTGTTATGCCAGAAAACACATGGAGAATAATTAACTCTTTGGATTGTGTTCACCTGATTTCAAAAGCTACATTAAAGTTATCAACAGTATGACAGAAAAATAAACTGTCTGTTTCTGATGGACAAGTAGTTACCAGAAATGAAAAAAATTTCATTACCCAATTTCTCAACAAAATGTGAACTGTGCCATAGATGTACGGGTTACATGGTGTACTTATTACAGACAGGCAGTTGTCCTCCAGTGATTAAACTCTCAAGTAATCTAAACAAAAATCATTCATGAAGCAATCAAATAAATTTCATGGTAGAATGAAAGTGAAGTTACAAGTTTTTGATGTGGTTCACAATGAACACCAACCAATACATATGCATGGTGTTCTGGTACCAAGTGCCGCAGGTTTTGAATCCACGCCAAATGGTATGGACCTCAATTAGCACTTGAGGTCTCTACAGCTGTCCTGCCATAAGCCGCGGCTGCACGCGTTCTTGGCTTGCGTATAACTTGAGAGCACCACGGTGGAGCACGTGGTCCCAGCAGCCAACAGCAACGTACCGTATCCTGTATATAAGTGCCTGCCTCTCGCTCAGGTAAGCAGTCTGATATTCGTGTGAGTCTATCGACATCTCGGCTACAGACATCATGTCTACCACACTTTGTTTTCATTTACGAGTAGATGTTGTGGATTCATTTGGCTGTCACTTGTGAACCTGTTGCTTCTCATGTGTTCTCATTGTAAGGTCTGCTAGGTGGTCTGCTATTGTTCATGTCCATCCTTTCCCGGTCATTTGTTTGTTCACAGGCCGCTCTCATTTGGTCCTGCCACGCTTCGTTCTCAGCAACCCCATGACCGTTCCGGTAGCGGTTACAACGGATGTCACAGATGATCAGTATACTTTGTTTTTTTATGAAGTAACAAGATGCTTTTGATTATAAATATAACATAAAGGAAAACTGTTTCATTCATGGCCCTCATTTCCCATGTGTGATGCAAAAACTATAATCTACACACCAGCAGATAGTATGATGTAAAAATGTCTGCTTAACTGTAATCAGATTGGTTTATTTTTAGTGGAGCAAATAATATATGAAGTTCAGTAGATATTATGGACATGTAGTTATGAATGTTGATGGTGTTGACTACTTACACACCCTTGTAGTCACTGCCATGGGATGTTGGCAGCTGGGTGTGCTTGAAAACACTCGATGCTCTTCATCATTTGGCAATGGCCTTGCCGCAGTGGCTACACCGGTTCCCATGAGTTCAACAAAGTTAAGCGCTGTCGGGCGAGGTTGGCACTTGGATGGGTGACCATCCAGGCCACCATGTGCTGTTGCCATTTTTCAGGGTGCACTCAACCTAGTGATGCCAACTGAGGAGCTACTTGACCGAATAGTAGCAGCTTTGGTCAAGAATACCATCATAACGACCAGGAGAGCGGTGTGCTGACCCCATGCCCCTCCTATCCGCATCCTCCACTGAGAGTGATACGGCGATCGGCTGGTCCCGGTAGGCCACTCATTGCCTGAAGATGGAGTGCTCTTTATTATTTCATCTTGGCACAACATGGTACAGAATGGCAATGATATGGCCAAGGAATGCTGCTGCCTCAGGTACTGCTGATGTCCAGAACTGCTGACTGAGCACAGCGTCAGCATGTCAAGGCCTTCATGATGCAACCTCCTCCACCGGTGACACTTCTCCTTGCCCAGAGGCCCCTGCAAGTCCCACGTAATGTGGCAGCACACTCCTTCCCCCCAACCTCCCCGTGTTGTCAGAAGGTGGCAGACTGATGACATAGCAGGCAGTGACCCTCTGCCTCTGTGCTGCCCTGGGATAGCACCGGCTGCTGCAATGGCAGCTCCAAGACCAAACAACTTCAGAGTGTGCAGCCCCAGCATAGATTCAAACTGTGATTTTCGATCAACATCCCATATAGTGGCCAAGCAGCAAGCAGCACAGCCTCTAAGGTGGTAGAGCTGTGGTGCTGGCAGAAATTATTTCAGTATAAATGACTTGGGTATATATATTCTTTCAAGCTGCACATTTTTGACCTGTGCTAAGCTTCTTGGTGATGGTTTAGAAAGGCCTGTGATACCTTGCAGCTTGAGTACTGCTGTGTTAACTATTTCCACACAGTGCCAGACTGGCCCACCTCGTAACATTTTGATGGCTCTGTTGTATTTTGCAAAGCATAACACACATATTTGCATGTGGCCGCCACTGCTACAATCCCCTTTGTAACTCCACACATTTATGAACAAATATGGTTGGTGCACTACAGTGCTCTTTACCATAGCAGGATCTTGTTCCTCAGGTTGCCTTAAAAGTAGCTTACATTATTACATTCTGAAGTAACAAGTTCTCTAGTGGCTGGTCCAGTTGGATATATTCTACTTTCAGTTTGATATTAGTCTTATCACTATTATTTTCTCATGCACTTCTTGTCCTAAACTTTGACAGTTTCTTCTTGACCCCCTCAGGATTATTTGCACTTCCACACAACCTGCAGTTATGATTTAATCTGTTGCCTTCTACATTCTGGGAATACAGTCCTCTGGGATCTGAACAGCAGGTGATTCTGTCCACATCTTGCAAATGTAAACAAAGACTATGGATAGAAGAGTAAGTGTTGCTGTGGAATTTGGTATGACAATAGTCAATGTTTTTCCATTTTGGTACTGGTCCCCATTTATATGGCTCTACGTACTGCATTATTGTCTCCATAGGAATTCACCTCTCATACTTTGTAATGAGTGTACCTCTTGAATGAATCAAATCTCTTCCCATGATCTGAAGCAGGATACTGAAATTCATATCTGGTAGCTCTGCTATAGTCTCTTCTGACCAATACAACTGAGCCTGAGAATTTCTGTTGTCTCATTCCTGAGATTGTGGCAGGTAGTTTGAAAGTAGTTCCCACTACTTCACATATGTTCCATTTACCAACAATCCACTCCTAACCAGTTCTACACTTTCAGCTGTCATAAGCTTCCCCTGCTCATAGCAACTGGCTACTCTTATTATTTTATCATAGGTGGAGTGCAACCAAGGAGCCTTAACTTGGTGGAAGTAAAATTCAGTCTGACTATTTATTTTATACAATCTTTTCTCCCTCCTTTCCCGACAATAATTTCACTGTGCATGATTTCTGGCCTTCCTCAATACCCTGTTTGCACACACTGTGACTTTTCCCAAATAATACCTGCAACTTTGCTTCCTTCACTGCTGTATGCCTGTTTTATCCTCTGAAATTAACGACAATCACTGTATCTGTACCTGGACAATCCTCCTCATCATTCCCCACATGACTGGATATGCATGGACTGCATAACATTGATACTGTGCCTGCTTCCCTGCTACTGGAGAGCAGATTAATATATACCCTTGTTCCATCAGTTCTCTCTTCTACTGCTGCTATGTCAAAAAAGAAAGATATGCTTCCATGACTAGATCACATGAGCAGATTTAATTTGGATGGTAACTCCTTAAACACTTTTCTTAACCCCTCCAGGTACTGATCTGGTGACAACAAGTTCACTCTCAATTGCCATCGTAATTCTGTTCTACTCCTTGCACATCCTGCATACTGTTTTGCAATTATTGCAACCACTTTTTCATTATTTCCTTATCCAACACCTCCACTCTGGGTTGCAATACTTTTAAATTCTAACAAGTCGTCCATGATGCTTGCATAGTTCATTATCTCCCAGTCAGCTTGTGTAACGTCTGAGTATTATTCAGCAAGTCTTTATCTAAATTCATGATGTCTTGCATGTCACTCATTCTTTCACTCCCTTTAACCCACTGTCTCATATCTCCACCATATAATTCACCCTCCTGATATCTTCCTCATTAGCTTTCCTGAATACAGTTTTCAAAAGTTGACCTCCTGCATTAATCCAACCTCTCTTCTTCCTCGTATGCGTTGTAACCAGCATTGTCTCATTCCGCAGTTCCTCGTAAGTTCCATGTATTTACATGCACTCCCTGAATATTTCCTTGAGCACTCCATATTTCCTTACACCCTACCAGACACGGCCGAATGCTTCCTCTAATCTTCTAACATTGTTCCACATTTCCCATGCATTGAATACTACCTGTATCATCCAGTGTTTACTGCTGACTATTATGTAGTATGGCTGTGGTCCTCATCTTCGCCATGTTGCCTACTGATATACTCCGTCTTGCCCTCACTACAATATATTACACTTATATCCAACAAATAAAATTATAAAAAAAACATAAATCTACTCATATCTCCTAGGTCTTAAAACATACATGCATCCTGTTCGCATCTCTTCATCTTCCCTTTCCCTTTCTCTCTTTTTTTCCAACTTCTGGAATAACTTTCATACTTACCAAAAAGGTTTCAGGTGATCCATATGTATAATTGTCATCCTTGTAGGTAACTCAATCTTGACATTTATTGGCGATGAAGTTTCTACAATTTAATATGGTCGATACCTTGTAATGAATTTTTTTGTCTCCACTTTGGTGTATAGGGGATCATGTAATGTCTGTCACAAGCAATCTGAGCTGAAAGAAAACACAAAAAATCCTTCAGGTTGAATAATGTTCAAAATCAGACTGATTCATTAGTGACTCATGCTTTCAGATCACACAGAATGTCGTCAATTATCAGTGAAAGAGAAAACTATATTGAAGTTTTTGATAACAAATGTTTTATGATACAATATCTTTCTCTTGTGTTGTAACTACCAATAAGTAAATAGAACACAAAATGTTACTTTTGGAGTTAATTGGCTTAGTTAAAAGTTCTATGATCATGAAGTTTTTAAATTACAAGTGTGCTAATTTCTGTTTGCACTGGCAAATTGAATTTCATCAATATAAAACAAGCAGATTCTATGTAACAAGGATAAAGAGGAATTATGTCTGTGAGATGGTCACAAGAGATTGCGACCAATCTGCCTAATTCTGATCAGAAAAAATTACTGCTTCATCCATGAGATGAGTTATTAGAGCATTATGTTGGCCTTAAAATGAAGAAGTGCAGTACAGTGAATTTCATTTATTATTACTTATTTTTCAATAAAACTTACATGGACACTATATCCCTACAGATACAAGCAAGAAGGAGACAATAAGAGCTGCTCATAAGAGAAGAATAAAAAAGTGACAAAAAATGACAGAGATTCTCCCTTTTACTCATGAGCATAAAAATTAAATCAGCATTATTATAATTCAAGTCCAAACAATATGCCAGTCCTTTTCTAATCATAACAGAAAGTATTGTTTTCTGTTCATCAAAGCATCACTGTCTATTCTAGAGAGTTATACACAGGTGAAGAAAGAAAAAACAAATCATTGTGATGTTTCATTGCTTCCTCAGTTGAGGCATGGGAGTTGTTATATTACAGCTCTGAAATCAAAGACACTTTTCACCAAATTACAGTTTTCATGCATTACAAAAATTTTGTATGCTAAGTAGATTATAAATTCTCCTTTATTACAAATGTCATATTTTCCCACCTGAAGTTCTGGATCAATATAATAGACTCAGCAACTTAATTGATTTTTGTCCATCCATTCAGGCAAAGCCAGCAGAAAAACCCTGAGAACAAAAACTACTGGAGGATCTTTAGACCTGGACCTTGATTTATACAACTGATTAGCTGTGAGTTGAGGTCAAGTCTTTCATCATGTTCTTTGTTAATCACACACATTGTTCACATATAGATATATGTAAGTGAGTCTTTCATAACACAAAACTTTTGATTGACAGTAAAAGTTCTTATTCTTACAAGATCTACTGTGGTTATATAGCCATTGCAAGCAAAAGTTTCATTAATTGTTCAGTTTTTGAGCTCACTTACTAACTTAACACACAGGTATGGATTATTTAATTCCTATAATAGTTTTTGCTTTGAAAGAATATTAAGTAAAAAAGAGGTCTTTCATTTATTTCAATTTCAATGGAAATTTTGGTTCTGATGGACTGGCAATGCCTGCATTGCCGACAATGAATAGGTGGCAAAGGAATGCAGACACAGTTACATGAGGACCCAGGAGCCATCATCGGAAAGCAGGACTATCCGCGAAAGGTTTTCAGAATCAGTGGAAACGACCCCTCGAGGCCACTCAGGACAGGTCCATGTTTGGTAGAGTACATGAGAAGATACATACAAGCCAAATAGAACAGTTGCACACAAGAAATATTAATGTTTGCAGAAAGAACAGTTCATGCTAGTATGCAATTGATTTGTTTTCCCATTTAAAAAAATATAAAAAAGCACTTTAACAGAAATACGAGGTGCTATCCAAAATTTCGTGTTGAAAACCTTACCTGTGGACTAATGGTCACCATCATCCTCAAAGTAGTTCCCATCCACACATACACAGTGGTCCCAGTGCTTCTGACACTGGCCAAACATTTTCTGGAAGCCCTGTTCTTGAATCCTCTCTAGAGTGTCGAATCCGATGGCCTTTCAACTTGAGTTTCAGTTTTGGGAATAGTGTGAAGTCACAAGGTGCCAAATCTGGGAAGTATGGTGGGTGGGGTACAACCGTCATGTTGTTTTTTGCCAAAAAGGTCCTGGTGAGCAATGATGTGTGACAGGGCCCCTTGCCGTGATGCAGCAGCCAGTTCTCTTGATGCCAAATTTTGGGCCATCATCACCGCATGTTTTCACAGAGCCATTGCAAAATGTACGCGGAATTCACTGTTTGGTTGCGTGGGACAAATTATTTGTGCACAATTCCCTTGGTATCAAAGAAAATGATGATCATGCTCTTCACTTTGTTCTTCACCTGTTTCACTTTTTTGGGTCCACTGGTATGATTGTTGCTTTGTCTCTTGGTCATAACCATAAATCCAGCTCTTGTCACTGGTGATAACCCGTGACAAGAAGGTTGGATCATCAGATGTGATTTGACTAAGATCTGTGCACACTTCAACACGCTGTGCCTTCTGATCAGCAGTCAAGATCCTTGGCACAAATTTTGCGGCAACACGATACATGCCCAATTCATCAGTCAACATTCATTGATATATCCCATAACCAATACCCACTGCATCCACAAGGTCTTGAATGGTTTGATGATGATCCACATGAACCAATTGTTGAATTCTGGCAACAATGTCTGGCATTGTGTGGCTAACGGACCTTACAGTGTGACCATCATCTTTAATGTCTGTATAGCCGGTCCTTAACCAAGTATGCCACTCAAACAAATGCATATGGATCATGCTTTGTCCCCCAAACACTTGTTGAATCGTTGCAAGGGCCTCTGTAGCACTTTTACCAAGATTTTCACAGAATTTTATACACACGTGCTGTTCTGTTCGCGAATCCATTGTAAAATTGCCACACCCCAAACACAGAGTATTATGGAAATCAATGTGGACACGTAACACATCCTCCCAGCCGAATGACACTCCACACACTGACTCATCAGATATGCAGCTCTCGCCACCTAGTGGTTCAAAGATCTACTACTCCTACTTTGCAGATGGCAGTATCAGTCCTGAAAATTTTGGATTTCATCTCACAGATCAAGATATTTTACAATTCTTCCAAAATAGTTTAAGTGAGTGAATGGCCTGCTCCAAAAGAACTAGGCTGTGGTGGTGGCTACCAGGAGAATAATGGTCTGATTTAATGAGGAACGGAAAATTAAGAAGATCCCCAGGACAGAGTCTCACTTAACTTAATCAACTGTCAACCTGCAACTCAACACGGAATAGCGGTCTCAATGAGGCCCTAATACTGGCCTCCGCCCAGAACCGTGCCTGCTTCCTCTCCCATTTTCAAGTCAGTCAGCTAGTGAGGCATACTGCAACAGTTAGTTGGCTGGTCAGATAACCAGGAGCTGGGTAAACATACAATATGGCTAAACTAGCCAAGCCTGCAAAACTGGCAACTTGCTATTAGTGTTAAGTCAACTTGGACAGTAGACACTTACACACTAGAATAATTCACTACTTGAACCTTCTGCAATTTGTTCCCTTTTCTTTTTTTTAAAAAAAAAATAAGAAAATAAAGAAAAGGAACACACTTAAATAAGATTATAATACTTAAGCCCAAGAAACAATCAAAGATAACTGCAATAAAACTATTACTTGTCCCAGAATTGAAAATATAAGATATGTCCACAAAGTAAGTTCTGTTTAGTTATATAAAACAAATGTGTACAGATACAGAAAAAATATTTATTGTACAAAAATTTACAACTGTTAAACTACTTTTCTACATAGCTTCTGAAATTTTGTAAGCACTTGCCATAGTGTGGAACAAGTTTTTGTATGCCTTCTTCATAGAAGGTTGCCGCCTGTGTATTCAACCATGTGGTAAGGTGTTCTTTCAGCTTGTCATCATCGTTGAAGTGTTGACCACCAAGGACAGATTTTAGATGTAAGAAGAGATGAAAGTCACTAGGAGTGAGGTCCGGGCTGTACAGAGGATGATCCCAGTGAAATTCCGTGAGTTGTTTGGTCACATTTGCCGTGTGAGGTCAGGCATTATCATGGAAGAAAACAACACTTTTTGGCAGTAATCCTCGGTGCTTGTTCTGTGTTGTGCAGCGCAGTTTCTTAATGGTCTCGCAGTAACCATGTGAATTGATTGTTTGGCCTCGTGGTAAGAATTCAATCAGCAAAGTGCCTTTTCTGTCCCAAAAAAGGGTGCACATGACTTTCCAAGGTGTCAAGATTTGCTCAGGTTTAACCTTTGTTGGGGATGAGGTGTGTCTCCATTCCATTGATTGCCGTTTTGTTTCAGGGGTGTCGTATGATATCCAAGTTCCTCCCCCACGACTATCCAAGAAGAAAACTATTGCCTTCTTCATTGTAGCATATCAAAAACTGAAATGCACTGCTTATCCATTGTTTTTTCTGCTGTTAAGTAAGAATTTTTGGTACCCAACATGAGCAAAGTTTTCGAAATTTCAGTTTGTTAGTAACAATTTCATGAATTAGTGATCATGAGATTTGCGGAATTTCCATAGCAAGGGCACTAAGTGTACTTAACTTTCTCTTCGGTTGTGTGAACCAATTCATCAGTAACCACAATGGGTGTCCACTTCGTTCTTCATCGTGCACTTGCTCACGTCCTTCATTGAACAGTCTGACCCATCTTTTAACCACTCAATCACTCATAGCATTTTGTCCGTAAACCTAGCACATTTGCCGATGAATTTCCTATGGTTTAACTTTCTTTGCATTTAGAAAACGAATCATTGATCTGATTTCACACACAGCGGCATTTTCAATTATGGCTGAGATTATAAAGAAGCACTATAAAGCACACGTCAGCAGCAGATATCTGAAAATGGCCCTCCAATGCTAAATTTGTGATTCCTTGATGCCTCAGAACATGTCCTACCAACCGGCCCCTTCTTGTTGTCAAATTGTGCCACAAACTCCTGTTCTCCCCAATTCTATTCAATACCACCTCATTAGTTATGTGATCTACCCATCTAATCTTCAGCATTATTCTGTAGCACCACATTTCGAAAGCTTCTATTCTCTTCTTGTCCAAACTATTTACTATCCATGTTTCACTTCCATACATGGCTACACTCCATACAAATACTTTCAGAAACGGCTTCCTGACACTTAAATCTATACTCGATGTTAACAGATTTCTCTTTTTCAGAAACGCTTTCCTTGCCATTGCCAGTCTACATTTTATATCATCTCTACTTCGACCATAATCAGTTATTTTGCTCCCCAAATAGTAAAACTCCTTTACTACTTTAAGTGTCTCATTTCCCAATCTAATTCCCTCAGCATCACCCGACTTAATTCAACTACATTCCATTATCCTTGTTTTGCTTTTGTTGATGTTCATCTTATATCCTCCTTTCAAGACACTGTTCACTCCGTTCAACTGCTCTTCCAAGTCCTTTGCTTTCGCTGACAGAATTACAATGCCACCAGTGAACCTCAAAGCTTTTACTTCTTCTCCATGGATTTTAATACCTACTTCGAATTTTTCTTTTGTTTCCTTTACTGCTTGCTAAATATACAGATTGAAAAACATCGGGGAGAGGCTACAACCCTGTCTCACTCCCTTCCCAACCACTGCTTCTGTATCATGCCTCTCGACTCTTATAACTGACATCTGGTTTCTGTACAAATTGTAAATAGCCTTTCGCTCCCTGTATTTTATCCCTGCCACCTTTAGAATTTGAAAGAGAGTATTCCAGTCAACATTGTCAAAACTTTCTCTAAGTCTACAAATGCTAGAAATGTAGGTTTGCCTTTCCTTAATTTTTCTTCAAAGATAAGTCATAAGGTCAGTATTGCCTTACATGTTCCAATATTTCTACGGAATCCAAACTGATCTTCCCCGAGGTCGGCTTCCACCAGTTTTTCCATTCTTCTGTGAAGAATTCGTGTTAGTATTTTGCAGCTGTGACGTATTAAACTGATAGTTCAGTAATTTTCACATCTGTCAACACGTGCTTTCTTTGGGATTGTAATTATGATATTCTTCTTTAAGTCTGAGGGTATTTTGCCTGTCTCATACATCTTGGTTACCAGATGGTAGAGTTTTGTCAGGACTGGCTCTCCCAAGGCCGTCAGTAGATCTAATGGAATGCTGTCTACTCCCGGGGCCTTGTTTTGAGTCAGGTCTTTCTGTGCTCTGTGAAACTCTTCACACAGTATCGTATCTCCCATTTCATCTTCATCTACATTCTCTTCCATTTCCATAATATTGTCCTCAAGTA
Organism: Schistocerca nitens; assembly: GCF_023898315.1. Lineage (NCBI taxonomy): Eukaryota > Metazoa > Arthropoda > Insecta > Orthoptera > Acrididae > Schistocerca > Schistocerca nitens. The sequence continues at coordinate 50,993,035 of NC_064617.1, forward strand.
CATCCCCCTTGTATAGACCCTCTATATACTCCTTCCACCTTTCTGCTTTCCCTTCTTTGCTTAGAACTGGGTTTCCATCTGAGCTCTTGATATTCATACAAGTGGTTCTCTTCTCTCCAAAGATCTCTTTAATTTTCCTGTTGGCAGTATCTATTTTACCCCTAGTGAGATAAGCCTCTACATCCTTACATTTGTCCTCTGGCCATTCCTGCTTAGCCTTTTTGGATTTCCTGTCAATCTCTTTTTTGAGACCTTTGTATTCCTTTTTGCCTGCTTCATTTACTGCATTTTTATATTTTCTCCTTTCATCAATTAAATTCAATATTTCTTCTGTTACCCAAGGATTTTTACCAGCCCTCATCTTTTTACCTACTTGATTCTCCGCTGCCTTCACTACTTCATCTCTCAAAGCTACCCATTCTTCTTCTACTGTATTTCTTTCCCCGATTTCTGTCAACTGTTCCCTTATGCTCTCCCTGAAACTCTGTACAACCTCTGATTTAGTCATTTTATCCAGGTCCCATCTCCTTAAATTTCCACCTTTTTGCAGTGTTTTCAGTTTTAGTCTTCAGTGTAGTGATAGGATGCTCAAAAATCAATTGAAATTAAATGGTTCTTCATGGAGGAAATTCAAAGAAGTGTAGTCAAAGGAATTTGGTATATTAAGTGCAACTTTTGGTTACACAAGAAATTCACAAACGTGTGAGCCATGTCGGCTTGTATTGATTTCTCCTCCGGACGACTTCCTTTTGCTTGGTTTCTTCTCTGGTCATCCAGTGGTGCCGTCACCTCACTGCAACCAGTGGGCCAAATTTTGTACTGAGTTAGTCTCATTTGTACAGCCATGGGAGGAAGTTGGGTCTTTGAGCTGAAGCAGTCAGGACAATGATTGGCCGATTGTGGGGGACATGACCAAAGCCTCTGTTCTGAGAGAGGCTGATCACTATTGGTTTTCCATTGAAAGTGTGCTGCTTCCACAGCCCACTGTGTTGTCATCCATCGATATGACCTCTTGGTGCTAAGCTGTCAGTTCGCGATTCACTTGCACTCTTTTCTCTTGCCTGTGATTTCATTGAGAATTACCATTGGCTGGTTGGTCAGCTGTCTGAGTGGACTACGTGTATTGGGACTTTTAGCCACTTCTGGGTTCTGTGTGCCCTGATCACTTGCAATTCGTCCCTGTTACTGCACAATGACTGGTTTTTTTGAGTTGCTTGAGGTATTGTTTTTGGTGTATCTGTGAAGGGTCCAACTAATAGAAGTCCTACTGGGATAGACAGGGCAATTATTGTTCTGAGTTGTTAATTCCCTTTTCTTTTAAATTGTGTTTTAGAATCACAGTGGCCCTTCAGTGGGGTGTTTAAATATTACCCTCTTGTTTAAATGTTTGTCAATATATATAAATGAGGGTCATCCACAAAGTAAGTTCCATTTATATTTGTATCCACAGCAGTGCTACAATTGCAGTTCTGAGCATTCACGGCAGTTGCTCTGACTCGAGGAGAAGAAAACTTTTCCTGTTAAGAATGGTCTATCTTACCACGATGCACAACTAGTTACAGTATATGACATAGCTCCATACACTAGTACAAACAGTCCTCCAACACAGTGCATTCAATTAATGATTTAACAACGGCAAATTTTAGGGGAAGCTTGCAAAATTTAGACTGGGATGAGGTGTACAGGAAACCTGATACTAATTAAAAATTTAAACTATTTCTTGTTAGATGTGTGGGTGCATTTGAAAACTGTTTTCCTAAGAAAACAGTGAAACATGATTGTAAGAAAACATCTAAAAATCCATGGCTTACTAACCTTGTACACAGAAAAGAGAAATGTGTCATAGCAAGGAGGAGTAATGATTCAGGAACAGTCAAAAATTATAAAAACAGCTACACTGTGTTCAGAAAAGTTATTAAAAAGCCCAGAAATATGTGCATTATGTCTGAGATTAGCATATCTGATAATAAGAAGGGCAACCAAAAGCACAGGAAGACTGTATTTCCATCATACTCAATGACCAGTTTGTTAACAAAATCAGAAGTAGAAAATATTTCAACAACCATTTTTTAAGTGTTGTAGAGAAAATAGTATCCAGCTGTTCATTAGAAAATGCAAGGCTGTATATGGAAGAGGCAACACCTATGCAATTTGATAAAATTGAAATTCAGCCCATCTCTCCTATTGCAAATCAGGAAAATAATAAATTCTCAATAGTAAAAGCTCATATGGAATACTAAAAGCTTGTTCCCAACAAATAATTGCGATTCTCAGCCACATATGTAGTAGCTCACTGAACAGGGCATTTTTCCACATAGACTGAAATATGCTATTGTTAAACCACTGCATAAAGAAGGGGGTAGTTCTGATACTAACAATTACCACTCATTCTCACTTCTGACAGCTTTTTCCAAGATTCTTAAGAAAGTAACTTTTAAGCTGGTCAAACCTATTTAAATGATATCAATATGTGGTTAACTATGTATATGTATCTTTGACTGTGATTTACATCTTTATCCTTACATGCTGTTCCCAGTTGTTTACTTGTGTGTGTAATCTAAGATATGTAGTGAAGCGTACCAATGTGAACCATTGCAATAAATTATATAATGTGAACAATTTTATTATGTTCTCAGTATCCACAGAACCTCAACAAGTTATGGGCCCAGACACACAGATAACCATTCATTAAAAGTATCAGGAATCGCTGTTTAAAACCCACGTGTTGTGATTCGAAGTCCAGTGTGCTGTTGTTCACAAAGAAGAATCGTTCGAGTCAACAAATATGGTGGCAAATTATCTAATTAATGTACCGAAGCTAAAAGGATGTGAGAACTACGGAGATAGGGTGTGTGCTATTGAAAATGTGTTTACTCTTGAAGGATTAGCGAAGTGTGTCTCAGAAATAGTTTCATCAGAAGATTCGAAGGCCAAAGCAAAGATAATTCTTATGATTGATCCATCTTTATATGTGCACATAAGAGAAGCAAAAACGACAGTGGACTTGTGGAAGAAACAGAAATCAATATTTGGTGACTCTGGAATTGCGAGAAGAGTAAATTTATTGAGAACACTGATATCAACATGTCTAGAAAAATGTGATTAAATGACGAGCTACGTGAACCAGATAGTAGATAATGGTCCGGAATTATGTGGAACAGGTTTTGCTATTAATGATGAATGGATTGGTTCGTTATTGCTAGCAGGATTACCAGAAAAATATTCTCCCATGATAACGGCAATTGAGCACTCAGGAATTCAAATCACAATGGGCATAATCAAAAGTAAGCTTCTTGAGATGGAAGAAGAGGTCCCCATGACTGGTAGTGCTTTTAGGATCAGAAGTTGGCAAAGTAAACCAAGGTTTTCTCACCAAAATGGAAATACAGTCGCGCAGTCCAGAACCGTGTGACTGCTACGGTCACAGGTTCGAATCCTGCCTCAGGCATGGCTGTGTGTGATGTCCTTAGGTTAGTTAGGTTTAAGTAGTTCTAAGTTCTAGGGGACTGATGACCACAGCAGTTGAGTCCCATAGTGCTCAGAGCCATTTGAACCATTTGGAAATACAGTGGGAAACCAAAACAAGGACATTGTTTGTCATAAATGCAAGAAACCAGGACATTTTAAAAGTAAGTGCCCAATAGTGAAAATGATAGAAGACAAAACAAAACTTTGAATGTTTTCAGTGCAGTGTTTATAAGTGACTGGTATGTTGATTCAGGTGTTAGTGTGCATCTCACAGCAAATGAAGAATGATAAAGAAACAAAGTGAATGATGTTAACATTCAAAAGATGATGGCTGCAAATCAGACAGAAACCCCAGTGTTCCGCTCTGGAGAAGTTGATTTAACAACAGTAGTCAGGAAGAACTTTTTTGATATTACTGTAAGAAATGTTGGGTCAATGGAAGCACCCAATTGCACCCATCTGCTTTCACCCGTGACATAATGGTGTTGTGTGTGATGTCATTATGGCTTGGAATTTTTGAGTTGTATGTTTGTAGATGTCGTGTTCTTATGTTTGAGGGTGCCCTCTGTGTATGTTGTATTGGGTTCATTTGAGGTTTGGTTTTGACAGTGCAACATTGCTGTGAGTGTTTGTAGTTGGTAGTGTATTGTGGGTTGGAAGTGTTTTCCAAGAGTTATAAAGGTTTTTTTTGTTGTTGTTGTTTACGTGTTTGGCATTTGTTGTGTGGTAAGAGGTTTAATTTGTTGTATGATTTCTGTTGTTAGGTATGGATATGACCGTGAAATTTAATAGTGCTTCATTGCTTGCCAAAAGGGGGAAGGGCATGTAAGTTATTAAGTTCCTACAGTTGTTTAGGCTGATTGCAGAAAATGTCAGGTGTAGCATCTGTGGTGATCATATGAGGCTGATGAGAGTACTGGTGTCTCAGACCAGGGTCGCGTATATGTGGAGGTGTCAGTGGGATAACATCTGGCGCTTGATGAGATGCAGTACCTGGTTCAAGAAATCTAGGTTAGCCCTATGGGAGATTGTCTTGTTCACTTTTTTGTTATAGGTCCTCTATCAGTTTCTTGTACCCATAAGACTGGAGTGAGTAAGAGAACTGTGTTAGATTTGTTTTCTTTCTGTCGAGAGGTTTGTTCAGAGTCTCTTATGTATCAGGATAAGTTGGATAGGTTGAGGATAGTTGTTGAGATAAATGAATCTCAATTTAGTAAGAGGAAGTAAGGGAGGGGTACTTCTCGGGTTGGTTTGTGGGTGTCGTAGGCTGTTATTTTGGGGTCGGGGGGGGGGGGGTGTTTGCTGACTGTTTTCAGGGGTTTAGAGAGCCGTTTTAAGAGGGAATTTGTGAGTTTGAATGAAGAATGTGTGCCAATGGCCTTGCCACGGTGGTAACACTGCTTCCCGTCAGGTCACTGAAGTTAAGCACCGTTGGGCTGGGCCATTGCTTGGATGGGCACCCACCCTGTCTGCCGATCGCTGTTGGCAAGTGGGGTACACTCAGCGCATGTAAGGCGAACTGACGAGCTACTTCATTGAGAAGTAGCACCTGGGTTATCGTAAACTTACATGCCCCTCCATGCAGGATCCAGTGACACCTGTGGGCTGAGGATGACAAAGCGGCCAGTCGGTATCCTTTGGCCTTCATGGCCTGTTCGGGTGAAGTTTAGTTTTAGATTCAAGAATATATTGAGGAGGGAAGTACTGAAGTTTCAGATGCTTTTTCCTCATATAGAGGTTTGGGGAAGAGGGGTTATGAGCATTTAGCTGTTACAGTATTGAGTTTAAAAATTATGGAACTTGGGTGTGTACTAATATGATAAGAGAGGGGTGGGGGGTGGGGGGGGGGGGGGGGAAGGGAGGATTAAATCAGTCATAGGGAGGTGGAATAGGCTGCACAATGGGTGCGAACAGTAAATTGGAGACAGAGATAACACATCACTTTGCTCAGTAACTAAATCCTCAAATGGCGAAAGTCAGTTATTGTGAGTAAATGAGCCGATGGCTGCATCCTGCATAAAATAATCTAGGTAAGAATACATTACTCAAAATCTTTACAGCTATTTTCACCTTACAGATATTTACAACGAATCGTGCACCAAAAATACATGAAATACCCTTAAAATGCGAATGCATCACTAGTATCATATAGCTTTTATTTTCATGTGAACTGAGTTTATGTTCTTTCATTGTTATTGTTTGCCCTAGCTCAGCAAGTCAATGACACAATAGCTAAGATCATGCTTCATCATGTGGCTTTGCATGTATGTGATGCCAAAATATTATGTTCACATAATTAGCACCATGGGGCACAACAGTGGCATGATACTGTGATGTCACAGATGGAGTGTATAGAATGGACTGGAGAGGGCATTACATGCTATTTGTGTGTAGTCTGACGTAGTGTGTGGTACTTTTGGTGTGGCTGTAAGGTCTTTCTACATGCTGTTGTCTGTGATGGGGCTGGCGGTTGCGTGGCCATCTCTACGTCTTGTTTTAGCTTCGATATTGTCGGCAGCCTTCCCCCGGAGACTGCAATAATCATCTTACAGTAAACTTTATATTTTATGAAAATCAGTCAGCCACCTACAGGGCACTGTTATTTTAGAGGCCATTATTATTTACAACTGTTACTTAGATTGCCAAATAATCTTTCAAATTCTGAAGGTGACAGGGATCAAATACAGGGAGCAAAAAGCTATTTACAATTTGTACAGATACCAGACAGCAGTTAGGAGTCGAGAGGCATGAAAGGGAAGCAGTGGTTGGGAAGGGAGCAACGTAGAGTTGTAGCCTATATTGTTCAATCTGCATATTGAGCAAACAGTAAAGGAAACAAAACAAAAATTTGGAGTACGAGTTAAAATCCATGGAGAAGAAATAAAAATTTTGAGGTTTGCCGATGGCATTATAATTCTGGCAGAGACCAGCAAAGAACTTGGAAGAGCAGTTGAATGGAATGGACTTTGAAAGAAGGATATAAGATGAACACCAACAAAAGCAAAACAAGGATAATGGAATGTAGTCGAATTAAATCGGGTGATGCTGAGGGAATTAGGTTAGGAAATGAGACACTTAAAGTAGTAGATGAGTTCTGCTATTTGGGGAGCATAATAACTGATGATGGTCGAAGTAGAGAGGAAAAATGTAGACTGGCAATGGCAAAGAAAGCGTTTCTGAAGAAGAGAAATTTGTTAATATTGAGTAAAGATTTACGTGTCAGGAAGTCTTTCCTGAAAGTATTTATATGGAGTGTAGCCATTTATGGAAGTGAAACATACAAAATAAACAGCTTAGACGAGAAGAGAATCGAAGCTTTCAAAATGTGGTGCTGCAGAACAATGCTGAAGATTAGATGTGTTGATCACATAGCTAATGAGGTACTGAATAGAATTGGGGAGAAAAAGAGTTTGTGGCACAACTTGACTAGAGGAAGGAATTGGTTGGTAGGTCATGTTCTGAGGCATCAAGGATCACCAATTTAGTATTGGAGGGAAGCTTGGCAGGTAAAAATCTTAGAGGGAGACCAAGGGATGAATACACTTAACAGATTCAGAATGAGGTAGGTTGCAGTAGTTACTTGGAGATGAAGCAGCTTGCATAGGTCAGAGTGGTATGGTGAGCTGCATCAAACCAGTCTCTGGACTGAAGACAACAACAACAACAATGACGATTAGACTGCCTGTTTTATGGGTTTCACAATAGTATTCACGCAATGTTATCGCAAAGAAGTGTGAATAGAAATCACCAACTACTGTTGTCAGTGCAGTAGAGTAACGTGCAAATCATGATTTCACTGTTCTTTACTATAATTGAAGGTATGTACTCAACACTTCCTGCTGGCATAGAAAAAATATGCGTAGTACATCAGGAACACTACCCTCACAAGATTAAATTTGCTTTGTATGTTTCAGAGCTAATAAAATTTAGTGGAAACTTGTCCAGTCAACAACTGGCCTCCCATTTAGTGGTTTATCAAAGCTACTGGAAGTTTTTGCAACCGTGTGAATGGTTCAGGTTCCTTCTTACTGAAATTTGATAGCCATACATTGGGAATGGGGTTTAGAATCTAGGAGCAAGGCAGAAAATAAATATTAACCTATTAATTGTCCAATGTTTCTCAGTGTGTGCACATAGGCCTAGTTTTACTGGAGTGTAAAAATATGTATTTATAAATCTCCTGCTTCAAAAGAGCACTTACTAGAATATTTTCTTATTCGTATTGATGGATATCGTATTTGTAGATGTAAACTTATCTTGGTGTGATGACTCATGATGCCATCAAGATGGCGGCAGTTGTTTTCTCTTGGGACTGTCTGTATATTCGTAAACACTTGCAGGCGTTAGGTTTGGAAACATTAGTAGTATTGACAAATAGAGTCCGATGACCTCAGTAGTTTGGTGCCTTAGGAACTCACACATTTTATTAATAAATATTGTGGCTGTGCAACACGTTCATAATGAAAGAACCTGAAATAGTCCATGAGTAAATAAACATTAGCATTTTTCCGCATTAGGAAAGATGAAATTTTATGATGAATTAGGAGATTTTGTAGCATAATTTCTAAAGAAGTATGTTTTATCTTTGCTTAATACCATAAATGACTGTAAGCCATCAACAGACGTTGCAGGCCATAGTCGTGTTGCACCACAGCATATTAGAGAAATGCCTACAAATGAGTATAACAACCACAAGAATCAACTGAATACAGATCGTGTAAGATGTACATCAATGATTGTCCCACATTTTGTGCTCTGCAGTGTTGTCTTCAGACAACGCAAGGGTTATCTCGTATTGATACAGGGTTTGTCATGTGATACAAACAAACGGCTCAAAATACACACACACACACACACACACACACACACACACACACACACACACACACACACACACACACAAATCAATATATATGTATGCTTTTATGAGAAAAGGACAGTTGGTCAGCTGTAGCCTTGATGATAGAACAATTCTGGCATTTCCCAAAATCAGTTAGGAAAACCACAGAAAGCCTAAATCAGGTTAACGGAACCCCATATTCCTGCGGAATAGAGAATAAGATGTTTCTCTAATGCACTGTAGATCTTGACACTGCATCGTACAGTACTATGAGAGGCTGTTGTAGGAATTCCTTTTCATTGTTAACCACTACTCTGAATCCCACAAGTAACCATTACTTACGTAGTATGAATTTCTTATGAAGAATGCTTTGGTTTTTGAGTTCTTGTTTTTCCTTAGTAAACATAAGTTCAAACTGGATCTTATTCCATGATTATGAATGGAACTATTATTGAAATAATTAGTAATATTTTTCCTGATATGTGCTACATGTATGTGGATGTACTCACTTGATGCAATAAGGTTTTTAAATAGTTCTTTCCAGTGATCATGACTATTATTTCTAGTTGTTATTACAGATCTCTTCTGCAATTTAAAACTGATATCTTTCTCTTGTGCTTGTGAATCCCAGAAAAGAATACTAAATTGAGTGCTAATAGGAAAAGTACGTCACCACAAGACATTGGCTGTCACAAACTGATGGAAAAACCCTAAGAGCATAATGTGCTGATGACGTTCTTTTTGCCAGTATTTTTGTGCGTTCATTGCATGTTCATTAACAATCGACATGGTATTCACCTATAAAAACTTTGTGTTTGTCATACAGTCTACAAATTTATCATGAGTGCTTAATGCGAAAGAGAAGTGTTCCCTCTTTATATTGAAGTGTCCATCTGGTTTGTTTTCTGTATACTTCCCAACTGTTAACATACTTAAAGGTTTCAGTTGTTTTCTCTAATAGGAATTCTGATGTTTTATCAGTGACTGATGTTGCTGTCATCAAAATGAACTTATTGTCCATGCTCTTCTGTGTTAAAAGCATAGCAAATTTTGTGCAACAATTTCTTGTGATTAGATATTGAAATGTACTTTCAGTGCCAGAAATATATTTTTTCATCAGTGCAATGGAGTTATCGGGTTCTTATTCAGTGCATTGATCATCCGTAGCTTTAACATTCGGTTTGTTGTTGAAGAAGCATAGAGGTGGGTCCTGTGTGTTGACTGGGATGAAGCATAGAATTAAATTTCACGTTGATGTACTGGACACGATTGATAGCTCTGTATCTCCAGTTGATGATCGTATTAGTTCCATAATTCTGAGCATTAAGGTTTAGCAGTAAGGAGTCATCGGATTTTAAAGAAAAATTATTTCTAAATAATGTAGCTGAATCACAAGGTTAAATTTCATGTGGCAACTTTAACTAATATACAAAAATTGTTTCTCCCTTAATTTATTCTACTGTTTAATGATAATACACAGGAACCAAAATGAAATGCTAAAAGATAAAATTTTGTCCAAGTTAAACATTCTATAAATATCATTTAGGTGTAGTTTGTATCATGGTAATGGAGACCAATTTTGTGTGTGCTGTACTGGGAGAACTCATTTTTTAATGTCATCTAGTTCATGTGGTTTTGACGTAACTGTACCATTATGACTGGTGGTTCAAGATTCCGTAACTGTTTAGCAGTGTAAGGATTACCCACTCCACATTTTCAATGACACATTAATACTGCACTACTTTAAGTATGGTGTAGTCCTGTGCCGATTTATTTGCATATAAACTGATTGTTAGTGCTGCATTACACTGAGGAGTATAATTCCCTTGAATTCATTACAACATGCATTGTCCGCCCCCATCTCGTATATTACTTCGTTTGCATTCCATTGTGTGGAAATGGCTTTCGTGATTCAATGGAATTTCTAAAGGCCGCTATGTGGACTGAAATTACTGTTAATTCTTTAAGGTGGTTTGCAGTTGATAATGCAGTCACTGATGAAAATTACTTTCTCAGATATAGAATTAGTTGGCCAGCCAATAACCGTATGAGAGTTGTTATTCTAGTGGTAATTTGCTATAGGCTACATTTCTTTTTGTCAGCCGACGAACAGTAAAGTGAATTCAGACATGAATCTTAAAGATGGTAATTTGACAAATGTTGAAACATTTAGAGAACACTTCATTTCAGAAATTGTGACACAAAAAATGTACGTGGGTATAAGGCAAATCAGTATACTATACTATGTGATCAGAAGAATCCGGACACCTGGCTGAAAATGACTCAAGTTCGTGGCACCCTCTAGCAGTAATGCTGGAATTAAATATGGTCTTAGCCCACCCTTAGCCTAGATGACAGCTTCCACTGTCACAG